>NC_046292.1:42916107-43517565 GCF_004115265.2 Rhinolophus ferrumequinum
TGACTATACAACCAATACAGTTCTAGAATGATGTGGAACCCTTCCTGCTCAGTATCCTACCGAAAAGCACTCCTCTTCTCTGCCTCCCCCCACCTGCTCCTTGAAATCCAAGGGCTGTAGGGAGCCCAACTCCAACACCAGTTGACCTAATCCAAACCCCTCACTCACACGAGGAGAGAGGCAGTTGGCAAATTTTCCAAAGTATCCTTTGTTGGCCCAAGTGGGTCTGATTTATGCGCTGGGCCTTCATCAACAGTTTGCCTCAATATCTTCCAAAGTGTAAAGTCCCATAAATCTTCCCTGGGAGCGACAACTAGACCGCCAGCCCGTGTTATACAAACACACAGAAATGTCATTAAGGCAACAAACAGCCCCACTGGCCTCGGCAGCGGCCTTTTCTGCCAGGCTCAAGTTACTTAAAATCAATATTTGAACAAGGACAAAACCACATGTTTTCAAAACCAAATTAGAGGGGTCTAATACCAGGCCTGGAGATGTGGTTACATCACACGGTCCAGCTGGTCCCTCGGGATTCTGTCGTTGGGCTTGACCCGGCTGTACAGGCTCCTACCCCCTCACAGTCACTGGACTTGTCCTGACTGTGTGACTTCATCAGACAGGTGACACTGAGGGATAGAATAACCAAGAAATAAGAACTTTCACAGAGCCAGGGATGGGACCTGAGTTTACAAACCAAGGCAAGTTGGGTGTGTTCCTTCATGCATCCTCAAGCACTGATTCTGGAGCTATACTAGGTCTACCCTGAGGTCTGGGAGTCCGAGAGTTACTGCTGACAGGGTACTCATTGACAGGCTCATGGAAGAGGAGAAAACAGATCATTTCAACACTGAAATACAAGTGCCAGTGAGGCAGGTAGGTTTAGGATGCTTTGGAGAACATGGCAGAGACAGGTGACCTGGGGCCTAGTTGGGGGCTTGTCCAAGAATGCTTCCAACAGAAGATATACTGAAAGATGCTCTATTTAACCTAGCTTTTTGGCTTTGTAGGTGCTAGGCCCAGGAAGGGAAGTAGGGTCAATGAGAGGACAGAAAACCCTGCCTTCTCTTAGAAGACAAAATTATGCAAGGAAGAATTCTAGCTTCTCTACTTACTGTCAAGCTGGGGAGCAGGCACGGAGCATGCCCAGATTGGCCTTTCTGTATTTGGAAACCAGCCTGTCCATAACCCCCCCCCGCCCCGCCCCATCACTACCCCTATTCTCTGCTAGAGTGTATGGTAAGGATGGGCAGGGCTTCTGCAGCTGTGTCGGCCCGTTGACGCTGGTGGCTGTGTGGGTACGTCTCACTTAGGTGTCAGCATTGAGGCCTTTTGCCTACACATCTGAAGCCATGTTCTTTCGGTAATAAAGGTGGCACTTGGCTCTTCATCTGCCTCTTGCATCCTACATCTCAATTGAAAGAAGACTCTTAATAATTGGTCCCTTCTAAAACAAATAACATGCAAAGTTTTCTAAAAAGTGATCTAGTACTAGACAAAACTGTAGGTTACAAAATTGTGTTTTTTCGTATTGTGCTTAGGAAAATAAATAAGACGAAATACACCAACATACAAGCAGTGGTTTTATTTATATGTGGGGGTACAAGACTTTTTTTTTAAAGTTATTTTCCAATTTTTTTTTAAATGTGTATGTGCTATTTTTAATCTTAAGGGAAAATAGGAAAGTGCAATGAAATGATCTTTAAAATTTGATAAAAATGTAAGAGAAAGTCGTAAATCCTGAAAAAGACATTGGGGGTCCTGGAAAAAGCGGTTAGAAGTGGCGGGTAGAGCAGGCATGGCCCGTTATCATTCTCTTGTAACTTTGGAAGCAACTTTGTGTTCAGTGTGCAGTGCTGCGGTCATCACCCTCCTGGGGACGGTATTCCCGGCCCTCCATGTGTGTGGGTGCCTGCTACCTGTCTGCGCTCATCACGTGCCCGCGACCTGTGCCGTGGGTCGCATTTTTCCCTGGTGAGCGAGCTCTCCCATGCCGCTGTGCTTGGGTACACTCTCCATGTCCTTGGGTGCAAATGCCTGTCCCCCCATCCATGTGATGAAGACATGATCTTCCTTTAAGATGCAGCTGTAGCGCTCCTTTCTCCAGCACATCTTCCCTGTTTTTTCTCCATTTTTCCCTGTCAAATCAGATGTGTTCTGTTCTCTGTGCTTGTTTAGAATTTAACTATGAAAGTACTTGGTGCTTTGCAATGGGACTGTTTGTTTACTTACCTCTTAAGGTGTAAGACTTGCCTTCTATTCACTCACTTGATTATTTAACTATTCCTTTCATTCAGCTAACATTGATTGAGCTCTCTTGTACGCCAGGTACTGGACACTGCGGGGATAAAAACGACAAGACAAAGCTCCCCCCTTCAAAGGGCTTACTGTCTACTGGAAAAGAATTCATATTTCTCTTCCACAGCATAAGGAAAATAGGAAAAGAATCTGCCTGGGGAGTAAGACAGTCTTCACAGAGGAACATTTCATTTCAGCTTGGTGGTGAAGGGAAGGTAGAATTTAGCTAAACAAATCTCAAAAAGAAAGATCAAGTCAGAGCAAACAGCAGCCAAGTCCCAGAAGCCTAAAATGGTCCACCTTATGTCGGAACTTACAGATAATTCAATATGGCTGGGACAGTAAATGCAGCAAGGATGGGACAGAGGGGACCAGATGAGGAGAGGAGACAGTGAGAAGAGGCCATAAAGTGAGGAGAAAGTCTGAGCCATGGCTTGGAGGGCTGGGCGTGCCACGTGAGGGAGCCTGTCGTTGACCCCTGTGTTAATTGACTAGGGCTGCAATAACACAGTTATACACACACTGAGTGGCTGAAGCAACAGGAATTGATTGGCGCACAGTTCTGGAGGCTAGAATTCTGAGATCTAGGTGCTGGCAGGGGTAAGTCCTTCTGAGGGCTGTGAGGGAAGGATCTGTTCCAGGCCGCCCCCTTGGCTTATAGATGGCTGCCTTAATGTCCACATGGCTTTCGCACTGTATCCATGTCTATCTCCAGATTTCCCCTTTCTATAAGGACACCAGTCACGCTGGATTAGGGCCTACCCTAGTGACCTCATTTTAACTCGATTACCTCTATAGAGACCCTATCTCCAAATAAAATCACCTTCTGAGGCACTGAGCATTAGGACACCAACGTATGAATTTGGGGGTGGGGATAACACAATTCAACTCATAACACCCTCCCCCGCCGGTGTTTATGCTCTTATATTATCCGCTCCTCTTGAGTGGTGGCTGGAACTACTGGTTTTTTCCTAAAAAACAGAACACAGCAAAAGGGATAGGATGTCACTTCCAACATTTGGTTCCGAAAGAGTATGACCTTTGTCTCGTTACCACTCACTCTCTCTGGTTCTTCTCACTTGCTTGGGTAAAGGAAGATGCCACATTGTAAGCTTCTCTATGGACAGACTTCATGGCAACAACTGAAGACAGCCTCCAGCTAACAGTCAGGGAGGAATTGAATCCTGCCAGCCGCTCCTCTCCAAGTTGAGCTTTGAGGTGACTGCAGCCCCAGACAGCACTTGATTGCAGCTTTGTAAGAGATCCGGAAATGGGGGACCCAGCTAAGCCATGCCTGCAGGAATCCTGTTGTTTCAAGCCACGCAGATCTGGGGTAATTTGTTACACAGCAACAGACCGTTGATACCCATCTCCACCCCTCAGACTGGGCCTCTCTCTGTGTGCCTCCACTCTATACCCATTGTGACCTCCCTCAACTAAATATGACTTCGAAATTAAAAACCTGCTATGGTTTCCCATTGCTCTCAGGATCAAATTCAAATTCTTTAGCATTGCCAGGCCGCCTCTGCCCATGCAGCTCTGGAAGACTGTGATAGCAGATCACGTACTTAGGAGAAGACAGAAACGGATGCACATTCTGGCTCTGCTGCTTATTGCTGATGTGACCTCTGTGCTCAGCCCCCTCATCTGTAAAATCAGGATCCTAACTTAGTATTGAAGAAATGCTTAATGAGAACTCACTCCACACAGCATCTGTCTGGGTTTAAAGGCCACAGTAATAAAGAGTAAACAGTGCTTCAAGGAACAAAGGAAAATAGCCTTTAAGGAACAGAAACAATTGAATTTGTAACTATTGTAGAGTGTGGTAAGTACTGTGATACAAGAAGCACAAGGGACTAAAAATTAACGTGTATTGAACACATACTGTGCACATGGCCCTTTAGATGTATTCGTGATATAATTATCATAGCAGTCCTATGAAATACAAACTACTATCTCCATTCTATGGATGAGCAAACTGAGGCTCAGAAAAATTGACTAAGTTGTCCCCGGTCACACAAGTTGTAAGTGGGAAGACTAGATTCTAACTCAAGTTTGTATCACCTCAAAGCTCTCACTGTTTCCTAATGGGCTCTACTCTTTGTAAATGGATGTCACAGTTAGGGTATCAAGAAGCGGACCTTGCGATGGATTTGGGAATGCAAGGTGTTTATTGGTGATGGACACTTGTGCAAGGAAGCAGCAGGATTGGTCACAGGAAGAAGGTGAACCTCGATGAGGCTTGATCAAGCCTCAGCCACCCCGACAAGGGCTCAGGAGCTAATTGCCCAACACTGAGGTCTTCCATCGGGCTAAAATGGTGAAGTTATGCCTCTGCCTTCTCACGACCAATGACTAGAAGTGTGTGATTTCAGGTGAAGCATTTTTCTGTTGCTCAGGCTGACCCCAGAAGAGCTGACAGCTAGAGGCGACCAGCTGACCACACTCCTGGCAGCTGGGCAAGTCCTTTCTTGCAAGGGGATCTGGGTGCCAGGGTTCCATGTCTGTCACATGAGTGAGCATGTGACTCAGATAGAGAAGCATAGGGAGGATTTCGAGGGGGAGGTGCCACTGAATCCTGAAGGAGTTTGTCAAAAGGGAGGGCAAAAGCCATTCAAAGCTGAGAGCTAAGATTCAGGAAAGAAAGGAAAGAAGTGGGAATTGGGGTGTAAAGAAAGCAAAGGCAAGAAGTAAATGAGAGCAATAGCTATGTCACCACTTCTCTACCTTCATGGACTTTCTCTTGTCTTCATAATCCTGACAAGAGAAAGTCTTGCCTTTCACGTCACAGCCCCTCCTCATAAAACTCATTTCCATCCGGGTCTCCTGTATGCTCCCTCATGGACGTTTATCCCGCACAACTCAGTCTTCATGGACGTTGTGCCTGGAAAAACGTGGCAAGTTGGCCAGGCAGGGAGGGCCCCAGTTTTAGGAAAGACCCTTTCTAGATAGACAGTTTCCAGGAAACAGAGCACCTAAAATTTTGAGGGGAAGGTTCAGTTTGGTGGGTGAAACAATGGACTGTGAGAGACTGTGGTGACATCAGGTGATAGTCTAGAAAAAGCAAATAACAGGGTACTTAGTAGACACTCAATAAATATTTATTGATGAATTAATGTCTGCTCTGTGACGTCCTTGATAGGGGGAGGTTGCACTGACAAGTGGATGAGTCTAGGGATATGGAACCCTGAGTTAGGAGATACTAGAAAGTTTGGGGCAGTAATCAGCTTCGGGTAGGACTCTGCAAATAAATGAATCCCACTTCGTATTTGAGGACAGGACCCTGGGATTCAAGCCAGTGACCATGCATAAGGAGCAAGCAGAAGCACGACCAGCACTGTGGTAACAGGCGCCAGGGCCAAACTAGGAGTGTTTCATTTATTCATTCACCCACACATCCTGCCCTTCATTTGTTCATCCATCCAATCATCCCTCCATTCTTTTGTACATTAAATGTTTACGTGAAAGATAGTATGTAACTTCCTTCTCACCTCCTTCTTTCCCTGCGACAAATCCTTTGCGAAGAAGAGATTATTACTAAGACAGAGTAAAGACATCAAGATTGTATCAATGCAAAAACACGTGAAAGGTTTCCTAAGAAAGTTGGTCAGTATTAGGAAGAGAGATGCTGATTTGGCTTCTTGATGCCCCACTCTGAAGAATTAGAAAGGCTTAAAGTTTCATAGATTTGATGTTGCCCCTTAGGGTTGAAGCTGAGATTCCAGGCAGGGGAGGAATCAGGCAGGAAGTAGGTGTAGAAAAAGAAGAGGAGAGACAAGGGAAAAAGAAAGCCCAGATCCCAAGTGGCTGTGTGAATTGGACTCTGGTTTGGGAGATGGCACCATGGGAAAATGTTTCACATCATTTTGCTCAGCTATAAAAAGGATTTTCAGTTTGATGATGACAAATACCCACAATCTCTTCCAGATATTTTGTTCAAATTAGGACCAATCTTTCCCGGGGAAACCAACATGGATTAAGACACAGGCCCTCTTCTGGAGCCACTCACATTCTAAGGGAGAGGGCGGACAAGCGCACAGAGAGGGTCATGGAGAACAGTTGTGTTGATAAGACAGAGGCCGCATCCAGACATGGACTTTCAGGAAGACTTTCCAAAGGAGGTGTGATGGCCAAGACCCTGCGTTTTGAAACGTGGGTTGGAGTTGTCCAGACAAAGAAGTAACAAGTGTTCCAGGCAGTAGGATCAGCTTGTGAAAAGAGCCAGGGGCACAAAATGTTGGTAATTCGTGTGGTTTAGAGCAAAGGTCTGAGAGGGAAAGAGAGACAGATGCTAAGGCAAGAACTAGACGAGGAACGATCTTGTAATGCCAAGACGAGACTTTAAACTTTATTTTGAATACTATTGGGAGCCATTTGAAGAATATTCCACAGAATTGTAATCTTAAATCACTGAGATGGAACTACTGGAATTTCGTGGATGCTTCCAACAGCTTACCTCTGGGTCCTAGGCTCTGACGTCTGGCCTGAAATTTATGCAGACTTTGGCTTCATTCTCTACCTCGGGAGCAGGGACTGACACCCCAGGCCCAGAGGATGGGCTCATTTCCATGATGTTGGGCCACGGGGTGGAGCTTCTCTAGGTGGAGCCTTCAGACATGAGCTGCACACCCATGATGTCAGAGGGGTGGGACATGCGGAATGGAGTGGAGTGGAACAGCTGTTATCACTGTACCCCCTCTTCCCTCCTGAGAAATTACAAATCACTCCCCAGATGCCAATCAAGGAGTCCTTGCACTTCTGGAGATAGTCACCCTTTCATAAAACCCAAATGACTCCTGGAGACTAGAGTTGTAAAAAGACCTCAAGCTTTATAGTCAAGTTGATCTAGATTTAGGTCCTGGCCCTGTTACAAGCTGTGAGACCTTAAGCAAGTTAATTACTTTCTCTGAGCCTCACTTCTTTATCTCTAAAATGGAGATAATAATGTCTCTCCCACAGGGTTATTAGGAGCATCCAAGAAGAAAATATTGATGAATCTTTGGCAGTGTATATTAATTCTGCCCCCCAGAGAATTTTTTTCTTATAGAGTTTTACTCGCTTGTTTGTCATGCAGGGCGCACTCAGCTCAGCTTTTCTGCCCTACTAAGAGAATTAGGAAAGCATTATTTGAAAACCAAACTGAAAAATGTGCCTCATTTTGAGTTTATGTTAGTAAATCACACTGAGTCAGGCACCATGGATTTATAAAGGTGGAATGCAAAGAAGCTGTGACTCAAATTAGCAAGACCTGAGCTGTGCCCTTGACCAAGTCCCCTCTCTGAAAAATAAGGTCCCTTTCAGGCGTGACGGTCTCCAGACGAAGCCAATAAACTATTAGACTTCAGTGAGCCATGCTTATGGGGGGAACAGGAGATGGAATACCAAAGGGTGTCTCTTCTTTGTTCACATAAGTTCTGTGAGTTTCCACACCGGCCTACAGCTAAGAAGAAGAAATTCTTCCATGGGAAAAGAGTTAAAAAGGTGACACTTTAAGAATGAATCATAAAATATTTCAAGAATGTCAGAGAGAAATATGACATACCCCAGGGAATCCCCAGGGATTGCAAGAGAGGGGAGCAGCTGGAGTTGCCACGTGCTGAGCTTAGTGTTGTCTCCGGTTCAGATTCCAATGATTAAGATGGTGCAGTGCCAAGTTGGCATTTCTCTCCCCTTGTTTCTCTCCCTGGCTTCTGGATACAGAAGTCCTTTCTGGGACAAACCCATAGACACTGTCTCCAACTCCTGCTTAATAGATAAGAAAATTACCTTTCAAATCAAACATCTGGATTCAAAACCCAATTCTGCTACTTACTGTGTGATTTGGGACAAGTGAACTCATCTCTCTGAGCTTCAATTCTTCATCTGCAAAACAGGGATACAAATATCTATGCCCCAAGATTTTTTAAAGGAGTCAATAAAATAATGTAGTGAAGCTTTTCGCCCAGCATCCTAGGAGGGGCTCCATCAATGGCAGCTAATATTTTGGGACAAGGCAGATGGGAGAAGTGGCTGTGTGCTGTTTGCATGGCTCAGGCCCTCTCTGAATCACCCTAGGTCTCAATGGATATGTACAAATTTGGTTTCCAATCACAGATCTATATGTCTCTAAGATGCAGGGAGGGGAAATAGAGACTTCTCTCAGCAACAGAAAGGGAGAGAGCTTCCAAGAGGCCAAGCAGCCAGGGGAGCAGGCCTAGCTACCGAGCCTGAATATGGACCTGCAGCTGGGCCAATACTGGGAGGGTGGGGTCCAAGGGGTGTGGTAAGCTCTGTGGGATTCATTCAGTAGTCATTCAATAACTGGCTACTGGGCACCTACTACGTGTCAGCCACTGGTTTTGGAAGCTAGGGATATAATAGAGTACACGTCATTGTTCTTGCCTTTTGGAGCTGACAAGAAGGAACAAAAATGAAACAAAAATAAATAACTGATATCTTTCAGGTAATACTTATTTCCGTGACAGCCAAGTCAACCTCAGATTTCTGAAGGGAGGCAGAAGGGCTGGCATAAGGCTGCAGGTTGGCAGATGCCTTTGTCCTTGGGTGGGCAGCGTGGCTGGCAGCGGAAGCAGGTCACAGTCACTGGGGCTGGAAACGCAGCTTCTGAAGTCGTACAGCCCAGGGATGGAAACTCACTCCACCGGTTACAAACTGTGGGCCTTGTGCATGGGACTTAACCTCTGGGAGATTTAATCTCCTGCTCTACAAAAGAGAATAAAACACAATTTACCTCTGGGATCACTCTGAGGATGAAATGACATGATAGATCCAAGTGCTTGGCCAAGCTCCAAGCTTAGAGTAAATGCTCAATAAAGGTTAACCGTTAATTATATTATTATTCTATTAATAAGCATGGCCAGAATATGCAGGTTCCTCTGGACTGGGGTCCCCAGAAAAAGGAAGGACTACGTGTAGGATAAGGATTCCGAGAGTAGGGCAGGCGCCCAGTCCTGGATCCAGAGATGAGTGGGGGAGGGCAGAGTGGGTGTGAAGGAGGAAGGAAAACAGGATTCCAGTGGCCAATTCCAAGTATGGAACCTGGGAACATTTGGCAGCAGACAAGCATAAGGAAGAATTCACAGACAACCTGGGGTACAAAGAGTGGAGATTCAAACCAAAGCACAGCTAGTGAAGGGGTTCAGAACAGGCCACCTCAAGATGTGCCACTTGGGCATGTGAATTATTTTGAGCTGAAGTCAACTGAGACTCTGCAGGCTCAGGAGAAACTTTTACCTTAAAGAATTTAAATTAGTGGTGTTGCCCCATAATAAAAGTTGTCACCAGCAATAACTTTTTATGACCTATCTATACGGCAGTCATTCTTCTGATTACTGACCATCTCTTCTTAGTGTCCTATGAATGACCTCCCACCCTTCTGAAGCCCCAAAATGCTTTATTCTCATCGTCAGCTCAGAGTGCCATATATACCTCATTTTCCGTTTTGGTTGCAGAACCTCTCAGGTATGTGTGGTCTCTGACTCTCTCTCGTGTATGTGGAGTTCCCATACATACCTATGTAATTTAACTTGGTTATTTTCTCTTGTTAATCTGGCTCGTGCTGATTTAATTACTAGAGCAACAGGAAGAAGCTAGAAGAGGAAAGTTTCTTCCTCCCCCACGCTAGTAATAGCTCATCTTGACTGAATACATCTGTGTGCCAAGCCCTATGTAAGTGTTTGACAGACATGATGCCATTGAACAATAGAGCAGTTCTCTGCAGTGGATATGACTAGCCTTTATTTTACAAATGAGGAAACTAGGACTCAAAGAAATTGTTTACCTAAAGTCAACAAGCCAGCCAATGGTTTTGAACCTGGATTTGAACCCAGGTATTTCTAATGGCAAAGCCCATTTTCTCAGCCATAAGGTGATTCTGTTCTTCCCTATACATACTTGGCCTCCTTCCCTCAGGTTACTTACTTTCTGTGATGTTGTGATTTATAAGAAATACATATGTGGTCACTCAGATGACCAAAACGTATTTCTCAGATATTTGATTTTTGTCCCGGGTTCCTGGCTCACAGCTCCCCAGCACCTAGGAATTTCCTGTGTATTTGGTCTCTTGTCCTCAGTACCTGGAATCCCTTCAGGGACATGAAGGTGAAATGGGTGTCTTTTTATTCATAACAAGTCCCTTGCCACCACAGCTGGGTTTATGTTGATGAGATGACTTTCGGAAAGCGGAGAAACCAACCATGAATAGAATGTTGGAACTTTCAGTCCCACCTCCTGATTTTCTGGAAGGGGAGAGCGACTAGAGGTTGAATCAATCACCAATGGTCAACTAGTTAATTAATCGTGCCTATTTAATGAAGGCTCCATAAAAATCCAGAAGGACAGGGTTTGGAGAGCTTCTGGGTTGGCGAATATGTGGATGTGCTGGGAGAGCAGTGCACTCACCGGACATGGAAGCTCTGTGCCCTTTCCCCACACCTTGCCGCGTGTATCTCTTTCATCTGGCGGTTTCTGAACTATATCCTTTTTATAATACGCTGATAATTTAGTAAATAATATGTTTCTCTGAGTTCTGTGAGTTGCTGTAGCAAATTAATCAAACCCAAAGACAGAGTCTTGGGAGCTTCCAAATCTATAGCAAGTAAGACAAAAAACCTGGCGACAACCTGGGCTTGCTACTGGTATCTGAAGTTTGGAGGTGGGGCAGCCTTGTAGGACTGAACCCTTAATCTGTGGAATCTGACGCAGTCTCTGGGTAGATAGTGTCAGAATTGAGTTGGATTCTTAGACAGGCTGCTGGTGTCCAAGGACTTCCATACTTTGGAAATTGGTCTCGGAACTCCTTGACATTCAAGTGACAAACATGTATTAAACATCCACTTACAGCAGCTATTTGCCGTGGTTTGACCTGTGCTGGAGTCCTCGATCACACTTATTAATATAGAGAGAAGGATGGCACAATTGAAAGAGCCTTGCCTCAGGAGTCAGACAGATGGGGTGGCGAATGAGGTGACACGAGGCAGTTTTTGACAGCCAAATTCCTCAAAAACCTACCTCAAAGGACACCGAGCTAACTCATTTAGCATGTTGAGTTGCACTGAATGTAGTGTTGCAGAACAAATCTCTGAGTCAGAAGACCTAGTTGCAGGTCTTGTCCTCGTCATTAAGCCTGCCAGAGCCTCAGTTTCCTCCATTGCAAAACCAGAACTTAGGACTAGAAGCTGAAAAGACCCTTCTGGGATGACAGAATGACATGGGCCTTGAATTAAAATCTTAGGCTCAAATCCCACATTTACTGCAAATCTACTCTGTGACTTTTGACGATCCAAATTCCTATTCCCACCTCTCCTACCTTCTTGGTTTCTTTCTTAAACAGAAAGGACCGATTCACCCAACAACATTCAACTAGTCTCTCAGGTGATTGATGGCTGTTTCCTCTACCACTTCCTTGAATCACTGGGACAGGGATTGAAGATCAATTAGGTGTTCTTGTTGCATCCTGCCCTCTGCTCCTTCCCATTCCAAATGTTCCCCAGCTTGGAAGTTCATCAGGTACCCACCGTGGTTCCCCAAAAATAAGACCTAGCTGGACAATCAGCTCTAATGCATCTTTAGGAGCAAAAATTAATATAAGACCCGGTCTTATTTCACTGTAAGACTGGGTCCAATATAATGTAATGTAATATAATATAATATAATATAACATAATATAATATAAATACTGGGTCTTATATTAATTTTTGCTCCAAAAGATGCATTAGAACTGATTGTCCGGCTAGGTCTTATTTTCAGGAAACAGTTAGGAGAATGAGATCCTGAGTCCTAAACAGGAAATCTGGGGGTACAACACTGCAGTTGTACCACTCAGATCCACTTTCTTTATATGATGAATTCAACTCAACTGGGAACAGCTCCTCTTAGATTCTGATTGTTTTCTTCTTTCAATGAAACTTAAAGAGGAAGACTCGTGGGATGAACTAATCCCTGCCACTAGTCCCTGTCACTGCAGCTGGTTTCCTGGAGGCAGTGGATTGCATCATTTCCCTCTTCTTACCCATTTTATATCCCTCTGACCTAGCACCTCTGCTGATCTGGATGGTTTATGCGGAAGGACACGGGTAAACCAGATTCTCATCCGTGAGGAGACTCAGCCCCTGTCACCATGTACTTCTGTCCATGTACTATCAAAATTGGGAAAGGGAATACCAAAAGATGCCCTGTGAAAATCGTGGGTGTCAAACCCACCCCTCCTTGCCCTCATCATATAACAGTAACGCTACCTTCTGCTGACTATCAGAATTAACGAACCCTGACTAAAATGGTGATTCTTTTCCTTGCCTGCTGGTCTTTGGCATAAGGAACCCAAGGTGACCAGGAAGTAGTGATAACTTAAAGTTTAATGGAGTTTTTAGAGCGTACCCTGGTAGAAGTTTTCTTCTTTTTGGAGCCAGGACCTCTAAATCTGCAGAGTCCAGAGTAGTGGGGATAAAAACCACAAATTTTCCAAGTATATTATCAGAAGTAGTGGTAAGCAAGATACTCTTACTTCCTCTCTTTGGTTCTTGGACCCATGAATTCTACCTGTTGGTGACACAACACCTGATAATGATAATTTATGTGGCATGTTTATTGCCTCCTGGAAGATAGTGCCCATCTTTGCAAGGTACCATTTCAAGGCTGGCTCTTTAGTTGATTCTTCAACAGGCCATTACATCACTTTTTTTCAAGGTGGAAGCTTCTGGGTCATACAACATATGGTGGTACCAGTGGATCTCAGCATGTGCCACTGCTTTACCTCCTTTGCTGTAAAGTGGATTCCTTGGTATAATACGATACAATGCAGAGTCTCTTGTTGATGGATCCAACACTTAGTAAATCTTTGGATGGTGATTCCTGCCAAAGGCCTGCAAGCAGAAATGGCAAACCTATATTCAGAATATGTGCCACCAAGTGACCCCTATTATTTGGGAATTCCATCATTCCTATTGGTATCAGTGAACCCAGTTCTATACCATTAGGTCAGACCCATATGGGAGAGGCAGTTGACCTTCTAAACAATGTTTATTCTCCTCTGTCTAGATGATTCTCTATTGTGTTGGCAAACATAGTGTCCTCTCACAAAATATAACTAATTGGTGGGTTTTCTAGCCTGTATGTTCACTCTAATACATCCACTTCATTTTGATCCCCTCTTTTACCATCTGCCCTGGCCATTTTGTCGATTCTACTTTAACCAATGTTGGCTAACACCTTTTGTTTAAAGCTTCTGCGATCCATTGCATCATCTCCTGAGGTTCTTCCCATGGTGTTAAATCCTATATGAGAGAATAGTGTTCTCATATCAATAAACTATCATTTTCCCACTTATGTCCTGCTTTCCTTGATCCACCACTCTTTGGATTCAGACCCCAATGTACCCTTCCAGCTCCTGATGATTTGTATTCTGTAAGTTCTTCAGCTTTTTCATGGTATAGATCCTCTCCTCCCTTAGCAGACCCAGCACTTCCTCAGCTCGGTTATTTTAGGCCTTGACATGACTGCTGGTCTGGTGGCAATGAGGAGAGGTGGAGATGGATCCTTGGCAGGGGGATTTTGTGATTCGAGGCATAGGCTTCTGCATCATCTTCAAGCCAAGGCAGAGCACTGTCCTTTAACAAGGAGTGGTGCACCATTTCCACAGGCCAAGAGGGTTCAGAGATATGCGGGGTCTTAAGGTTTTCATATTCAGTCAACCTAGATGATCCCACCCCAAGTTTCAGGATCCCTTTTCTTCCTGATCAGGGTCTTGACTTTGGTTTAGCAGGCTCACTGTGGCTGAGAATTCAATCTTCTCTAGAGCTCTGCTACCTTTATAATTAAGTTCTGGACTTATGCCTCAGGTTTTTTTTATGGCCCCTGGCTGCAGTAAATGAGAGTGTCTCTATGCGTACATGCTGCCAAGGGCGACCTCTGACTTTCACATTTTGCCATAAATTGATGATTAATCACCCCAGTCTTTCGTATCTTTTTCCAGTGTGTTGATTGTACCCAACCATCCAATTCCACTTATAATTACTCTTTCCCCTAAACCTCTTAAATGCCTGAGATATTGTAATGACTAGGGTGTTCCTTTTCATTGGTCTCCTGTTCACCCCATTCACCACTAATCAAAGTGCTAAAATTGTACAGCTGGTGAGTGCTAAGAGCTATCAGGGTTCCACATACCAGTGACAGGGTCCTCCTTTCCCACCAGGATGCACATTCTGAGTCATCCCTCACTGAGACAAGGGGTGAGGTCTTTGTACCCCTGCAACAACCAGTCATTGGATATTGACTGCTCTGAGAAAGTGGGGGCAAAACATGGGCAAAGTAGCTCCCTTCATTGAGGGCAGTTCCAGGGGAGGGATTCCGATGTCAGCAGCTTCCAGAAGCTGAGGGAATGAATACTGTGGTCCTGATATGGGCCCCACAAAACAACATTCTCTACAATACCTTGAAGTTAGAGGAACACTCTTATCACCACCATCCCCACTGCAAGTGTCTGCTCAATTATCCTCTTACCTGTAAGACCTCTCCCAGACACTCTGTTCCTCTTTCTCTGCTTCATTTTTCACCCCAACACTTACCTCCTCCTGAAACTCTGGTTTATTATTTATCTCTACCATCAGGTTGTATACTCCAGATTTATGGTACCCCATCACCTAGCACAGGGTCTGGCACAAGATAAGTCCCTAACAAACATAATTGAAGTGCCAAATATTGATGTACCTACTACAAGCACCTCACTGGAATTGCTGTGGGGACTAAAACAGATCTATGTGAAGGAATCTAGCTCACACTAGATACAATACAAATAAATAATATAAAAATATAAATGTAAGCAAAGAAATGTTTGTGACTATATGCAAGTGGCATTGGGATAAGGGAAAAAGACCTTTTCACTTTGCAGAAAGATACTGAAATTTGAGCTATTCAGCAGTGGAAAACAGAGACTGAACTTCTTACCCAGGGCTTAAGGGCAGGCTTTTGACTTTCTGTAAGGCAGGGAGATTAGGACTCACTTTTAATTTCTTCCAGCACCAGCATTTAATTGCAGCCTTAACAGGGGCTCAAGCTTATAAAAGATTCACCTTGTTTCCCTGAATGTATACATTATTTACCATACAGTCTATAAAATATTTACCTATTTCTCAGCCGACTGCTCCCTGCTTGTCTTAACTACCTCATTGCTGCTCGAAGCTGATCAAATAGGCGGCTGGCACCTCTCCAGAAATGGACCAAGCAGGCAGCTGGAAGGGGACCATATTTTATGCATTTGTCAGAGCACATAGCAATCAAGGGTGTTGAAAGCCTTTCTGAAGGTACTAGGGAGGGGTGTGAGTCCTTAATCCCTTCCCACCTCCATCCAGCGGCCCTACGTGACTGCCTTTGCCAGGTCCAGTACACTCATCTACTCAGGGTAGACCTATAGAGCCCCTATTGTGTGCCATAGGTCTTGGGGAGATAGAAGGGAATAAAGCACATTCCCGTGCCCTTGTTGGAAAAATGAGCTCCATGATAAAGAATTGCAATGAGAAGGGCAGCCAGGTATTAAGCTATCTCTCCATGAGAATAGCATGTGAAAGCACATGGCCCCATGAGCCAGATTTTTGGGTTGAAATTTTATCTCACTTCATCACTTACGAGTGTCTAGCCTTGGACGAATTACCTATCCTCTTGTTGCCTCAGTTTCCTCAGGACATTCATAGTTTCACTCTCATGGGATTACTGAGCACATTATATCTGGCTCATAGAAAGCACTCAATAAAGGTTAGAGATGAGGAAGAAGGAATAGAAAATCCTCAGGACAGCTCTATGTGGTAATATGTTATGAGCCTCATTTTACAGATAAAAATTTGGAAAATTCAGTACTTTGCCCAAATTTATTTACCAGCAGAAAAGCCACTTGGAATATAATCACTGTTTATACACACCCCCTCCACGTACTCGAACACGCACCCCGTAATACACACACATATATGAAAATGTCGCATCATCATGTGAGACACGATTTCAGTGCCTCCCAACCAACCCTCAATGAGATTAGACTTCCTTGTTTCTTTGCACTTATAGCACCCCTTTCATTGCAGTTATCAGGATCTAATAATTTATCAGTTTGATTATTTGCTCTCGTCTGAGTCCTATGTTTGTCATAGATTCCCAGGGCCTAGGTGAGTGTTCACATGCATTGTCACTTAATCTTCATAAGAGGGCTAGGATCACAATCATATTTCTCACCCGACTTTATTGCTAATAAAACTGAAGCTCAAAGAAATGAAACAACAAGAACACACAGCTTTAAAAAAATTGGGAGAACTAAGACCTTAACCCAGGTCATTCTAATTCCGAAGCCTGTGCCCCTTCCTTTGCCCATACTCCTGAAGAAAGGAGGACGTCAGAGAACAAGGGGAGAGGAACCAACCTCTATGTCTTGTGGGTCGCCACGTCAGGCCTTATGCTGAGATTGTTTGTCAACACTACCTCCTTTAGTCCTTACAACAAATTTGTATTCAAAACAAGATTTTTGCTGAAACACATTTTTTTGCAAACTCGGGTGCAAGCCCTACTAGAATGAGCTGGCAAAGGGAAAGAGGAGGCTGGCGCGGAGTAGGAAGTGAATAGGGAAAACAGACAAGGTGAAAAGCCCTTTCAGGCAGCCATGTACCCCAGTACTTCCTGTCCAGAATAGGCCAGCTCAGGTGGGGCTCAGGCAAATGCCAGGCCAGGAGGCCAGTCCAGGATGAAGGAGGGTGAGGAAGAAATTGGGAGGGAAGGCAGATGCTTTGACCCCACTGTTTTGACTCTGACTCATGCTGTACTACCTCTTTGCTATGCTAATACTCTTTCTCTATTGCTTTAAAAAAGATAATACAGGTACCATTTATCTTCTGAGTCCTTTATGTTCAATGGCAGTTTGATTCTTAAGGACCACGATTGGTAGAAATACTTGGCACAAAACAAAGTTGATAATGGAATGTGTTACTGACTGCAAATTAACGTAAATATCTACTCTTCTTAAACAAGAATAGCGTCTCAAACTGAATTATGTAGAATTGATGTTCACAAAAGACAGCTGGTAGTGGCAGAATCTATAATCAGTTCAGTTTGACATGGAAAAATAATGATTATTAATTAAATATTTATTTCATAATTTACAAAGAAATATTTTATTCTAATAATCAAATTAATATGGGAAAATCAGAAATAGTGAATTGTGCTATATAGAAATTCAAGCAAAAATATAAACTGGGTCAATAAAATTTGCTCCAGAAAACAAATTTTTGACCTATCAACGTGAGTATAATTGTGATTAAAATACAGAGGGTGCCCAAAAAATGTATACACATTTTAAGAAAGGGAACAAACTGTACTAAAGTTGCAATACTCAATATATACCGATAACAAAAGATGAATACAAGTCATGTGTACATTTTTTTTGCACCCCTGGTAGTTGTTTCATATAGTCACAGCTTAAACATCTTATAGGACAAATCCAAGGTCTCCTAACATTGTAGTTCTTGGTTCTGGTGCTGTGCTCTAACCATTACTCTAATCCTTACAACAATACTTTGTTATACAATTGCAATCCCCCAATTTTTAGATGGGGAAACTGAAATTCAGGAAAGGTAAGCAATTTTTCCAAGGTAGTACATGATTTAGTACCAGGATCAGGGTTATTTTGTTGATTAAAACATAATAGTGTCACCACAGAGTGATGGTCACCTCCCTTCCTAGATATCAGGACAATTGCAAGGGGTGGGGACATCATTTGTCTTCTTGGCCTTTCTAGAAAGGCAGGTGTGTCTGTGCCTCTTTCCAGGTATATATGTTGAAACCCCAGGAGAGAAATGAACTGGCTTAAAGTTTCAAATTGTATGAAGATCTGGGTTTTTCCTGATTCACAGTCCACCATGCTCTTCACTTTATGAAATTACCTGTAGAATAATGCCTTTTTTTTTTTTTTTTTTTTTTTTTAAGTAACTACAAGCAGGGAGCTCTCTACTCTAGGAAGAGCAGAGTTGTGTGGAATGTAAAGTGATTTATTCATGGCTGATAGCGTTTAGGGAATTTCGTCTCCACACCCCTACTCCCTCCCAAAGTTAAACAATCCCTCACAGATGTCCTAAATAATATATCCTTCAAAGAATAGCCCATCATTGTGCTTGCTTGTCAACACTCGAAGAGTGAAGGGAAGGGGCCTTAGTTGGTCATTTGCAACATCATATTATCAATGTTTTCTCTTATCACTGGTTCCTCAGTGAAGCATTATCTTTCCCATTCATTCAATAGCTATCTAAATTGGGGATTCCTGAAGAAGAGAACTAAGCACATTTCAGCTCTCTGGGGAAAGAAATTAAATGTTTCTCGTGTGATTTCCATTTGTTTAAATCCAAATCAATAAATCACTGAACTTTATTTCATGTATCTGGCATGACACTGAGTGTTCTGTGATAGTGGAGCCGTTTCGTAGAACATCTTAGGTGATCACTGCCCTGGTTTCCCCAAACTGAAGGATTTTCCAGGATGCAGATGTTTCAGTTTTAAAATCAGACACAGTGTCAGGCAAATCTGGGTGGTTGGACACCTTACTTGTTCACCATTGTATTACTAGCACCCAGCCAATACCTGGCACGTAATAAGCCTCTGCTACTCCCACTAGATTTCTCAGTGCCTTCATTTCCTTCCCTGTAGAATGGGAACAAAGGAAACTGATAGTTGTCCTGTCTTATTCACAGGGTTATTATTCTATATAGTAATACTGAGGGAGAATTGCTAATGATATGTGAGTATTTTCTTATGTCTAGTAAAGTAAAAGAGAATTTAAATAATCTCTAAAAAATGTAATCCAGAGTGTCATCTTCTTAAGACTGGAACCACGTTTTTTGTAATGCAGTATGCAGCACAGTGCCTGGCAGAAAGAAGGTGCTCAAAAACCTGGTTGGATGAATTTAAAAAAAAAAAAGGAATAAGTGGATAGTTAGTAATAAGTATGTAATAATAGAATAAGTATGTAAATAAGTATAAAGTGATTAAGTTCACTAGTTCTGTAGGATTCTTTTTAGAGCCAGACGTTTATTTAATCCAATCCCTGTGTTTTTCAGAGCCCACATTCAAATGACAAATTCTTGGCAGGGTCAAGATTAAAACTGAGTTATTTCAATATATTAAAATATGGTAAAAATCTCTAATAAGTTTACTCATTTTCTCCAGTGACTCTTTTTCCCAGCACAAGATATTTTAATTCAGCCCACAGTTTACAGCTCTTCTTCCAACAGTAGAGTACTTTGGTTTGAATCTTATCACATGCCTTCTCCCTGCTTTCACTCAGTTATTAAGGAGCTTCAGAGGTGGCTTCAGAGAAAGACCTTATAGGCTAGAGGGGGTTGTCCAGCAGCCTGGGTCATCGAAAGACACCCTTAGCATCAGGAAAGTGGAAGTTAGTTGTATCTGAAGGCTAACTAAAGCAGGGTACAACACTCTACCTGCTTTCATCCTCTCCTATTCTACCTTTCCAAATCCAGTCTCCTCTCGGCCCCAGTCAAATCTCTCCTCTTGTCTCTTTGGTTTCTGTCATAGTTGAGTTCCCATTAGACTATGGGTAACTTGAGGACAAAGACCTACTTTATTCCTCTCTAGCCCCAGCCTTAGTAATGTGCCTTGTTTAGAGTAGGAACTCAACAGATGTAAGAATGAATGAATGAATGAATTTTATGCCAGAAGTTTCCAAAGTACCTAAAATTACAGCATCTATGCCTAGCTTAGTGTGGTTTCGACAAATATTGAATAAATGTGTGAAATAATAAATGAATGATTGATATGCTTAGCTATTATGAATGAGCTATTAGTTATGTGCCAGACACTGGCTAAAAATAGTTTAAATGTTATCTTTTCAATCTTTTCAGCAACCCTGCTTTATCTTTTTCTCCTTAGTGCTTAGCACTACCTGACATGCCATGGATTTTACTTATTTATCTTGTCCACTATCAGTCTTCTCCATAAGAATTTGATGTCCATGTGGGCTGAAATCTTTCTCTGTTTTGTTCACTGCTGCTTTCCCTTCTTAGAAGAGTTCAGTAAATGTTTGTGGCTTGAATATTGACTAAACATTATTATCTCCACCTTGCAAAGAAAGTTAAATTTAGAGATGAAAAAAACAATCCCTGATCTTGTGTGAGGCACTCCAAGTTTTCTATGCTTTCACTGAAAACTGGTAACTACTTTCTGAGGTGGGTATTATAATTATTCCAGCAAGGTGGACACTGAGACCCAGGAAGATGAGGTCACCAGCTCGAGTCAGAAAACAGTTCATCTAATAAAGGGCTGGGTCACTATTCAAACCTTAGGTCATGTGGCCTCAAAACTCTTGCTCTCCCCATGACCCCAATCCACCTTGCAATGAGAAAATGACCATCCCTGAATCAGAATATCCATGGGGACGGTGTTGTTATACACCTAGAAAAAAAAATAGAGAGAACCCATTATAACCCAAGTCAATTTAGAAAGATCCCATTGAACAAAGAGCATCATTTTAACATTAACAATGCAATCAATGCTGAATGCAGGAGATTAGAAAAAAGTTATTAGGAGGAGAAAGACATACCAACGATTTGAGCTCTTAATGAGATGCCTACCATATCTAAGAGTAAGCAATTTCCCAGAGGATTATTTGATGTGAAAGGAATCGTAAGGAGCTCTTTAGTGGCACCCAGACACATCCTCTCCCATACACACCTGCTGAGGGCTCAGCAAAAGACAGTGCGTAAATGTCTGGAATATTACATAAAAGCTGTCTGCCTAACCAGTCAAAGCTATTAAAATCCATCTTGCTGAAATGAACCCTGAGAGCAGGTCAAACAAATCTAATTTTTATTGTTCCTTAAGGAGATGGCTGTGTCGGAGACAAAGGAGGGAGGCAGGAGGCCAGTTAGAAAGAAAGGGAAAAAAAAACCCTAAGAGGCCTTAAAAAATTAAATGTTCAAAAGAGCTGTGGCAGGCAAGATAAATGATATATTACAGTGCTGGTTTAAACCTAATTGATGACTAATGTTGTAATGCATCTGAACCTACACTGATCTATTATCCGTCTGGTCCAGGCTGAAGGGACACTGCAAGGAGAAAAATTGCTAACTGTTTTAACCTGATGGAACTTTAAAAAAAAAAAATAACCAGCCCAGTTACTTTAAAAGATAAATGGGTGGGTGGTGACCTCCTAATGTATATCAGGGTCTTGCAATGCAAAATCAAATGTTAATTAAATAGAATCTGGTGCAGGAATGATGCAGAAGGAGCGTGGTTCAGAGCTCAAGAGGCCATAGGGAATTGTGTTGCTGGGTTTCCTACAAAATGTTTCAAATAAACTACCAATGAAAAAGTAGTGATGGCAGACCACATAAGAGTCATTGAAAAATCAAATATATACACAAACCCCATCTGGATAACACCTACATACAAGTTATATAGAGCAGCATGTGGGTACAGCTAAATCACAATCACTGAAAGGGCAGGGTCTCAACAGAGCTGCTTAAATCCACTGGGATGAATCAGAGAGGCTTTATTTTCTTAATCTGCATCAACATAATCTCAACCCAACCCTCTGAAGAAAAAACAATGTAAGACATAAGAAAATGTAAGAATTCAAGAGCCAACTTGTAAGAGCTCCCAATGGCCAAGTCTAGGCTAATGTTAGCCACAAAATAGTTACTGTAATAAATTGTAACCAAAGGCTAAAATAAGAATCAATGAGTTATACTGATACAAATGAATAACTACATGAATGAATGAATGAATGAATGAATGAATGAATGAATGAAAAATCTCTTTGTTAGAGTAGAATTCCAACTAATAAGTGTATAATAAATGAAGAAAACAGAAAATTATCATATAGCAAACCAAAGTAATAATTGTTTCAGACAAGAATCTTCAATAGATACTAAAATTAGTGGACACAAAAATGATGAGAAACAGAATTTTTACACGTTCCACAGCATCTCCACTTTGAGGACGACTTGACCAAAGGAGCATAGTTAACATCACCAGTAATTGGACAAATGGATATAATATGCCTCCTGATAAAATGTACTGAGGACAAATTATTTCTGTGGCATGCTTGATACAAATGCATAACCGGAATTTAATCTTGAGGAAATATCAGACAAATTGAGGAACATTCTACAAAATAACTGGTCAGTGCTCTTCAAAGGTATAAGAGGGTATATTAAATATCAAGTGAAAAAAAGGACTTAGGAAATTTTCCAGATTAGAGGAGACTAAGGAGCTATGGCAATGACACACAACCTGTGATGCTGGTTTGTATGCTTGACCAGAAAGAACAACATCTGTGTGACAATTGGAGAAATGTGTATTAGGGCTATGGGTTAGATACGAATATTGTACCAATGTTCCTTTCATAATTTTGTGAGAATAATATGATGGTTGTGTGAAAAAAATGTTACCATTTGGGGAATTTGTGTAAAAGGCAGACAGATATTCTTTGTTCTATTTTTGAAACTTTCTTAAAATCTGAAATTATTTCAAAATGAAAAATTAAAACAATTAATATGTAGAATGCATCATGGTGCTTTCTCTGAGGACCTTCGTCTAGCTTCATTCTTCCAGGAGCTGTTCTCCTCAGAGGTGGGAAGAGCCACCGCCAAAGTCAGTATGTTCTTATTCAGTTGGGAAGGGTTCCCACTAGGGGCAGAAAGAGGTGATCATTTTGGCCAAGTTCATCAGAAAGGATCAGGTACAATCATGGGCGTGAGCACCCTCAGAACAGCTTCGCCTGAATTGTTCTTGCCTACCACGGCCTCTGAGTCTGCACAGGGGCTGCACCTGTGTCTACTGAGAACAGCTCTTTTCTGACAGTGGCGAAGGCGAGAGAGCCGTTATTAACCACAACAATAACAATTATACCATTTATTTTGCACTGACTGAGTTAGCCTTTGTGCTAATGTCCTTAACATGTTATCTTAGTTACTATGTACAAAAACTTGTGGGAGAGGTATTTCCACACTTTATAAAATGGAGAGAAGACACACTCATTTTCTAAAACAAACTTGTGTTGCTAACAGAAAGATTCAGCAATTTGGCAATGGACGGAAGTGCTAACGCCAGAGTCTGCGCTTATTACTGTTAATTTCGGTATACTTGATGACCTCAGTTAGAGTACAGAGACCGTCTACCATCTTTAAACCTTCAGTTAGATTGGATCCATAGCTGAGGATGAAAGTTGAAACGTGAGAAGGCCAAATATAAAAGCCAAACCAAGCAATTTCTTAGCCAAGTATACAAGTACATAGGCAAAATTGTTGTGGGGCCATTTACTCTACTTAGGAGGCAAATGATTTCTTAGGTCAAACCTCACTTATCTCACACTAATATGAATGGGCTAATCGCTAAGCATACTCATCTGTTCTTCTGAGTCAACAAGGATTTAGAGAACATCTTCATGTAAACACAGTGCTGGGCTGCGGAGGGATAGATAAATAAAAATCACCCGTTTGGACTTACCAAGGGCAAACCATGTTCAGGTCCATTTGTTAGCAGTATTCTTCTCCTTCTTGTCCCTCGCCTTCTTCTCCTTCTTTTTCTTCTTCACCTTCTTCCTCTCCCTCTCCTTCTCCTTCCTCTTTTTCTTTTAAACGACGGAAGCACAAAAAGGGGGGGAATTAACTTTAACTGAAAGATTTAGGAAGACTCACAGAGTGGAGAGCCATGAACAGGATCTCGAAAAGGGGGCAAGACTTTAAAGTGCAAGGATGAGAGGAAAAGCTTTTTAGGCAAGGGACTCACTGAAACAAAACTATTATACTAGTGGGGAAGTTCAAGGAAATACGAGTTAATGTGAAAGGTCAGAACATGTGGACATGAGACGAGGGGGTAAGGGGTAAAGGGCAAGGAGCCAGGGTGGGAGTAGTACAACTGCAAAGGTAGGTTGGGACTGATGCTGGAGAGGCCATTAGTTCCCCAGCGAAGAATCTGCATTTGACCTTCTGGACCAAAGAATGGCCACTTGTGGGAGGAAGAAGTGTTGAATAGGCAGATCATCCAAGACTTGAATCCAATACCTGAAGGTCAGGCTCAGGAATCTGCATTTACATTTTTCAGGAGAGTCTTACAAACACTAAAATGACTCCCTGAGACCTCCACTTGGGCACAGGTTGTTATTATTGCATTCTTTTTAAAGGACACATGATGTGTGCTGTCTTTTAAGATCCCCTGGAATCCAAATCTTTTACAATATAAAGTGGCTGTCTCTCTACTTTGTGTAGGTAGGATTTGCTCATCAGGGCTTATTTTCCATGATATATTTTGATGGAAATGGATGGTCTGAGTGCTAAAAGGGAGCAAAACAAGTACAAACACTCATGGGAGGAATTATTCGCTTCCCTATTAGTGTGGGAGCTGACCAACGACCTGCTTTCCACAGAGGCATCAGCCACCTTCTAGGCTGGTCACAACCACTCAAGCCCCTGGACCACTGGCTGCCAAGGTCAAAGCCATATTTTATGAAGCTCAGCTAGTTCAACTAAAACATCTTGTTGAAAAACCTCAAGTACTCTGTAAATAGGTTTCTAGGGTTTTCTTGAAAGGTTTATGAGAACGCCATGGCTTAGCACTAAGTTATGTGAGTAAAAGGACCAGAATGCACCCTTTGAAGGGGTGTGTGTCTCTTTATAAATCTGCACTTAGCAACTCAGATAAGAACACAAGCTCTGGGGTCAGGGAAACCTGGGTACCATCACAGTGCTTTCATTTGCTGGCTAAGTGCAGAGGCAAGTGACTTAATTCCTCTGAACCTCAGTTTCCTTGTGGCTATAGTGCCTGGTTCTCAAGGTTTTTTTTTGAGGGCTGTTTTCCTCCCTGGCTATCTGTATGAATCACGACCCACCTCTTGGGTCTTCACTCAATTGTCCTTCTCAGTGAAGCATTCCCCAACCTCCATATGTAATACCTCAACACTTCTTACCCTCTTCCCATGCCTTCTTTTTCTCCTCAGAGCTTATCAGTATATAATACACCATCCGTTTTACCAGTTTTAACTTCTTTATTTTGTATCTCCAACATTAAATTTTAACAACACCAGGGATTTCTGCCTGTTTTGATCACTGCTATATCCTTTGTGCCAGGACAGTGCTTTGAACATAGTAAATGCTTAATAAATATTTGTTGAGTGAATGCGTGGATGATCAACCAGTCAATGGGAAGACTCTTGGCCCAGAACTATTGGTCAGTTGGCTTGATGAGTTCGTGCTTCTTCTGCCCTTGAATACCAACTACCCAGAAATAAGAGATAAACTACGAAAAGAAAAACATTAAAAGCCTATCTGTGCTACACAAGATGTTAACATTAGGAGGAGTTAGGTGGAAGGTATATGGGAACTTTCTGTACTATCTCTGAAACTCACTGTGAGTCCAAAATTATTTTAAAATAGAAGTTAAAAATAACCATGGGTTCCAATAAAAGAATATAAGCATCTCTGTGGCCCAGAAATAGAACCAAAACACAGCAATAATCAGGGTTAAAGGTGTGGCCCCCCAAATTCTTCACCTAGCCAAACAAGACAGTGGGCAGTTGAATTTCTGGGGCAAGGAGAACCAAATGTGGCTGGGAACTAGAGGGAATCTCACGAACGAAAACTGAAAGTCTGGGGCAGGACTCCTCAATCCATGAAGAGACTATTAAAATCATACCACTA
This sequence comes from Rhinolophus ferrumequinum, assembly GCF_004115265.2. NCBI lineage: Eukaryota > Metazoa > Chordata > Mammalia > Chiroptera > Rhinolophidae > Rhinolophus > Rhinolophus ferrumequinum. Next base: position 42,942,075 of record NC_046292.1, read on the forward strand.
ATTGCCCATGGTTGTGGTTTATATAAAGCTCCAGGAGGGAACAGAACAGCTGTGTTACTAGGATGTGGGCCAAGCTATCTGCTATTTGCTGTTTTATAGACAAGGGTGGAAAAGCAGTATTTGAAAAGGTAATGGATGAGACTTTTTCAGCATGGAAGTTAAACCATTGGACTCAGATTGAAAGCACCAGGAGGGCCAAAAACATAAATAAATTTAAAAAGACCTGTAGTTACATGAAAAGTGCAGAACATCATGAATACCAAGAAAATCTTCAAAGCTACTAGAGAAAAAGGACAGATTACCTGCCATAGAACAACAGAAAGTTCAGCTGTAGGTCAATAGGTGGATTCTGAGAAACCTAGGGTAAACATTTATTATGAAAACATTATGAAATACTTTATATTTTTTGGTGCCTGAATCATATGGGTCACAAACATATATACATATACAAATATAGAGATACACACAATTGACGTCTTAGCTTAACAGTCGAGAAGAAAATACTGCTTTATTTGAGCAGATATGTATCAGCTTCTCTGCGTTTTGGGAGCCATCATGCTCTGTCCCAGGATCACTGAAACATTATTATACAGCTTACATTGTCCACTGTGCTTGTTTTACAGTACATTTGACCACAGTTTATGAGACAATTCACCACTGAATAATTTCCATCTAAATGTAGATACCGGAGGCAGTTTAATTCATGTCTAACTTCAAAGCTGAAGTGGTTGAGGGCTGCAGTTAAGCAATCAAGCAGCTGGCAGGGTGAACGTTGTAAAGCCTTTGACTACACAATTTAGAGGGCAAATGCCTGGCCAGTAATTTAACATCAGTGATCTCTTTTAAGAAATCATCTCAAAAAGCTCCTCTGGTTTTCAAGGTAGATCCCTTCAGGCTCCAAATTGTTGAGAAAGATAATAATCCAAATAATAATATTCTACTCTGTTTTGACTAGAGAGAGTTAAAGTTTCAAAATGTGTTACCACCAATTTAATCCTGACATGGATTTTGCGAAGGCTTTATTTTCCCCCAAATTACCAATGAGAAAATTAAAGTTCCCCAAAAGAAATGACTTATATGAGCAAAATCACATAGTTGTTAGGAAGTAATAGAAACAAGACAAACCTAGATTTTGTTGTCTAGTCCAAACACCCTTCCCACTATACCAAAGTCTGTCTGTGTTGCTCTTTACTTTGTGGTTATTTTTAACTACCTTCAGATGTGGGGCCCCTTAGCCAAAGAGCTTCGATCTCTGCTGTATTTCACAAGGGAAGGAAAGTCAGAAGATGCTCGAGCTGAGAGGGATCTGAGACACCATCTGGTTCCAGATTCTTGCTTTAAAATGAGAAAACCAAGGCCCAGAGAGATGGAATCATTTGTTGAGATGAAATCAGGGTCAGAATCCATCTCTCCTCATTTTCAGCCTTTCTGCTACTTCCTGACGTTCCATAAGAAATGTTTCACCTCCAAATTCTTAAACTGTATTTATTTACTTATCACTTGCTATGGGACAATTTGTGGTTTAATCAGTGAGAACACAAAGATTTATACTACAGGAACTCTTAGTCCTATAGGGAAATAGATACATAAACACTTATAGTTTCTACATTGGAGGTTGAAATGGATTAGCAAAGAGGAAGCGATTAGTTAGGCCTATGGAACAAGGGAAACTTCACCAAAGAGTTGAGTTTCCACGTAAGAAGAGAAATTTGCTATCCAGATCATGGAGAAGGCGGCTTTGCATGAGGAGAGAATTATTTGTGTAAAGGAATTAGGGCTGAGAGAAACATGCAAGTTCTTAGTATGGGTAAATCACAGGCGACTCAGAGGAGAGTGATAAGAAATTAGAATGGAAAATAAGGTGTCAGATGAAGGCCTCATATCAAGGAATATTGACTCTCTCCACAAGGTATTCACGTATTCTGAAACCAAATTCCAAGTGTTTTAGACCACTGTCCTGTCTCCATGCTGTCACTGAGAGCAACTGCTTTTGAAAGAGAGAAACTGAGTCCTGAGGTGATTCTAAAGATGTACAAGCTCCATATGATTCCATGAGCTGTAGGGCAAATTCATGAGAAAACCACAATGAGATACCACTATAAATCCACCAAAATGGCTAAAATTAATAAGGCTAGCTATATCTAGTTTTATCAATGATATGGAGCAACTGGAACTTTCATGCATTAGTGGTGTCATTGTAAACAATTTTAAGCTCTTTGGAAAACTATTTTTCAGCATCATTAAAACTATGATGCAGAAATTCCAATCCTGGTATTTGCTTAAGAGAAACAAAAATACATATCCACTAAAGTTGCTACAAAAATATTTATAGCAAATTTATTCATAATAGCCCCAAACTAGAAACAACATGAGTCCATCAACAGGAGGATGGATTAGCACGTTGTGAAAAATTTATACCGTGGAAGAGGACATAGTGATAAGGAAGAACAAACTATTGATGTACATTAAAAAAGGATGAACTTTACACACATTAAGTATAATGAAAGAATATCACAAAAGACACTGTATAGTTCTATTTATATGCAGTTCTTGAGCATGGAATATTAATCTATGATAATGGAAGTTGGATATAGAAGACTCATTGATTGATTGATCCATTGATTGGTTGCTTGATTCATTGATTCGTTCATTTTAAGGAAGTGGCTTGTGGAGACTGACAAGTCCCAAGATCTGCAGTCAGCAAGTTGGAGCCCCAGGAGAGCCAATAGTGTGGTTCCATCCTAAGAGCCAATAGGCTCAAGACCCAGGAAGAGCAGATGTTTCAGTTCAAGTCCAAAGGTAAGAAAAAAATGATGTCCCCACTGAAAGGCAGTCAGACAGAAGCCTCTCCCTGTCAACTTTTTGTTCTATTAAGGTTTTCAATTGAAAATGAAAGCATATGCTCTAGTGATACTAAAAGGATTGATGACCCTGAAATTCAGGATGCATGGGATGGGAGAGTATAATAACTCAGAGTATAATAACTCTCACTTGTCCCAACACTTCATCACCTCCCCCACTCATTCTCCATGTTCCTGCCAGTATAAACTACTTATGTTCCTGGGTCCTGCTCTTTTGTCTCCAAACCTTTGCACATGCTCTTCCCTCTGCCTGGAACACCATTTTCAATTGCTATCAGTTGACTGGCCCCTGCTGTCTTTACCTGTTACCATGCCCGTATCCCGTTAAGTCAGGATGATTGAGAGAAAGATCCATTCTGAGTGACCTTTCAACGCCAGGAAAACCCAAATTAAAGCTTTGGATGATTCAACATTGCCTTTAGAATCAAAATCTGGAGACATGTGGCCCAAAACAATCTGGCTCTGACTGCCACTGCAGCCACATTTCTCAATACTTCCCCTTTACACTCCAGCTTCTAAGTACACTGAACTTCTTTCAGACCCTTGAATTTGACACTCACTGCTGTCTCTGGGCCTTTGGACGTGTGTTCTCAGCCAGGAACGCTTCTTTCTCTGCCACTCACTCCTTTAAGAGGCTGGCTTCTATTCACCAAGTCTCAATTGTTTTTTTTTTTTGTTTTATTTTTACTTATCAATAATCTCTTCCTTCCTGTCTTTCTTCCTTCCTTCCTTCCTTCCTTCCTTCCTTCCTTCCTTCCTTCCTTCCTTCCTTCCTTCCTTCTTTCCTTCCTTCCTTCCTTTCTTTCTTTCTCTCTTTTTATTTTTTATATTAGTTTCAGGTGTATAAAAACAACATAATGATTAGACATCTACACCCCTCACAAAGTGAGAATCCCCCCCCCCAAGTCTACTACCCCTCTGACATTGTATATAGCTGGTACAATACCATTGACTATATACCAAGTCTCAACTTAAATGCCGCTTGCTTGGGGGAATATTCCGTGAGCCCTAGGTTTGATTAGCTACTTCCCCACCCAATTTACTCCCACAGTCTTCTGACCTCTTCTTAACATAATACTCATTTATAGATTATTTACTTTATTCATCTTTTTCTCACTCTGGAAGGCCCATAAGGGCTAACATGATAGTTATTTTGTTTACCCTTTTGCATCCAAAGCCAAGTATAGTGTCTTTTATCTCCATTATTTACATGGTAGTTACTTGATAAATGTTTGCTAAATGAATGAATGGTGTGTGTGTGTGTGTGTGTGTGTGTGTGTGTGTGTGTGTACACCTAGGCACCTTGAAAAATTATAGATGCCAGATGTGTTGGTTAATTTCTATTTGCCGTCTCTCCTAGCTCCATTTTCTGCGCTTCTTTGCCTTGCTGTATACTTCAGGCAGCTGACTCTGTCACGTTATATCACATTTGCAATCTAGCTTCTGGTTGGATTCAGCTGATGGAAAGCACCAATGGAAAAATCAGAAAATGGAGTAGAGGCTGGAGCATTTCTTCCCTGCTCTCTCCTTGTTTTGGTGCCTTTTCTCTGGCAATAACTGTGACTCTGTGACTATAGCTCCTGCTGAGATGCTGCCTCTCCAGGGCTCCAATTCTTACTGGACTCTAATATACTATTTCTTTCTTTTACCCCTTTGACCCTGGGGGAGAAAATGACTTCTCACTGTTAGTATTCTCAGGGTGCCCCCAAATCCCTTATTTGCTCCTGCTCTCTGTAAGTAGTCTCTTTGTTTATACTATCTGAATCCTGGTTCTTGCAGGGAAGCTGATAATGCGCTTGACAAATGCAGATAATTTTCCTGCCCTCTCCCAGCTGCGAGCCCTAGTTTGGTGTGAGGGGTTCCCTCAGTTATCTCGCACTTACCACTCTACTCACTAACCTCTCTTTCCCACTGGACAGTGTGCACTTGAGGGCCAAGAAACATCTTTTTTAGCTCTGCATCCCCAGGGTCTAAGACAGTGCCTGACCTGTACTAAATACCTAATAACTAATTGTTGGAACCCATCTCAGCTGTAAAATGAAGCCATGGGACTAAACTATGTTATGTCTAAAATCATTTTTAAGTCTTCCTAAGCAAATGAGGCAAAGGAAATGTTCTTTTTAGATCTCCCGTCCTGGAAGAGTTGCCCAGGAAGATGCATACACATTGGTCTTTTCTGGGCTGGTGTTGGATCTGTCTGCAGTGGGCAATATGCCTTAAGAAGCCCATATTGAGCAATTTATGTTGGAGAAAAGATTTACCACAAAATATCACAGTTCAGATCAGATTTAATAGACCAGTAAATGGCTGCTTAACAAGGACATTTGGTTACTGTTACATTAAGTTTCCTAAGAGACTTTGTTCTGTTCTAGTAAAAAGCTGCAAAGGGCTATAAAATACAGGCCTTCCAAATTTGATAAAAAGAAAAAAAAAATCAGTCCTTTTTGGAAATTGTTCTTCTTAAGTGACAGTATGAAAACAAGCCTAAAACGTTTTCTTTTTCAGGCACTTCCTTCATTTATTTTGGAGAAAGTTTGGCCTGACTTATAAGGAAACCCCTTAATTGTCACTTAAAAGTAGAATTGCGTCATTGTGGATAAGACATGGTGTTCAAATAGCTCCCTGGGGGCTAGACTCTTGGAAACTCAGCAGGATTTTAATTGTAAGCAGACAATTTGTTTTGGATTGTATGCAGAGCATGAAAATATAACTGCTATAGGATCTAACATCGTATAAGAGGATTAAATTCTAGTATTTCTCTGCTGCTTTACTTCTTGGCCCTAGGCATCTTTGCAAGCGAGGAACTCACCATCCAAGGTTATTCGGTGTCCTTTAGAAAGATCTGAAGTGCATCACTTATTAGCTCCTCGCACCTTGAGGGGCAATATTAGTCTCGTTCACCCCTGTATCACCAATCACTAACACTATTGCCTAGATCACTTGTGCCTAATATACTGTATTTCATTAATTCTAAGACAACACTTCTTTTCATAGTTTAACAGCTCTGAAATCAGAATATCTTATATAATAAATGGCATGACGTAGATCAATCAGCTTTTCTTTCCTTGGTGGTCCATAAAGTCGTGATGCCTGTTACAATTAATGGTGTCTTAGATTCAGTGAAATGTGGGATGCTGAGAGCCTATGGTAAGACAGATTCTCTGTCAAGCCCTATCTTGCATTATTCATTATACCATGTGATAATAACTCCTTAAGGTAGGTATTATTATCTCCATTTGCCAGAGAAGACTCAGAGTAGTACAGTCAATTGCTTAGAGCCACAATTTCTGCTGGAAACAATAGAATTGGCCTCCAACCGAAGTCTGATTCCAAAACCCATAATCTTCCCATGATACTGTGTTGTTTCTCAGTGGAGACTTCAGATAAAAATATTTTAGAAACTTTATATTAAAATCCGGCTGTTTCACTACAGTTTTAACTTTCTCTACCCTGGTTGTCCTTAATTCAAGCAATGAATGTCACCCGAAAGAGCTCTCAAAAGTGGTTAATATATATGAACTAATTTGTATTCTTGGTGACAGAGTAACAGAAATCTGTCCCAAACCAAAGTAAGCAATGTGGAATTTATTGGAAGCATCCATGGATATCTCACAGCTCCAAGACTAGGCAAAAGTTGGATTTATTGGAGTATAAGAACCATTGAACCAGGGACTCCAGTGCTGCTGGGCCACTATCTTGCTCCTGCTTTTCTCTGAGCACAGCTTCATTCTTCTCCTTTACTGGAGACCCATATTTTCCACAAAGTAAAACCATGCCCTTGACAGCTTCTGAGTACTATATCTTAGAGCTTCAGCTCTATGAGGCAGGATGATACAACTCTTGAACCCAAACTTGAAAATCCCAAAGAATGGACTCATTGGTTCAAGTATCCACAGTGCCTCTCTCCACCCCCATAACTAGGGCCTCAGGTGGGGTTACACTGAATTAACACGGCAGGCCCCACGGTAACTTGGTGATTGGAGTTGGGATGAAGAGTGGACAAGTCCCAGAAAACAGCAATGGAAGACAGAAAATCACTAAATGTCTGTTCCAGAAAGCCACAAGAGATGTGCAGAAATCATATTTATGGAATATCAGAGAGGAGGAGCAAAAGTAAGTCCAGCTGGGGAGATTGGCGGGAAATAGAATTCCAGATGGACCTTGAAGGATGGCTATGATTTGAATAAGATCCGGTGTGAGGGGAGGGCTTGCCAGGTGGGGAAGCAGCGTGACAAATACATAGCCCCGTTAGGAGGAAACCACATAATAATGCAAATACAGAACCGTAAATTAAAACTAGTGGCGTGGAGAAAACCATGTATGAAGATATGAGAAAGGAGACTTGACTTTGAGGAATGAGGGACAGCTTCCTTGAATAAGTGATATTTGAGCTGTGATCAGAAGAGTGAGTAGGCAATAACAAAGTAAAGACCGGGCATGCTGGAGGGAACAATTCTAGGCAGAAACAAAACATATGCAAAAGATCCCGTGGAGGGAGAACCGTGGCAAGTTTGTAGAGCTGGAAGGACCAGCTGCTTGTGATCTTTTTTTGGGTCTCAGTTAAAGCCCACCAGAGCCCTTCATGTTAACCTAATCAGGTCACTCACATGCTCAAAGCTCTCCTATTATTCCCTATTACCTAGAACATCACCTCCCCACCACATTGGGGCACACTGCTATGATACAAATGGCTTACAGGGTGCTTCCAATACTGACCTCTCCATCCTTGGACCAAGCATCCTGCTCCATTTACTCCAGAGTGCCACACAAAACCAAAACGACACTAATTTTCTGTGTGCCCTGATGAGACAAAAACTGGGAAGCACTGAAGAGAATCAAGTTAAAATATTTAGCTTAGAACTCAGGTCTGCTCTCTAATTTCACTGCCTGTCACATCCATCACAATCTTCCAATTCACCCCCAAATACAACAGAAGCATATGAGGTCTAATGGTGAGCTGGGACAATGTAATTTGCTTTCACCTTCCCTCCCTCCTTGCTTTCAGAGTAGTATTTTTACCGTAGGTGCCTTGATGAAACTAATTCCTCATGCTATAGGGCTTTCTCTGCATCCCTTTCTTTCCTATACACAGTGAAGAGGCATAACAAATTTCTTTAAGATTTTTCCACCAGCACTTCTCCCACAATGCCTCATCAAACAAAAATTGTTTCCCACTTCTGTGACTTTGCACTTCTACTCTCTTCCTGAAATGCCCTGATCCAAATCCCTTGGATCCCTAGTGCTGAGGGATATTAATAAGTATTGTGCAAAAGTAATTCAATGCGATTGCATTTGCGAGCAAAGGAGATTAGGGAGCCCTGAGTCGAACAGAGTTAAATGGTGCCTTCTCCATAGGATTGTTCAGTGCTCTGGACAAGTTGAGTTGCACTGTGAATTCTAGAAAGGATAAGTATTTGGTATCCTGGGTTTCCCAAAACTACGTGAAACATAGCCATTGTCGGTGGTAATCTATGGGACAGGGAAATGTTGATGGTAATATGAGAAATGTTTAGGATGGAGAAAAGTAGAGAAAGAGGAGGAAAGGAGGGAGACAGAGAAGGCAGAGGAGGAAAACGAGGAAGAGGAGGAGAGAACTCTACAATAATGAAGGCTCCCATCCAAAATCCAGAGATTTGCCAGATTGCCCCTATTCATAAGTAATTATTTTTTCCATTGGCGGAGTCCCCCAGAGTTAAGCTGTATGTGGAGGGTAAAAATAAGCAAACAAAGCCCCCTCCTACTTTTGACCAGGGACCTGGGTTAATAACAGTCCTTAGAGGGTGAAGAGTGCATCTCTCCTTTCCTGTGAGGCCTCAGCGGCAGGAAGGATAGATAGTCAGTCGGCACCTGCCCTTGGGCTGGATGATGCCTTCTGCAGCAGCCTTTCCTTCCTTATCTCAAACAATAGCTCTTTTGCACTGTCCAGAGTTCACCTAAGGAATGAGATTCAAAAGGCAGGTGGCTGATGGCATCATTACTTGATTATTCTACCAGGACGGTTTTGACCACGACATCAAAAAATAGTGATTTAACCACTAGAACCAACCGCGTATTGATATCAATAATAACATTATTGATCATAGTTACCATATACTAAGTATCTTTTATGTATCAAGAACAGTGTAAAATAATATGGTGCATAATGAGTCTTCAAAGAACGGTAGCAAGATTATTATAGGTATGCCCTTTTTTGTCCTCGTGACTGCATGACCTCCTTCAACAACTTGGGATGTAATTAAGGCCACATTTTCATTATTTTAAAATTAAGATTAGCTTGACTCTGGTTTCCCTTTCTCTTTTTGCTCTTTCTCCCTTTTAATTACTTTCCTGAGCCAAAAGCCTGGTATTTCCAATCCCTCTCAAAGGGACAATAGGAGCATCTGGTCTGTGTACGAGTGCTGTGCTTTCAGGGACTCTAGCTTCGAACCCTGCTACATGGGCTCAGCATCACCGTCTGGTCCTGCCTCGTTACCTTCATCCTCACTTCCTGTCTCAGTGGCAGTCTTGCTGTTTTAGACCCTTTCAAAGTTGCAGAGGTCTTATTTTTTTATTTTTACTTTTAATTTCAGGAAGGACAATACTACTTTTCCAGGGTTATTCTTGGCCAAGGTTGTTCCACCTCTGTGCTCCCAACTACCCTCAAAGCATGCTCCCGCCAGCAGAATGCAGGCCACGCATTTGACTGAAATGCCCCTTCCTTTGCACCACCTCAACACTGATACTGAGTCTGGAGGATCAGTCCAGAAATCTCCGCATGCGGAGTTCCTGTTTAGCAACTCTTGGTGTCCTGTCTGCTAATAGACTTCAACTGCAGCCATCTCTAGTCATTGGAAAGGGTGTAGTAAAGTTGAACATCCAAAGAAAGGTCCAGATCTCAATGACTTCTGGGTCTCTATGTAAATTTTCCTACTTCCACCCAAGTGGTCCTCTTCCCATATCAACGGAGGACAAGCCTCCCAAAGCCAAAACTAAAATGTTTTTTTTTTTTTTTTTTTTTTTTTTTTATGTGTAAAGAATTCCCTCTGGAAGTGGGTGCCCACTTGCCTTCTGTTTGCCTAACTGAAAAAGGACTATCAAGTGAAGAGACTCTTCTCTAATCAAAGAAAGATAACTCCTCTGGCTTCTAGGCTTTATTCTAGACAGAAAAGCAAGTTTTAAATGACAGCTTATTACCAAAAAAATAAATAAATAAAATAAAAAAGGATGGACCTTCCTAGTCAGGTACTCCACTACTATGTGTTAAAAAGTTAGGACTATTTAAATATAATTTTTTTTGAAATTACAAACAATTATAAAGTGAGCATATTTGCAAGATTAATCTAACGCATTAGAGAAGGAACCAGCAGGTTAGTAAAGATCGTCTGCAAAAAACATGGGAGATACCATATGTGTATATGTGCTGAAGAAATGCTGTTGGGATAAGATAGCTAGGCTAAGTGTAAAACAGGTTAATGTCATACAGGGCAATGAAACCATAATTGTTGGGGTTATTTTTCCTCTAAACAAAAATCATTTGTGTCTGTGATGGAAAAAAAAATCTGTTAAATATTATATTATGTTTCTTCACAGAATCCAGGTCTTGAACAGTAGTAAATAATGTGTCAAACAACAGAGAATTAAATAATCGTAGGGTAGGCCTATTAGACAATGTTCCAGCATGATGTTGAAAGAACACACAGATAATGCTTTGTCTAAGTTTTTGATAATTTAAAAAAATAGGACCCACACTAGATTTCACCTTTCCGTGAAGGCTTTTACAATTGAAAACAACCGAGGCACAAATGGAGGAGTACTGGGGCTTCAGTTTCTGTAACAGACAGTGGGAAAGAGACATTAAGGGAGGGTTTTCCCCTAGCACCTTCAAACCACATCATGTTGTCACACACCTCCTTCTTGCATGGTGGTTGTCATTTAACAAAATCCGTGGTTTTCAGATATTTATGACGTGGGTTAAAGAGATGGCTGGGTAATTTTCCTTTGGAAATAATGGGGCCCTTACTGGTGAAGATTATGTTGAGGGAAGGTTCTGATGATCAGTTTTCAGACTCTCTTAAGGCCTCTATCACAGTGTGATATATTAATTTAAGTAGAAGATATTTGTGTGGAAAAACTGAACATGCCCTGGACTTTTTTCAAGCCACCACTTACTAGCTGAATCACAATCTCTCTGATACCTGGTTTCCTAATCTGCAAAAACGGGCTAGTAATACTTACTTTCCCAACTCAGAAAGAGCTTTGGAAATGGTACAGCTCTGTTCACAAGTGCAGGATTATTATTATTATTATTATTATTATTATTATTATTATTATTACCTATTTGAGGACACAAATGGGAAAAGAGGAAATCCATTCTAGCCAATTGCTGTGTGAAAAGCAGCCCCACCCAACTGGCTAGGCCAGAAGTTTTCAGTGCAGCTGACTACTACCCCTGGAATTGCTTGAGTAAACAGACTGTTTTGACATCTACTGACAGGGACAGCTCAGGAAATCCCCTCTTCACTTTACCACTGACTCATAAAAGGGACTTAGAGAAACCAAAAGTGAGCTGGGGTAATCTTCTGAGCCTTTAACACACGGGATCTAGAGGGAAACTGGGCCTGCAAAGAAGGGAGGAAGGGCTACTGCAGGTTTTGGATTCACCAAGAATTGGTTTCCACCTTGGCTCTGCCACTGGGTGCCCATGAGATAGCACGAAAGTTCCTTATCCTGTCTGAGTTTCAGTGTCTTCATTCATAAAGTGAAGGTAATGGTACTCAGTTCAGAGTTGGTGGGAGATTTGAAACTGGAGATGGAAAAAAAAATCAGAGAGTTCTTCATCGAGTAGGTAATCAATGAAAACCCAAATTCCCATTGACAGCAGAATGGATAATACGTGCTGGTATATTCACACCATGGAATGTGCTCAGCAGTGAAAGGAATAAATGGCAGTTATATATGCACCAGAGTGACTGAGTCTTTGTAATATAATAAATACAAATTATTATATTTTTGTATGTGTGTGTACGTTCGAGGTGTGATTGCAAAATACAGGAATGTTTAAATAAAAAAAAATTTACACTAAAAGGTACATTTGCCATTAATCCCCCTCAAAATACTCCCCCTCACTTCAAACACACTTATCCCATTGTTCTTGCCACTTTCTGAAGCAGTTCTGGAAGTCGTCTTTCTTGAGTGTCTTTAGTTGCACTGTCGTGGCTGCCTTGATGTCCTGAATCAATTCCAAACATTTACCTTTCATGGTCATTTTAACTTTGGAGAAGAACCAGAAGTTGCGTGGTGCCAGATCCAGTGAATAAGGTGGATGAGGACACACCGTGATGTTTTTATTTGACAGAAATTGCCATGCTAGAAGTGATGTGTGACACAGAGCATTGTCATGATGGAGGATGAAGTAAAGGCATTCATAAAAGAGGACTTCCAGAACTGCTTCAGAAAGTGGTAAGAATGATGGGATAAGTGTTTTTGAAGCAAGGGGGATTATTTTGAGGGGGATTAATGGCAATGTGTCTTTTACTGTAATATTTTTTCAAATTTAAACATTCACTATATTTTGTGATCATACCTCGTATATGTGTGTGAGCTAGGAGAGTTTGGAAAGTGGTGAATATGGATGTAGATAGAATGAGAAGGAAAGAAGAGAAACACATTGGTAAGTGCCAGTTGTCTAGATCTAATATTTGATGGCAGGTTCAACAATATTTTATTTTATTATTAATGATTATGAGAGTTTGCACATTGTTAGTATGATGAAATGTATGTATCATGAACTAAGGATTACAATTAATTCAATTAATTACAATTAATTCAATAACACAGAACAGGCACCCAATAAATACACCTTCCTGTTTCCTTATCTCCTACCTGAGGTTCTTCCTCAGAAAATGTTTTTTTTTTTTAAAAATGTTTTCGTCATGTTGTATACACAGTGCTTTTTGTCCCATCCATCTTTAATTTAAGCTAAAAATTATTGATGTAGCAGCTGTGTTTAATATTTTCCATCTTAAGAAACTGTTACTAAGACAGTAGTTTGGTTTTTGTCTCCATAGTCCGTCCTTTCTTACTTCTATTTGCCACTCACATTTGTAATATAATGAAGGGAAAATGCAATACGGTATGCAAATAATTGAAAAAATGCTCTAGTACAGATAAGATAAAGTCAAGACCTCAGAGCCTACACGTAGGCCTTTCCCAGTCTAGCACCAAGCTCAAACGCATCCCTCAACACGCCTTTATTCCTGTCAAACTGAAAGTCTTGCTGTTCCCCAAACACAACGTAACTGTGTCCACCTCTGTGCTGTATCCTTCTGGAATGCCTTTACCACTAACAATTTTTTTTCTCTTGGAAAATTCCTATTCTTCTTTCAGAATCACACTTCAATGTCACTTCCTCTGTGAAGTTTTCCTGGATACCTTCACCAAAGTTTGTTGCGACCTCTTCTATGTTCCTACATGACTTGAAAAATACTGCTATTTTAGCCCTTAAAACACAGTTATTGTAATTATGTCTTCACATGTAGCCCCCGCTAACACCTGCGAGAAGGGACTCTATCTACCTCACCTCAGAAGTGTCTGGCACATTACAAACTGGTAAATAAAATCTTGTATGAATGATTAAGAGATAGTTATATTAAATATTTCGTATCTCCCCTTCTCACTGGCAATTCTTAGATTGTGGTGTGGTGCTGATTAGGAGTGCTAAAGAGACCAAATGTTCAGTCAGGGAGGTTTCTTGAAGAAGGGCATTTTATGTGGAGCCTTGCAGGATCAGAAATATGAAAGGGGGGGGGTATCTTCTTTGCTGACTCCATCAGTCTCTAGTTCTTACCTTTTTTGATCTGCACCCAAAAGACCCATCCCTATTGTAATAACAAAGCTCCCGTGATTCCCAATAAAAGAGAAGATTACTCTCTTGTGAGAGTTTCATAGGAAACACAAACAAATACTTGTATACACAACTTTGGGTGGCTTGGGAACAATTTCCAGAGGGGAAAAGTTGTCAGATATTTTTATGTTACTCCTACCTATTTGGTGAAATGCATTCCCTCTTCTGAAAGCATGCACTGATGGAAGGGAAGTCAGCATAACTGAACTCAGATTGTCAATGAGATCGGTTAGGCAGTGAACGCTAGCAGAGCCCCTATTCAGTGATACGTTCTACCACTCAAGGCTGAACATACACTTATGCAAGTATTATAGGCTTGCGAGAAAAACATAGTATGGTGTAGTGACTAAAGAACAGGATTTGGAATTAGGCCAGAACTCAAACCCATGTTGCATATACCTAGCCAAGTACCCTTGGATAAGTTACTTAACTTTCTTGGTACATTTAGTTAGTCATTGATGAAATGGAAAGAAAATAACATTTACCTTTTAGGATTGCTGTAAGATTAAATGAGATATAAAAACACTTAGCACATCTGAAGTGTTCAATAAATGATAACAAGTACTATTATTTAAACTATTTTCTGGAAGAAAGAAAAAAGTGAGTGGTGGGCAAAGTTACTTACCTCCCAGGAGGGTTAAATGAGAAAGCATTTAATAAAAATATTTAGAATAGTGTTTAGCAAAGAAGATACCTTAAAAATGAGGAAGTTGATCTAGGATTTCTTAGTATTTTTTCCAGAGTGTAGTCAAAGACCCTCTTTAAGAATCTTAAACAGCTATGAATCTGTTCACCAGGGGGGAAAAAAAAAGTAATGCATATACACACTTTAAAATTCTAATAATATTGTAATGATGACCCTCTGAATTTCCTTTTTTTTAAAAATGAAGTATTCGGATACCAGGTTTAAAATCTCTGATCTAAATAAAGGTATAAAATATAGGTTAAAGCATATGGGAACTACACTGGTAGATTTTTTTTCCCTTGGTTTTAATTGAGTGAGTCTATTATTCATTTCAAAAACTCTTGTTAAGTGAGGCAGGCAGAGTCATAAGTGTAAATTAATAAACTCTTGGTGGGAGAAAAAGGAAACAATGACAACTATTTCATCTTTCCTCTTCAAAGTTGGAGTGGTTTAGTCTCTGCTCTTTTTGAACATACTACAGATTCTAATCCCCTTTTGGCCTTTCCTTTTGATTAGAGATAATGGAATTATTCCCCCCTTATGTCCTCATTTTCCATTCCTCAACCTGTCTGGACTTTTGCCTCTGAAGGTTAACATTGCTATGAAGTAATGTAACTCATCACTACTATGTAGACAGATTTATTCAGAGTTCTCTCCACACAGATGTCTATAAGCAGGGTGATTCCAACTTCCAGGATAGCCCAGTGGTGTTGGAAATTATTTATGGTATCTGAGTATCTGAACCCAAAACTAAAAGACAAAGAAACCTCAAAAACCTCACAGCCTGAACTTTAATTGGAGTTGAATGAGAATATGTTTCAAATAATTGTCCCAATAGGCTAGAAAATTTTTCTGAAGTAGGGTTGCTGAGCGTTGGTCTGGCTACACATAGTGATAAGCTTTGGTGAACTTTGTTCAGTTAATTTGCCTGACACGGATGTGTCAAAGTTTGCTTCACTCAACATTTCTGGGTTGGATAAAATGTGCAAATTCACAGTCACAAGCATGAAGATTTAGAAAGGTGTCTAAAGGAGAGCACTATTCCTTACTGAGCCTCCCTGTGAGCAGCTAGCTTCTCAAGAGAGGCCCACGTAGCTACTATCAATGAGTTGGAAGTGCCCTAGGAGTAGAAACCTCTTTGCTATTGCTGCTATTCTAGGGAATGCATCTGGGGAATATCCTTATCGCCATCTCCACACTTGAGTGAGTCCCTCTTGTAAAGAGGATCTCCTAGTAGCCTGTTTCCACCTTGGAGCTGTAGAGCTTTCTTTTATTCAAGAGTCAAAACTCTGTCTACCCTGTGGGAGCTCATTTTCATCCTTGGGAAAAAAAAAAAAAACACTCTTCCACTTGACAGTCATTCAGTAAACTGTGTGATTAATTGCTTCATTTACTATTTCTTGAGCATTAACTATGTCCTAGGCACTGTGCCAGACACTGGGGTATTGTGGTAAGCAGACGAGATCCCCGTTCTAACAGAGCTTATATCTCAGCTCGGGATAGATCTGATGACAACTGATTCTTCTCGTCTTCGGCTAACCCCTCACAATTTCGTAAACGCTTCCATGCGGTTCCTTCATCATCCTGCTCAGCTCCTCTGAGTTTATTCTAATTGGTGTAGGACCCTCCAGAGGGTGGGGCCAGGAGGAAGGCAGTGCTGAGCAAGGCTTGTCATTACTGTCCTAGATGAATTACTTTTCCTTGTGAGTCTCTAATCCTCATCATTATCAACCTTTCATTGCAGTCCCCCAACTGCTCTACGGGGTAAGGGATGAAGGCAATGCCTTGACAATCTGAATGATCTGGAGTGGGTATCAGTTTCATTGTGATCTGGGGCACTGCTGTTTTGGGGTTACTTATGAATCAAGATCATGGAGTTCTGGATCAGAGAGATTGGGGTTAAAGTCTCAGCTCTGCCACTTACTACCTTAAGTGGGGCCAACTTTGTAAGTAGGTGACCTGCACAGTGATGGGGGATGAATGGAGGGAAGGATCCATGCTGAAGACTCCGAACTTGGTTTAATGCTCTGCTATCCCCATCTTGAAATTCTTCATAATTTCTCAACACATGGTCCTCCATTTTTATTCTGTACTAGGTCCTGCAAATTACAGAGCTGGTCCTGTACACAAGTTATTTAACCTCTCTGAGCTTTAATGCCCTCATGTAGGACACAGGGGTGATGACGATACCTACTCACAGATTCCTGTGAGCTTTAGATGTGACAGTGTGTACTGTGTCCTCCCATAGCAAGCACTGCACCCCACCAACCAATCAATGTAAGTCAATGGCATTGTTACGTATTTATAATATCTGACGTGAACTATTCTGATTTTACTATATATGCTGCCAAGTGAGCACTTCTAACTACTTATGTGCCATTAAGGTAATTATGTGCCATTAATTACCCTTTTTTTTTTTTTTCTTGGTACCTCTTCTTGTCTCCTTATTCAATAATACATGCTTGGGAAAGGGGAGTTATTTTTTTTTTTATGTTTTCTTTACTGGGCATCTGATTTCTTTGGCTGCATA
The DNA here is from genome assembly GCF_004115265.2 of Rhinolophus ferrumequinum. NCBI lineage: Eukaryota > Metazoa > Chordata > Mammalia > Chiroptera > Rhinolophidae > Rhinolophus > Rhinolophus ferrumequinum. Next base: position 42,959,033 of record NC_046292.1, read on the forward strand.
TGAAAACAGTGTTTCTTAGCTAACTTATGCAAAAGAGAATTTTTGGAATGAACATGACCTCAAAGCAAATACAAATGTTAGTAAGGCTGGAGAATCAATCAGGCTTGGGAATGAACAGGAACCAAAACAGCTTTGCTCCCAGGTGGAAGAGTTCTGGCAAGGGTGGAATGCATGAACTCCTACCAGTTTCAGTCTCTTTGTCACTATGCTGGAGATTAAAATTCCAGAGAGCATGTGTTGATGACCTAGCTTGAATCACATGCTCACTCCCAGACCAGGGAAGGGCAGTGCATCTGATTACAGTACCATAGATTGGGGGTGGAGGAAACTCCCCAAAAGGAAAATAAAGCGCTGGTACGAAGGGAAAATAGGTCTGGAAAAATAAAAACAAGATGACAAATTTTCTCTAGAGTGTCTGCTATGCACAGGACACTCTGCTAGGGAAGTTTGTATAGTATTCATTTTACAACATACGATGCCTAGCATGAAATAGTCACTTTGTAGATATTTGCTGAATAAAAGAACAATTGAGTGAACTTATTTAACTCTCACACAACTCTTGGAGGTAAGTATTATTCCATTTTACAGAGGAAGAAACTGAGACTTGGAGAACTTAGTTTGCTGAAAATCATGCAACTACTAAATGGTAGAGTTGAGATTAAAACCTAGTTCTGTTTGATTCCAAAGCTTATTTCTGTGCTTCTGCCAGCTGCAAGCCTTCCTAGAGGTGTATGCCAGAGACTGTTCTAAATCTCCATGCCTCCTGCAGTGCTGTCCCTAGTCACAGGTGCTGGATGCATTATCGTTTACTAATGGGTTCTAGAAAGTTTATCTGGGCTGAGAAAATTACATTTTGTGCTCCTCCTCTAATTTCAGAAAGGAAGTGATGGAAACTGTGTGACCTTGGGCAAAATCTCTCAATCTCTTCAACATTAAAAGGGTATGATAATGGTATCTCCTGTAAGGTTATTATGCAATTCGTTGAGAGGATATTTGTAAAGCCGTTAGCACGGTTCTTATATACAGAAAGCTGTCAGAAATGACACCTTATCTGTAGTCTCAAAAGAATATAGAGAAACAGAAAGAAAGTGCTGGAGTAGGCATCAGGTTTCACTACCATATTTCAGCAAAGTTAAGACTCCACCAGCTGAACTATTAATTTACAAATCTCTTAGAAAGAAAAGGCATTGCCAGTTAAGCTATGATATGATGTTTTCTCATTACTTCAAGTTTTAAAAAAAATTTATTAATACTAACAGAAAGTTTTAGACATAATTAGACATGATATAGATATATATTTAATGAAAATCACTTTTAGACTTACTTAGATATAGTTTTTATATCACACATTGGTCTTGTGTACGTGTAAAAAGGAAATATAGAAGCCAAATATATTAGTTCTGGTATTACTAAGATTTCTTCTCACTCAAAATGGTTCACCTCTTCTGAAGCACTTTTCAGCTCAACTGTTACTGTGTTTTTCCACGCAATATTGTCCACTGAACCATCAAGAAGGTTGGGGAATGCAGCATTTCTTAAAAGAGATTCTACACTCTTGTCTTGGGAAGTTTCTGTCAAGCCACTGGTACCAATTTGCAAATTTTGATGCTGGTGCAATTTTTTTTTTTTTATTGTATTAGAAGGGATAAGTAGTTTTCCAGACAACAACTAGAACTCATATGTGTTCCTCCAAAAGTATGTAAAAACATCAATGACTGAAGTCGTCCAGTCATTTTGCCCAGGAATAATAACCAAGTACCTCTAGGCAGGAAATACAACTGTGGCATAGCTGGAGCCTTGCCATCTGCCATTATCGATGGCGAGGCAAGCCCTGATTTCTGTGATGTTAAATGTTAAATAAGAATGTGCATCTTCGAATTTGTGAAACATGGCAGTAAGAAAGTTCTGGGAAGTAAATGTTCTCAGACCTTTAATTTTATTCCTTGCTTTGTCACAAGTAGCTTGTGACTGTAGAAAACGTTCAAACGTTTGATGAGACCTTAAGTATAAGCTTGTTGAATCCTTTCACTTCACAGGAAAGAAAATTGAAGTACAGGGAAGGGCAGGGACTTAGATCATCCAAGGACACTCTGAACAGGGTAACCTGACTTTAGTTCCTCGGCCGTGAGTACTCCGCTCCACTCATTCCTATGTGAAGGTTATTTCAGAAAAGCACGTATCATTAGCAATCCTATGCTGTCCTGTCACTAGAATGTTCTCTAATCACTCACTATGTATTCTGGATATCTCCAACTGCTTTAGTCCTTGTCGGCCTTTAAGTCCCTAATCAAGTGTCCTCTCTTCTCGAACGCTTTTTTCAAAAGCCACTCTCATTCCCCTTCCCCCTCCTCCACCTCCTCTTGCTCCAGGTTTGGTGGTTTCACAACATGTCGTTCCTGTTCCTCTCATAGAGGTCATCATATTGTTAGATAGGAATTTATTTGCTTTTTTAAAAATGCCATTTTCTTATGGAAAATAGCAAATATAACAAAGTGAACAGAATAGTTTGATGAACCTCTCTGTACTCATTATCCGGCTTCAACATTTTGTCACTTCTGATTCTTCTACACCTCCCAGCACTCTCTAATCCAACTCATTTATTTTTTTAAATAATCTATTTTCATTTGATGTAAAATTTACATGTAATCAAATTCACAATTACAAATGGATATGCTGTAACCCACATATCTCTCAAGGTTTAGAAAATGTCCACCACCCCAGAAGGTTTTCTCGTGTCCTTTCATAATCAGGCTTCTTCCTAACCTCTGGATGGGTATCCACCCTCCAGGCAAATCTAGGCGATTTTTCTGGCAATCTTTTTCTATCGGGAATTATTTCACATCAGATTAGTTTCGATTAGATTAGTTTAGAACTTCAGGTAAGTGCAATCGGATAGTATGTACTCTTTTATGCCCAGCTCCTTTCACTTGGCATACTTTCTTTGAGATTCATTCATGTCATTGTATGTATCAGTACTTCATTCTTTTTTTATGACTGAGTAATACTCTATTGTATGGATTACCAGTTTGTTTATCCATTTCTATGTTAATGGACACTTGGGTTGTTTACAGTTTGGGGCTATTAATAATAAAGTTTCTATGAACATGCACATACAATTTTTTTGTGTGAATATATATGTCCATTTCTCTTTGGTTAATACCCAGGAATGAATTGCTGAGTCATAGTGTAGATGTATGCTTTTGCAAATGGTTGTACCACTTTACATTCCCACTAGGAAATTAGGAGAAGTCTGGCTGCTCCCCATTATCTCCAAAAATTGTTTTCAGTCTCTTTAAGTTTAGCCATTCCAGATGTTATGTAGTGGTATCTCATTGTGGTTTGAATTTGCATTTCCCTGACAACTAACATACCTTTTCATGGGTTTATTGGCCATTCGTGTGTTTTCTTTCATGCAGTATCTGTTCAAGCCTTTTGTTCATTTTTTCTTTTAATTGGGATTTTTGTTTCTTTATTATTACATTGTGGTCATTCTTTACATGTAATTTTTTTTTCAGGTATATGTCTTATGAATATTTGTCCCCACTCTGTGGCTTGCCTATTCATTTTCTTAAGAGTGTATTTTGATGAAGTTTATTTTATCAAAATATCATTTTGTGATTATTAATTTTTTTGTGTCCTGTACTATTTGCTTACATGCCATTTCCATCACTAGGCTTCTAATGTGTTCCTTGAGGAAAAGAATGTGAATGTTTTTATTTTATGCCCCAGCCTCCAGCACAGAGCCTGACCTATGAGTATAACGCTAAGTTTTCTGGAAGTAATGAGGAGGAACCAAATATTCCCTTTTCTGTCCAGTATCTCTTGGGGGAATCATCCCTGACCCTCACTATTCAGTGCCCTGGTTTAAGTGAGGCTCACATCTTTCTAACCTATACTTAGAAATGAGCACTTGAGGAAAACTGAGCCAATCAAAGATTTTTCCAGCATTCTTGCAAGAAATAGAAGCATGGAGATACCCTCACCCTTTTCTCACCAGGATTTATAAGGACATTGTGAAGTTAAACTAATCGCTGGCTGTCTTTGCTACTACATGGATTGATTCTCCTTGAGTATGAAGTCAATACAGGAATTAAGAAATGAAAAATGGAGAATAAAAGATCCTTGAAGACATAATTTGAATCCCTGGATTCAGCTTTTCCTGAAGTTCACCTCTCTTTTGAACTATTGTTTCTTTGAAAATATTCAATTGAGTATATCCTATTGAATATATTGTCTCATATATTGCCCAAATGTATGAGACAATAAATTGTCTTTGTTTATTTGTTGTTCATTTAGTCAAGTTTGAGTTATATTTTTATTTCTTACAACCAAAAGAGTCCTGTCTAGTATATTCCTCAATAATGTTGCAGCCTCACCTCCAAGACCCCATAATCATTCTCCATAGTTCCAGAGGTCTTTTGGGAGGAAAAGAAGATGTAGTAAAGACCAATAATTGTGAGTTCTGAAAGTGCATAAACAATACAACAGGAATCCTGGTTCCATATGTTCGTTATGCAGCAGTGTTAAAATCACAAATTTTTCAATATGATATAAACTAAAAACAAAACTAATTATAAGACTCATGTCATGGAAAAAGACCTGTTACCATCATGTCTGAGTGTATCCCTCTTTCCACTTTCATTTTATTTCTACATATTATCATCAAATATTTGATTGATAACTGAATAAGAAAAATGAATCCTCAAAACCAGCAAATTAATTCTCTCTCAGTAGTGGAACATTTGTCAAATGAAAAACTTTTAATAGAATTTGTCATGTAAAATTGAAAAAGTAGAGTTGTTCTTTTTAAAGATGTATGTATATGTGTATATCCATGTATATGTGTCTGTGTATAAGTATGTGCATATGTATGTATCTGTGTGGTCTGTGTGCCTGTGTGTTTATGTGTCTGTATGTCTATGTATGTGTGTTTGTTTGTTTATATGTTCTCTAATGGCTTCCAAATGACATGATTCTAGAGAAGCTCATGGCACATTTCCTGCACCTGAAGGCAGACACTGTACAGGCTGCAGGGCACTCCTCCTTGTACGCGGCCGCTGTGGCTTTGCGTGTGCACTGTCAGCAAGCCGGCTGTCTGTCTCCCAGCACTCCTGTGGCCTTGTCATCTCATGGCCCTGGACCTTTCTTCCACCTGTTGCCTCATTGCGGAAGAATGCTTGTTGGGGTTTAGGGTTGCACATTGTTGTCATGGCTCCTTGCATAGTTTGCACTTTTATTACTATGACTCATGGCCAAGAGGCTATAGGGGTGTGATTGGGTGGTGTTAAGGGAGAAAGATATAGATGGTGTCAAACTGAGTTGGATGATGAGTGATGGCTTGGAACTGGGGAGTGGGTGAGCAGCTCAAACCTGAGAGGGGAAACGGTGTTGCATGTGGAAACCAATGAGACTATTAGGACTTGCATTCACCTGAAGCCCTTATACCTAACACGAGCATCACTGCCTATGTTAGCTTCCCGGCAGAACCTTCCTTCTTGGCAGTTTGACCTGTGGTGTCTTGTGATAGATGACTTTGGGCAAGTTGCTCCTCCCTTCTGAGCCTCTGTTTCTTCAGCCGTAATCCCTACTCCCTGAGGAGGGTGGTTGGAAGAAATCACCGAGACACTGCATGTGGAGGTGCCGAGAGCAGTGCCCAAAGTTTCCTTTCCCTTTGCACTCCATACCCCTCTTCTCACCAGCCTTCGGGTGCCATAGCATTTTATCTGTGCTTTTAGTATAGCATCCAGCTCTGGCCTAGCATGTAGGAAGTACTCAGTATTCAGTGGATGTTTACTGAGTGAAGAGATGAAGGAAGGCAGGCAGGTAAGCAGATAAAAGGCAAGCAGTAAGTAGCAGGTAAGTAACAAAGTAGGTTGAAACATTTTCCCATCTTCGGAAATGAGCTATCGGCTTCCTTTAAAGATGAGACTTGAGCAAACTAATGATTTTGTACGTAAAATATGGCTCTAAGTGGTGATGGGTGGGGGGAGCTCAATAGGCCCTTTTATTCAGTGGTTTCTCCTTACTGACCATCTGTTGGGTTTCCTGTGAACTATTTCAGTTATTTTCCTCCTGAGATGACAGTGTGGGTTTGGAAGACTTAAAGTGTAACGCACTGGCACCTGTTCCTGCCAGAGGATCAAGTTTAAGGGAGGCTTACAGAAGTCTAAGCGGGGAGAGAGAGAGAGAGAGAGAGAGAGAGAGAGAGAGAGAGAGAGAGAGAGAGAGAGAGAGAGAGAAAGTGGGAGAAAGAAAAGAAGAAAGAAAGGGAGACAGGAGGAAACACGTTTGATTAGTAGTGAGGGATCCAGGAGGCAGGTAAGGGCGGTCACTACCATAATTATATACCAATTATATACCTGCTATTACAGAGCACTGTGCTAGTTGCTGAGATTATGAAGTACAAGGCACGTTTCTTGTCCTTGAGAGGCTTCCAGTCTAGGGAATGGAATTAGTAGAAGACTAAGAAGTATGGAGCACTTGCTATCTGTTCAGCACTGGGACAAATGTTTTAAGATCTACCTCAATAAATAAATATTATTATTCTCCAAGGAAACTAAAATGCAGAGAGGTTAAGAAACTTTCTTCAGGTCACCTAGCACACAAGCAGAACTGGGAGGAGTGCCCTGATCTGTCTGGCTCTATGGCCTTGTGCTGCTCACAGGACTATGAGCTAGCACATCAGGGCCAGCACATCAAATAATTACCTTTACAGGGTGTGCTAGGTGTGGCTCCACATGAGTAATGGAGTGATTATTACAGGACTCTAGAAGAAAAGAGATGTATTGAGGCTTCAGATAGAAGGGGGAACTTTGCAGAGGAAGTAGGCCCTCAACTAGATGCTGGCAGCAGGATAGGAATCCAATAAGAAAAAAGGAGGGAGTGGCTTTCCAGGTGGAAGGAGTTATATTATGTGCAGTGTGGAGTCCTGGAGAGAGCACAGCCTGTTCCAAATTTACTAACAGTGCAGACATAGGCCAGTCACCTAAGCTCCTAAGCCTCGGTTTTCCTATCTGTACAATGGTTGTGATAATACCCACTTCAGGGGGTTATTGGAGACCTGAGGCAATGTATTTAAAGCATCTGTTTCCTCAAAATCACCAATCTAAGTTAAACCTCAATTCCAATCATGTTCCCTCTCTCATAGTATCCTATGTCCCTTGCTTTTTGCAATTGAATCAATTAATATCTGTGTGCTTATTCACTGAATGTCTGTTTCAAGACTAAATTTCATGAGGACAAGAACAATATCTGTTCTTCTCAACATCATCTCTTTAGTGTCTAGAATAGTAAGCACTCAACAAGTCTTTGGTAAATGGATGAGTCCATAAATGTACCAATGAACAAATACATGGATAAATGAATAACTCTACCTGTTTTTGTGCCATGACTCCAAGAATCTCAGGGAAAATATGGCTTTTCTTGATGAGTGGGAGGGTTGCTAAAGCAGGAAAAGCCTTCAGAGAATGTAGTTAGAGACTCACAGGGCCTTTGCGGGTCATCAGGGAGAGCATGAGGTCTCCTGTCTGCCTCTGCGGTTGCACGTAACTGTCTCTGAGCAGGGAGAAAATTGCACCAACCTCCAGTTCAGCGGGTTCCAGGGTTTCACAACCCAGCTCTTTCTGTCTTGCTTCAATCTGATGTGCTACTTCACTAGTGTGACTTGTGACGTGCCTAGTGGACAATGACTCTGCATGATCCCCAGGTTGCCCGGTAATAACCCTGAGTGAATGTCTAGACTTTCCAATAATCAAGTCTTCAAATCCAGTGCACACAATAACCCTTTCTATAGAGTGGGGAGGAGAAAAGCGGGTAAAGAGATACATTCATAATTACTAGGTATTTTATGCAGTTCTGTGAGTTCCCAGATAGAGGTAAGCACAGAGAACTGAAGGGTACAGTGGAGGCTATACAGTCTTGCCTGAGGTAAAGCAATATCAACACAGTTAGATAACATTTATAGCTTTCAAAATATGATTATATATATCGTTTCATCTTAGTCTCCCTGCAGCCATGGAAAATGGGGAAATACGGATAACATTTGCATTGTTCTGTGTTCCTGACATATAGGGAAAGTGAAGCAATTGGGGGTAGTCCGGGATATAGATCTGGCTTCAGCTGCAGATAGGAACTCACTGCCCAGATCACATGATTATCAGTTTAGGGATCTTTCTCCTGCACTATACTGTCACGCACTGGCCTTTATAATGGTCAGCAACGTGAGCATGCCTGCAATGTCACAATCCCCCTGCCGTCTGTAGTGTATTTCCGATGTACTTTTGTGATAGAACATCAGACTCGAATAAATCAAGGGTAGGCAAGCTAAGGTCCATGGGCCACATTGGTCCACTGCATCCTTTTGTAAATAAAGTTTATTGAAACATAGTTATACCCACTTATGTACTCTGATCTGTGGCTGCTTTTGCACTCCAAAAGCTGATTTGAACAGTTGCAACAGAAACTGTATGACCCACAAAGTCTAAAATATTTATTGTTTGGTCCTTTACAGAAAAAGTTTGCCACCTCTAGAATAAATGACTGAAATGGAAGTAAAAGGAAAAAAAATAGATTGGTTCATTCATAATAAAGAGTGGGTCTTAATTGGAAAAGAGAATGAAAATTGGCCTCACAATCTCACCTCTATCACTTGGCTGGATGATCTTGATCAAGTTATTTATACTTTCCGGGCCTGTTTCTGCATCTATCACCTTATAGAGTTGCTGTAGGATTTCTATGAGGTAAGGTATACGTACCAGTTGTGATTAGTTTTGGGCCCATATAACAAAAAACACAAAATAAACGTTTTTTTGCACAAGACAGCAGATTATTTCTCTCATATGGAAGTGGGCAGTGGGTGTTGGCCTGATTTTGCGTAGTGTTAGGAATCTAAACCCTTTTACCTTGTTGCTTTGCTGTATGTGGCTTTCATTCTTGGGGTCTTCTCATGGTCCAAGATGGCTGCTGATGCTCCAGCCACTGTGCTCTTGTTGCTATTAGTACTAATGATAGAATGATCGTAAGCGGTAACAAACCAAAAATCAAATACAAAAAACCTAGAAACAGGGAAATCCAAAAAGACCAGGCAGGAAGTTGACATTAATGCAAGTCTAGCCAAGATGAGCCCTCCTGCCATAGTTCATGAGACAAGCAGCATATTTCATTTATTCTACTCCTGAGGTACACTGAGAAGATCTGGAAACCATGCCTTCCGTATATTCAACACCTAATACTTTACAAAGCATTTCCATATTTATTACCTCATTTGTTTTTCACAATACTCTGGAAAGGGAAGATGAAGAAGTCCTAATATTATTTATTCCTCCTCAAAGAGTTCATAGTTAGATATTCGGATATTTGTTGGAATTATTGTGTAGAAGAAAATGACCCCTAACCAGAACCCCTAGCAGATGTAGCTAATCATGTGGCCTCAGCCTCACCGAGGAGGTACGCTCACCTGTAAGACAAAGATAAAAGCATCTATTGCCTTTTGGGGTTGTTATGAGGATAGCAAGCAGTGACTATATTGCCCACGGACAGTTCAATAAAATCACTGTTATTACCTAGGCTTACTTCTCATAGCTGATGTGTCCTTGGAAAGATATTTCCCTTTACTGGGCCCCAGTTTCCCTTTCTCAGAAAACAAAGGGCTCGGGCTCAGATTTGCTAAGCTATCTTCCAAATCTTGAGTCCCATCAGCCTGGGAACCTGCCATTTTAATGGAAACGGCTCCCATAGCAGCTCAGGTTGGATTCTCCTTCTGGTTAACAGCTAGCTGTGTGTCTCAGGACAAGCGAAACATGTTTCTGACTCTCTGAATCTATAAAATAGAGTCCGATAGTGTCTAGCTTGTCGGAAAGTCAAGGACTGTGACGATTAAATGAGACAGGGGTGTCCAGAACGCATGGATTGTAACTTCTTCAAATGCAGGGACTCATCTGTTTTGTAGATTTAAAGACTGCGACACCACTTCAGAGGGTGGGCTGCAGGATTGGATGAGTGAATTCATGTAAAGTATCAGGTACAAGACCTGGCACAAACTAAGCATTCGATAAATTATTTTATTATTTTTTTACTCCCGCCTACAAGAGTCATGGTGTTCAGTAAAGGTCGAGAAGTGGTTATAGGATACACATTTGACACATAAACCCACGAGGGGCTGCTAAGAATTTGCGTGGGTGCGCTCTGTGAAATTAGTCCCCAGAGTGGGAAACTCTCAGCTGGAACCGACAAAGACCCTTCGGTGTCTTTAAAAAGTACAGTGGATCCATAGTAGCCGAAGTGAGGCTGCGCTCCGCTCCACCTACCAGCTGTGCCCGCACGAGCCAATCCCAGGTCCGGTTCAAAGGGCCAATCGAGGAGCGTTTTATAAGGGCCGCAGCCGGCGGGGGGTGGGGCTGGGCGAGGGGCGGGGCTTTAGCCCCCCGCGGGGACCGCCCAGCGCGGCTGCGCGCAGCAACCGGCAGAGCCCCGCTAGCTAAAATGTAATTTCAGATTTGACAAGTAAGTGACCCTCGTCTCAGTCCCACGTGTGCACCAGGGGCTTTTGCCGACGCGCAGGCTCTCAGCGCGCACGGTCAACAACCTGAGAGCGCACCTGGCCGAAGCCTCCCTCCCTTTTCCTGCGGTCGCCGCCTCCTCTTCCTCTTCCGGCCGCTTAAGTTTCTTTCCAGCCCTTCCTTGGCTCCCGAGACGTTGTTGATTCCCCTGTGTCTTCTCGGTGAGGCGTCCGGCCCCTCAAGAGAAGGGTCAGCCTTTACTGCATCCCCTAGGCTGCCTAGGAGATGCCTGGAACCCAAGGTCCTCTGCCATCACTGTCCAGTTAACTGTTCACTTCCTTTCTCTCCCTTCACCCCTTCCCTGCCGCATTTTAGGACATTTTTTCCCCGGCATTTTCGAGCCTTTGAATTTAAATCTGGCTACTTAAGGCATTTTAAGGCCAGTGCTGCTGGTAACTCGAAACGCTTTCAGCAGCTTGTTGATAATGTTTGAGGTGCAGTTGAGAAGGTATAAGGCTGTTTGGTTACTGCTGTCCTGGGTAGGAAGGGCCGGGGGAGGGGACAGGGGGGATCTTTCCATTTTTATTCATTTCCCGACTTGTAAAGGATCGACAAAATGCAAAATGGTTAATTTCCCCAATCATTGGCTATTTTCCACTAAAGCAATTCTCTTGTCTTAACTAATTTTGTCCCTAAATTAAAGGGTCAGTCATTACCAAGAAATGGAAGAGCCCTCATTATTCATCATTATTCGGTTCATTTTTAAAATAGGAGTTCAGGAGGGAAGAAGTGATTATGCTTTTGAATTGCAAATCAGTAAGAAAGAAGGGTGGTCTTTTCTTAGTTTGTGGCAGTTATTTAGATGGTAGAGTTTTGCTTTGTTTTGTTTGCATTTCCCTAGTTTCTGTAAGCCGCCAGGTGTATAGCCTGATTTTTTCACTTTTGAAGTTGCCAGCTGGGTTTTGCAGCCTTCTTTCTGACTACCTCCTGGTCTTCTGGGAGTCTCCTGTTAATGAGGTCCTCTGCTTGGCTTTTGACCTGATGGTGGCCACTGGCCTGGCTCTTGGAGGGACCAGCTGAGGAGGACCTCCTAGTGGGAGGCCCAGAGGCCCTTTATTAAGGATGATTGTGGGGAACAGACCAGAGAGGGTGCCTAGGGCCTGGAGATTGATTTCGAGGGGGAGAAAGGATAGGGGCCTCCCTGGCTGGATTTGTATGTCAAAACATGTGTATTGGGAGAAGGGAATAACCCAGGGGTGGAGAGCTGTGTCTTTCTGGATGAAATTAAGTTTACTGGGAGGAGACTGGGCCTTCTTCCAGGCTATGTTAATCTTTGCTGTGGGCCTTGTCTTTTCCTGGAATCTGGTTCCCTTTCCCTAACCTTTCACTTAGTTCAAATCACAGTCAATTACCAGCTGGTTTTGAAAACAATTTGAGGTAATGAATCTTGCCCTTAAACTCCCAGCCAGAATGGGACTCCTCCCCACTTCCCTGGGGATTTGAAATAATTATTTTCCCAGAATCTACTCTGGAGATCATTTAACCTCTCACCTGCCTGTCTTTTTGTAAGGTGGAATACTCGACCCAGGTGGTGTAAGATGAGGTCATCCAAACCAGTGCTTTCTCTCTTTCATTTGTTCGCTGATCTGGTGGTGTTTGTTCTGGGCCTGGCACTGTGGTAGGCTCTGGGAAAGGAAAGAGAACAGGACTGGGTCTCTGCTTTCAAGCTTTCATCCAGCCTGCTCGCATCTAGTCTGCTGTGGGAGGTTATATGTTAGTGAGATTAGTGCTGTGGCAAGGTACGCAGAAGATGAGAGAAGGGCAGATGGCCCAGTGCGGGGTTTGGGGGGAAAACTCAGAGTAGGTAATACCCGAGCTGAGTTACAGAGCCTCAGTATGAGTGGGCTGGAGAGAGACAACAGGGAAGGGGGTCATCTGCTTTGGGAACAGCATGTGCAAAACTATGTAAACTGGCACATTGTTGATAAGTATGGCTCAACAGGAAAGGGTGAGGTGGGAAATCACCAGGAAGGAGGCTGGGGAGGGTGAAAGGGCCAGATCAGATCAGGGAGGATCAGGTGAGTCATCTTAAGGGAGATTGAAATGTATCTCCAGAGCACTCAGGAGCTGTTGAAGTGACACTCTCAGATTTGTGTTTTACAAAGTTAATGCTGGCTGCAGGGTAAAGACTGGGGAAAGGCTATTATAATTCAGGTGAGAGATGGGTTAGTGTAATAGTTCTGGGACTGGAGAGAGGTTAGGAGACTAGAATGGTTAGGAATTAATTATTGATTGAATGTAGGGGATGAAGAAAGAATGTAGCAGTCGAGGTACTGTGTGGAAAAGAAGGCATTCCCTACCTGGGGTATTTTTGAACAACTTTATTGAGGTCAACTTGACATACAATAAACTGTACATGTTTAAAGTGTCTAATTTGGGAAGTTTTGACATAAGTATGTATCCATGAAACCATTGTCACAATCAAAATAAAGAACGTTTCCAATACCCCCCAAATTTCTTGTGCCCTTTGGTAATTCCTCCTTCCCTAGTACCTCTCCTCCCCCAAAGCAACCAGTGATCTACTTTTTGTCACTAGAGATTATTTAAGATTTTTTAGGATGTTATGTGTTGAGTCATACAATATGTATCTTTTGTTGTGTGGTGGCTTTAATCATTTTGAGATTCACTCATGTTGTGTGTGCATACAAGGTCCATTCCTTTTTTTTTTTTTTTTGCTGAGTAGTATTTCATTATATGACTATCCCATGCTTTGTTTATCCATGTACCTGTTGATACTTGATTTTTTTTTTTGTTTGTTTTGTTTTTCCTGCTTTTTGGCTACTACAAATAAAGCTGCTATTTGTATACATAGATACATGCTTTCATTTCTCTTGGCGAAATAACTAGAAGTAGAATAGCTAGTTCACGTGGTAGGTATGTGTTTAACTTTTTGAGAAACAGCCACCTGTATTTCAAAAAGATTGAGCCATTTTACACTCCCCTCAGCAGTGTGTATAACTCCCAGTTGCTCCAACACTTGGTGTGGTCACTTTTTAATTTTAGCCATTCTAATAATGTGGAATCCTCTGTCATGTGGTTTTAATGTATATTTCCCTAATGACTAATAATTTCCATCTTAGGTGCTTATTTGCCCATATATACTTCAAATATTTTCTTGGGTAAAGTGTTTATTAAATCTTTTGTTCATTAAAAAAAATGGGCTGTTTGTTTTCTTACTGTTTTGAAAGGTTTTTATATATATATATATATCCTCATTACAAGTTTTTTACCACATCTGAGTCTTTTCATTAAGAGTATCTTTTGAAAAGCAGAATTCTTTTTTTTTTTAATGGGGGTCTACTGTGTATTTAATTAGATCAATCCTTTTTTTTTTTTTTTAAGATTTTATTGGGGAAGGGGAACAGGACTTTATTGGGGATCAGTGTGTATTTCCAGGACTTTTTTATTGGGGAACAGTGGTGTGTTTTCCCCAGGACTCATCAGCTCCATCCAAGTCAAGTTGTTGTCCTTTCAATCTTAGTTGTGGAGGGCGCAGCTCAGCTCCAGGTCAAGTCACCCCTTAATAGTTGCAGGGGGAGTCAGGAGTCGAACCCGCAACCTTATAGTTGAGAGCCCCGAGCTCCAACCGACTGAGCCATCTGGCATCTGGGAGCTCAGCAGCAGCTCATTGACTTCATTCTAGTTGTGGAGGGCGCAGCTCGCTGGCCCATGTGGGAATCGAACGGGCAGCCCTGTTGCCCAGAGCTCGCGCTCTAACCAGCTGAGCCACCCGTCCACCCCTGAAAAGCAGAATTCTTAATTTTAATGAAGTCTAGTTTATCAATTTGTAATTTTGATGATGTCTATTTTATCAGTTTATTCTTTTATGGATGATGGTTTTGGTATTGTATTTTAAGAAATCATGCCTAGCCTGAGGTCTCAAGTATTTTCTATTTTTAAAAGAAGCTTTATTTTTTGGTTTTACATGAAATCCACGATCCATTTTAAGTTAATTTAAGTTAATCTATAGCACAGATGTGTAACAAAGTTCTTTTTCTTTTTTTTTTTTCGTATGGTACCAATTGTTCCAGCACTATTTGCTGAAAAGCCTGTCTTTTTCTCCACTGAGTTGCCTTTGCACCTTTAATCAAAATCAGTTTACCTGTATATATGTGGGCCTATTTCTGGATATTTTATTTTGTCCCATAGACCTTTTTGTCTATTTTAATGCCAATACCACATAGTCTTGATGACAATAATTTTGTAATAAAAGTATTAAGGTAAGGTAATATAAGCCCTTCAACTGGGTTCTTTTTAGAAGTTGTTTTGGCTATTCTAGTGTGTTACATTTCCACATTAATTTTACAATTATTTTATTAATTTCAAAATAAAACCCTGCTTAGATTTTAATTGGAATGTCATCAAATCTATACATTAATCTGGGGGAGAATTGACATCTTAAATATTGAGTTTCCTGACTCGTGGACACAGTATATTTTTTGATTTCTTTAGGTCTTCCTTAATTTCTCTCAGCAGTGTTTCGTAGCTTTTAGTAGAGAGGTCTTGCACATCTTTGTCAGATTATTTGTAGCTATTTCATATATTTTATGTTACTGTAAATGATAACTTTTTAAAAATTTCAGCTTCCAGTTGTTTGTTGCTACTTGTATGTTGCTCATGTGTCCTGCAATCTTGCTAAACTACTTACTAGTTCTAATAGCTTCTTTGTAAATACCATCAGATTTTCTGTGTAGGTGATCATGTTATCTGTACATAAAGACAGTTTTACTTCTTCCTTTCAGTGAGGATGCCTTTTATTTCTTTGGCTTGCTATAGTGCACTGACTAGAATCTCCACCCCGTGTTGCATGGAAGTGATGAAAGCAGACCTCTTGCTTTGTTCCTGATCTTAGGAAGGAGCGTTCATTTTTTTTCATCATTAACTATGATGTTTGATGTTAGTTGTATATTTTTCATAGAAGCCCTGTAACAGGTTTAGGTAGTTCACTCTATTCCTGCTTTCCTGAGAAGTAGTTTTTTTTGTGTGTGTATTCATTTTTAAATGGAGAATGGGTGCTGTATTTTGCCGGTTTCTTTTTTCTGTAACTATTGAGATCATCTTTTTTTTTTTTAAACTGTTAATACGATGAATTACATTCATTGATTTTTAAATTTTTTTGTATATTAAACTGACCTTTGTATTGCTGAGATAAATGCCACTTGGTCAGGACCTATTATCCTTTTTATATTTTGTTGGAGTCCCTTTGGTAAAATTTTAAGAATTTTTGCATCTATGTTAATGATAATATTCTTTTTAAGTTTTGGTATCAAGATAATGCTGGTCTCAGAATGAATTGAGAAGCATTTCCTCCTCTTCAGTTTTCTGGAAGAGTTGGTGTAGAATTGATACTATTTTTCCCTTGAATGTTTGGTAGAATTCACCAGTGAAGCCATGTGTGCCTAGAGCTTTTCTCCTGGCAGCCGGAGGGAGAAGTCAATTGTTTTAAAACATAGGACTATTCAGATTCTGTTTCTTCTTGAGTTAGGTTTGATAGTTTGTATTATTTCAGGGTATTTGTACATACTGCCTAAGTTGCTCATAACATTCCCCTATTGTCATTTTAATAGAATGATAGAAATTGTTGTCATTTTAATCTCCCTCGTTCCTAATATTGGTAATTTGTGATTTTTCTCTTTATTTCCCTGATCATTCTGGCCAGAAATGACCAGTTTTATTGATCTTCTCAAAGAACCAGCTTTTGGTTCATTTGTTTTCTGTATTTTCTTTTTTTTTAATTTATTGGTTTCTGCTGTGAAATTTATTATTTCCTTCCTTCTTACTTTGGGTTCCTTTTACTCTAATTTCTTAAGGTAGAAGATGAGAGCATGTATTTAAGAGTTCCTTCCTAATATAGATATTTGATATTATACATTTCTAAGTACTACTTCGGCTTCATTGTACAACTTTTGCTATGTTTTTATTTTTATTTGTTTAAAAAAACTTCCTTGAAAAAAAAACTTCCTACTGTGTTTCCCTGAAAATAAGTCCTAGCAGGACCATCAGCTCTAATGCGTCTTTTGGAGCAAAAATTAATATAAGGTCTTACTTTCGGGGAAACAGCGTAGTTCTTTAGATTTCTTTTTTGCCTCATTTGTTATATAGATATGTGTTGTTCAGTTTCCAAATATTTAAGGACTGTCCACGTATCTTTCTACTATTGATTTATAATTTCATGTTGGTCACAGAATTCACTTTGTTTAGCTTAAATCCTTTTGACTTTTTGAGACTGTTGGCTCAGAATGTGGTCTGTTTCAGAAAATGTTCCATGTGTACTTGAGAAGATTGTGTATTCTTGTTAGGTAGAGTGCTTTATACATGTCTATAAGGTCAACTTTATTGACTGCTATTGTATATTATAAACTTGCTGATCTTCCGGTTATTATATCAATTATTGAGAGAGGGGTATTGAAATCTCTCATGAAAATTGTAGATATATGCATTTCTCTTTGAAGTTCTGTCAGATTTTGTTTTATGTATCTGATGCTCTGTTACTATGTGCATTAATATTTATGATTGTTAGGTTGTCTTCGTGAGTCATTCCCTTTATTATTTCATAATTTCTGATAATATTATTTGCTCTGAAATCTACTTAGTCTTTTTTCCTGGTAATATTTGTGCTCTAAAATCTACTTAGTGTGATAATGGTATAGCTACTCCAGCTTTCTTTTGATTGCTGTTTTATGCTATATTTTTTTTCCTCCTTTTACTATTTAACCTATTTGTGCATTTATACTTAGAGTGGTTTCTTTGTAGGCAGTATGTAGTTAGATTGGATAACAAAGCAATATCTGACAATTACTGCCTTTTCATTGGGGTGTTTAGACTAGATTTAATGTAATTATTCATATGGTTTGGTTTAAATATACTGTTTTGCTTTTTTCCCCCCTATTTGTCCCATCTGTTCTTTGTTCTTTTTTCCTTTTTCTGCCTTCTTTTGGATTATTTTTTTTTATAATTTCATTTTTTTCTCCTTTATTGGTTAAGTATAACTTTTTTTGATATTATTTTACTGGTTACTTTAGTGGTTATAGTATACATCTTTAATTTATCAGAGTCTACTTTCAAGTGGAATTATACCACTTCACATATAATGTAAGAACCGTACAACAATAGATTTATAATTCTTCCCTCCTAGCCTTTATGCTGCTGTTTTTGCATGTTGTACATTTTACTTCTACATATTGTGGGGTTTAAATGCCACAATGCATGGTTATTGTTTTAGTTTTAAGCAGTCAATTATCTTTTCAAGGCATTCAAATAATTTTAAAAAATTCTTTTTATGTACCCACAGTGTTACCCTTTGTTCTTCATTACACTGTATGGATCCAGATTTCCGTGGGGTATCGCTTTCCTGGCGGCTCCTTGTAGTGCAGTTCTGCTCCTGATGGACAGTTTTATCTTTTGTCTGGAAAAGTCTTTATTCCAACTTTAGTTTTGAAAGATTTTTTTTTCCACATGGTACAGAATTTTAGATACAAAGTTTTTTCTTTCAGTACTTCAAAGATCGTACTTTGCTGTCTCCGAGCTTGCATTATTTTCATTTTTTTGGTCTTTTGTGAATAATTCCTCCCCTCCACCCCCCCATTTCTTTGAAGATTTTTGTCTTTATCATTGGTTTTGAACAATTTGATTATGATATTTCTTGGTTTGCTTTCGTTTTCTTTATCTTTCTTGTGCTTGTGGTTCATTGACACTTAATACTCTTGGACCACATCTGGGAAAGTTGTGCCCATTATGTCTTCAAATATTTCTCCTGACTCCTTTTTTGTTTTCTCCTTCAGAGATTCCCATTTTACATATATTAGGCCACTTGAGGTTTTTCCATAGCTCACTGATGCTCTGTTTATTTTTTTGAATCTTTTCCTCTCTGTTATATTTTGGATAGTTTCTATTACTGTGTCTTGAATGTCACTTGTCTTTTCTCCTGTACTGTCTTAATTCCATAGTCATTTTTTTTTATCTCAGACATTCTAGTTTTCATTTCTAGAATTTCAACTTGAGTCTTTTTTTTATATCTTCTTGTCTAACTTCAATATTTCGTCTAGCTTTTGAACATGAAATCCAGTTATGATAGCTGTCTTTAATGTCTATGTCTATTAATTCTTTTAAATGTGTCAATATTAGGCCAAGTGTCCATTTTTTTCTCTCATTTTGGATAGTATTTTCTTGATCCTTTGCATGCCTGGTGTTTTTTGATTGAATACCAGACATTGCGTATTTTACCTTGTTTGATGCTAGATATTTTGTGTTTCTATAAGTATACTTGAGCTTTGTTCTGGGGCATGTATAAGTTATTTGGCAACACTCTGATCCTTCTGATTCTTGGTTTAAGCTTTGTTAGGTGGGACCAGAGCTAATTCTTCTTCACTACTGAGGTCAAACTCTTTGCATACTCTACCCAGTGCCTGGGAATTATGAGGTTTTCCACTCTAGTTCTTGTGATTAGGCACTATTTGTTGCCCTGTGTGAAGTCCACTGATTGTTCACTGTAATCCTTTTGGGTGTTTCTGGCTCAGAGAGTTTCCTCACATGCATACAGTGATTGGTACTCTTCTGAATACTCGAAGAGTACCCTTTGCAGATTTCTGGAATTCTCCCTGTGTACATCTCTCTGCTGTCTTGTGTCTCTAGTGTCTCTAGTGTGGTCTCTAGTGTTTTAGCCTCCTTATTCTCCATAGATTCCTAACTCTGTCTCCTCAACTCAGGGATACTGTGGGGCTTGGCCTGCGTGCCCCCTTCCTGTGCCATGGTCCCAGGCACTAAGCTTTAACAATTTCAGAATGCCACCTCTCCTCCCCCCAAAAATATCTCTAGGATCACTGCTTTGTTTCCTATTTTTTGTTCATTTTTAAGTTGTTTCAGGTGGGAGGGTAAATACGGTTCCTGTTACTCCATCTTGGCTAGAAATGGAAGTCATCAACGGGAAGTTTTGAAGAAAATGTAAAAAGAAAGGACTGCTTGAGGGTGTGAGGAAGGGATTTGGAGATAACCAGGCACCAGGAATAATGGGGATCTCTTTTGCCCCTGAGGACCAAAAGGGCACAGTGAAGTATATCAGAAGTAAACATTATACATCCTCAAATTAGGATAATTTCCAATATAGGAACCATTTCCAAATATGAGGGTGGCCTGAACCCCTGTGGCTAATAACAGTAGGTTTGTTATGTCTCTATACTTAATGGGGCAAGAAGAAGTGGTTACCAGACCCTAAAAGGAGAAATCACGTGAGTAGGCTGCCTTGAGAGCATCTGTTACCTTAGTTTAAGAAGTACGGCTAGTTCAAGGCCACTCCTAAGCAAGGAAGCCCCACCTTCATCCCATCCTCCTCCACGTCTTCTGCTAATGCTGGTGATTGGCCAAACCCAACTAGAAGACTGGATTAGACAGCCTTGGAGATCCGGACTGTGGTCCTCAGGACACAGAGCAGCAGAGAAGGACTGAGAATGGATATGTGATGGGGGCGGGGGACAAACTGAGAATAACCTACACAACTAGTCAGTGCTCACCTCTACATTTCTGGCTACAGTATCGGTGTTCGGTGGTGCCAGTCACTGAGACAGGAGAGAAGGAATAGTATGTATGTTGGGGGAGAAGTAGCTTCGATATGTGAGGGAGAAATCATGAGATTTCCTTTCCAAACTAGGCATACTTTCCCCTGGAGGCTCCAGTACCGCCCTCTTCATCATCTTGAATTATTTAGGAAGTTCTTATCAACATGGATGACAAAATGAAGCAGAGTTCATACAGGAGGTACATATATATAGTGCTTTATGTGTGGGGTGGGTTTAAGGAGAGTGGGGAAATCAAGTAGAAATCATGCAGTCTAAATGTATTACCAGTCCCTTGGCCACCTGGATTTGGGGTTGAGCTACTCTGAAATCTGTTGCAGACAGGGCTGAGATCCAAGTAGCTTGAATTCTGTTAAACTGGCCATGGGGTAGAGAGATTGATAAAGGACTCAGCAACTGATTGTATATGGAGGATGAAAGTTGAGAAGAAGACAAAGTCTGTAAAATCAAGAATGATGTAGACAGGTTAAACTCAGTGTAATTTACCGAATTCTTGGATTATAGAAGTATGTGGCCAACTTTGACATGAGAAGGGGGCTGTCGTTAAGGTGTTTAAAGGTTAGAATGTGACATAGTGGAAAGAGCATAGGATTGACATCTCTCCACTTTTCACTGACTCTCTGAGGCTGGTAGCTGCACAGACCGTAGTCACCCCACCTGTAAGTGGTGGACCTCTCCAAAGTTGGGAAGACTAGCAAGGCCATCCACTAAGCACTAGTACCATGCCTGGCACAGAGTAAATGCTTGTGAGAGATGTATTGATCCAAGATGAGGGTTGGCTCAGAATAGAAGGAAGTTTAAGAAACATTTGGATTTATATGACGATGCATATTGAGAAAACGCAGGTAACACTAAGTTCTAGTGAGCTATTAAGGGAAAAATAGGGTATTTGAGGAGGGCTACCTCAAAGCCTCCTTCAAAGACAGTTTGTGAAGACACCCCAGCTCCCTTTCCACTTTCTCCTGAACACGTTATTGGAATGTTAATGTAGAGATTGGATATTGTGCTGGATGGGCCACTGATTTGTCCCAGCAGGTGTTGCATCCAGAGGGCCTTCCGGAAGGTAGAAAAGACCTACTGTGTGCTTACCGTGCTGTGAGTCAAGTTTGCTTCATCTCCAGATGATGCAGAATTATGGGTTTCTGAAGATCATTTTTGTTAAATGTATCAAGTGCCCCTTATCCCTCTTTCTTTCTTTTTATTTTAGGAAAAGCCATGGTATGGTGGAACAGTTATAAGAATTGAAAATATATAGAGTGTAGGAGAGAAGACTCAGTAGGAGGTTCTCAGAGTCATCTTCAAACATTTGAAGGGATCCTTCACCTAAAAGGGAGTAGGTGGTTTGGATGATCCCTTGGTATAAAAATGAGGACGAGGGAGTGGGAGATATACAAAGCAGGATTCAGCTCAGTATAAGAAAGAGCTTTTGTATTATAGGAGTAGCTGCTCCTTGTGAAAATTCAAGCAGCAGAGAGAAGGGAAGTAAGTTAAAAATTGCCCTCCCTGCTTCCACTACGTTTTTCTTAGGTGTCACTGCAGGGAGCAGGTGTTTTCTTCCTGAGGTCTTGTATGTTGGGTTTTTACTCGATGCCGTGATTCTCAACTTTGAGCATCTGTCAGCATCACCTGGAGGGTTTTTTACAGCACACACTGCGGAGCTTCACTCCCAGAGTTACTGAGTCAATAGATCTGGGCTGGAGCCTGAGAATTTGCATTTCTGACACCATCCCTGGTGATGCTGATGCTGTTCTTCTGGAGACTGCACTTTGAGAACCACTGAGGCGCTATTCTTTAAAAAAAAAAAATTAGGTGGGGGCAAAAGGAATTGCGGAATAATACAGAGATGGTCATACTTGAGAGTCTAAGAACTTGCTCTTTTACCTAATGCTGTATAGTTATCATTTTCCTTTAGCTCCTTCTCATTATTTTAAATTGCTTACATATCAGTTTTATCAGTTTTAATAAACATTTCATTAGTTTCCAGGGTTTGTGTGAGTGCTCTTCTTGCCTTTATATAGAGAAGTATTGTAATGGTCATTTTTGTATATATCTTTTAGGTGATCTAATCCATAAATTCTTAGAAGATTGAATTGTTGGGATTTAAACTGTTAGGTAAATGGGTAGGTTTTGAAAATGGACAGATTGATAAATTGTTTTAAAGAAGTTTGAACCAGTTTCCCACCAAATTTTGTATGAAACTGCCTGTTTCCCCACACTCTTGCCAAAAGTAGGTCTTATCAAAAATTTTGATTTTTGCCAATTTGTTAGGTGTAAAATTGTATCTCAATATTGTCTTGATTTGTGTTTCCTACATTGTTTGTGAGAGGAAAGGTTTGTATATATTCACTGCATTTCTTTTTCTGTGAACTGCAAGTTTGTATTCTTTGCAACACTGGAAGAAGAAACAGTATGAACAAAGGTGCTAAACCTTTATTTGAGGGCTTGCAGATAGTCTTGTAGGGTTGCCGTATAAGGGGCCGAGATCAGGTAGGGAGATAAGGTTAGAGAGGCAGACGAGAGGCAGGGCTTTGAGTTCCTTGTGGGCCACGTAGAGAGCTTGGGCTTTATTTTGGGCAGAAGCAGCACTGGTGGATACGCTTGCACTGTGGCTCTTGATGTGTTTTGACCGGATGTGTTTGTAGAATGGCAGACTGTCAATTCCCCAAGTCTAATGTTTAATCTTCAAATAACTCATTCTTTAGGCCTTTCACTTTGGCCCTTAACGTAACTTGGCCATGCTTTCTAAACAGGTAAAGCCAAGAATAGGCCAAAAAACTTCAGCCAGCTTCTGACTGGGCATTGTCTCTGAGGAAGGAGTTTTGCAGGATTGTGTTGGGAGTCGATTTTGCTGCTCTACCTAATACTGCCCTGAGCCCTTCCTGACAGCGGTCATTAAGGTTGGTGGGTTTTTTTTTCTTTTCTTTTAATTTGAGTGTCTTTCTGGGAAAAGCTGTGGATTTTGGCCAATATATTAATGATAACGACATTGCTTTGAAGGTCTGGTTAGTTCTGCAGAAAATCATTTCATAGTCAATTGTACCAGCAAATTAACAGTAGTTTCTTGGAGAAGAAAGTAAGCGAGGGAGAGAGACTACATATCTAGTTAAATTATTCAGAATTCAAAAAGAGTTCAGGGATTCATGTTTCAGAAAGAGTCCATGTAATAATAAATCACTAAGTTTGCTTATAATTTTCCCTGTTATGGGCTAGGCTTTGTAATTGGCACATTGGGGTTAAAATATAATAACTCTGCATTTAGAATCAGGATGCCAGCCCTTGGTCTCTTTGTGCTTTTTCTGTCATTTTTCTGCTTCCAGAGTCCTGGCATGAGAGTGGGACCATCAGATTCAAACTTCGGCTTTTAGCGAACTCAGGATGTAAATTGGGTTTTTTGAGATAGGCTGACTCAGACCAGGGGATCGTGGGCTCTCTCCCCATCTCCCTTCTCCCTTTTGTACATGTGCCGGTGGAAGTGCGGCTCTTGGTCAAGGAAGGACATTGTCCTGGGGGAGGGGTGTGGTGCTTTGCACAGAGGAGAGGCGTGCTGATACTGCTTCTAGAACTCTCCAGTCCTTAGAGGCTTTTTATTTTGAAAGGTATTTGACTATTTTATACATTAATAATCGTCCCCTCCCCTACAACCTAGTAAGTCCCCTATCACTGCGTTACACTACACTGTGCCTAACTGCAGGGACAATGGAGTCAGGGGCAGAACATTCCCAGTTATCTAACGCTTCCTACTGTAGCATGTAGCATGTAAGGGACTCTTTCTGTATTAATCAGAGCGTGGACAAGGCGTTTCCGGTGATTGACTGCATGAGAAAGATTCACAGAATAAACAGACTTGGAAGGGCATTCTGAGTGTGTCCAGGGTGAAGGTAGCTTGGTGAATGGGGAAAACCAAGTCATTTCAGGGACGGTAGCAAGAATCCTGCTCTGCCTTAAACAGACCTGAATTTGAATATGGCCTCCTTCCTCTGTGAGCTTTGTGACCATCAGTGGATAGTGACCCTCTCAGGATTTCAGTGCCCTCACCTGTAAGTGGGAGAAGCAGCACCTACCTTAATGGGTCCCCCTCTCCCTTTTCTGCAAAGAGAATAGCTTGGTAGGACATTAAAAAGGGCTTGGAAGGCATTCTAACAAGTCAGGAGTTGTTTTTTCTATTTTAGACCACAAGGGTTGAGAAGACAAGAAGAGAGACTAAGCGGGGTTTACCGGAAGGTATTTGCTCTCAGGCGATGTTTGTTGCTGGAGTTTGGGGATGTCACTGGATGAGTCACCTGTCCCACCCATGATTTCTTTAGGTCCTATACTGTGCATTTGGCCTCAGCATGGTTGGATTTTGTATTTTCTTGGCGTCAGCTCTTGTGTCATTGCCTGTGTGGCTCTCGGAGGGTGATGGTTTTTGGCCACCTTCTAGGACTGGCTGAGTTTTAATCCTTGTGGCTGCCACATTGTGAGGCAGGTGGGGGATTTGAGGAATTCTGACTTTTCTGACTTTTGGAATCCAGCTTTGAATTTGAAAGGACAGCCAACCTTTCTACTGTATGACTTAACACCTTACCCCTCCTCCAATCACCTCGTGTTTCTCTCTAGAAATGGGCTCAGTGGAGAGAGTATGAAGATTCTCAACTTCTTGAAAAATATTGAGTTTCTGCTTTAGTGGTTAGAACCGTGATGGAAACAGTAAACTGGTACTTGTTTTCTCAACTAGTGTGTCTGTGTTCTGGGGAGAAAAGTGAGTTGGAATAGGATGCTTGGCCTCAAGAGTGTGGCTAGGATTCTGGTGGCAGCCTGAAGCCACTTCACTGACATAAGCAATTTTACCAGGTTCATTAGGTTTAGCTTGGAATACATAAACTAGGAATAACTTGGAGGCATCGTCCTTTGATTTTCAAAAATCAAATTCTTACATTGAATTATCAACTCTTTAAAATCAGTAATCATATATTTTTCAGCTTCCTTTTCATAGCATCTCGGCCCAGAGAAAGTACTTAATATTTGCTTTGTGTACTGGAATTTGAGCTGTTCGCTATGGTGAGAACACCTAAGTATAGATGATACATAGTAAAAGATTGCAGGTGTCCAGCAGTACTTGGTGTTGGAAGGGAAGGTTGGCGTATAATGATAGTCCTAATAATTGCCGCCATTTACTGAGTGTGTACCATGCATCAGGCACTGTGCTTGGCACTTAATTATATAATCTCAGTAATCTTTCAAAGGGTACGAGGAGAGGGGAGCCATAGGAGACATCCTTTCACTTTAAGGGCAAAAGTACCTGTCAACAAACTGTACTTTTTCTCCCATGTGTATTGTTGATACAGCCAAAAAGAGAGCCAGTGACTGTTGCCAATGAGCTTTTTCCTTCCATCCTGAACTTTCTCACCATCTTAGAGCCTGTGAGATGTGTTTCGAGTCTTCATTCAGTTAAGATGACTGAAGTGGACAAGCGTACTCATTGCTTACCTTTTTCTTCCCAAACTTACCAACACCCTGATTGCAATATAACTAACTAACTAACTAAATAAATAAATCGTGTAGAACTCATGTGCATGAGCTCCCAGAAAAGTCCAAAGATCAAAGGTGAAAGGATACTGAGTTCCCTCCCAGATTCCTGGGACACTGTGTCTGCAGTCACTGTCACCAAATCGGTCTTGGAGTACTGACTCTTTTAAGAAATAGGACTGAAGGTAAGCTCATCACCTCTGGAGGGTTGTAGTCTTAGGAAACACTATTACTGCTAGTGGGTTATTTAAGGGAAAAGAAGGCGGAAAACAATAAGAGAACACCCTCTCAGTGATCAGTTTTCCACACAGTGTTTGCAGCGTTGACCCCTTCTTAGAATTGCTGAAATAGCCTTGCAAAGAATAGCTTTCCGTGCCCAGGTCCCTCTTTTCACGATGCATTTGAGCAGCTTACACATTTGTTGAAGAATCAGCCGTGAAGTCTGTGGTTTCCTGTGGCACATTTCTAATAATATTTATACAGGCTCTTATTTAATGAACTGTATAAATATTTATCATCAGAGCCGTCTTTTGATGATGAATAGGGGCTAAAATCCGTCCCGTCCATGCTGGGGATTTGGACAGGAGGCTGTTTGTGCCCGTCTTGTGGACTGAGAAATCGGGGATGGCTCAGGACGTGTATGCAGCGCAGCTTGAATTTCTCTCCAGTATTTTTCTTTCGGCCTCTCGAGTTCATGTCCTTATTTCTCTCTGCCTGACCACTCTCCCCGTATCCCTATCAGTTGTTTTTCTTTTTAGAGTATTTGTCTTTGCCTCAAAAGAATGAGGTGGAACCAAAGTTCTGACTGTCACCATCCGTAAATCGCACTTTGGAGCCACACCAACTCAGCTACAAATCCCAGCTCCTCTGCTTCTGTGCTCTGTGGCCTTAAACAGCTTTATTGCCGAGAACCTGTCTCCTTTACTGGAAAATGGGCTCATACTGTTTACTCATAGGGTTGTTACAAGGATTAAACGAAATCATAAAATCTTGTGGGTGATTTGCAGAGCAGAGCTCAATAAATGCTAGTTGTTGCTGCATTTGTTGTTGATACTGAAGAAGTTATCAAAGAATTTGGTTTTCACTTATAGGTTGTATTGTGGAAAGAGCCCTAAAATTGCCATAAGAAGCTGGGGTTCAAACCTGGGTATTGCCGTTTACTGTTTGTGTGACTTGGGGCAAATTTTCCCATCCCACTGAGGTATAAAATGGGGGTAGGTTTACCGACTTGATTGGGCTTACGTGGGAAGAAGTTAACACGTGCATGAAAGTGCCAGACACACAGGAAGACCCGAATCATTTGTTGTTGTTGTTGTTTTTAAACAAATGAGAAAAGGGAATAGTGTTTTCCATGTTGCAATTACTTTTAGTTTTTTGAGGCCGAGAGGAACTGGGATACGGTTTGGAGTCCAGAACATGGAAGACAGTACTTGTGACCCAGGAGCAAAGGGCACAAAGTGGGAAGACAAGGGCTCCGAGCTGCAGAAAACCTTCTGGTGGAGTTTTTGTAACTCACAGGGTCGAGTTTCACGGAGGCTTTCTGAGGCGTTGAACTTCTCTGCTTCCCTGCTTTCAGGGTCTAGGTGTGACAACAATCAAAAGAGATCACTGAAAACTGCAATAATGGGAAATGTGAACCTGAAATATTTAATTAGGATCTGTTTCTTAGAAAAACATGAAATGGGAAGTGTGTATGAACGATGCTGGAGGGTATGACACCCTTGTTCCTTGACTCCCTTCGTGCCTGATACCTCGGTAATATGGTTTAGAAATGGGTGGTTTGCCAGAGAGAGGCAGTCCGGCGTTGGGGAAGGGTCTGTCTCTGAATGTGGCCAGCCTGGATTCGGAGTTAGCCAGTCTTAGGCCGAGTAAGAGGGCCGTGGAGCAGAGTCCTTGGCCAGCAGGTATTTATTTGCAGAGGAGTATTAGGCAGAGTACCATCCTGAGAACGGTTGGTTCGTGGCTTTGGAGCCCGAGGGAATGGGATCGCTCTTACCTCTCTCTACTACTTACTGCTTGTGTAACAGCCTAGAGTAAGTTCCTCTCCCTGTCTAGGTCTCATTTTCTTCCTCGGTAAAATGGGGATGATAATAGTAATTATCTCTGGAGTTCGTGTCAGAATTAAAGGAGGTAATGTGAGCAAGTTGCTTAGCAGACATCAGATCTACAGTAAACGTGGTACCTTTGGTGATTTCCCTCATCATAGGGGTTACAGGTATCCACAAAGGCACTGAACTGGCACTGGCGATCTGGCTGTGACCCGGGCAGCAGTGGAGTTAGCTGTCTAAAGGGGAAGCTCTGCTTCATGTGAGGTCGGGAGTCCCCTGACGTGTGGGCCCTTTCCTGGGTAGCAGTGAGATGGATCCAAAAACCAGAACTGGGGTAAACCCTGGGTCAGCTGCAGAGTGGGAATCTGCCTCTTTGGATTTTACTGGAAATAAATCAGGATGTCTGGGTGGTGGGTATTAAGAGGGTGTACTCCCTGCAGAGGAAGACGGAGAGTCAAAAGTGAGGAACCAGGCACAAGCAGCTGGGCCATCCCCCGGGGCCATCTCTCTCATCCCTGGGGCTGGCAGGAGTGGAGAGAAGCCTGGATGATGGCTGCCTAGGTCTGTGTAATGCGGAAAGTTATATGGTTCTTCATTTTCGATTTATTACCTTGTTTCCTCACTAAGTGTTTAGGCTCATCTTGGAATGTTCTAGCCAATGGCAGCAAGATGCTAAGCTCAGTGTTAAGGAGTGGCACCCATGGGGCCCTTCACAGTGTAGACACTGGGAAGCTAAGAGGGGATCCCAAGTAAAGTAAGAAGATGTGTGTGTGGTCGGTAGAGGGGAGGTGGAACACATACCGTGTTTCCCTGAAAATAAGACCCGGTCTTACTTTACTATAATATTATATTTTACTATATTATATTTTATGTTTTACTATAATATAAGACCGGGTCTTATATCGTATCATACCTTATATCATATAATATATAATACCATATAAGACTGGGTATAATATAATATAATACTGGGTCTAATATAATATAACATATTATAAGACCGGGTCTTATATTAATTTTTGCTCCAGAAGACGCATTAGAGCTGATTGTCTGGCTAGGTCTTATTTTTGGGGAAACACGGTAGCTTGGTTGGTCTTCCTCCTATTTGCAGATAAAGAAACTGAGGAAACTGAGCTAATGCACAGGCCTGTTTTGTCCATCACTGTATTCTGAGCTCTTAGCAGGGTGCTGGGTTTGCATTTCTTCAAAATTGCACTGCCCAGTCTGCATTTCTTCAAAATTGTACTCGTATGTCATGGAACATGCATCGTTGTTTCTTATACCACTAAGAAAGAAAGAGCATGCTATAATTAATTGTAGGAAGCCATTGGTTGTCAGATTCACTCTGATTTTGGAGAAGCTAAATGTGAAAAAAAATGAGTGTCTTGGAATTAATGAAATGTGGTTATAAGCATCCAAATATCCATTAGTTGGATGAATGAAGCATACAGAAATTAGAATCAAGGCAAAACACTAGTGCATATAAGTATAATACAAACTTAGGAATTCAAACTATTAAAGCATAGACCTATTCATCCTTGTTGTCTATTGATTCACTGATACAGTAGTTCATTCAGAAAACACTTATTGAAAACCAATTATGAACCAGACACGGACAGGAGCAGGAGATCCAGAAATCAATAAGTTCCTGTTTTTTTTTTTTTTCCTCTCAGATTCAGGTCAGTAAAAGAGACAAACACAGAAAGAAAACAAAAAGTCACAATTCTGAGTGGTAGATTTTCAAAGAAAGGGACATGATTCACTCTGTCACCAAGGGACAGAGAGAGGCAAGGAAGTATTCCCTGGAGAGGTGATGGTCTGGAACTTACAGTGTAAGCCCATGGTCAGCAGGAGAGGAAGGATTAGGAAGGGAGAGCAAGTCTGAAGTGATGGGGCAGTCAGTCCTGCAGCAGGGCACGCGCCTGAGAACCTGAGCGGAGTTTTGGGATGTCTCGCGTGGGGTGTGAGAATGGGCAGGACGGCATTAGACACGGCTGGAAAGCAGGCAGAGGGAGGCTCCCAGAGGCCTGCGATGCTATGCGGAGGGCCTCAGGTTGTGTCACAGCCCTCATCCGATGGCTTTCAGCCTTCCGGAACCCAGAGGTTCTGCTGGGGGCCAGGGGGGAGGATCGGACGAAGGCGATCTTTGCTTCAGACAGAGCAGCTCTACTATGATCTGCTTTATTTAAATTTTCTTTGAGTAAAGGGTTGAATAAAAGGTATTTCTGTGGAATGAATGAAGGGATGCCTGGTTTGAAAACGGGTGCCACTGGTTCGATGGAGCTCCCAGAGGGTTGTAAGCGAGGGAGAGAAGATGAGAAAGCAGTAGGCTGGAGCCTGGGAGTTGTTCTCTGAGGCTCAGATGAAGGTAGCAGATGTACTTGCTACAGCTGTCCCATTTTCCTCTCCACCTGCCATGAGCCAGCAATCCAAAGGGAGCAGACACAGTTGGGACATCATTGTGATGAAGTCGGAAGCAGTCACTTCTGATGAAGCTGCTTTTGACTGGGATAAATATCCCGGAAGCGGTAACCGGACATCTGCTGTCTGACTTTGTTTTAGAATCCCCCAGGGTGACTTTGCTCAGGAACCATTACCTTTTTGAAGTGGAAGGACACAGAGTGTTGTTGCGGTTGAAATTAGACTCTGGATGCTAACACCTGAGATCACCTGGCGAGCTGTAGCGTGTCCCCAGCATGGCTGCCTTGGGGGCTTGTTCTCATTCTCTGAAAGGCCAGTCTGCACAATGAAAGCCTCTGAGATTTCTGTGTCCTGTGGACCCCTCTGACCAAAGGGACTTGGAGCAGCAATGAAGACCCAGGAATTCCTGAGTGTTCTCCGGTCAGATTTCCTTGAAACTCACAAGGGGTCTGTAAGGAAAACAGAGTCTCTAACAAATTCCTGATCCCATCTTCCTCGAGGCTCCTTTCCAATTCCCAGTCACTTTATGACACGGCTGCAGTATATTTGTCTCTTCTCCAAACCTGTCCTGCCAGCTGTTAGGAAAGACAGGAAAGAGCATGAGACTTGGGAGCTCACCGATGGGGGACTGTGGGTCCCAGCTGCTCCCGAGGGATCCTGGCTAAATCCCTTCACTTCTCAGGGATCGATTTCCCCACCAGCATAATGTGCATCGTCATAGCACATCGACTGTTCTTACGTGGGTGGACCTAATGTTAAGAGAAAAGTTGCGTGTCTCTTGGAGTCTCACCCATGTTACTGGCACCGGTAAACAGAGACAGTTAAATGTACTCACCTTGTAGAGTCATAGTGAGGAGTAGAGGGGAGGTTTGTACTTTGCACAGTGCTTTGCACATACTAAGTGGTCAGTAGATGATTATTTGAATAAATGATTGGGTAGATGAGGTTCCTTTTCAGTACCATGGCCACTGTCCTTGTTTTGACAAATTCAGTGAGAATAAACGCACATTGATTACTCTAGAATCTCAGTTCTCCTACAATCCTTTATTTACCCACATAGCACTTTTTACCCGGTATCAGGACTTTCCTTAACTAGTCACACAGTCTATAAATGCTTAACATCTGACTCCTTTCCAAGAAGGGAAATTCCATGTCTGAGGCCATACCTGTCTTGTTCACCCAACACCTAGCTCAATACCTGTTAGCACACTGTTAGCACTCAACCTTTTTGTTGGATGAATAAATAATAGAAGGCGACCAGTTATATTTCCGCTTTCAAGATGTCCTGTGCCGGACTGCAGACCGACCTGGTCTTCATGTGGCTTTTACTCTTGATCACTGCAGGTGGAGGGAACACAATGCTCGGTGGAGATCAGGAACCAGGGTGCTGCTATGTGGGTGTGGACGTCGGAACAGGCAGTGTCCGTGCGGCGCTGGTTGACCAGAGGGGCGTCCTTTTGGCTTTTGCAGACCAGCCAATTCACAAGTGGGAGCCTGAGTTCAACCACCATGAGCAGTCCTCCGAGGACATCTGGGCCGCGTGCTGTGTTGTGACAAAGGTACGGCCCCACTGTGGCACTCCCTCCTTGCATCTTCTTCCCTGTCCCCGCCTGCTGAGTAGGTGTTGTGTGTCTGCCTGGTGCCAGGTACAGCACCAGGGCGACGTTAGACAGAGGCCTTGTCTTTCAGGAGCTCATCGTGTAGTACTGACAGAGACCAACAGACAGCCAAAATCTAATGTGCTGGGCGGCGGGAGCCAAGTGACTATGGCTGGAGCTGAGGAAGGGGATACCTCTGAAGGGCTCCGGTAGGCAGGACAGGGGATGTGGAACAGCAGACAGGATTCTATCAGGTGTGAGCGAAGGGGGAAGAAGTCGCTGCTGGTAATCGTAGTGAACATGATGTGTTTCTAGCGTGGGGGAAAACATGGTGGCACACACCGTGATTGAATTCTCACCACCATCCTAGAAAGGTGGTAGTGTCACTACCCCTATTTTATTGAGGAGGAAACAGCGGCACAGGTGGGTTAGGTAACAGGTTGGTTACCTGAGTTAGTAAGTAGCAGAGACAGGGCTGGAACCTACGCAGTCTGATTCCAGTGCTGCTTCCTTAGTCCCAAGACTGTCCTGCCTTCCAAGTAGACAAGTGAGGGGGAACCTCGTTTTGTTCAGAGGGAACAGCAGATACAAAGGCACCGTGGCAGGAGAACATGGTGTGTTTTGAGAAGGCCAGGAAGTGGGGCCAGACAAGAGCGTCTCTGAATTGTGCCAGGCACATGTTCATCTTGAGTGCCATTGGATTGAAGTCAGCTTGCTGGCGTTGGCAAGGAAGTGATGCTGCCCAAGACTTGTTCGTTTTCACTTTCACTTGACTGTTTGGTTTTATATCCTGGGGATCAGAAACGACAGATTCTTTTCTCCTTTTTTCCATAAGGAAAAATGGAATACTGGGTTCTGTCTTCTCCTTCTCCCAGTGGTAGTTCCTTAAATATTCATGAAGGGCTTGGTAATTTGCAGATGGACAATTCACCATTCTGTCCGTATTGATCAGTCTGTTTAAACTTTAATGAGCTCGGCTGCTGTTAGTGACCCGGAGAAGAAGGCAGAGAGAGGAGGTGGGGGTGGGCAGCACTGGAGCATCAGATAGGAATAAAAGAGGGGGCACATCTTCTCTCCTGCCTGTTTAATTTTCCCTCTTGGTCCCCCCCTCAGCCCCACCTTGCTGAGAATCTTCTACTCATTGCCCTTGGGTCTCCTTTGTTCTCCTAACATATAGCCTTTCTGGCCATTAAGGAAATTGTCAAGAAGAAAATATAATCCCCTGATGAAAAGCTACTTTAAAAGAGGTCTGCTCTAAGTACAGCTTGGTTTAATGGTAGATTTTTAATCATCTCTCAGTGGCAGCCAACTTGTCATCTGCTTGAGTCCCTCAGCCACATGACTGCTGTGGGCATTTGTCCTTAGTGAGGCTATGTCACTACACAAACCTGGATAAAGCTATTGGGTCTTAGGCTGTTCCCCTCCCAGGGAGTTTGGCTATGTGTCTGTGGGCCTGAAGCCATAAGGTAAGCGTGACACATCTACTCACAGCTCATTGCTCGTGTGGGGTTTAAGGAGGGAGGCATTTTTGTATTGGAGAGGTAACAACAATGGAATAGTGGTTCTAGAGCTAGACTGCCTGGATCAACATGCCAGTTCCAACATTTATTAGCTTGTCATCTTGGACAAGTTATTTAAGTTTTCTTGGGAGTTTCCTAATCTGTAAAATGGGAATGATAATTGTCCCTATGTCCATAGGGTTGTTGTAAGGGTGATACGAGTCATGTGTATAAAACGTCCTAACAGTGCCTGGAAATGAGTAAGCACTGCATTTCCTAATGGTGGTGACACGATAATGATGATGGTCACAGAAATTAGGAGAGTGAATTTCTAAGTTAAAAAATATTTAAAAGTCAAAGTCAATTAGAGAGGTACCACATGGCAATATTCATTTACTCCCTGTCTGGTTAGGGTGCTTTCCATGTAAGGTTTTGAGAAGCACTGGGCTAGGGCAAAGGATGACATAAAATACATCCTGACCCTTTTTTCTTTCTTAAGGACTTCAGAAAGATAAGAGCTTGAGAACCATTGTACTTCCTTTTCCTTAAGTTGTTCACATTACTGGAGATGGTTTTGCCCTTAGTTAAGTTGATAGCAGCAGCAGCAGCAACAGTAGCAGCAGCAATAATATGATGATGGTGATGAGAATGGCAGCCAACATTTCCTGGGCACTAATAACATCCCAGGTACTATGGTGAGCACTTTATACCCATCACTTCATTTTATCCACACAACAACCTCTTGGTATCGTTTTCATTGTCCTCTCTGGAGCTATCGTAGAAGGTACAAGCTTTGAGGAGGTTAAGTAACCAGCCCAGGGTCACATGACTAATACGAGGACGGCGGCTGCTCCCCCGGGCCCCAGGCTCTGTCTGCCCTTTGGCCCTCTCTCCAGCCTCATCCCACTCCACATGCCGCCTGCTTGGAAATCATATTAAGCGACCTGAAGTTTTTTGCATTTGACACTGTATGGGGAATCTTGAGCTTACCCTGGTTGTTGTACTCATTATACTGCATTACAAGTGCCTTTACCTGGCTGTCTGCTCGTACGGAAAAGGTGTGCCCCTGAGCCAGCCTCACATCTCGTTTATCTGTATTTTCCTCGAGTTCCTCTCCTGTACTACACCCAATTCATGTTCACTGAGTTTATGAATGAGTGAAATGTCTCTTGTTTTCAATATCTGAAATGTTTTTCTCTTACCTTTTAACCTGTCCAACTTCTGGGTATCTTATAAGGTACATTTAAGTATTACTTCTTCCTGGGATTCTTCCTTGATGACCATTGACAATCCCTGCCCGCCCTTGCCAAGCTCAGAGGAAAGAGAGGGCGGTGACAAGCCCCTCTCTGCTGCCCCAGAGCCCACCATCCTCACATGTGTCATTACCTGGCACTCGTCAGATTGCATTTTAATTGGTGGCTTAGTTTGGTTCCTTTTAAACCATGAGCTGAGGTCTTGGAAAGAATCATCCTTCTGTGTCCAGCATCTAATACATTGCCTGGCACAGATTTGGTGCTCAATAAATGGTGGTTGAATTAACGTTATTTAGAGCTAAAAACAGACAAATGAAAAAACGTTCTGGTATTCCTCATCTTGTTTCAGTGTCACAATAACTGTGAGATAGTCTGCCATTCTTCCTATCTGACACACAAGGATACTGAGACTCTGAAACTAACACATATTAGAGACAGGACTAGACCCCTAGTGAGATGGCTCCAAATCCTCTTCTTTGTTCTATTCCCCACTACCCCTAAAATTGGCATGTTTATATTGGGTCAGTATTCAAACATCAAAAAAGTTCTGTGGAAACACACAAGTCCTAAAGTTACACACCATTTCTGATTTTAAAGGCTTACATCGTTTTTTGGAGCCACAAATCTTAATCACCCCCAAGAAGGTGATAAGATTGTAAGTGTATGGTTAGTACCAGCTTCCATTAGGAAGAACATAAGCTGGAGGTATTACTCAGCTAGCAAGCATTTGTAGTGTCATTTATTGAGCACCTACTATATGCTGTGCTTTTTGCTGAGTAATGGAGTGTGTGTAGGAGTGGTATACAATGAGTTCTCTACCCCTTAGGATGAAATAGTTCAGTTGCATGGAAAAAATCAACACCTATGAAGTCAATGAAATACAGTTTTGTTTTAAGTTGTACTGGCTCCATGAGTAATGGTCGAAGAGAGAGAGAGAGAGAGAGAGTAGGAGAGGGAGTAGCTCATGTGTGATTGGGAAACAATGCTACCCTCTTAAATTCATAGAACCTGTATGGTTTACAAAACACGGATATATCCATTTTTTTAAAAAAAAGTTAAACCATTTACTTACTTAAAATTTATTTTTAATTACAGTTGACATACAATGTTGTGTTAGTTTCATGTGTACAACATAGTGATTAGATATTTATGTACCTTTACAAAGTGATCAACCCGATAAGTCACGGATATAACACATAGTTATTACAATATTATTGACTATATTCCATATGCTGTACTTATATCCCTGTGACTGTTTCTATAACTGGCAATTTGTACTTCTTTTTTTTTTTTTTTTTTTTGAAGTATTACCAATCAATTTGTACTTCTTAATTCCTTTTACTTTTTTCATCCATCTCCCCAACCCACTTTCACATCCATTTGATTGTCATGCAAGGTGGGTAGGCAAGGGGTTGTTATTCCCATTTTACCTTCGAAAAGAAAAGCTGAGACCCAAAGGCTTACGTGACTTTCCCTGCGTCATCCAGGAGGTAGGTGATAAGCCTGAAATCAGATAGGTCAAATCTTTGCATCTCTCCATTTCCAGTGCCACATACCTTCATCTTTTGTCTAGATTAGTGAAAGAACCTAACGGATTTCCTCATGTATGCCCTTTCTCTCTCCAATCCATTCTTCTTGGAGCTGGAATTATTAATGCTAACATGATCATATCACTCTTTTCCGTACATTTCTTCAATCGCATCATACTATTATTTGGATAGAACTCAAAATCCTTGTCGTGGTCTTCAGGCCCTTCATGGTTTGGTTCCCTCCTGCGTTCCTGGCTCGTCTCAGGATGCCTTTGTCAGCTCCGCATTCCAGCCACCTCTCCTGTCCTGTCGTCAAACATATAGTAATGCTCCCTCTAGTCTCAGGACTTTTACACACAATTTTTTCTTTTTCCTGCATACTCTTCCTGTCCTCTGCCAACAGATTTAACTCCTATTCACCCTTAGATCCACTCTATCCAATATAGTAGTCACTAGCCCCGTGTGGCTATTTAAATTAATTAAAATGAAACACAATTTAAAATTTGGTTTCTCAGTCGCACTAGCCACATTTCTAGTGCTCAGTAGCCACATGTGGCTGGTGGCTATTGCGTTAGAGGTCACGGAGGTAGAACATTTCTGTCATTGCAGAAATTTGCATCAGCTAGTGCTGCACTGGATCTTAGTTTAAAAGTCAGTTCTTCATGGAAGAAGCCTTTTCTTGCCCAATATCCCCTCCACATGGAACCATATTTTACTTCTCAGTGTTCTCACATTATCTTGTACTTTATAGAACTTCACGTGGTTTATGAATTATTCATTTTTTATTCATATCAAATAATAAAATAGTTATAAAATCAAATAGAATAACAAAATAAATGAAATAGAATAAATAATAAAAGCGTTCATTTTTTTTGATTAATATGTACCTTCCCTACTAGATGTTGTGTTTCAGGGAGACAGGAACTATAGTTTGCTCACCCAGGTGCTAAAAGCTTGTGGACTTAGGAAGTGTAAAAAGAATGAATGACTAAAGAAGTTGGGATCTCCCTACAACCCATCAGTGGAGAAAGTTTGAGGAAGGATGTAGGGCTCAAAGTGACTCTTGAAGAACACTTAGGCGAGGACATTCAGAACTGGAGAATAGCATGGACACGGGTGAGATGGGAAGGGAAAGGAGCCAGTCCTGGCTGCAGCGGATGGTTTCCAGTAGGAGGGAGAAGGGAGACTGAAATTGATGGTTGGGCACACCTGGATCGTCACTTCTGAGGCCAGTAGGGAGCTTTTCTAGAATCACCCTGAGTTTCAGAGTGACCACCAACAGATTCAGGATGGCATGGAGGGAACAGAAACTAAATTCAAGGATGCCCGCTGGGAGGTTGTATCATTCTTCCGCTGAAGTTCTGGGGGCTTAGATTCCTCTGAACTCGAAGCTCTGGGAGGCCTAAGGCTATGCCTGTCTTGTTGAGCTGTGGCCTTGATGCTGGCACATATCGGTGCTTAATAATATCTGTTTTAATAATGAAAGGCTGGATTAGAATGTCGGCAGAGGAATAAATAGGAGGGACAAGATTGAGAGACTTTGGAAAAAAACATCTAACAGCTCTTGGTGACAGTGGAGAGGAATGTGGCAGTTTCAGAGTTTCGGTTCTTGAAATAATGTTGGTGTCACTGACATATATGTTTCGCCTACATTTCCCCGTCTTATCTTCAAGGGACGACACCGCACCTGAGCTAGGATGCTGTGTAGGTAATGGTCCGGGATTGGCTTTGTTCATTTTCCCAGTCACTAGTGGAGATTTTGTAAAATTGAGTGCCTCCAGGGTCCTTCCAGGGAACATACACTGTACACAAACTGTATTAGCCTCATTGCTGTTCCTGCCTCACGGCCTTTGCACTGGCTGTTCTCCTCCCTGGAACATTTCCCCCAGATTTCCACAAGGTCAGCTCCTCAGGTCCTTCAAGTGTTTCCTCAGATTTCGCCTTCTCATCAGCTACCTCCTTCTCCTCCAGTATTCCAACTTACCACTTTCTATTATACTGTACATACACTTCATTTATTTGGCTGATGAGCTGTTGTCTATTCCTACTAAATTGTAATCTCCAGAAGAGCAAGGAATTTTTTAAAAAATGTTTTGCTCTCCATTGTTTCCCAAATACCCAGAAGAGTGTGCCGCCTGATCCTAGAAGGGGCTTGATTTTATTTGCTGACTGATTGAGTGAGTGAATAATTG
This sequence comes from Rhinolophus ferrumequinum, assembly GCF_004115265.2. Lineage (NCBI taxonomy): Eukaryota > Metazoa > Chordata > Mammalia > Chiroptera > Rhinolophidae > Rhinolophus > Rhinolophus ferrumequinum. The sequence goes on from NC_046292.1 coordinate 42,997,203, forward strand.
AATTGTGTAGGCAACAGGGAGTCATGGGCCTGAGGGAACCAGGGATTGCATAACCCCATGCATGCCCCCAAAGCTGACAAAGGCATTCAAATCAAGATTTAAAAGAATACAGGACCAGCCACACAGAACTCTCTTGCAAGCTGGATTCTGTCTGCGAGGCCCCAGGCTTTGACCCTAGCTCCAAATAGAGCTAAAGATAATACCAGGTATGCCTCTGACCTTTCAGTTCTTAGTTTGGAGGTTTTTCTAAGAAACGCTGTCTCCCCACCCAATATGGCAGAGCCTGCTGATTTAAAACACATGCAGGATTGAACCGGTTCCCACAGTCAGAACAAAGCGATGCACAATCCCTTCCCCAAATATTTGTTTGCTGCCCCATAGCTACGAGTTGACAGTTGCTAGACATGGACCAGGTTACCAAATGAAGTTGCAGAAATCTCCTTCTCTGGAAATTCTTTAGAAGAGCAATGTGCTTTCTTTCTAGCCCGGGAAATTCCCTTGGTGCCAAGTAGTTGGGGTGAGTTTACTAGCCTGCTTTCTTCTTCCATTAATGAGAGTAGAAAAAAGAATCCTCAGGTCAGCAGATCAAGTCCCAGGGGCCTTCTGGGTAGTGTGACCCTGACAGCCATTGTTCTGGGAGGGTGTAGATGGGGGTGGGCTTGTGGCGTGGGGTGGTCCTACTCATGGAGAAGCACGACCATAAGACATTTCCGTAGAAGGCTGGGGAGATAATAGTGGCTACCAAACAGATCAGGTTCAAATGCGTGTCAGTTGTTCTTCCAGTTTCTTGTGATAGGTTTCTGTTTTAGAGATAGAGACACTGAACCCTTGACTAGAATATGGAACTTTGTAGGTCTTCAGGGAGAATCCATAAAATAGACTGTAAAGAGCATTTTCTATGCTCCTACTAGAAGGTTACTCCCTCCATAATTCTTAGGAATATTTGAATCTATCCAGTCTTTTTGATCAGTATTCTTTTGCCTATTATTTTTATATGTGCTTACACGACACAGAGAGCATGCTATGTTTTGTATGTACGTAAAAAAAGATTCCATGACTCTGGGTGGAACACACAATGTGATATATAGATGATGTATTACACCAATTGTACACCTGAAATCTATGTAACTTTGCTAACAATTGTCACCCCAATAAACTTTAATAATAAAGAAAAAAGATTCCATAACACAGTTAATAAGGCATTGAGTGGGTTTTCCCTCCTTTACATTTCCTATAAAGATTTACTGATTCCAAAGCACTTTCAAGCCAATTGACTTTGATCCTCACCTGGGAGATATATTTGGCTCTCAGGAAACTGAGGCTCAGAAAGGTGAAGAGATTAGTGCAGGGATTACCTGACTCACAGGAGGTGGAGTTAGAACCAGAAGGTGGCTCTTTTGACACCATATCCCATGTTCATTTCTACTCCAAAGCTACCTTGTGGTATCGAGTTAATTGAGTCTTCTACATTTTCTCAGCCAGTCTCTCCTTTGATTAACTGCAGGCCTGTGTAAAATGGGCTTGCCCAGGACAGGCCTGCACTCTGTGCTACAGAGGCCCATAGGGCTGCATGGCAGGTTGAAGTTAGGGATGGTTTATTGATTCATTGATGGATGCCTCACAAGTTCAGAGCAGATTTTGAGGCAGCTAATTCACTCTAATACTGGCTACTATTTACTGTGTAACGAATGCCAGATATTGGGCTAATGACACCTTATTTTGCCGAATTCTCATAACATCATTAGGAGATGTAGGTATAGGTAATAGGTTTGTGCAACCAAGGAAACGAGTTTTCTGGCTTCTCAACGTCATATAACTAGTAAGTGGCAGAGCCAGGTTTCAAACCCAGGCAGTCTGCGCCCAACGCCATTGATCTTAGTCACTGTCCAAAGATTTCCAAACCAAGATGGAAGGACGTTCAGGTAGAGGAATTCGAGCCTATAAATGCCATAAAGATATGATCCAGCAAGGCAAGCAGGTGATTAGAATGGCTGGAATTGTGTAACCTGCCCTCAGTCACACATAGCCAAAGTGGCAGACAGAGCAAGGTCTTTGTAACTTGTTGTCATGAGGCTATGCTGCCTGATCAGGAATTGGGTTTGGTCCTCACGTTCTTATAAGTCTAGCTTGATCAGTGTAGTAAAGGCGTACAGGGCATTCACCTGGTGCTGGGGGGCACAAGTATTGCCAGCAGTCACAGAGGGGTCACTAGCAAATGGCTCTTAGAGCATATGCCCTCTCCACAGGACGAGTCTCTTGGGCAACAAGAAATTCTCTGATGACAGGGGCAGGCATACAGTATGATGGACTAGGAAGCACACAGGCCCTGAGTTTGAATTCTGGCTCTGCCCTCTGCTGGCTGTGTGACAGGAGCAAGTTTGAGTTACTTAATCTCTAGGGCCTGCTTGCTCTCCCCTTCCCTCCCCAGTTCTCCACTTACTTTTTTATGAAGTGGAAATGTTAAATGTTTCTTCAGAGGGCTTTGTAAAGATTAAATAGGATGATGTGTGTAAAGCACCTGAGACATAGTAGGTGCGTATACCTACAATAGATGGTAGCGTCTTGTTATTTATTGTATTATTATTTGAAAAATGTAATGCTTTTCTTTGTTGAAAATGTGTAATAATTGTGTATAGCTCTTATACGCGTATGTGGAACATGTCACGTAGCAAAAAACAGAATCCTAGATTATAAGTCTGGCATTTCAGAATAGGAAAAAAGAATTGTGCATTTTATTTATTTATTTAACTTTATTTTACTTTTTTTTAAATTGGTTTCAGGTGTACAAAACAACATAATGACCAGACATCCACACCCCTCACAAAGTGATACCCACCCCCAGTCTACTATCCCTCCAACATCATATATAACTGTTACAGTACCATTGACTATATTCCCCCCTATGCTGTACTTTACATGACCATATATATATGTGTGTGTGTGTGTGTGTATACATACACACACACACACACACACACACACATATATATGTAATTAATTGCAGTTGACATTCAGTATTATTTTATTAGTTTCAGATGTACAGAACAGTGGTTAAGCATTTATACAATATAACCTATGAAGTGATTGTCTGGTAAGTCCAGTACCCATCTGACTCCCTATAGTCTTTACAGCATTATTGACTATAGTCCCCATACTGTATTGCACATCCCCGTGACTATTTTGTGACTACCAATTTGTACTTTCCAATCCCTTCACCTTCTCCCCCATCCCCACCTCCCTCCCATCTAGCAACGGTCAGTTTTTCCTCTATATCACTGAGTCTATTTCTGTTTTGTTTGCTTGTTTATCCTGGTCTTTAGATTCCATGTATAAGTGAGATCATATGGTATTTATCTTTCTCAGTTTGACTTATTTCACTTAGGATAATGTTTTTTAGGTCCATCCATGTTGTTGCAAATTGTAAGATTTCATTCTTTTTAATGGCAAAGTAATATTCAATTGCGTAAATATACCACAGTTTCTTTATCCAGTCGTTTATTAATGGGCATTTTGGTTGTTTTCAAATCTTGGCTATTGTGAATAGCACGGCAGTACACATAGGGGTGCATATATTTTTTCAAATTAGTATTTTGGATTTCTTTGCATAAATATCCGGCAGTGGAATTGCTGGGTCATAGGTAGTTCTATTTTTAATTTTTTGAGGAACCCACAGATTCTTTTCCATAGTGGCTGCACCAATCTGCAATCACACCAACAGTGCACGAGGATTCCCTTTTCTTCACATCCTCACCAGCACTTGTTTTTTGATTTACTGATGATAGCCATTCTGACGGGTGTGAGGTGGTATCTCATTGTGGTTTTTATTTGCGTTTTTCTAATGATTAGTGATGTTGAGCATCTTTCCATATGTCTATTGACCATCTGTATGTTGTCTTTGGAGAAATACCTATTCAGGTCCTCTGCCCATTTTTTTTTAAAGTGGATTGTTTTTGGGGATTCAGTTGTATGAGTTTTTAATAAATTTTGGATATTAACACCTTATTAGACATATCATTGGCAAATACCTTCTCCCATTCAGTAGGATGCCTTTTTGTTTTGTTGATGGTTAGAATTGCACATTTTAAATAGGGATGGGTTCTTTTAGGATGACTTTTGTGGGATTTAAAAGGTTATGTTTATGTTTTAAGTTAATAGGGAACATTAGTGATTACGGTCACTCATGCTTTTTCAAAAAAAGAAATCATAGACACAGAAATAAAAATAGAATTAATAAGTCTATTATTCTGCAACTTTAAAAGTTACATAATGAAGAGAAAAATCTACTACAACTGGTGTTTCTGCTCTTAGAGGCAACTACTATTAACACTTTGTTGTATATTCCTTTTTGTTTTTTTTATTTTACCTTATTACTATATCATGGATATCTTTTCATTTTATATAGCTTAACTTAAAAAAAATATTTAACAGCATAAGGCATAATTTACATGCCATGAAAGCCATTCATTAAAATGTATAATTTAGTGGTTTTAATAAACTTACACAGTTGTGTAATCACCATAATCCATTTAGAACATTTTTGTTACCCCAAAAAATTCCCTTGTGCCTGTTTGCCATCCGTCCCCATCCCCAGCTGTAAATAACTCTTTATTTGCCTTTTGTTTTTGTAATTTCTCTTTTTTAATAATTTTATATGAATGGAATCATACAATATACATTCTTTTGTGTCTGACTTCTTTCTCTTAGCATAATGTTTTAAGGTTCATTCATGTTGTGCACATATCAGTAGTTTGTGCCTTTTTCTTGCTGAGTAATATTCCATTTTATGGATATACCACACTTTGTTTAATGATTTGGTTAAACCATGGTGGATATTTGATTTTCCAGTTTTGGGGTATTAATGAATAATACTGCTATGAATATTCACATACAAGTCTTTGTGAATACATAACATCTTTTTATTTATGAATATTCACATACATATCTTTTTATTTTTATGGGGTAGAGATGTAGGCATGAAATTGGTGGGTTGTGTGGTAAGTTATGTTTAAAAATCTGCTGAACTTTTTTCCCACCAGCAGTATATGAGGGTTCGACTTTCTGCACATTTTTCTAACATTTGGTATTGTCAATTTTTTTGATTATAGCTAGTCTAGTAGATATGCAGTGGTTATCTCATTGTGATTTTAATTTGCATTTTTTTAATCACTAATGATGTTAGCATATTTTCTTGTATTTATTGGCCATTTGTATGCCTTCCTTGGTGAAGTATAAATTCAAATGTTTTACTCATTTTCTAATTGAGTCATTTGTCATCTTATTATTAAGTTCTATATACAAGTCTACTACCAGATGTATGATTTGCAAATACTTTCTCCCAGTCTATAGCTTATCTTTTCATTTTATTATGGTTTCTTTTGAAGAGCAAAATTTTAAAATTTGATGAAGTCAAATTTATCATTTTTTTTAATGAGTCTTGCGTGAAAAGAAATCTTTGCTTAATCTGTCGTCAAAAAAAAAGACTTTCTCTCCTGTTTTTTCCTACAAGTTTTATAGTTTTAATTCTTACATTTAGGGATATAGTACATTTTGAGTTAATTTTTGTATGTGGTATGAAGTAAAGTTTTTTTTTTTTGCATATGGGCATTCAGTTCTACCACCCCTGTTACACTATCTGTATCCCATTGAATTACCTTGGCGTTTTTATCAAAAACCAGTTGACCATAAATGTTTGGGTTTATTTCTTATGTCACTATTCTGTTCCATTGATCTATAAATTTAGCCTATGCCAATGCCACATTGACTTAGTAATGGTAGTTTTCTAGTAAAATTTGAAATCAGGTAGCATAAGTATTCTAACGTTGTTTTTTGTTTTCATCTATGTTCTTTACATTCTTACGTAAATGTTGGGAGCAACTTGCCGATTTCCAAATAAAAAATCTGCTAGGATTTTAATAGGGGTTGTGTAGAATCTGTAGACCTAATTGAGATTACCAAATGTAGAATTTTCCATTTTATGAGTGTCGCATATTTCTCCAATTTGTAGGGTTGTTTTTTGTTTTTTGTTTTTTTTTGTAGCAATATTTTGTAGTTTTTAGGGTATGGGGTCCTGAACTTCTTTTGAGACATTCATTCTCAGTATTTGATTTTCTTTGATGCTATTATAAATGGAATTTTTGTTTTGGCCTGGCTGCAGTGAGCTTTATTGATGGTGCATGATAAGATAGGCTCTCACAGCCCCTCCCCTTCTTCAGAGGGTCTAGGATGGAACTGGAGGTCAGGAGATTCCCAGTATGTTGGAGGAACAATTGGGGAAAAGGACTCCACAGTAGCTGGGGACTTCTCTTCCTTTCTCTGCGGCTGGTGGTCCAGAGGCTCTTACTCCTTGGAGGCCATGTAGGCCATGAGGTCCACCACACTGTTGCTGTAGCCAAATTCATTGTCATACAAGGAAATGATCTTGACAGCGTTGTTGTTTAGGGCAATGCCAGCCCTAGCACCAAAGATGAAAGAGTGGGTGTCCATGTTAAAGTCACCGAAACAACCTGGTTCTCAGTATAACCCAGGATGCCCTTGGGGGCTTTTACCACTTTCTTGATGTCATCGTATTTGGCGGCTTTCTCTCAGGTGGCAGGTCAGGTCCACAACTGTCATGTGTGGGTAGGGACATGAAAGGCTGTGCCAGTGAGCTTCCCATTCAGCTCAGGGATGACCTTGCCTTACAGCCTTGGCAGTGCCAGCAGACGCAGGTATGGTGTTCTGGGCAGCCCTTCGACCCATCACGCCACAGCTTTCCCACAGGGGCCATCCACGGTCCTCTGGGTGACTAGATGGCATGGATTGTGGTCATGAGTCCCTCCATGGTGCCAAAGTTGTCATGGATGACCTTGGCTGGGGGGGTGTGGGCGGGAGGGGGCAAGCAGTTGGTGCAGGAGGCATTGCTGACAATCTCGAGGACTTGTCATACTTCTCATGCTTCACACCCATCACAAACATGGGGGCATCCTCAGAGGGGCAGAGATGATGACCCTCTGGACTCTACCTTCAAGTGAGCCCCTGCCTTCTCCAAGGTAGTGGAGACACCAGTGAACTCCACAACATACTCAGCACCAGAATTGTTGGAAATGTTCCCTACTTCACCACATCCTGAACAAGTTTGTGTAGGAATGGTATTTTTCTTCCTTAAATGTTAATGTAATTTCTCAGTGAAGCCATCTGGTCTGAGAGTTTTTTTATTTTTGGTGGGAATGTTTTAAGTATAGTTTTGATTTTCACGAATAATGCTTCTCATTTTTTCATGTGTCTTTGGCTAATTTCTGTGGTCTCCATGTGGTTGTTTTTGATGATTTTTTTGATTTTATACTTTTTTTAAAAAAATTTTGCAAAGAGGATTTGCTGACGTTTTCATACCACCATACCCAGAAATTGCTTCCCTGCCTCTTTATTTTTAATAGTTGTAGAATATTCCATTTCACAGGTGTACTTTATTTAATAAACCAATTTTTTTCTAATTTTTAAATATATTCTTAAGCAGTACTGCAGTTAACCATTTTCAACATATAACTTTATTTACTTATGCTAATAATTTGCTAAAATAGATTCCTAGAAATGGAATTGCTGGGACAAAAGCAATGCATGCCTTACATTTTAACAAATACTATAAAATTATTCTTCGAAATTTCTACTAAATTATTACACTGTTAAAAATACTGTTTGAGAAGTTCTATCATGTCTCCATATCTTGCCACTACGATATACTATTAATCTTTTACATTTTTTCCCCAGTATGAATAGCAAGACTGGTATATATTTATTTGTATTTATTGAATCGTAGTAGTGAATTAAGAATCTTTTTATATGCTCTTTGACTATTTCTTATTTATGAAGTGACATGCATGACATGTCCTATGCTTTATTTCCGATTAGATCGGTTGTCTTTTTCTTACTAATTTATAGGATCTTCTGACATTTTAGTGATATTAAACTTTTATCTGTTTATGTTATAAATATTTTTTCTATTCTGTCATTCATTTCCTTCTCATCATAACTTGTTTTCAATCTTTTAAAGGCTTTGCATTGTAATTTATGTTTTTGTTTGTTTTTTAAAACAGAAAGTTGTACAAGGGATCGATTTAAACCGAATTCGAGGGCTTGGGTTTGATGCCACGTGTTCTCTGGTTGTTTTGGATAAACAGTTTCATCCTGTACCAGTGAACCACGAAGGTAGGACCATTCCCCTCCCTCTTTCCTTGGTGGTGGGAGACTGGGTGGGGCAAACATGGCTGATTAATCAAAGGGCCCAGGAGGAACATGTGGTCAGCTATCTCTTACCACTGGAAGTGAGATTTAGAGGTGGAGCCTACAGGTCAGAAATCATGTCCCTGTGGTTAAAAACTTGGAGAGCAGTTGGTAGGAATGGGGTGGCATCGGGGGCTTGCATTAGGTAGAGACATGGCTCCCTAAAGCACAAGAGCCACAGAAGAGAGCGTGATGAAGGAAGGACGTGGGACCTTGAAACAGACAAGTGGTCTGGGTGTTTTCTAGGAAGAGAGTGTCAGTGCCGCTGTTGCTTTGCATGTGAAGCTCCTGTGCCACATTCATTTGAGTGGGTGAGCCAAGTCCATTGAAAGAAATAGAACAAGGCAGATAGGACCATGTATCACACAGACACTGGGAAACAGATGGCCTCTCTGTTTTCAATAGCCAGACCAAAGGACATTCCCATTGAATGAGGTTGTTCTAATAGACACGTGTGGACTACTGTAGTGAGCTGCTTCCAATGGGCCACTTGGGTTCACCGTCAGACATTTTTCACAGCGAGTCAGGATGTGTTCCTGTTGGGGAATTTTAACTGGTAACGCCAGCACTTAGGTTGCAAACCCAAAAGTCTGCACTGGTCAGGTACGTAAGCTGTGATGATAAACTTCAGCTGATATTTAACTTTTGGGTGAACAGAAATCATTTGCGAATGGTGGAGACTCTGGTGCACCAGACCTTGCATCTGAAGGAGTGTGGCCCTAGGGGTTGTCAGCCAGTTGTTGCCGAGATAGGCATTGCAGACATGTGTGGGGCTAGATTATGTTTAGGACCTTAGGAGTAGACACTGCTGGAAGCAGAGTCTTTCCTAACGGCGGCTGTGGATCCTAGGGCACACTGCGGCACTCTGGAGTGGGAGTCAGGCACATTCCAGATCTCTGTTTTGCTCCTGCTGAGCTGTGTGACACCGTCAGCGAGTCCCTGAACCTCTGCATGGTGTAGTTTTCTCCTCTGAAAGAATTGGAATAATGAAACAGTAGCTTTGCTGTGAGAATTAAGTGAGAGCCTGACATCTGACTGCTCAGAAACATTTTTTCCATATCTAATTATGAAGTTCTCAAGTTAAGAGGATGTGTCCTGCTCACTTCTATGGACCTAAGGCATAGAATAGTGATGTTTATAAATTACATGTGCCGAAAAAAAATGCACATGGATGCGTGGTTAGAGCATAGGAGTAATGATAACCTTCTTTTACACGCGTGCGCGCGCACACACACACACAGACACACACTTTCCCCCTTTCTTGCTGTATTTATTAGCACCGACTGTGTGCCAAGCCCTGTTATTAAATGTTGGGGCTTCAAAGATGAATATGAATGGTCCTTGTTCTTAGTGATTATTTACTGGCTCAGTTGGTATTGTTCTAAAAGAGACCAAAGGATGGGGCTGAGCCAGCAGAGCTCAGCTCAGCAGCGGCAGGCTCTCTCCAGTTAGGAGATGTGTGCAGCCGCGGAGCTGGCCATGTTGGGAGACTGTCAGCACTTCCTTAATTGGCTTTCTTTAAGTAGCGGTCAGGTGACAGTCTGTTAGGGATGCTGTCGGAGGAATTCTCATTTTGGGTGACATTTTAGATGTTAAAAGCCCTAAGTTCCAAGGACTCTATACCTTCTAATATAGTAAAAATACATTAAAACAAAAACAAAAAAAACAAAACTCTGGCTGTACATTAGAATCAACTGGGGATCTTTTAAAATGACCAATTCATTTGTATTCATTTGGCTTCGAGTTAGGGTAGGGCATCTGCGTTTAAAACAGAGTTTCCGTGGTAATTCTAGTATGTGAAGAATTGCTAGGCACCGATGAACGGACAGTGAAAATATCAGGAAGAAGAATACTGAAGTGGCAGTGGTTCCTTGTTCAACCTGCTTAGATCCGTGCCCTCTCTGGATTCCATTCTTTTTATCATTGTAGGTAGAATTGCCTGCTGTTAACAGGCCTTCTGTTAAAAGGGTGGCGAGGTTGCAACCCTAATTATAAGTGTTGAAATAATTTTATTCCACCTAAAAGGTTAAGATGTACCTATTCATCAAATGCATCCAGCTGCAGGTGCCCCTCACCAGTTTCTTGCCTTTCAACGGGTTCTATTAAGGTTAGATTTTTCTCTGACATGGATTATCCTGTGCTAGAAAATGAAATTAGAATTTTAAAAGGTGGTTTCAAGGTTCTTTAAATGATTGCAGCTACTTACGTGGCTGTGGCCAACTCTTGATTGGTTAACTAAAACAATCATGAGGAGCAGGAAGTGGAGTCAGGAAATTAACCGTCACCATTAAACCAAACCTGTAAAATGCACAAAACTGTTACCATCTTTAGATGTTAACCAAAAAATGAAAGAAAAACAAAACAAAACAAAACAACAGAAACACCCCAAATCCAAGTAATTTACCGTATATCCGGAAAATAAGCCCTAGCATGATTTTTCAGGATGACATCCCCTGAACATAAGCCCTAAGGTGTCTTTTGGAGCAAAAATTAATATAAGACTTGGTCTTATTTTCAGGAAAACACAGTAGGTACTGTAGCTTAAGCATATTGATCATTTCTGTATGATAAAATAGTCTCATTGTTAGGCCTTTCTTGTTTTGATCTTTCTTTCTTTGAAGATCAGAACAGCCCCTGGGTTGGAGCAGTACCACTGCGGCGTGCTTCCTACCTCTGCATCCCACCAAGCTCAGAGAATACCTCGGGTTGGGTCATCCCAGCCATAGAAGCTCTTGGGAGGGGGAGGAACCAAGGATGATCACGTGGGGCTGGAGAAGGAGTTGCTACCTAGGCTGCTCTGCAACAGAAACCTCCTCTTTAGGTGGTTTTTGCTAATTCATAGCAATTTTTTCCCCCCTCAAGTATGCCTGGAACACCTCCTATGAAGTAAGTGTTCAAAATACTAATTGAATGCATACATGGATAAATAATCTGCCCTTAAGTAAACTGCCTGTATAGTCCAAACTTTGCTCTACTAACTTGCGTCCCATTCTCTTACAATATGACATTTCCTCGGGTCTGTACTCCATTTGTTTCACATGCTATCTCAGTTGTGTAGCACCTCCTTCCTCACTCTTTCACCTGGCTAACCAATGGCCAGTCATTTTTAGAACTAAATTATAGTGTTTCTGCGTCTTGGAAGCTCTCTGTGCAGCTTCAGGCTCAGTTAACCAATACCTTCTCCGTCCTCCTCCTCTTGGTATTTCTATTCTGGCAGTTAACATACTATATAGAATTGTTTTTCCATCCAACCACATGCTTCATACGGGCAGGGACATTCTTCTTGCTATCCCAGCACTGTGCCTGGCATATAGTAGATGCTCAATAAAAGATTGAATGCACTTTCAGTGGATTCATTTATTTGTGGTTTTCTACAGGAACTGAAAAAAAAAAAAGATTAATTTTCCAGTTCTTGTCTAAAATTAAAATAATTGATAATTATAAATGTGATAGAATACTTGATTCTGTATACTTCTCATTGTGTTGTTCTCACTACATTTTGGTCTGTCTTTACAGTTGGCAGTTTAGCAACAGGTGCATTTGTCTTGAAGCAGCTGCAGATATAGTCAATACAATATTTAAGAAGCAAAACTGATAATGTTCTCCCCCAAACCCACACACCTACATACACGTGTATATGTATGTGTGAGCACGTGTGTGTGGGCACACACCCACATTCCGATTCAGTGAGAGTTCTGGAATGGGACATGGACATTAGTATTTTTACAGCTGTCCAGGGTTTCAAATATGCAACTGGAGTTGAGAACCAGAGCTTTAAGCAATTCTATTATAGAGTAGAATCATTCAACTATTAAAAACAAATCTGAGGTGTGCCTATGGGAAGGCTTTATATACTTTCTCTTATTTTCAGAGAATTACTATTTTCTGAGGAGCTTTTGTGGGACCTGAAATCTCTCCAGGCAGGCAAACCAGTGACTGAGTCCTGGTTTTCTTATGATGATGATGACCTAATTTAGATATTTTCATAGGTTGACTTTTTTTTTTAAGTTTAAAAAATTGTTTTTTAAACATATGGAAGATAAAATAACAGCTTCCTATGTATTCCACTACTAAGGATAAGCATGAAATTTTGCCATGTTTACTCACGTGTCTTTGTTTTTGAAAGAAAGAATTGCCTGAAGCTTTAGCCTATTTCTTCTCCCCCTCCCGTTCCCCCTCTGCCCAGCAGGTGACCGTTCTGCTATAGTTGGTGTTCACAAACATGTTGTTTCTGTGCTTTTACCACATATGTGTGTACCCACAATAACAAACAATGTATATTGTGTTTAAAAATCTCCCAGCTGGTATCATTACTCATGTTGATATGTGTAGCTCTAGTTTATTCCTTTTATCACTTTATTTATCTGTTCTCTGCACAGATCTGTTTTCAAAGCCCTCTTCATGCTTTCCCCAGCTCTGTGATCTTAGGCAGTCTTCAGCCTCAGAGTCAGTTTGTCATTGAAAGTGACCTAGATCGGAGGATTGTTTTGAGAATTAAGTGAGATGATGTGTGTAAAATACTTATCACAGGACTTGGGATACACACAGACACACAGAGCTTTATACACATTTGCTATTAGCAAAGTTGTATAATTGTTGCAATTATTTTGTCATTCAATAAAATAATGTGTAAAAGTGCCTGGCTCAGTTACGGTTGGGTCCCCTTTGATCTTTCCTTACTATCATCTCCCAGGTAATTCATTGTTTTTCTCTGCCTTTTGCCATCTGAGCGAGCAGAGGGCTGGCAGGAGTAGTGTCTTGCTCATCAGAAAGTGATGGATAACAGGCTGGGGAAGGGACAAAGGGACAGTCAGGTGCTGTGTGGGTGGCAGGTTGTAGAGGGAGGATATGACGGTGCCCGTGCTCCTTCTCCAGTTGCTTTTAAATTCTCCTCCTTGTGATTTACTACTCCTGAAGGCCTACTATGTGATAGGGACTTGCCATATCCTTTATGCATACTATTGATCCTATATGCTATTAGGTATTGTTATCCCCATTTTGTAGATGAAGACACTGAGGCTAAGAAAAGTTTAATAACTTTTTCAGTATATCTCTGCTTATAACTGAAAGAGTCAGTATTCTCCATTGTGTCTGCGTGATTCCAAAACTCATGTGCTTCCCACTCCACCAAACAAAGTAACCGAGAGAGAGGGGGAAAAACCTAAATGAACTGATTTTAATTAACGTGTCTAGAAGAAGTGGGAATATAAACAGATAAAAAGCCATTGTGTAGATGTACTTTGTTAAATATATTATACTGTTGAAATATTTGTCCATATTTAAAGGAGATAGATCTTAAAAAGCCAACGTACTGTTTTAGGCTTATTTCATAGACTCTTTTTCCTGAATATTTACCCAGAAAATTTTTTTCTAGAACAGAAGGGATAGGAAAGGAAGGGATGAGTTGAGAACGAATGAATGATGATATAAGTAATTGGAAGATCTTGACTGGTTTTATTATAGATATTTAACCCTGAGGCTATATTCAAAGAACACATCTCTTGAAGGGAAATCCAAGGTTTGGGTAAAGTGTTCAAATCAGCCTTGGTGGTGGTCCTTTCAGTTGTTCATTGCTGATGGGGGAAATTACAGAAGTTGTGTATGTAGCTCTTTGCCCTTGGGAATCCATAATTGCCCTTGAAGTAGAAGGATAATAATGCACATGTGTCTTGTTCCTGCTAGGAGATTCCCATCGAAACATCATCATGTGGCTGGACCACCGAGCAGTCAGTCAGGTCCACAGGATCAACGAAACCAAGCACAGTGTCCTGCAGTACGTGGGGGGCGTGATGTCTGTGGAAATGCAGGCCCCGAAGCTTCTGTGGCTAAAAGAGGTGAGTGCATAGGGATGAGGAGAGGATGCTAATACCTCTTGAACAACGCTGGGGTTAGGGGTGCTGGCATCCCACACAAGTGTATAACTTTTGACTCCCCCCAAATTTAACAGTCTACTGTTGACGGGAGGCCTTACCAATAACATATACAGTGGATTAACACATATTTTTCATGTTGTATGTATTCTTACAATGAAGTAACTAGAGAGAAGAAAATCTTAAGAAAATCATAAGGAAGAGAAAACACAGTTACAGTACTGTGTGTTATTTATTGGAAAATTCCACGTATACATGGAACCGTGGAGTTCAAACCTGTATTGTTCAAGGGTTAACTGTAACAGTAGAGGATTCCATGTGTTGTGGATTTGTCTGTACCAGGCATCCTGCTGAAGTCTGTGATGTTTGATTTTTCCTAGCAACTCTGTGAGGAAGGTCGATCCTATTTTATTGATTATGTTGCAGTTAAATCATTCCTGTTTTTATATGCTTAACTCATGCAAGGCATTGTGATACGTATTTGACAGAATACCTCTTTGAATCCTAACAGCAACCCTATGAAGCAGAATTTCTATTTTTTGGTTGTGTTTTGTAGGCAAGAAAACTAAAGGTAATAGAGATTAACCAACCCATCCAAAAATGACACAATAAGTATGTGACAGAGCCAGGATTTGAACCTAAGACTGGTTGACTATGAAATTGATTCTGCTAATATCCAGTACTCTACTGAAGTTCAGAGAGGTGAATTAGAAAATGACAGAGCTGGGATTGAATTCCAAATCTTCTGACCAGAACCTTCTTTCTCTATACACTTTTAGCCCCAGATGATTAATCTCGGGCCTTGGTGGCATTTTAGGGTATTCCTTTCTCATCTTGCCTGAACTTGAGCTTCCATGTCCTTGAGTGATTTGGTGATCGCTGGTCAAAGCACTTGCAGGTGGTTCCCATTTCCAGATGTTGTGATCCTTTATGAAGTGTGGAGAGTGGTGATGTCAGTTTAATGGTTCCTATTAGAGATGGATGTGTGAGAAAGTTCAAGTCCTCTGGGAACCTTGGGTGCTTGAAAACCCCTAGGTGGTCTGGTGAGGAGAGATTCCATCTAATGAGTAAGACCTGGTATGATTCATTTACTGGCTCTGAGGTTTCAGGTAGGCTGTGTTTTCAATTACTCCAAATGTGTATGGGGGTGGGGGAGTTTAAGGGTGCTGAGAAGATGTCCCTGGATTGCTACTATGGAGCAGAAGGGAGATAAGCGAAAAGGGCATCAATAATTGTAGCAGGTTTGGCTTGTTATTTGTTTTGTATAGTTTGTATATTTGTGAGTTTTAATTTGCGGAAAGGCTTCTATAGTTGCTAAGAGTTTGAAAACACAGGTTATCTTAGGAGTTGGAGGTTTCAGGATTCTGATTTTGTCTCTATTAACATCACATTGTGTGACTTTCAGCAAAGCAATTCTTATCCCAGACCTTACTTTTTCCATCCGTGCTGAAGTACAAATCATAATACAGAACTGGTCCTCACTGCCCCACACTCTGCTGTGTATTCTATGGGTATTAATTGATTTAATCCAAATAGGCTCTGCCTGGTAGAGAGCATGGGAGACTGAGACTGAGAGGGTTAAATGGCTTTGTCAAACAAATGGGAGAGCCAGTGTTAAAACCATGTCTCCTGGACTCCAAAGCCAGCTCATCTAATCATGTCACACTGTAGTGGGTGCCATATAGGGTAGGAACCAGGGAGGAGGGCAGCGGTGTTTCTCAAGCCAGCGTAGAAGTGGTGCAAGAGAATAGGTGGGATATATCACCCTTCTTGGCCACAGGTAAGGAAGAGCTGTGCTGAGTTACATGAGGAGGATCACGCGGGTGGTCACTGGTGCACCATCAGGGCTTTATTGAACACACGCTTTGTGGCCAGCTCTGGTCTGTAAATCCAGGAGATCTAAATATACGTTCCGTATAAACCTCTCAGAATACTTACCATTGTGTACTTGAGATCAAAATGCACTAAATAAAGGCCATAGAAAATAAAGTTCTAGATTGCATGGCACTGATTGTGAGGTAAGACTATCCATCCATCCATCCATCCATCCATCCGTCCGTTCGTCCAATCAGTTCCATTTCAGAATTTTTTGAGTAAGGCTGTAAACATTGCCTCATTGTGTATGTAACTACCTGAAGATTGAGCCTTAAATCCATTTGAAAAATTAGAAAAAAAAATTTAAATTTAGTTTTATTTTTTGGTAAGCGTGCATAGGAATCCTTGCTGAGAATCCCTTTGGTTTTGCCATAATTGAAAGTTGAAAATTGAAGCTATTTCTTTTTTTTCCCCTTTTTTTCTTTTCATTAATTAAATTTAGTGGGGTGACAATGGTTAGTGAAATTACATAGGTTTCAAATGTACAATTCTATAATACATCATCTGTCTATCACATTGTGTGCTCACCACCCAGAGTCCATTCTCCTTCCGTCACCATATATTTGATCTCCTTTTCCCTCTTCTATCCCACCCCCCTTACCCTCTGGTAACCACTAAACTGTTGTCTGTGTCTATGAGTTTTTGTTTCTTTGTTTGTCTTGTTCATTTGTTGCTTTCAGTTTTATATTCCACGTAAGAGTGAAGTCATATGGTTCTTGACTTTTTCTGTCTGACTTACTTCACTTAGCATAATAATCTCAAGATCCATCCGTGTTGTCGCAAATGGTCCTATTTCATCTTTTCGTATGGCCGAGTAGTATTCCATTGTGTATATATACCACCTCTTGTGTATCCAGTCATCTATCAAAGGACACTTTGGTTGTTTCCATGTTTGGCTACCATGAATAATGCTGCAGTGAACATCAGGGTACATATATCTTTACAGATAAATGTTTTCAGATTTTTGGGGTAGATACCCAGGAGAGGGATTGCTGGGTCATGTGGTAATTCTATTCTTAATGTTTTAAGGAACTTCCATAGTGTTTTCCATAGCACCAATATACATAGTACCAATATACATTCCCACCAACAGTGTATGAGGTTTCCTTTTTCTCCACCCCCTCTCCAACACTTGTTGTTATTGTTTGTCTTGTTGACGATAGCCATTCTAACCAGTGTGAGGTGATATCTTATTGTGGTTCTGATTTGCATTTCCCTAATAGCTAGTGAAGTTGAACATTTTTTCATATATCTGTTGGCCATTTGTATGTCTTCTTTGGAGAAGTGTGTTTAGGTCCTCTGCCCATTGTTTTTTAATTGGATTGTTTGTTTTTTTGTTGTTGTTGAGTTGTATAAGTTCTTTATATATTTTGGATATTAGCCCCTTATCGGAGGTATTATTTGCAAATACCTTCTTCCATTCAGTTGGTTGCCTCTTAGTTTTGTTGATGGTTTCTTTTGCTGTGCAGAAGCTTTTTAGTTTGATATAGTCCCATTTGTTTATTTTAGCTTTTACTTCCCTTGCCTTTCAGGTCAAATTCATATAATCTTTGAAACCACGGTCCATAAGTTTAGTACCTATGTTTTCTTCTATGCAGTTTATTGTTTCAGATCTTATGTTTAGCTCTTTGATCCATTTTGAGTTAATTTTGGTACACGGTGACAGATAGCAGTCTAGTTTCAATCTTTTGCACGTGGCTTTCCAATTTCCCCAGTACCATTTACTGAAGATGCTTTCTTTTCTCCATTGTATGTTTTTTGACTCCTTTGTCGAAAGTTATCTGCCCATGTTTATGTGGGTTTATTCCTGGGTTCTCAATTCTATTCCATTGGTCTGTGTGTCTGTTTTTCTGCCAATACCATGCTGTTTTGATTATTGTCACATTATAGTACAAGCTAAAGTTAGGGAGTGTGATACCTCCAGCCTTGTTCTTTTTTCTTAGGATTGCCTTAGCTATTCGGGGTCTTGTGATTCCATACAAATCTGATGGAAAACCAAAGCGGTTTCTAAAATCAGCATTAGCATCTTCTCCTTAGAGACTGACCAGGCTGGGTTATAGTGCTTATCAAACTTTAAAGTGTCAGTCAGTCACTTGGAGATTTTATTAAACTTCAGATCCTGATTTAGTAGCCTTCGGGTAGGACTGAAATCTTGTGTTTCTGACAAGCTTCCAGGCATTGCTGTATTGCTGTCCTGCAAAGTTAGGAAACTACTTTCAATGCTAAAGGCTCTGCCCTTGTATCCTGAAAAGCATCCATTTGTGGAGAATCAGTAAACAGTACCTTCTTTTTTTTTTTTCTTTTTTTTTTTTTTAGTTTTTGAAATCCTTTTTTCTTTCTTTTTTTTTTATACTTTAATTTTATTTTTTTAATTTATTGGGGTGACAATTGTTAGTAAAATTACATAGATTTCAGGTGTGCAATTCTGTATCACATCATCCATAAATCACACTGTGTGTTCACCACCCAGAGTCAGCTCCCCTTCCATCACCATACATTTGATCCCCCTCACCCTCATCCCCCACACCCCAACCCCCTTACCCTCTGGTAACCACCAAATCAGTACCTTCTTTTTAATGGGGCTATGGGAGACCAAGGCACTGGGAAGTTAGATAGCTTCTATAGAGTTCAACTGCACATTCGTGAGACTCTGGTGTGCTGGGTTCATTGGGCTGCCATTTGTTTACTCTTTATTCGTTCCTGAATTGGCCACATTTTGACTGAGGTCCTGCCATGAACCAGTAGTGTGATAGGCATTGGGGACATGCACACAAAGAGGACTCAGTCTTACCCTTGAGGGGCACACGGTCCCTGGGGACAGTGGCGGTGGGGTTGTAAGGAGGGAGTGGGTGGAAGAGAGCAATATGGACACAGAGCTGTCAGCAGATATGCTCAGCACAGTGATACAGGAATATGCAAAGAGCTTTCTGAGAAAATAATTTGCTTCCTGGAGGAGTTATTTCAGATGAACCTCAAGATACGAATGGAGATTTTGCTTAATAGAGAAGGCAGGAAGGATATTCTAGAGAGAGTCGATGGTTCGTTTATGGTAAGGTAACTAAGTCCTAGGACACGCGCCTGGGATGCCTCCCCGAGTGTGGTAGGAAATGAGGCCAGGGCTCAGTTTAAGGGTTCAGTTTAAGGTGACAGAGATTGGTTGATGGTTTTTCAGCAAGGGAGGGAATGCCATAGATCCTTTTGGCGGGGCCAAGGAGACTGGATTAGGGGTGAGAATCTGTGTGTGTGGGAGTAAAAACTGTTTTCTTCCCTGATTACACCACTGGGTTGCCTTTGCTTGGCTCTTCGCATAGGTTCCAAAATTTGTAACGTGGCCCAGAAGATGGTATGTGATGTTATGTTTGCCTGCTCCTCTCTGTTTACTGTGTGTCTTTCACCTTTCTAACCCATCCACAGGGATCCCCTCAGGGCGCCTCAAAACACACCAAGTTCTTTGCCATCTCAGTCTTGACTAGTGCTTTCCAAACTGCAGCCTGCGGGCCAGGTCTTGCCTACTGCGTCTTTTTTGGATGTTTGGAAGTTAAAAATGGGTTTTATATTTTCACATGGTTGGAAAAGAATCAAAAGGAGAAGGATATTTTGTGACCTGTGAAAATTCTATGAAATTAAACTTTTAGTGGCCATAAATAAAGTTTTGTTGGAGCACAGCCACACTCATTCATTTATGTATGGTCTATGGCTGCTTTTGCGTTACAGTGACAGAGCTGAGTAATTGAGACAGAGACTGTATGGCCTGCAAAGTTGACAATATTTACTCTCTAGACCATGAGAGAAAAAGTTTGCTGACCTTTGGTCTTGATGATGTGATGGTGTGCCTTTTGCCCCGAATATTTTTCTCTCTACTCCCACTGATTCTAACTCATCCTTTAGGTCTCAGCTTTATTGTCACTTGCTTTAAAAAGCCTTTCCTGACCCTCAGATAAATCAGCAGTCTCTTGTCATTGCACTCTTAATTTTACTTCAGTGTATCTTTCATAAATTGTTAATCGTATATCAATTTGTATGTTGATTTATGTAATGCTTGCCCCCTCCAACCATTGTAATCCACAGCAGGATGGAGATCATATCCATTGTGTTCACTGCCAAGTTCCTACCTGTAATCAAGTGCCTGGCACTTAGTTGTTACCCAATAAATAGTTTTTGAGTAAAGTGGCCCAGTAAGGGGCTATTGCAGTATTCCAGGTAAGAAATAATGAGGCCAGAAGGATAGAGAGGAGATTGGTCCAGAAATCTTTAGGGAATAATATCAGCTGGACATTGAGACTGATTGGCTGTGAGGGGTGAGCGAGGTAGAGGAGTCAGAGCTTAACACTCACTCTAGGATTGCTCTCCATCACGTGCGTGCTGCTGTCCTTAGCATGGAATCAGATGTCAGAGGGAGCTGGGCAGAATTTGGAGTTCAGACATCCCGGAAGACAGAAGTGATGGACGAAGACCACCGTAGCTCTTGGGCAAAGTCTCTTGGGTCCTAGTCCTACAATATGGAATTCTAATCATGTCCTTTATATTTAAGGTTTATGTGTTTTGAGTTGACATATGTCTCCTTAATATGAATTGTCAGATAAAAGGAAAAATGCCATTTGAATTTTTCATAACCCCCAGCAGTCTGGTTTTTCCATTTGGTCTCAATGATTCTGACTCTCATCTTAATGAAGGCCAAATGTAAATGAAGTTCTGTCAGGCTCGAACAGCTGGAGTCTCCTATCTTTATAAACATGAAACATTGTAGGATAACAAGGTGCAGACTGAGGAAGGTCAGGAAAGTTAAGGGGCCGATGCCAATCCTGACAGCTCCGTGTTAATGGAAGATAATTAACTGGCTTGTAGGGGCTGCATGGAGGTGTTCCAATGCTTTTAACTCATTTACTCTTTTTGCCATTGTCAGCAGAGCAGAGAGCTACTCATTTTAAAGTTTGAGATTTTCATTGTTCATTCCCAAGCGTTGGAACCGGCTGGCTGGAATGTCAGAGCGTTTTGTTGATTGGTTTAGGAAATATATCTGCCCCTCCCATCGCCCCAGTCCATGCCTCTCTGCTTTTGTTCCCAGATAACATATTGAAAAAGTGAGTAAATGATTCTCTGATTGGTTCTAATGTGCCTTTTCTGGTATATGTGGATTTTTTTGGAGGAACCTGGGAATTTGGATGCTACCAGAGGTGGTTTGATAACTTCCTGCTCGCTGTGGAAGGTGTCAGCTAAGTGCTTTGCAGTAGGAACTATTGAAAAGAAAACTACTAGAGGTCAGGAAAGCCTTGTTTTAGTCCCTTCTGTAAAATAAAAGGCTTGCCCCAGCTCATTTTTAGGACCTTTAATGGCCTTATTATTTTATTCCTCTTGATGCTATAGTAACATCTACTCCTTATCCTTAGGTTTCTTCTAATCTTGAAACTTTATGAAAGAAAAACAATATCAGTTCCTTTCTTTGATTTACACCATTTCTTTTTTAAGGGCAATATGGTAGAAACTAGTCTTTATTAATTAGTTACTCTAGCTTTAAATTCCGTGTGTGAGGTCAGACAAATAAGTTTGCAAACTCATCCTAGAAAAAGTGCTACATACTTCATTGCTGAATATCACTACGGTCACCTTTGAAGTATTCCCCTTGGGAAGCTATGCACTGATGCCAGCATCTAGTCCACCCTTCAAAGCAATTTGGGAACTCCTTTTCTGGAATGGCCATCAGAGCTGTCGTCATATTACCCTTGATGTCCTGAATGTCATCAAAAAGTCTTTTTTTCAATATTTCCTTTATCTTTGAGTAAAGAAAGAAGTCACTGGGGGCCAGATCAGGTGAGTAGGGAGGGTGTTCCAATATAGTTATTTGTTTACTGGCTAAAAACTCCCTCACAGACAGTGCCGTGTGAGCTGGTGCATTGTCGTGAGGCAAGAGCCATGAATTGTTGGCGAAAAGTCCAGATTGTCTTAACTTTTTCATGCAGCCTTGTTAGCACTTCCAAATAGTAAACTTGGTTAACTGTTTGTCCATTTGGTACAAATTCATAATGAATAATCCCTCTGATAATCAAAAAAGGTTAACAAAGTAGTTGCAATAAGTTTGTGAACTTATTATAATTGTCAGACCTTGTATAGTTTTAATATGATTCACCCACATTCACCAGATCTTAGCAATAGAGCTAATAATACAAGATGCTGAGAAACTTGGGGAGATGTAACATAGATCTGTGAGAACAACAACAAAAAAGTACAGGGTTTGTTGCCAAACACACTTGCATTTAAATCTTCCTCCACCATTTACAATTTTGGGAATTTAGACAACTAACTAAATCAACTTCTCTGAGTCTCGGTGCACTTAGCTGTAAAATGAGGATAATATCAGCCTTGTGGAATTAGTGTAATTTAGTGAGATATTGCAAAGTGCCTTATACAGTAGATATTGATATAGTAGCTTAATTTTCACTTCCATGTGTTTAAACATGTTTTTCTCTAATGATGGGCATATTGGTAACATCCTATCATCAAAGTGGGAGAATTTTAAACATTAGAATATCTTATTTCATGGAGCTGCCTGTAATGAGTTGTATGTTTTTCCTGTTTGACTAATACCGTCTTTCCCTGAAAATAAGACCTAGCTGGACCATCAACTGTGAGGCGTCTTTTGGAGTAAAAATCAATATAAGACCGGGTCTTATATTATTATATTATATTATATTATATTAGACCAGGTCTTATATTGAAATAAGACTGAGTCTTATATTAATTTTTGCTCCAAAAGATGCATTAGAGCTGATGGTCCAGCTAGGTCTTATTTTCGGGGAAACACAGTAGCTAAGGAAAGCATCTACAACCACCATAGAGTTGTCAGAGGCAATCATAGAAAATAGACAGTGAAAGAGTACAAAACATATTTTCAGTCATTTATTTATTTGAATCATCCACATTCTATGTGTAACACCGACACCAGAAGGCAGCCAGCACTGAACTCCAAAGCACACTGATTTACTAAATACCTTCTACTTGTTTCCCCTATAATTCATCATTGCCTTCAGCCCCAGAATTATTTTATTTCACAAGGATTATTTTATTTAATCTTTACACCTGTCTTGTGGGGTAGATAACTCTTTTTCCAGATGAGGAAACTGAAGCTCAAAATAGTTAAACAACTTACTCATAGTCTCAGACCATGTAAGAAAACCTACACCAAGAGCCATACCACAGACCCCCTCCCATGGGGGCCTGTGCAGTTTACTGCAGGAATCCAGAAGTGGTCCCTGCTCTCAGAGCATCATAGTCTGATTGGAAAGGAAAGATACAGATCAACTAAGCAATAAGAATAGAACAAGGAAATAGATGAAAATAGTAGCTGAAGTGTACATATTAATATAATACTTATTATATATCTAACATTTTTCAAAGTATTTTATCCATATTAACTCATAAAATCCTCACAACCACCCTATGAATTAAGTATCGCCTTTTACAGATGATAAAAGACGCCCAAAGGTGTTAATCAACTTGCCCAAGGTCACTAGGCTAATAAATGTCAGGGCTGGGATTTCAACCTTGGCATTTCCAATCCGGAATATGGGCTTACCACATTTTACTCTACTGCTTCTGGAAGAGTTTTTCGTGCAGTGTTTGAATAAGCTAGTTCTGTAAAGAAACTTGTAAGTGGTGATGCTCAGGTGGATCTGAGGTGGGAACAAGAGGTGGTGCATTCACTTTTTTTAATTAACAAATATTGTCTCCTATGTGATAGGCACTGTGCTGGGCCCCGGGGATGCCACGGTGAGCAAGACCAACAGTGGCTCTGGGGAGGCTTCTGGGAACTTAGATTCTAGGGTAGAGAGGCAGAAAATCGATAAGGAGACAAATATTTGTGTGGATGTGTACATATATATGCGCGCACACACACACACACACACAAGGTGTGATCAAAAATACAGTGAATATTTAAATAAAAAATATTATTACAGTAAAAGACACATTGCCCTTAATTCTCCACAAAATACTCCCCTCACTTCGAACACATTTATCCCATCATTCTTGCCACTTTCTAAAGCTGTTCTGGAAGTCCTCTTTCGTGAGTATCTTTAGTTGTGCTGTCGTGGCTGCCTCGATGTCCTGAATCTATTCAAAACGTTTTCCTTTCCATGGTCGTTTTAACTTTGAGGAAGAGCCAGAAGTCGCACAGTGCCAGATTGGTGAATAAGGTGGATGAGGACACACTGTAATGTTTTTATTTGACAGAAATTGCGGTACCAGACGCGATGTGTGACATGGAGCATTGTCATGATGGAGGATGAAGTCATTTGCCCATTTCATGTTAACGCATTGTTTGTAATCCATGATTTACAGCACACTTTAAAACACACCTTCTCTCAACCGTAGCTCACACCTGACTGACTGCTCCGAACAAGGTGAACCTTGTCACTCACTGTTACTAAGCTTCAACATGCTGCTTCCTGTTTTGAAGATCCCTGCCTTTCTGTTGGATGGCCCTCAATAGCAGCATTCACCGTATTTATTGATCACACATAAATACACACACATATATACGTGTACATACACTCACGCGCGCGCACACACACACACACATACACATACACAAAGTGATTTTATTTTTTGGAAAATGCTGTGAAGGAAAAACACAGATGAACAGATTTGGCATGGCTAGTGTGTTCTTTCTTGGGAGCTTTTCTCTGACCTGAATGATGAGATTTTCAGGAAGAGAGAGCAGCAAAGTCACTAAGGGGAGGAAAGCACCTGTGAGATCAGCCAAGGAGGTCAGCAGGGCTTCGAGGGTATGAGCAAGGCAGAGAGCAGTGGGAGGTGGGCTGGAGAAGTGGGCAGGGGGCCAGACTCTGCACAGCCCTTGAGGCCATGGGCAAGAATTTGGATTTTATTCTAGGAGCAGTAGGAAATGGTTGATGGATTTTAAGCATGGGTGTGACATGATCTCTTTTATGACTTAAAAAAAAAATCACTCTGGCTTATGTACTGAATAGATAACAAATATTTGTATGGCAACAACAAAGTTTACATTGTAATGCTACAGGAAAAACATTACAAGACTGAATATGTGGTCTTATTTTAAGACTTTGTCAGTATAGAATAAAAGACAGCTGTATATACAAAAAACATTAATAATGGGACACTATCCATGGTTGGAGTAGTTTGCTACTGTTACAGCACAATGCTCATGGTTTTATTAGTAATTTTCCATTAAAAAATAATATTATAGTCATAGCTAACCTTGCTGGCTGCCATTACTTCATTATTTAACTTTGGATTGTTTTCTTGGGCTTGTTTTCCTAGAAAGCACTGTAGGAGGGGCTTCCTATTCAGTATTTCATCTAAGCCTCTCAGTGACATAATATTATTATCCCATATTACAGATGAAGAGACTAAGGCCTGGAGCACTTAAGTAGCTTCCCCAAAGCACAACAAGTAAGTGGTAGAGCCAGGATTCTCGCCACATCCAGCCTGCCTCTACTTCCTGGGCTCTATTCACTGGCCCTCATTGACTGTTCTCAAAGGGCACTCATTTGTCCCCGCATGCCAGGGCTGCAGGCTGGCAGACCACAGGCTGGTCCCCAGGTAGGTTTTGTTTGACCCACCCTGTGCTTGAAAAAAAATTTTTAAAAATTACTTTCCAACATTTAAAACAAAGAAATTTTACATAAAAATCCAGGTTTTAAGCTACTCTAGAAAAAAATAACAAAAGGACTTGGCAATCATCAGCCCACATTCCCATGTGGAAGGAACTGGGCAGAGCTGCGTCGGCGCTGCCCCCTTTAGAAGGGACAAGTATTCTTCGTTTCATAGCAGTCCCCTCCCAGCCTGCTTCACTCATTTCCTTTTCAACACTCCTCCTCCAGGCGTTTGAATTTGAGACCCAGGCTGTGGCGATTTGTTCAAAGAATCCATCATTACTTTTCCTATAACAAAATGCTTAAAGAAATGGAAAGACTTTCCAGATGGTGAACTTCTTGGTCAGTGTGGCTCAAAGGATACTATACCCATATTCTCTCACACCCCTCAGTCTTGGCTCAGGTTTCTCCTTCTGCCTGGAAAACGTGTAAATAGTATCTTCCTTCTCTTGGGGAAAACTTACACTAATTCTTCAAGACTCCAGGAAAGCCTTCCTTGACTTTCTCCCTTGAGTGTTGATTAGCTTGCCCTCGGTCTCCATTGGCATCCTCCCCTTACCTCTACCCTTGAATTTATCACACCAGATTGTGTGCCCCTGGCATTCAGGGCATTGCTTAGCATGTAACATTGATAACTCAGTAAATACTTTAACAGATGAATGGATGAATGTATTAAATCATGTATCACGACATTTTTGATTATTGGGTGTGTCTGTGCAGTAGCTCCCTTCCAAGTAAAGATCCACTGCACGCTGAGCATTAAGTTAATTTTCTCTCCTCCTTTGTGGAAAAGGAGCATTACCATTCCTTTCCATCCAAAGTCCCTTCTGGCTGCAGTCCTGTTACCTTGTGTCACAGCTTATGTCGTGTGTGACGTGAAGGCTCTAGATTGAGGCAGTAACTCCCTTGCACTTCTCCTGGGTGTCTTTGTCCTCTTGAGGTAGATAACTCCTTTATGTTGTTCCCTTCACCCCCCAAGAGAATCCAAGACTCATCCACTGAACCAAACAGTGTCTTGTTAGAATGTGTGTACCAGGGTCGTCCTCTTACGTCGGACCAGATTCCTCCCAGCCTTTAAGCAGTGCAGGCGGCGTTGTCAGCTGTTGGTAGGGCATCTGTTGTGGATTTTCTCTCGAGGGTGGTCTGCCCATAAACTGGGCATGTAAGTGAATGCACAGAGTGTTGAGGCTGATGGCCTTCCGTCATTTACCTGGACAGCGCGTCCTTTCCTTATCGTCCTTGCATTTACATATTTGATTTATGCTAACTAAATAGGTGCCATATTCTTTTAGTTTTATAGTCCAACAAAGTAATTTTACAAAGCAGACAGAAGAAAAAAAAGGACTTGGCCCGATACCTAATAACATTTAATAAATGTCAGCTATTATTAGAATGCTATATTTTGTATTTAAGTTTATGGCTCATGGCAGACTTTGACATCTGTTTTCTTTATTTAATCTATGGCATGGCCTTGTGTGATAAATATTACTATTTGCCACATTTTACAGATAAAGACAAAGCCTCAAAGAGATGAAATGACTAGTCCACAGATATCAGGCTTGGTCTTTATGAAGGTCCAAAAACATCCTGTCTTTTTTTTTTTTTTTTCTGCTGCACCATGTTTGTTTCTCATTTGGGTTGGCGGGTTCTGACTTGGATCCATAAGAGCAGGGACCAAATGTATGTGTTCATTGTTGGCTGTTGTGACGCTAGAAGCCAAACACTATGCTTGGCATTAAAAACATACTCAGTATTTGCTAAATGAATTCATGTTTCCTGGTCAGACCCAGACTTACGGCTATAGTCCTAACACCCACATGCCCAGCCTTCTTGCTGCCAGCCTTCCTCACCACTATGCAGGGCTGTTGGTGCGTTTTAGTGTCACCAGAGAAGCGAGAGAAAGATTGCTAAGTTCGGCTGGCTTTCTGCCCGCATGATATGATTTGATGTAAAACAAAAATTGAACAAAATTATTTTCTCATAGTGGCTAAAATGGGTCACACCTACTGGAGGAGAATGTCGTCTTTAGTAAAGACACTAAAAAAGATCATGCAGTTAATGTGCGTCATGACATAGGAACTCATTAGCATGATTGACCTTGTTGAGGTGGACTGTCACCTTGACAACTGTCACCTGGGAAATCTGGATGCCAGGGCTAGGTGGATGTTGATTGCAGCAAGGGAGGAGGCAGGCCAGAAGTCAGAACAATTGTAAGACGGGATTTTTCTGGAAGGGTAAATAAATCTCATTTCTCTGAATATGAGTTGATACTACTTTTGTTGTTGTTATTGTTCTGTGATCTTCAAAATGAGAATAACTGTTCTGCTATTATAGGGCTATAGTCATTGATTCAGTGAAACAAACGTGTCTAGTAGCTGCTATGTAGAAGGCATAGGGCCTGGTGAGGGGGAGGCAAGGCAGAAGCCGAGAGTGCCCTTTCTCTCAAGGAACTCCCAAGTCTAGGACCACATGCAAGAGGCTGTGAAAGCCATCTTTTCCTCCATTTTATTATCAAGGTTTTCCAGAATACAGAGAAGTTGGAAGAATTTTATAGTCAACACTGAGAATGATCCCCTGGATTTTGCCATTAACATTTTTCTGTACTTGCTTTACGACATATATGTCCGTCTATCTGTCCCTCTATCCATCCACCAACGCACCTTAAGGTTTTGGAGTAAGTTGAGGCATCGTTAACACTTGTGAAAGCAGTTTGAAATATTAAAGACCCTTCAGCATTCTGAGGTACTTAACTAAATTCTGTTTACGATATTGACCTGGTTTGATTTCTGTCTCTAAGCAGCATCAACCCCTGCATGAGAAATGAGAATTAATTAAATATCTACCTTGTGCTTTTAAGTGGGCTCTCTCGCTTAGTTCTTAAGAAAATGCTGTGAGGTAGATGTTATCACTCACTTCGCAGATAAAGAAGCCAAGGCTGGAGGGCGTTAGATAAATTACCACTTACTGACAGTTAATTCTGGCAATGCTGGAATTATCCGGGTTTTCTAACTCTAGGAAATGGATTTGAAAAGGAGTTGTACAGGGTAGCTGGTCAAACTCCAGCCTTTATCAGGCATGGCCCCCTGTGTACTCAACAGATGAGACACCTGGATAGAGAGACGTAGTTCTCATAGTTTAAGTTCCAAACCCCAGCTAACACATTTGTCTGACTTAACTTTTTAAGATAAGTATGAGCTCTGGAATAAAATGTTACCAAAGTTACCCCAAGTTAGACTCATAATTAAAGAATCGTGCTGGAGCCTGGGCGAGATCTAAAATTCGTGTATCTACACAGATTCCAATCCATTCCTCTTTTGTCTGTGCTCCAGCACATTAGAGTTACCTTTTAGAGATGGCCTCTTCCTCCCCTTTACATTAAATGTTTGTAGTTCGAATAAATGATTCAACGAGTTCCTTACCTGTTCTGAACCCAGGGGTCCTGGGAGTACTTCTGCAGAAGGACCTTACCTGAGGCTTGTTTCCGTGCACCAAGCTGTGGCCAGTCTGCTAGTTGAATGACAAAGCGATTCAGGGATCCCCATAAAAGCCCATGTCTCTCTGAATCCTTCCTGTATAGAGAGACGACGGATTAGGTAAAACTTGTGAGCGACCTCAGTAGCAAAAGAAAGTCTGATTTCAACTTTACAGTCCCATCCACACCCATACCTACACCCTCTCAAAAAGCTGCTTAAGTGTGACTTCTGGTCTTTGTAATCTCAATGGTCAGTGTCTTCTGGCTCAAAAAATGCAAGGCTGGGGAGTATTCAGAGGGAATTAGAGAGCTGCTTGAGTAAGTGATTCTGCTGTCCCTGGCCTCTGTCTCTCATTAAAGCTTTGCCAAAGGGTTTGGACTGTGGCGAAGATAGACATTTTCTCTCAGTAATGCTAAATGTATAGCGTTTTGGCGCTTGCCCAAGTAAAACTAAGCGAGCAATTAGGAAATAAGATCTTTTTACCAATTAATTATGCATCATATTATTAATAAGAAGGATTTCATTTTCCCCAGTATTATTTTTATTATTTTTGCTTCATCATTGATTAGTGAAAATTACTGGTCGTAGCACCAGGCCATGGTCTGGCATTGGGAACAACTGGTCTACATGACCCCTGAAGTTTTCCTTCAATGCTGGCATTCTGTAGACCTAAGACAGATGAGAAGAGACTCGGGACCAGAGTGAAGCCTGCTGCAGTTGTCTTGGCCTGAGGCCATGTGGTCTGGCTTTGGCTGGCGGTCAGAGACAAGCCCGTGGACCTGAGAAAGAGCGTGAATCACTGTGCAAGTATTTAACGAGCAACTCCCATGCCCTGGGAAGCGGCCACTGGACAGCGGTGAAGGAGTGTGGAGTTTGGCGTTCAAGTGGCCAGGGTTTCACCCCAGGCATTTCACTTACGGTCTGCATGATATTGGGCGATTCACTTCATTTTTGGCCCTTCGTTTCCTGCCTATCAAATGGTATTGATGAATATTATGTATCAGAAGGTATTTGGTAAGTTGTAGAGCACTGGTGGTAGGGATATATTTTCAGATGATGGTTATGCAGAAGTTGACTTTCGGAAAGAAACTCTGTTTCTCACATACTTATCTCTAAATGCAGTCGAGGAAACCAAGAGTGAAAGGAAATAAAATTCACATTGTTTGAGTGTGGCCACTGTGCTTCATCTTTACAGACAACTTGAGGAACGGGTATTTTTATTCCTGTTTGAGTAGGTGAGAACAGGCTGGGACAGGTTTCCTTCTGCTGCTAGGGACTGGTAGAGCTGGGCTCTCACTCAAGTCGGACTCAAGCCTGTGCTCTTTCCATAGCCTCTCACAGGCCAAGGGCTGGGGGAATGGAGGAGTCACAGACAGGGTAAGGCCCTTCTCAGGAGCCCCAAGTCAACATTTCCAGAGCGTTTTCACGTGCACTGTTATTACTAAGTTATAGGATATTGCCTTCAGCAACAAACATTCCCAGGATGATGGCTGTCAGAATGGGAGCATGTTTTAGAAGTGGTTTAAAAATAGTGTGGTGCTAAGGAGTGCCTGCCAGAGTTGATCAAGGATATTCATTCATCCAACAAATATTTACCAACAATTTATTTTATTCCAATTTGTTAACTGCTGGGAATAGAGCAGTAAGTAAATAAGTCCCTGTCCTCAAGCAGCTCACATTCTAGAAGGCGGACAGAAATAAGGTCACAGTGCACTGTGAGTGGAATGGAAATTTAAGTCACTTTGGAAATATACCCCAGTCAGAGGAGGGAAGTCAAGAGGAGGTGAAATGCAGGCTGGGGCCTGAAGGATGGATTGGAGTTAGCGAAGCACTCGGGTGGGGTGGCTTGCAAAAGTCAGGCTGGGTGGATGGACTAGCATGAGGAAAGGTCTGGAAATCTGAGAAACAAGACCTCTGTGGGGCTCCAAATACAATAGGGTGAGAGCTTAGAATATGAGAAAGCAGTTCAGTGAGTCAGAGGGCAAGCACCCTTTGAATCCCTGCCGTGTCCTCAATACTGTTCATTATGGGAATTTCCTTTTTAGACCTCTTGGGACGGAGCCCGTGTACCCTCGCCACAGTCAGAGAAAAGCCAGAGGCTATTTGGCACACCTTTTCTGACTCTCCCACCTCAAGGACCTGGACCTGAGAACTCAGTGAAGCTGAGCTCCAGGTGCTCGTGGAGCTGCGTGTCCTCCCTGGGCGGAAGGAGCTCTCCTCATTTCAGTCATCTCAGGACTAGACTAGACAGTGCCCCAGAGAACAAAGCAGTGAATTAACCCCTTTTGTCAATGAGGGTGGGACTGAACAGCAGGCAGGGCTCTTTCCACCTCTCCTATGGTGGGCGTGTGACTCAGAGGCGGTGACATCAGCCATGACTTCATTCACCCAGAGGAGAGACAGTATGCAGACTGAGAGCAGGGCTCTGGCTTCTGCCCTTCCTCCTCCATGTTTTGTCTCATCTGGGACATTAACATGGTGTCTGCCATTGTTTTCCACACATCTTTTCCAGTTTCCTATTTTTTTTCTCTTTCTCCCTTTTTTTCCCATTTCTCATTTTACTCATTTCTCATGTTTAACCTATTCTTTCTTTTCACCCCATTTCTGTTCTCTCTTTGCACATTTTTTGCTTTTGTCTTTATTTTCATCTCCTTCCTCCTCTTCTACTTAATCTTTCTTGTTATTTTCTTGCTCATCTTCCCTTTTGCCTTCATTTTCCTTCCTTCCTTTCCCTAAGCTGTTTCTCCTCTTTCTGTGTCAGGAATATACATGGAAACTGGTCCTCCTGCCTCCTGTGTCTTCTTCCCTCCAGACTTCCCACCATCTTGTTGCTGTCCTAACCTTCTGAAAGCCGGATTCACAAGCAATCCCCTGCTCAGGACGATGGTGGCTGTGTTCTCTTTTGACCTGAGTGTCTAATATAAATCCAGATTTACCCCTCACTATATATTTCAGCACACATCTCTCAGGCTGACCTGCTTGGGGTTCCTTTTCCATGGCCAGGAATGCAGCTGATGCTTCTTCCTGCACTTTTGTTCAGGCAGGTGCCCTAGCTTGGACTCCCCTCCATGCCATCCTCCTTAGTCTTGGCCTTCCCTTCACACCAACGCGAAATATGACCTCCTTAGTCGTACTTTCCTCTACCTCCTGCCCACAGCAGTGTTTTTCCTTCATGACCCTGCAGCATTCTTAGTTTACAAATCAGGTATTTTAGAACTTGAATTATTCTGTGCTGTTTCTGCATTCTTGCTAAGTGTTTCCTACATGCAGACTCTTTGCCCCACCAAGCCAGTGAGCAGCCTGAGGATCGGGACCCGTGCATTCCTGCCCTCCGTGGCCCACCCTCATGCCTAGAACACATGTGGCCACAAACCAGGACTGATCGACAAATTGTTGCACGTCATAAATATTTCATTCGAGAAATAGTTATTTCATGTTACCTCTAGGGATACAGGTGCATAAGTTCCCCCTAAAAGGAGCTAAGAATCTAATAGGGGAGACAGGCCCCCATATAATTTGAGAAGAGTAAGGATGTGGAGGAAACTAACGTTTTTTGGGGATGTGCCAGGATGGGCACATTAAGAGGTACGATCTCACTGAATGGAATCCTGCTAACAATACTATGAGTTACATATTGTCAATGAGCCAAGTGAGACCTATAGACATTAGGTGACTTACTGGGCAGAAGTAACACTAATAAATAGGAGAACCGAGGTTTGAACTAAGGTGTGCCAGTCTCCAAAGTCCCTGCTCCTTCCTGAAACAGGAAACAGGTGGTGGAACTGACATTCTAACTAACAATTATTTAAAAAGTGCTTACTATGTGCCAGATGTTCTAAACACTTCACATGCATTTGCCCATTTGTTCCCTCAACAACTGTATGGCATAGGTAGTATTGTTTTCCTCTATAATTATTGTCAGGCAAGTAAATTGAAGTGAAGAGTAGTAGTTCAGGAGCTTTCCCAAGGCTGCATGGCTGTGAGGCATTAGCGCCAGGATATGCACCCTTGCAGTGTGGCTTTGGAGAAGAGGCAGCAGAATGTGCAAAGTCACCTCGGTGTAGAGGAGCATATTGTGTTACTAGAACTGCCATTGCGTCAGTCCCTGTGGTGAGTTGGGCACTATGGGGGTGCTCATAGGTGAAGGTGTTGAGACATGAGGCTAAAGAGGGGGCCCGGAGCCTGGTCACAATCACCTGATAGTGTTCAGTGCCCCCCACAGAACCCTTCACAGAAGATGCACATATTCTTCCTAGAAGAGATGTTTTCCGTGAGGCATCCTTCATTAGGAAGTTGATGAATTTCTGATCTCCTACAAGATGAGAAGGGAAGCGATTTCTCAGTTGTGGCCCTAGTCCGTGCCCTGTAGGAAATGACAGTGGAACTCTGCAATAGTGGTATAAATGAACAAGGAAGGCTATATAGACCCAAATAAGCCCCAAAGAAATGCCAAGTGCAGCAGTAAAGTATACCCATCCTTTATGGGTTGGGGAGAAGGAAAGTTTGGGTTGAAGGACATTTGGGGAAGAAAGAGGAGGGGTCATCCAGGTGAGCCAGCCTGAACCTGACGCCAGGCTGTCCTCAGATGTCCCTGAGCACTCATCGTTTGATGGCGCGCCTTTCCCGCCACAGCCCCCTCTTCAGGGATGCTTGGCAGCCTTTCAGAGTGGTGGTGTACTGACACAGGAGCCCAAGCCACGAAGTGAATGAATCCATTTTCCAATTAAAATGAAACTTCTCCAAAGGACCTGCTCACCCCAAGAAGAGAAATTTATCTTCCTGGCAGTCTGGCTTGGCTACAACATGCATCTGCTCCTACAGCAGACGGTGAAAAGCCATTACTTGAATGAGGAAAGAGAAGCTGGGACAGTTCTTATTCATAACCTCATTTATTTATCCATTCATTTCTTATTTCCCTTTCCACTAACTTCTATTTAGCATGTACATCTCTGGTCATTCATTTATTTATTCATTTATTCAGCTAATGTTATTCATCATCTATATATCAGATACAATGCTAGGTTCCTAGGAATAGAAAGATTGGAAAAAAAAACAACAACATTTCCTGCCTCTTAGAAGCTTTCAGTCTAGTAAGGGAGATGGGCGTGTGAACAGATGCTGGCAAGTGCCATGGTGGGGATAGTCACAGAGTATTGTGGAGGCGTACCGGAGCCGCACCTACCTCGGGAATCAGGGAAGATTTCATGGAGTAGGTAGTACTTGAGTTGAGTCCTAAGTGATGAGGACATGTTGGCCTGGTGGAAGAGGGAGGGGATTTCAGATAGGGTGTGCTATGAAGAAAGATGTAATGAGCAAAAGCACAGTGTGTGCAGGTGATCCAGTGTTGTATCTTAGAGTGATCAGAGATGAAGCTGGCAAGTAAGACATGTATCTGCCATGCTAATGAATTTGATCTTTCACTCCAAAAGTAGTAGAAAACTTCGAAGGGTGAAAGGTATACTAGATTGAGAGCTCCCTGTGGGTGGCCACTGTGCTCTGTTGTTTGCTCATTGCCTAGTACTGAATATAGTACCTGACACGTAGAGAATACCAAATAAATACTTACTGAATTAATGAGTTATTTATGGAGTCAAATTTACATTTTATGTAGACCATTGTATTCTAATTGGCTGTGTAGAGGGTGGGAATTGAAGGGAGTAAGATTTTAAAGTTAGGGGCTATATATCACTTAGCTTTGCTGTGTAACAAACCACCTCAAAAACAGTAGTGTAAAAAAAACAACCATTTATTTACCTCATAATTATACACGTTGCTCATTTGGAGGTGGCTCATTGTACAGGTTGCTCAGAAAGATGCATTTTCTGGTCTCTGCTGAATTCATTCAAGAGTCTCCGGGGGGGCTGCTGGGTAGGGTTCGCTGCTCTCGGCTTTGCTCAGCTCTCCTGCATGTCCTGCGCCTTGACTAGGATGGTTCGTTTCTGTTTCACATGTCCTCTCATCCTCTAGCAGGCCAGCCTGAGCTGTCTCACATGGCAGCATTATGTTCCAAGAAGACAAAAGTAAGGTCTCCTGAGGCCTCAACTGAGAAGTAGCACATTGCCACTTCTGCTTCATTCCATTGATCAAAGCAATTCATAAGGCCAGCTCCACTTCATGTGATGGAGAAATAGATTCACCTCTTGATAGAAGAGCTACAGAGTTGTATTGCCAAGGGCATGCATACAGGGAGAGGAAGAATTATGGTCATTTTTGTAGGGTGCCAGATAAGATATCAGCCATCCAGATGATAGAATGTAATGGACTGGAAACGGGATAGCGAAGATGTGGGCGTGATGGTGAATTTTATGTGTCAACTTGGCAGGGCCACAGGGTGCTCAGACATGGCACAGGGTGCTCAGGGTGGTCAAACTTTATTCTGTGTCTATGAGGGTATTTCTGGATGAGATTAACATTTGAATGGGTAAACCCAGACAAGCAGATTGCCCTCCCAAATGTGGGTGGGCTCCATCTTATCAGTTACAGAGCTGAGTAGAATAAAAAGGCTGCGTAAGAGGACATTCCTCCTGCCTTACTGTCTTGAGCTGGTCCATCAGTTTTTCCTGGTCTTCCGACTTGAACTGAAACATCGGTTTTTCTTGGGTCTTGAGCCTGTTGTCCTTCAGACTAGAAGTTACATTATTAGCTCTCCTGATTCTCAGGCTTTGGACTCAGACTGGAAGTCCTGGGTCTTCATATATGTGTATGAAGAGATTTCATATATATGAAGGATTTCATATATACATATAGAATATATATGTATAGGAGTATATTTTATATCTATCTATCTATATATATACATACATACATATTTTATATATACTCAGTGTGTGTGTGTATAAATAAATAGCTGACCCTTGAACAACATGGATTTCAACAACTGCACAGGTCTACTTATATGCAGAATTTTTTTCAGTAAATATACAGTCAGCCTTCCATACCCACTGGTTTAGCACCTGCAGATTTAACCAATCACAGATTGAAGACAGTATTTTTGATCCAAGATTGGAAATCTGCGGATGCTGAGTGCCAATTATATATTTACATGAAAAAATATACATTGTTCTGTGCCATTTCATATAAGGGACTTAAGCATCTGTGGATTTTGGTATCCCCAGGTGTCCTGAAATCATCCCCCACAGATGCTGAGGGACAGATGTGGTTAAATTTTGGGGGAGTGACGTGTTATACACAGACTTTTGATGGCTGGTGGATTGACATCCCTGACCCGTGCATTGTTCAAGGGTCAAGTCTGTGTATGCAGTGTGTGCGTGTATACACCTGAATCTATTTCTTTGGAGTTCCCTGAGTACTACAGGAGGTGAAAGGGTATGGATTAATTGGGAGTTTAAATTAGATGGATGATTGGATATAAGGAATGAGAGAAGAAGAAGATGATGCCTTCGGTGACTGGCTCAACTGACAGAAAACTTTTGGGGGAAGATAACAGATTCTGTCTTGGACATGCTGAGTTAGAGGAGCAGTGGGACATTCAGGAGACGTGTCAGAGGAAAAGTGTGAATGGGAGTTTGAGATTTGGCGCAGTGTCCAACGTGTAGTTGGTTGGAACCATGGGGGTAATTGAGATTGCCCAGAAAGTATGTGAACAGTGAAAAGAGCATTTGTATGAGGCAGGAACTCTGGTAGCACCCACTTTTAAAGGGCAACTAAGAAAAGGAGCTCAGGAAGGAGACAGAAAAGCAATTAGAAGGGTTGTGAAGGATTCCAGGAGAATGAGGTATTAAGAAAGACCTCCTCATTTCTCCACTTGTCCAAATCTTATACTTTTTTCATGTCTGTTCCAAGACCTTCTTACCCATCCCAAAGCCTTCTCTTCATATTAGGATTCTTTCCCTTCCTTCCTCTTTCCCTCCCTCTCCCCCATTCTCTCTCTCCCTTTTTCTTTCCCTTCCATAGACAATACCACCCACAAAAGCTTGTCTTGTCTAGAGCTCCATGACATCCCTCTACTTTTCTCCTGGCACTTCTGCCTTTTGTTGTGCTTCAGGGAGGTGCACTGCTGAACTAGCACTGGGCTGGTCCGTAGATCTGCATGTCTGTCTATCCACTTAGCTGTTGTGTAATCTTGGGCCAGTCTTGGTGTGGTCCCTTTCTGGATGTTAGTTTCTTAACCTGCAAGGGGAGGTTTATAATTTTTCACCTTTCCTGCCTTAAATAATTATACAGATCAGATGAGATCATGCATGTCAAAGTGCTTTGAACAACATGAAACTCTGGCAGTAATTACAGAGAAACTCGTTGACTTATCAGGCACTCTACATTATTTCATTTAATTCATACAATATCCCTTTGAGGTAGATGCTGGTAATACGGCACTTGAGGAAACTGGAGCTTAGAGAAATTAATTTGCCTAAAGCTTCACAGCTGGGAAGTGGTGAGGACAGTAATCAAACTCAGGTCTGCCTGTCTCCGACGTTCTTAGAGCCCACATACCAAAGCCTTGCTTTCCTAATGCATTTGGTGGTATCACATTCCCGGGCAGAGCCAGCTTTGCTGAAGACGATCAGGTTTCATGTAAATGATAACATTTTTATGGTTGGGAAATCAGCTCTAGTGTGGATTATAAATTTACCTTTTTGTGTAACAGTAGGGCTCTAAGGGAGGTGTGAGGGTGGGAAGGATGCAGATATGTATCCAATTCTTGAAAATTGAAGAATTTAAATTATACAATGGAATTATTTCATTTTACAAATTTTATGACGGTACAGTTACACAAATCCTCCTCTACTGGGGGTAATCTTACGCTGTCATTTCAGGTTTTTGTTTGTTGGGTGCCATTCTCCATGGTAGCACAGACACTTATTTTACTTGACCTTTTGGCTTCCTCTCAGATCTCTCCCCTGTGAAGCCTTTTCTAGCCACCTCGCCCCCAAAGCTCTTTCTGTCCTCTGAACCCTGTCTGTGATTACTCATTCGAGGCAGCTATATGACCACACTCACACTATTGGGATAAAGTTATGAGGCTGACTCACTAAACCTTGGTATCAGGCTCATTACATTATTGTCATACATCACCTTATTAATTACCTTTTCATTTGCACACATCTTTCTCCAGCTCCGTTTTAATTTTCTCTTAAAAGGGTCTGACTTTAAATTTCTTTATACCTCGTGAAACTTTTTGCATTCTTTTTTTTTTTCATGAATCAGCTGGCTTTTGCCCTCTGGGTGTTTGTCATTTCGAGATGGATTTAAGCACATGAATGCATAATTAGGATACAGCAAGGGATGGAGGGATTCACTGAAAAGGTGACATTTCATCTGGATTTGAATCAGAGGAAGAAGTTTGATCGTGGGAGAAGATGGGAAAAGTCAATCTAAGGAAAGGCATCAGCCTCAACAGAGGCATGGAAATATAAAAAGAGGATAATGCATTTAGAGAAGTAAAAGAAATGAGGTGAAAGCAGTGGGGAGAGAGCTAGGGGAGGGATGATGGGAGATGAGCCCCGAAGGATTCATAAGAATAATGGCCAAGTTGGAGCCAGGTTGTTACGTATCCTGAGAGCCATGCCAAGGAGATAAAAATGTGATGTAAGCCATGAGGAGCTGTGGAACCATTTTAAAAGAATGTAATGATAAGCTTTAAGTTTTTAGAAGGACGCCTCTAATAGCACAAACCTCTGACTTGAATCTAGTAGCATTATCTGTCTGACTTGAATCTCCAGGATTTGGTCTTTTTCTCTGTGGATGGGAGTTTCATTCATTCTGGGAAGTTTCTGGTTAGGGATTATGACCCACTGCTTGTGTTCAGCATCATTTTTCTTTTAAGAATGACATTGAGGATTAAGTGTCTTCCTGAAACATCTTTCCTCTTTGGACCGTCAGCCTGTGCCCGAATTTGGAGTCTTGAATGCAGAGTGAGAATCAGGTTTTGCTTTTCTATGGGTTGTTGTGCTGGAAAACAACATCGTGAGTATGTGGAATGTTCAGGCAGGATCATTTATTGGGTGGGGAATTAGGGAGCTCTCTGTTCCCTCCCTTTTATTCACTGCACACAGCAGATAGCCCAGATAGAATCCCTTTGCAATTAATAACAAAATACTTGGATGACTCTTTTTGAACCG
Source organism: Rhinolophus ferrumequinum (assembly GCF_004115265.2). Classification (NCBI taxonomy): domain Eukaryota; kingdom Metazoa; phylum Chordata; class Mammalia; order Chiroptera; family Rhinolophidae; genus Rhinolophus; species Rhinolophus ferrumequinum. The sequence goes on from NC_046292.1 coordinate 43,036,385, forward strand.
GTCATCCCTACTTTGTCACGCTGCTCCTAGACCCTGCTGTCTCCCCATATACATTGCAGTGTCTGCTTCATTTTTCCCACAAGTTCCCTCAGTGTGTAGAAGCCAGCAGAGACCTCACTGTCTCCCTGGGAGAAAGTTATGACATACATCTCCTTGCCTCGAGGCTGGGGTGGCTGCTGCCTGGCCTTGAATCTTAGATATACTGCTCTGTCTCCACCCTCTGCTGAGACCTACAGCTGTGTGCCCTTTCAGGAGTAGCCTCCTCCCAAGAAATGCTGTGGTTTTATAAAATAATAGATGATTTTTAAAAAAGTAAAGGTTGTTCCTTTGGTTGCCTTCAAGCCTGGGGGATTGCTTAGCTCAAAGGAGTGTTATTGGAATGCAGAGATCTCTATTGCCAAGTCACACACCCCAAATTACAGCTGATGTCTTTTTTTCTTGAAAAGACTAGTTTTTGTTAGTTGCTTGGTAACTGGAGGATCCACTTAACTCATTCAGCACAGAGAGCTCCTAGTTTGAAGTGGATTCAGCTATCGCATAATGAGATACAACTAAAATCGGCATGTACTGAGGCCTGCTCTGTGTGCTCTCTAACCCGCCCACCATTTGTGCAGGGAGGGTATTGTCACGTACGGAGAAGTTAAGTGAGTTGCTCAGGATTGAAAATGAAATCTCTGAAAATGTTAAAAACTATGTGAAAAAAATATGTTTGGGAGGGCTTTTCTTCTTTCTTTCTTGTTGTTGTTTTCTTCTGTAAGGAATGGCAATAGCTTCCTTCATGATTCCAAAAGGCCAAAACTCACAGCTCTGATAGCTCTGGGGGCCTCAGAGTGGTGACTGTTCATAGTGGAAGGAAGGAATACTCACTTTAGAGCTAGAAGCCCTGGTTGACATTGGGCTAAGCCCTTGTCATCTGAACCTCAGTTTCTCCATCTTTACTGTTTGACTGTTGTGTGTCAACTGCACACTTCTGAGCCGCTCTGAGAATCAGATGAGATGAGGCACATGGGAGCACTATTGTAAGCCATGGTGGAATGGAAGGAGGATAGTCCCTGGGTCCTGATGTAGGCCCGGTTTCCAGAATAGAATTAGTTCAGTTAGATTGAGGCCCTTGGCTGGGACTGGACTGGCTGGGGAAGGGGCTATACGGAGAGTTTTTCCCACAGAACTGGATTAAAAATTCATCCATAGGGCTACTATGCCCTTGGCCCATCTGGCATTTGATGACAAAATGCTTGTGAATCATGTAGCCCAACATGAGAAGAGCCTGGGATCTTCACAGATAGTATGTCAGCATCTTGAAGGTAGGGATCATACTTCTGGAAACATTCCCTCTCATCCAGGCAAGCTCTTTCCTTTTCCCATTGCTGGCTAATCTCCAGACTTTGCTTTTGTAGAGAAGGCAGGAGATACTGTTATCTTCTTCTCTGAGACCATGTGCATTCTTAAGGATACCTTGTACTTTTAATGAGATGTTGTTTCTGGTTTCTCATCTTATCGAGGCGTTGAACTGGGGTCCCTGGCTTTGGTCAAAGAAGCTGGTGTGGTCTCAAGAAGAAATGACGCTCCTGGCTGCCTTGTACCTCCTACCCCCAGTGTGCGTCTTTTTGGCAAGAGGCCTGAAGTTCTCTAAGACATTCTGTTTGGGTTCCATTGTCCTCAGTGGCTGTCTGCGTGGCCATAGGCTGAAAGCTCTCATTATGCACGGTCTTTAATGATCCTATACAAGATCTAACAGAAGCAGTTGTTTTCTGAGTTTAGGAAGATTGTTCAGCTTTGGCTTGAGGCACTGGTTGTTGCTGCAATGGTTTTCGTGGTTCATTTTTGGTGACTGGCCTTGGATTTCTGGAGCCTTTAGAAGGAGGCAGCCTTTTCTCCTTCTCCCTGAGACTCCATCACTGAAACCACAAAGACCATGGCAAGAGATTTTTGGGGCCACCCAGAAGGCATATAGTCGTTTGACTCACATACTTGTTTCAAAGGCTACCATATTTTGATTGTGACCTATTTGTGTAGAAAGATGCTACTCGTCCATAGCCGTGTTAGGTATACTTAGTCAACTTTAAGTTTTGCTTTGTTTAACATTAACATGTGCGGGTGTTCAAAAGAAGTTTAGCCCTTTCTAGATGCAAGTTCTCATCCCAATACTTAGGAATTTAAACAAATAACAACAAGAACTGAAAACGGGCTGTTTATATCTGAACCCTTTTGATATTACTGTTGTTTGGTGGGACCCTGTACCTGCGGGAATATTCGGTTTCTCTGCTGTGCGCAGATTTCTATGTTCATGTAGTAGTGATAGGGATAGAGGAAATAGGAAGAGTTTATAGAATTTGAGGGCAAATGTAGACAAAGGCCAGTTGTATGTCTGTAAAGTAGATATGATGACACTCAGGATTTTTGTATCATTCTAAGGAGATAAGCATGTGGTAGCTCTTTATGAAGGCTGAAGCACTCTTCACATGAAAGGTTGGAAGATGAAACCGAGCAGTTTGACTGGTTGTTCAATGAATATTTATTGAGTGCCTGCTATGTGTCACCCTCTAGCAGATACTGGAATATGTTTCTTCTGGAAGTTCTGCACTGTTGCCCCTAGGGTCCCAAAGATACCCTTGTGCTTATGATACATTCCTTATTGCTGTATCCTCTTGGGGAGGGCATAATTGAAACCAGGACATGGAGAGTTGCCTGGGTGGTAGGAAACCTTTCTTGCTCCTGTTTCTGCCTGCTTTACTCTTTTCTTTATGAAGTTCTACATCTCCAGGTACAGAAAATGGCCACTTCACAGTTTGCAACTTGATCTCACTTCCAGATCCATTCACAGGCAGAAGTTAAATGACTCTAGTTGGATCCTGATTCTAAATCCCTGGGAGAAGGGATCTGATTGGCTCAGTTAGGTCACATGTTCATCCCCTTCCCGTTAAGTGGGTAAGGGGAGTGGAGTCATGTAGTTTCAACCTCACAGCTAAGGGTCTAGTCTTTTGTAGGGGAAAGGGAAGGGGGAATCATGGGATATCATTGTATATAAAATTGACAAGGTCTTTGACCGTGTAGAGCTTATACTCTAGCAGGAGAGACATTACATGCGTTATTGTGGGGTACTACGGGTTGTATGATGGCCAGACCTAACCTGAGTAGGTGATCCAGGAAGGCCTCGCCAGGGAAGGATGGGTAAGGGTAACCGAAGGGAGCAGGGCGACATGGACCCTAGGAGGGAACAAGCTTGCTGGTGAGGAATGAATGTTCCAGACAGAATCGGCAGAGGAAAGAAAATGCCCAGTGGCAAGAAAAACTCTGACTACATTGGCAGTATGAAAGAAACTGGAAGAAACAAACGTTTAAGAAATTTACAAGAATAGCTTGATTATGTGCCATTCTCTTCTCGTAGATTGGGAGTTCTTTGAGGGCAGGGACCATTTTTCCTGTTGCCTTTGGATCTCATTGGCATGGGGAGAATTTTACATGGCAGGACACATTCTGTTTCATGCAGTAGTTTCTTAGTGCTTTTTCTTCCCAGCTTACAGCTGTTCAGCCTGGGAATCTTGTTATATGTCTTGACGCGTATTCTCCGGCCTTTCACTGGGAAGATGGATTGCATACCTTCACAGAGTGTGCTTCCTGCTGCTCCAAGTTGGCAAAGAGGGATAAAAGGGAAATGATGGTCATTTTTGGAAGGATCAATAAGTGCCAATTTTTCTTTCCTATATAGGTGCTGCTTTTATATGACCCCCCTCCTAACCCCTGAGCAGATGTTTTATGGGGCATTGCTGGCTATGCTTTTGTTTTGAAAATTTTGAGACATTATTGAAAGAGGAGAAGGGTAGGGAAAAAAGCCCATAATTGATTCTAATATATATTTAATTTGGCAGAACTTGAGAGAGACTTGCTGGGATAAGGCGGGACACTTCTTTGATCTCCCAGACTTCTTATCGTGGAAGGCAACAGGTGTCACAGCACGGTATGTTAATTACAAGTTGGATTTTATTTTCGCTCATCCATTCTCGGGTGTCTGTATATATATTGCTTTCTTAACTCGCTTTGACTGGACGTACTATTTGCACATCTGCATGCGATTTTGCATACTTGAAACATCTTGAATCCATCTTCTACCTCCACTGCACATGCCCAAACACCATTGTTCCTATGAGGCCTGGAATGTGGGCATCCAAGGTGAGGACCATTCATTGCAATTGGACACATTTGAAGGCGATGTGAACAGTCCATCGTGAAATCTGGCTGTTTTTCCAGAGGCACGTTTTACATAGTGAATAAATGGGGGAAAAAATATTTTGGGGCCCCTAAAATTAAGGCAAGAGATATGTTTATTAAGGAAGCCGATTTATGTGGATGGGTGTGTTATGAACCTATTTTGCTTTTTCTATTAATGTAGCTGAATCACCGCAGCGTACAAGTATGTGGAAGTCAACGTTGTTTTTTAAATAAATTATGAATGTTATAAATAGGTATGTGCTACATGGCAGAGACAATTAAAAAATACTCATGAGTATGAAATTGTGGCTGCTATGATTAACAGTGGATGTGAGCATAGATATATATATGTGTGTGTGTGGGTATGTATGTATATATGTGTATATTCATATATCCTCATACATATATATATATTATACACACACATACGTAGACAGGTTGGGCATGCAGTCTCAAAGTATGCATGCCTGTTGTCATCCTGACCTCAGATTTCAGGGGATGCACTGGGGGGAGTAGCAGGCAGGGTGGAGTCTTCTCATTTTGAAAACGATATAGAATCTGTATTGAGCAAATCTGTGAGGAATGGGATCATTTCCAGAGGACAGATAAACCTATATAAATACACATATTTAGGGAGGCAGGTGTTACATCGTAAAATCAGCTCATTCAGAGAAGGCTAAATCTTCCTTCCCCATTTTCCTTTTTATTTAAACTCAGGAAGCTGGGAGTAGGAATGCCGTCTTCCTTGTGCTCTTTTTATCCGTCTCATTTTGTATGATTTGGACCTTTTCTTGTAGAGTGTTGATAAGAATGTGATAGTTAAGCAGCAACGGGCTTCCAGAAAGGAGATAGTAGAGGACATGTTTCACAAGCACGTCATTCTTCTTGTGGGTGATCCTCCCCTGCTACCAATGAAATGACCATTAGTCAAAGGTCTCAGGGTAGTGGGGATCCACATGTGTATACAGATGGCCGCAGCAAAGCATAGGTACTCTCCCCTGTCTGGGGGAGAAGGCTCCGGAGGAGTGGTCTGAGCTTTCCCCCAGAAGGTGCAATTAGTCATTGTTATACTGTTATCACCACTGGGGAGGCCAGTGTGTAGGTGAAGATCTCATCTTGGACATTCCTCTTTTGGTGTGACATTAATTGTCTGAAGTTATTTCTGGAAGGACTTTTCTCTAGGTTTTATCTGACCTTTGGGCAGTAGTGAAATAACATGTTTCCATCCTTTTAGCCAAAGGGACCTATTCGTCAAAGTGGTGCTAATAGTGTGGGTGGGTATCGGCAATACCCCATTGTCCTGCAAGCCTCGAGGACTCAAAAATAGAACTACAGTGTAGGAGGACCTGGCTTTTCTTGTCTTTTTCCTCGGGTGTTACTCAATTCAGGGCGTTGACTTCCTCCCTGGTTCTTTCTGATGGTGCTGGATAGTCTACACCCCCATTTCCGGGTGTCTGATGCCATCTGAAGATACCAAGGAGTGGACTTTCTGAAGCTAGCTCTGGCTCAGATAAATTTAAATGCGTTGGCATTTGTACCCACTGTGGTGTCACAATATGACCTCCAGCCCGCGACGCTGCCACACTGGAGTGTGTCATCTTGGGCATGTTCTTTGAATCTCGCTGTCTTTACCTGTAAAATGGGGATCATGATACCTACTTCATAAGCTTGTTTAGAGAGTCCTATTAAACCAGTTCTTTTCTAAACTAGGCTGGAATCAGCTGAAGTATTTATTCAAAGCACAGATCCCCAGGGCATCCAGTTTTAAGCCCAGGGAATGAGAATCTCCATGGGGTACCTGGGGATTTGTATGTTTAACAAGTGCCCCAGTGGTTATATGATCAGGTAATTGTAGACAATGTTACCTAACAGAATATGCCTGAAAGTAATGTGGGTCTCTCATCCTGACGTAATGGGAGACTTCCAATCCCTTTGAGGGATTGGAAGCATTTTAAAAGGAGACGTGAATTTGGTGAATTTAAAAATGGCGAGCTTCTGGTTGACCTCTAAGAACACACTTGGGGGCTTTTAGCCCTGCTCATGACAATCTCAACCCTTGAGGAAGCAGAAAACTTAATGCTCAGAAGTGATTCTTGACTGTCCACTCATTCCTGCCACTTGTTAAAAATTAGCTTTGACACTCATGACTCATTTTATTTTGATTAGTACAAACTTGCAATCCTTCTCCCCCTGCTCCTTGCACCTGTACTTGGGTACTCGTGAGCTCCTTCAGAGGCCACCCCTCCATGTACCCTCTCTTTTAGAGAAAAGCCTGTGGACCTTGGACACCAGGCTACCCAGTGTCTCTTGCAAAGATGGTTGGTTGCCCTCTCCCTGGCACACCTATTTCTTACATCTGTCTTTTCTCTCCTACTGTTTCCTTAGTCTCCATTTTTTTCTCCCTTTTCTATTTCTGCCTGCAGGATCAGGGTGAAACCAGTAACCCCTTTGGACTTTCTTGATTGTACAGTTGGATAATGACAGCACTCCATGGGTTTAGTGTACAGACAGAGTGGGGTAAGAGGAAAACTTGCAATGCAGTGCTGAGACCTTTTTTTGAAGGAATTAGCTATTTTATTTAGTTCCCTTTCTCTGTTGATTTTCTCAAGGAGTCTTTGCATTAAGTTTCTGGCATAGCGGAAAGAGGAAGTCCTCGTAATCAGACTGACCTGAGTTTAGTGTCTTCACTGTGTACTTTCTGCAAGAACCTGGAGGGATTACTTCGCCCCCTGAGCCTCTGGTCCTCATCTGGATATCCTCTCAGGGTTACTGAGGGGCTTAGAGTTACTGTGGATGAAAGGTGTGGCACACAGCATTTCAACAATGCCTGGTTCTTTTAATGAAAATCCCCATTGTCCTCTTGTCTAGAATAAGGAAGATGAGGGTCTGAAACTGAATATGCCAATGCCAAAAAAAACTTTGGGTAGTAAAATATGTGCTTGGCATCCTCTGGGCCAAAGAGAGGTTCAGATTTGGTGTTTATTTGGCTCTTACTGTGATTGTTTTGGGAGGCTTTGGGGAAATGAGTGCCAAAAAGGCTAGAGGGTGTTTTTTTTTTTCCCCTCCTTTTTTTCTTTTTATTATTCTAGTGGAGTCAAGGCTGAAAAGTGATTGGATTTCATCTTGTCTTAAAGCTTTCAGACTTGTTTTTGGCAGTGACAAATAAGAAGTACTCCTTCTCATCCTTCTATCTGTTTCTCTCTCCTCCCCTTCTCATGTTTCCCCCCACCTCCCCTTTAGTTATTTTTTTTATCCTCCAAAATATGGCAGCTATTCTGGTGTATCTGGGTCACTGAGAAAAATCACCACCTGGCCTGTGATTAATTTGTAATTCAGCTCTATTCTTTTTATTATTTTAATGAAAATAATGATTGCTGTTTTTGTTATTACCAGTAATAAAGGTAATTATCATCTATTGCATGCCTTCTCTTTATCTGTACTACACGTATTATCAACTGTGAACTCCCTTAGTACTGGAAACCATGGGTTAAAGCAGGTGGTGGTGTTACCATTTTGCAGTTTAAGAACTGAAGCTGAATGTTTTATTAATTTGCCACTTTCCAGGTGTTGAGTGGGTAACTGTCCAGAATTTTGCTAACATGAGAAATGGGAAGTCAGGAATTGAATAATAAAATTTGGTATAATCAGACAAAAACATTCACATATATAAGTCCTCACTCTAAAGAGATTTGAGGTGACTGGTAATAAAAGATAAAACAAGTGATAAATTTTTTTTAAAAAATCACAATGGAGTGAAAATATTTTAATAGAATAACTAAGATGAATATAAGAGCTTCATAGAAACTATTAGGTTCTTCATTATTACTGATAGGTTTGTTTCCAAGCTTCCTAGTGGCCAAAACAAAGATTAGAATATAGTCAAGATTAACTGCGTGAGCAGATAAGAACCTGGCTGCTGTTCAGGAGAAAGAGAACTTGCAAAACCCTTGAGTCTGAGAGAATTTTCTCATAGATTATCAAGGTTGGCAGCATTCTATAAATTATTTAAAAGTGTGTCCTTTTAAATTCAGTTATAATTTCAAATAGATGTTTTATGTTAAAACAGTTTTAGATTTACAGAAAAATTGTGATGACAGTAGAGTTTCTATGTACTTGGTACCCAGTTTCCCCTATTATTAACATCTTAAATTAGTGTGATGCATTTGTCACAATCGATGAACCAATATTGATATATTATTAAATTCCATACTTTATTCAAACTTCTTTAGTTTTTTTCTAATGAAAAAAACCTTTTTCTGTTCCAGGATTCTATCCAGGATACCATATACACTTAATCATGTCTCCTTAGGCTCTTCTTGGTTGTGACAGTTTCTCAACTTTGATGGCCTTGAGAGTTTTGAAGAGTACTGGTCATGTATTTTGTACCATGTCCCTCTATGGGAATTTTTCTGATTTTTTTCCTATGATGAGACTTAGGTAGTATATTTTTGGGAGGAAGACCATTCTGTGATGAGTACCATTCTCATATCACATCGAGGGTGCATAGGATCAGTACAACTTGTTGTTGACCTTGATCAGCTGGCTGAGGTACTGTATGTCGGGCGTCTCCACTGTAAAGTTACTCCTCTTCCCCTTCTATATCATACCCTTTGGAAGGGAGTCATTATTCACAGCCCACACTTAAAGAATAGGAAGTTATGCTTGACCTTCTTGTGGGCAGAGTATCTACATACATGATTTTGAATTATTTTGTATGAGAGATTTGTCTATTCTCAACCCATTTATACTGCTTTGGACTAAACGAAATTGATGACCAGGTTCCTTGGGTACAAGAGACACTTTGTTAAATTTTCTTAAGAAGTTACATGTTAGAATTTCTGAGTCGTTTCTATGACATACGGAAAAACAGGGCTGAATATCTAGAATCTCAGTTTTATTTTCCCTCTTATTTCTTTATATGATATATTTTCCCTTCCCTCTTTTCTTCACTACAATGTCCAATTCTGTGTAAGTAGTCAGTAAATATCCTATCTTCTATGTTAAAGAGATGCATTTATGTTTTTTAGAAACTGTAATCCCTTTTAAAATAGGAACTATTTTCCTGGTTTGTATGGTTCTCTATGTTTTGGGTTTATAAAGGATATTGTTGTACTATTATTTTTCTCATGGTTATTGGCTCTCATGTGAGAAGATTATTTATTGTTGGGTTATTGATCCAGGTCTGTAGTTATTTTCCAAATATAATCTCCAGGATCTCAAAAATAACTTTATTTAGCCTCTTATTTTACTTTTTTTAATTTTTTAAATTATAAATCTACTTTGTGCAACTTATTTTATACGTAATATATTACTATATTTTCCATATCAATAAATATTATCTGAAAATAAATTTTTGATACCTGTATAATATTCTATCCTATGACAGTATAATATGTCTGTGTCAATTTAGCCAAGTTTTTAGACTTAAAATGGTATCTTATTTTAATTTGCATTTCTGATTATTAAATGCAATTTTTCTTATATTCATCAATCACTTATTTATGTTAATGTCAATTTCAAATTATGTCAATTAGTATTTCATATATCAATTACCTATTTATGTCAATTACTAATATTTATATTGGATTTCAGTGTTTCCTTAAATATTGGCAAGCTCTCACTTTTTGATGTTGTTTTAGTATTTTCCCCAGTGTTTTGAAAAAATTTCAAACCTACAGAAAAGTTGAGAGAATGGTGTATTGAACCCCATATCTTTCACCGCCATTTATCAGTTATTAATATTTTGTTACAGTGTGTGTTCTCAAGTGCTCTGTCTCTGACAGGCATATATGTGTTGGTTTTGCTGTACCGTTTGTAAATGGATGTCAGCTATTGCATCCGTACCTCTTCAGTTCTGCAATGTGATCACCCCAGAGCATGACATTCTCTTATATAACCACAGTGCCATTATCACACTTAGGACAATTAACTGTAATCTTCATCATTTAAACCCCTAGCAGATATCCCTGTTGTTGAGGATTCAAAGTGCTACTGACTTTTCCTTGCCTTTGGAGTTCTGACTGATAGCGACCTTATACCGTGTTTCCCTGAAAATGTTCGACCTAGCTGGACAATGAGTCTTTTGGAGCAAAAATTAATATAAGACCCAGTATTGTACTGTATTCTATTCTGTTACAATATGCTATACTACACTACATTACATTATATTATATTGTAATTTATATTATATTACAGTAAAATAAGACCGGGTCCTATATTAATTTTTGCTCCAAAGACACATTAGAGCTGATTGTCCGGCTAGGTCTTATTTTCGGGGAAACACGGTACACAGCACATTAACTAAATGAAGAATAAATTACCTCATTATATTAGAAAGTACTCTGTAATCTCCAATGTACTCATGTAGAACTTCTGGTATACTGGATGGATAATAACAGCTCAGAAGTGAGGCTAAACCAGCACCTGCATATTCAGGTATATATATACATATATGTGTAGATACGTCAACCAGATCTCAAGTCCAGTAGCTGAGTCAGTCACATGAATGCAGAGCCTGCCCAGGTGTGCTTACCTGAAGCCAAGGCATGCTGGTTGCACGTGGGCGTAGGTAGTGAAGGAGTGGGTTTGATGTTCTAGGCCTCACTTATCATCTTATCTTGAACACGGTGATCCTTAAAATGTGGCTTAATGTATTCCAGTCTCTCTATCTGATGATTTCCTTCTTTGGAGAAAATTCAGTAAGGGGCTGAGGGTGCAAAGTCAGCTGTGCTTCCTCTGGTGCTGCTCTAAGTGGAGAGAGAGAGGGGCTGCAGTCTCATCCTCCTTGGGTCAAAGCAGCAGTGTGGGGAGAAGGAGGGAGAAAATCCCACTGTAATGTCTGTCTTTGGTGACACACCTGTGGTCCACATTGCTTCCTCAGTTCTTGGCCACCTGCCTGCCTTTCTTAGTTGCGTATTTGAAATAAGACTTGATTTAAAAAAACAAACAACAAAAAGATAGCTTTATTGAGATATAGTTCACATACATACAATGTACCCATTTAAAGTGTAAAGTTCAATGATTTTGATGTATTACATTAATTTTTATGAATTGTTATATATCTCTCTATAAATCTATATATAGTATAAAATTTACCAATTTAAATTCTATGTATCTATATATAGTATAAAGTTTACCATTTTGACCATTGTTAAATGTACAGTTCAGTGGCACTAATTACATTCACAATATTGAACAACCATTACCACGAGCTATTTTCAAAACTTACTCTTCATCCCAAACAGAAACTCTGTAAACATTAAGCAATACTTCCCAATTCTTCCCTTCCCCCAGCCCCTGTTAACCTCCAATCTTTCTACTACCAAGAATTGTACAATGTACTCTATGAATTTGCCTATTCTAGATACCTTGTCTAAATAGAATCATCTTGTATGTGTTCTTTTATGTCTGGCTTATTTCACTTAGTATAATGTTTTCAAGATTCTTTCTGTTGTGGCATGTGTCAGTATTGCCTTCCTTTTTATGGCTGAATACTACTCCATTGTGTTTATATACTACATTTTGCTTTTCCATTCCCCTGTTGATGGACTCATATTGGCTCCTTGGGTTGTTTCTTCCTTTTGGCTATTGTGAATAACGCTGTAATGAATGTTGATGTATAATTATCTGTTTCAGTCTCTGCTTTCCATTCCATGTCTAGGAGTAGAATAGCTGGGTCATACGGTAGCTCTATGTTTAGCTTTCTGAGGAACCACCAAAATTTTCCACAGTGGCTGCGCAGTTTTACATTCCCACCGGCAATGTATGAAGGTTCCGTTTTCTCCACATCCTCACCAACACTTATTTTCCTATTTAAAAAAATTATTGTCATCCTTGTAGTTGTAAAGTAGATTCTCAGTGTGGTTTTGGCATACAAAATTATGGCATACAAAAATTCAGATATGAATTGTATTCCATAATATTTTAATGTTAGAAAACTATCAAATCAAAATAAAATTGATTGAATTTAGGTCATCATAAAGGTAGCACTTTTGACCAAACCTTGGTTGAAACTTGATAGGGATTCCCCAAGTAGTGGGAAAACAAAGTGGGAATCAAAGAGTTCTGAAAAAAAAACAACAACATAGTTATTCCTATGAGTAAATTAAAGTTACTTGATTTGCATTGTTTTATGATTGTACTGAAGGATAATTTCTCAGAACAATGATACAAAACAGTTCTTCTAGGTTCTAGGAAGGATGATTCAGTCATCCTCTCACATCAGCTTATTTTTTAGGACATTTAATAGTGCTGAGAAATAGCATATAAATATTAGATTTCCATTACCCTTATTTTTGGGAGAGAAGAGTACTTTCACTCTCTATAGAAGAAATACGGTCTTTATCTCTTCACTGATGAATAATAAAAATCATAGAAAATTCCAAACAACAGTGGCTTAAACACAGAACAGTTCCTTCTCTTCTGTAAATGAATCTAGATATATGGAGTCTTGGGTTACTTTGCCACTTGCCTAGCTCTTTTGACATTTTAATGTCCCCATCTAAAGCCCTGACTTCCATTCTCAAGGTCACGTCATGGTCCAAGATAGTTGCTAGAGTGTTGTCAAGTCCACATTTCATGTAGCAAGCAGAAGGAAGGTGGGGAGTTCATAAAAAGGCTGTGCAGCACATCTGTCAGCCTTCTTTAAACGACATTCTTAGAACATCTGCATAATGCTTTTGCTTTCATATCACTGGCCGACACTTAGGTTTATGATCCTACCTCGCTAGAATGGAGACTGGGTAGAGTAGGCTTTTAGCTGAATACGTTGCTACCTGAAACCCTAAAATTGGGTTTGTCTTACTGCTAAATAACAAATGGAGAATTAATATCAGGCAGGTAAACACACAATCTTTTCAGTAAATTACATTTAATAATATCCCAGTTACTAATTTATTATCCTTTTATGATAATAACAAGGAGAAAATGAGGGAGGTGGAGGTCATGGAGGAGGTATGGATAGTTTGAAGCAACTGTAGCTCACAATTTCTATCATTCATTCACTCACTCATTCACTTATTCCGTGTGTGTAGCGAGAGAGAGTACAAGAGAGGATCTAAGAGGTATCCTCTCTCTAATCTAGCAATAGTTGGTACACATTTATGTAACTATTCAAATTCATGTAAGGTCTGGAGCCAAAGTGTTACCGTTTCTTTTAGCAGCTGGGTGGATTTGGGCAAGTCCTTTTATCCCTCTCAATCCCAGTTTCCTGTCCCGATTGAAGGAGGACAAAAACGACCTGGGTTTGCTCCGAGGAGAAAATGAAGCACCATGGGTAAAACCTCTAACCTGTTTTTGCTACATAGTAGTGCACAGGAAGTTCTACTTCCATATATCTTTCCCTTCAGTTTTTAGTTTTTATTTATTTGTATTTTTAAATGTTAAGGTGAATCTACATTTAGTTAAGCAGCTTGCAAGTGGGGTATGGAGGATGGGCCATTTAGCAACCAAATCACCCAATTGACACCTGTTCTCCCTTGTTTGGGGGTTTTGTCTTGGTTTCCTGTGGATGTGATCAGGGTCCAGTGAGTCATAGAGTGTGAGTGTCACCAAAGGTCTCAGAGCTATTGTGGGTGTGAAGAATTGGTAGGTGCCAGGAGATGGCACGCTGGTCAGTATTCAGAGACTGGGGAGGGCAGGAGAAAATGTAATATGCTGGGCCAATCAGGGGGCAGGCGGGGGGATGGTGTTAGTGTCCTGTCCAGGCTTCTCATCTATGGGTATCAGAAGCATCAAAATCAAGGCACAAATTCTCCAGGACTGAATCAAGGCCCAGATCCTCCTGCTACCCTACACTAAAGCTTTAGTATCAGATCACTGACTGTCCTTCTTTGTCTGCTACGTTGAGGCAAACTCTGAGGAAGGTTGAAGTTTCTTCTTTCACTTTTCACCAATAAAGCAAACCTGGATAGAAAAGATTAAGAAACCCCACCTTTGTCATTTGGGGCAAAGGAGGTAAAAATGTGTGACCTCGGGTAGTTCTGATGTGCACTCGTCATTAAGAAAGACTGGTCTGAATTTGCTCAATTTCTGTTGTTTATTTATTTTTTTTAGATTTCTGCTGTGTACATCTAGACATGAATTTTGTATGCCTGAAAGATGATAGTCAGTGTGACTGTAATTTTCCAACTGAGCAGCAATATAACTTTTCCTTTAGTTAACAATGTTCTCTGAGACCTTGAATCACTTTTAGAATGTAATCTCATTTGTTCTTTCTGTATGGTAGAGCAGCATGCTCTCTGAGTATGATTCCTCACTTACAAATAGTATGGTGGTATATTCTCTGCTGAACATATTTTGAAATTATAAAACTGCTAAAAAAAAAAAAAAAAAAGTTAGGGAAATCTCATTTTCCAGATGACAGAACTGAATGCCGGAAGGGTCTCACTTTGAGGGTAAAACTAGTGGGTAGAGTAGGAGTTAGATTTTCAGGGGGACATCCCCACGTCATACATCGTGTAGGGGTTCTTTCCCTGACCTGAGAAGGCCTCCCTTAGGGTGGGCAGGGCATCTCAGTCTTTGTGGACTCGCAGATGAGTTTCCTGTGCAGGGTGGCTGCCTCTATGGGTGAATTCTTTTTTGAACTTTCCTTTTTGGGCCTTTTGAATATGTTGTACCTGTGTGATGCTGAGTAGCCTCTGAGTTTCAGTCAACCTGATTAAAAACATCAGCATTCAGTCTTGGAACCCATGATCCTGGAAGGGCTGTAGGGGTTGGCAGTGCTCAGGACCTTCATCATAAGATACATGAGGGGGCGTGGCTTGAAACTTGGAAGCCGTGACTCTGGTCCAGCCAGGTGGCCTGTGGGCCCCGGACACTCAGTTTCTACATCTACACAATTTGCTGGTTGGATTAGGTGATCCATTTAGCCCCTCAGGGACTAAAGTTCTAAGTCTGTCAGATGTTGATGGTGTTGACCAAACTCTCTTTTTGGATTCTTTCTTAAAACTCATTCTTTCGAAAAAATATTACTAAAGTCTAACATTAAAATTCAGTTCTTTGGGATATAATTTGGTGTTAAAATGCTGTACCCTTTTCTTGTCTTCTTCTTCCCCCCCTTCTTCTATTTAGTTTTTGTTTTTTTTTTAACATACCTTCTTTTTTTCTTGTTTTGTTCATTTTCCTTTCTTCTCTCTAAACTATTGTCAAGGGCCTTTGAAGAGAATTCTTAAATGTTATTAAGAAATTGCAGTCAAGGAGCCCTTTGTTCCCAAGTCATTTAGAAGATTGCTTTTCCTTTTGTTAAATACAAAAAATTGTCATCCTGTATCGTTAAAATGTGCCCAAAACCGCATTCACCAATAAAAACTGTCAGCTCTCATTATTGCCCAGATATTATTCTTTTCAAAAGCTAAGCGCTCTCCCCAGGCTTTCCAAACAGTCTTCGGCTCATTCATCTTCCTGGTTTCGTTACATTTTGAACCTCTCTGGGTCTATATAGGGTGGCAGCCTGTCTTTTAAAAATTAATGAGTTCCAAATGCCATTCAAACCTATTTCCGCTCTCAAGCTCCTGCTCCCCTCTCCAGTCCTGCCTATTAGAGTCTTATATTCTGTATAAATACTGAGCTGGAGATAGTTTCTAAAGAAGTGTTTGGACTTTTAATTAACACTGACAGCCTGTCTACTTGGGATTTTGCTCTGCTGTCTCCATGGAAAAGTCAGGCAGGTCAGTATGGAGAGGGGAGGGAGCCGGTGCCGTGGATATGTTCCTGGCGGCTGGCCCTAGAGACACTGAACTTGGAGCCAACCATGAAGTCATTTTGAATTTAAGGAGTCTTGCTAATCCAAGGCAATGTGTCTTAATTTGACAAAGTAAAGGCTGCCCGATAAGCAACCCTAACTATAAGTTCTGTGAAACTGGGGATGTTTGTAAGTTTAGATTGTGCTAGAGAAATGTGGTGATGTGGAAGAATGGGCTCATTTTCTTCTGTTTACTCCCTTCCCCATCCCATCCCCCTCTCTCCTCTTCTCTCTCTCCCTTACTTACTTTGGCCCAATTCAGCCCTGCAGTCTGGCCTCTGCAGTGGCTTGATGTGAAATTTGAGAAACATATGTAGTTTTCTATTTCAGGAAAATGATCTCAGGGATTGAATGTGGTGGTTTTTTTTCTTTTCTTTTTTTTTTTCTTTTGGCTGTTAAGCTCTGATCTTGCCCAGTGTGGTTTTTTTGATGATGGGAAAGAGTCTTCGAAGTGCTTTTTATCAGAATTTCATGTAATAATCCTTAAGGCTTGGTTTCTTCAGTTGGGCCCCTCCACCCCCTGCCCGGCTCAGGACACAATGTCATCTATTCTGTCAACAGTGGGAAGAAGTGCACATTGTTCCTATTACAATCAATGCATTGCTGTTGGCACACACACATACAAAAATGGCCACTGTGTCCATCCTTCACAAAAGCTATTTTAAATGTAGTTTGGTGGAGGACCAGGGATCTGCATACTGTTGCCCATAAAGGAAAAATGATCCTTGGGGGAGAAGTCTGCCTTTGTTTTGCCTTGGAAGGGCCAGTATTCTTTATTAATGGAGGTGAGTGCCAACAGTGGGCCCAGCGCCCTGGAAACCAAGCTTCATGGATCCCGCCATGCAAAGGATCTGTAGACCAGCATCTCTGTGGCCTGTTGTGAGAAGGGCTGAGCAGGGTGGGCTGGGGGGAGTAAGCCAGGGTGAGACTGGCGTAGGCACTGGCTGAGAGTTGGGGAGGCAGGAGTTGAACCATAGTATTCTCAGTGAGGTCCGACCTGCCCCATATCTGAGCGTCTGTGGTGGAATGAGATGTGGCTCCAACCTCTAGGAGCTTCTCGTTCATGGTGGAGAAAGGCTCCTTGAGCTGTGCCTTATCCTCTAGACATGAGCTTCTGGTAGGTAGTAGCATGTGTGTTTTTGTCTTTGTATCTGGGGGAGTGCTTGCTGAATTCATGAGAGAATGATGTGCTCTGGTGGAGTCCTCACGGGATATGCTGGGAGTACAGAGAAGAGACTTACTTACCCACCCCAGAGGTGGGGTGGGGTAAGGGAAAAGAAGAAGGAGAAAACACGGGAAAGGCATCGCCACAGGGAAGAGAGCTGACATTTCTTACAGTGTGTCTTTTTTACAGGTGAGGAAACCAAGGCTCAGTGAGCTCAAGGAACATTTTCAAGGGCACACAGCTACTAAGGAGCAGAGGTTGGACCTGAACCTGCGATTGCGTGTCTCCAAAGCCATGTCGCTTGCTGTGGCCCATGTTCCAGCAGGGGGAGTGGGTGGTAACCCTGGTTCTTCTCCCACTGCGCTCATCTCCATCTCCTGGTTCTTCTCCCACTGCGCTCATCTCCATCTCCTGGTTCTTCTCCCACTGCGCTCATCTCCATCTCCTGGTTCTTCTCCCACTGCGCTCATCTCCATCTCCTGGTTCTTCTCCCACTGCGCTCATCTCCATCTCCTGGTTCTTCTCCCACTGCGCTCATCTCCATCTCCTGGTTCTTCTCCCACTGCGCTCATCTCCATCTCCTGGTTCTTCTCCCACTGCGCTCATCTCCATCTCCTGGTTCTTCTCCCACTGCGCTCATCTCCATCTCCTGGTTCTTCTCCCACTGCGCTCATCTCCATCTCCTGGTTCTTCTCCCACTGCGCTCATCTCCATCTCCTGGTTCTTCTCCCACTGCGCTCATCTCCATCTCCTGGTTCTTCTCCCACTGCGCTCATCTCCATCTCCTGGTTCTTCTCCCACTGCGCTCCTCTCCATCTCCTGGTTCTTCTCCCACTGCGCTCATCTCCATCTCCTGGTTCTTCTCCCACTGCGCTCATCTCCATCTCCTGGTTCTTCTCCCACTGCGCTCATCTCCATCTCCTTTTTTTTTGTCCTATAGGTGAACTGACTGTCTCCCTCTGGCCCTGAGATCTGGCCTTTGTCTGAAAAGTTTGGAAAAGATTGAGTCTTTTAGGCAGTGGCTGAGGTGGGCTTCCCATAAAGTGAACGCAGTGAAGCTTAAGCTTCAGGGCCCTTCACTTGCGTGGGCCCTTGTGAGGGCTGGTAGTTGGGCGTTGTAGAATGTTCCAGCTGGCGGGGAGGCTGCACTCAGGATGCATTTCTGTGGAGGAGTTTCTGATTTCAGAAAAAAAGGGACCTAAATCTCCAAAGCTTCAATTATTTGTTTTAGCTTTTCCCTTATTGTAAATATTCATTCTTGCACCTGATATTGTGTTGATAGTTTTGTATTTCTTTTCTCAAATAGTCCCACCTAGAAAAGCTTCAAATCCTGGATGTGCCTTGGGAAGTGGTGTGAAAGCCTCCTTCATGGAGGAAGGCATGAGAATTCAAGGAGCAGTGGTTGAGTTTGTGCTCTGGGATAACATGCCAGCTTTGGGACTTAACTGTGTGACCTTGAGCAAGCGATTTACCTTTTTGACACGTCCTTTTCTTCATTGGTGCCTCACGGGCTTCTTGCGGGGATTGAAAGAGTTGAATCCCCATCAAGTTTGTAGTCGACCATGCTGAGGTCACAATAGACATTAGCTGCCCAAGGTGCTATGGTTATTACTTGTCACTAGTATGTGAGACCCACGTAGATGGAGCTTAATACCACTGTCTGCCATGAAAACATTGCCTTGTACCGGGACGACGTTAGACTTACATTACAAAACCCAGACTATGACTTTGTGCATTTATTTCCTTACCATCTTTAACCATCACCCAAATGGCTTCAAATAAAGTTTATTATATGGAAAACGGGTGATTTTTTTCACAGAACTGAGATGTGAGCTGTCTCGATCTCCTGCCACTCTTCATGGCTCACTGACGTTACAGCCACGTCAGACATCTTGCTGATCTCTGTGCAAGCCAGCCCTTTCCATGTCTCTTGTCTTTGCACACTCTGTTCCCTCTCTCTAGAATATCCTCCAGGACCTTTTTTCTACTTACTGAATTGTTGCTCATCCTTTAGGACCCATCTTAGACATCAGGTGATTTGTGAAACCCTTGGGACCCCCTGGGGCAGTTAGACACTCCCTCTTCATGTTCCTGTAGTTGTTCTAATGCTTCCCTCATTGTACTGGAATTACCGCATGGCACGTTTTCCTTCTACTCACCTAGGAACCCTTTGGATGCAGAACCCATTTATTCACCTTTGTAGCCCCTAGTGCAGAGTGCAGACACCTATTAGGTGGTGAGGAATATGGGGGCATTGATTGGAAAGAGTTTTTTTTTCCATACCATTCTATTTGAAAAGCCATAATAGTTTGTTCCAAAAAAAGCCGTATGGTACGATACACAGAATCAATGTTTTACCATTGGTTTATACTCCAATTTAAGAAATGTTTTTAGTGACTGATTAATCTCTGATTTGAAATAATTTTGTAGCCTTTTCTCTGTTTCCCTGCTTTGAACCCTCTGATTTAAGCAGATAATGCTTTGTAAACAACTAGTACGTAAGTTGTGTCTGCCTTGCTAGACTGTAGCTGCATGAATGCAGGACCTTGTACGTGTGGTCCACTGCGCTGTCCCCCAGTCCTAACGCAGAGATGGGGTGTCATGGTTCTAGAGGTAGAAGGAAGTGTAATAATAATAGTATTAGTAATTTATACTAATAACAAAGGACCTAACATGTGCTGGCTCTGTTGTGAGCATTTGACAGATACTAGCCCCTTCCGTCCTCCCACAGTCCCATGTTATATATGTTCTATAATTATCATACATTGTTTATAGGTAAGAAAATTGAGGTTCAAGGAAGCCAACGAACTTGTTGAAGGTCACATGTAATGAACTATAGAACTGGAATTTGAACTCAGGCAGTTGGCTGTAGAATCCAGGATTTTTTCCACAATGGTATCCTGCCTCTGATGAGTACTAATTAGCTCAGTACTTGTTTGTTAACTGATTATTAAGGGAATCCAACAGACACCTATTTTTCTAAAGTAAAGAGTTCCTTTGTTAGGTAAATATTCACCCTAAACCAGTGGTTCTCCAAGTGTGGTCCCGAGACCGGCAGCATGAACGTCACCTGGAAATATATTAGAAGTGCAGAATACCCGACCTCACCCCCACCTACTGAATTAGAAACTTGGGGAGCGAGACCCACTCATCTGTGTGTTAACATATCCTCCAGAAGTTTCTGATCGGTGCCAGCATTTGAGAACCACTTCTTAAGACTAAATGATTTTTTTCTGGAATTTTGACCCTTCGTTTGGTCTTTCTTTCTTCTGTTTTTTAGGGTAGAAAATATTTAATTTTTTTCCAGATTTATTGATGTCTAGTCAATATATAACGTTGTGTGTTTAAGGTACAAGTTGTGTTGATTTCATACACTTATATATTGCAAAATGATTACCACCACTATATTGATTACACCATGTATTGCAAAATGAACAGCTCCATCACATCACATAATTACCTTTTTGTGAGTGTGTTGAGAATGCTTAAGATTTACTGTCGTAGCAACATTCAAGTTTAGGATACAGTACTATTAACTGTAATCAGCGTGTTGTACATTAGATCCCCAGAGCTTATTCATCTTATAACTAGAAGTTAATAAATACCTTTTGACCACCATCTCTCTATTTCCCCCACCCTAGCCCCTGGCAACCACCGTTCCACTCTCTGTATGAGTTCAGGTTTTGCAGATTCCACATATAAGTGACATCACACAGTATTTGCCTTTCTCTGACTTATTCACTTAGCATAATGCCCGCAAGGTCCATCCAAATGGCAAGATTCCCTTCTTTCTCGTAGCTGAGTAACATTTCATTGTGTACGTATTACCACATCTTCTTCAGCCGTTCGTCCATTGACGGACATTTAGATTTTTCCCTTATCTTGACTATTGTGAATAATGCTACAGTGAACATGGGAGAGCAGATATCTCTTTGAGATCCTGTTTTCATTTCCTTTAAATCTATACCCGGAAGTGGGATTGCTGGATAATATGGTTCTAGTTCTACTTTGAATGTTTTGAAGGAACTTCCATTCTGTTTTCCATAGTGGCTATACTAATTTACATTCCGACCAGCAGTGCACAAGAGTTCCCTTTACTCCACATGCTTGCCAGCACTTGTTATGTCTTGTCTTTTCAGTGATACTTCTAGGCTTTTCTTAAAATGAGTCATGCATTTTGGATATCTCGACCTCTGTGTATTCCTGATTTTTGTGACATTTATGTGGGGAGCTAAGCTCTAGCTTCAGTGAATGTTTTGCTAAGCTTCCTGAGAGATTTCAAAATTTTGGGTGTGTCTGTAGCTTGATGATTTCCACCCCCCCAGTACTGATGGATTTCAGGATCTGGGAATTGAAGGAATACAAAACCCCCTCCATCCAGCCTGGCTCTCTCAGGTTTCTCTAACTGAAGGGTGAAGAAGGAGCCCAGAGATTCAGGGATGACAGACAAAGGAGAGGTAGCTGAAACAGTGGATAGGGAACCAGAGTTTCATGTCATCACACTTCCCAGAAATATCCTTGGCCCCTATAGACTCTTGGGTTACACATGGTAGAAAAAAAGAACATTGGACTTTGAATTGGACTTGAAATTCTGGTGCAGCCTCTTTGCATATGTGATTTTAGGAAAGTGACCTTGCTGAGAGGCAGTTCCTTCATCTGTAAAATGAAGATAATATTACCAACTTCATGATGATGATGTGAGGATTTATTGAGGCACATTTTGAATATTTATGAGGTCTGACGAGTTCGCGAACTTGTTGCAACAATGTTGCTAACCTTTTTTGATATCAGAGGGATTATTCATTACGAATTTGTAACAACTGGATAAACAGTTAACCAAGGTTACTATTTGGAAGTGCTGAAAAGGCTGCGTGAAACAGTTAGACGACTTGAACTTTTCACCAACAATTCATGGCTGCTGCATCACCACAATGCACCAGCTCACACGGCACTGTCTGTGAGGGAGTTTTTAGCCAGTAAACAAATAACTGTATTGGAACACCCTCCCCACTCATCTGATCTGGTCCCCAATGACTTCTTTCTTTACCTGAAGTAAAGGAAATATTGAAAAGAAAACATTTTGATGACATTCAGGACATCAAGGGTAATACGATGACCATTCCAGAAAGAGTTCCCAAACTGCTTTGAAGCGTGGACTAGGCGCTGGCGTCAGTGCATAGCTTCCCGAGGGCAGCACTTCGAAGGTGACCGTAGTGATATTCAGCAATGAGGGATGTAGCACTTTTTCTAGGATGAGTTTGCAAACTTAATTGTCTGACTTCGTAAGTTGTGCTGCTTGTATCCATGTTGAGGTGAAGCTAAAAGAGCTAAATTTGGTCACTAGCATCTTTACCAGAGTGTGTAAATCTAGCCATCTAGAGTTCTCAGAAATGGATTGTACGTTTTGCAAGGACTCCAAAGTCCTCCAAAGTAGCTGCTATGCCAAGGACCAGAATTCTGGGAGGTCCAGTTTTAGAGAAAACCAGGCACCAGGCTGAACGCTTTATGTCTTAAATCTGCTTGTTTTCAAAAGGTATCTAAAAGTGATTTAACAATGCCAGGATTTAGACGTGTGTGTGTGTGTGTGTGTGTGTGTGTGTGTGTTAAAGAGGCCATTGCTGCAAGTTAGATCCTAAGGACTGTAAAAATATTGATGCAACTGTCAGAGGTACATGGTATTTGACCTTCTATTAATAAAGACAAATTATTGCATTTCTGTGATATTTGAGTCTGCAAGAACTTTCCTTAATTCCACTGGTATTCCATTCCACAGCTACCGGGGCTGTGGGGACGAGGGATACAGGGTTGTGTTTCTGATTTATGAGGTAGAATATGAGTCTAATTTACTAAACTGAAAGTCAGAGAAGGTTCAGATAACAACACAGTGGAACTTCCCGAATGATAACAGTCACAGAAACATCTCAAGTATTTGGTGGCATAGCAACAAGTTTGGCCAGAAGTCACCCACTGAATAAAATACAAGCTGTGGGGGTGTGGGGGGAAGTAAGGTAAGCACACATACATAGAGGATGAGGCAGGTACGGAGCAGGTGAAACTGGGACCAGAAGGTCTTTGAGGAAGGTTTTTTTTCGTGGACATTTGCGGGATGTAGGCAGTGAGGTGTTCCAGTGATGTTTGCTGACACCATCCCACTTCATGGATTGTTCCTTTTCATCCAGATGTTAGTGATGGGCCATCCTAGCATAGAAGGGTAGGACAGTATACACAGCATTACTTAAAAGTAAGTTTCAGCTTCCACAAGGTAGCATTTTTATTTTTCACCCTTGCCTTTGCTGTATTCACAGAGAACATTTTGCAATCAGCTCATCTAAGCCTTAGACTTCAAAGGGAGCTCCGTCTTGTTTGACAACAGTCACATCCAGTTTTGCCAACTCTTTGACCTTTAGAATAACATGCGCTCAGGTCTGACCTGTCAGCTATCTATAACAATCCATCCAGATGAAGGACTCAGTATTTTCAAGAGCACATCTAAAGGATGGGGGCCCTTTTAGTTTTGTTTTTCTAGGACTCGTGGAATAAACCAGCTGCTGCTCCTAGTCTTAATGAGAAGTGGCTGTCGAAGGGTTGAGTTTGTAGAACCTCGACTTACATGGTGATCCTGTACCCCGGAATTACAGGTTGCACATGATGTGTCTAGCCACTCACGTCAGCACTTTTCTCCAGCTGAAGTCATTTGATCTGATTCTTGTTGATCATGATCATTTGATTGTAAAAGTATAAAAAGGAATAAAGTATTTCCGAAGGCCATTTGCCATGGGAAAATAGAATATTTTGACCTTTCCGCTTACGTCCATCTGGGGGCTTTTGGCGCTGAGGGTTACTTCACGTGTGGTTCTGGGGTCACTCTTTGGTATGTTTCAAGCAGTCCAGATGTCTAGAAATTTTGCAGAATGAAAAAGAAAAGATAGAGAAAAATCTGATTTGATTCCGACCCGTTTGGTTAATTAGAACAATAAACTTCCTGATACAACTTGTTCATGTCTTTGCGAAATAGTAATAATAATATTACTTTATGTTTATATAGTCCCCATCTTGTTGAAGAACTCAAAGCAGTATCCCTTTCTGTATGCTCTTGGTTCCCAAAATATATGTGAGATATTGTGTGTGGTTTCAAAATGCAGGCACATCAGCATGAAGGATAAATGAATGTGGTGATGGTGTGGGAATCATATCTTATTGAAAGTACCTAAAATTGGGGGTGAGGAAGCCAGTTAAGCTTCTAATAGCTACCGTGATTTCCCGAAAATCAGACCTAACCAGAAAATGAGCCCCAGCATAATTTTCAGGATGACACCTCCTGAACATAAGCCCTAATGCATCTTTTGGAGCAAAAATTAATATAAGACCTGGTCTTATTTTCAGGGAAACACGGTATTAGCTATGAGGCATTTTTATATGCCAGTTTCTTCAACTAAATTGGGATAATTTTAGTACCTATTTCATAGGGTTATTTTGACTGTTGATTATACATGTAAAACATTTACATAGTAATGTTGGTATGTGGTAAGTTCTCAACAAGTGCTGTTGTTTGTATTGGTTTTAGAATTAGTCAAATATGAATTTAAATACCCCTTCTGTGTCTTAGTCATTACGTAGTATTGGGAAATAACAGGATCAACGAACATGGCCACCATTTATTGAATTTTAACTTATAATGCCAGACATTATATTGGGTACTTTGTATAAATATTTTATTTCTCTCTTAATTCTTTAATTTTCTGAGGTAGGTAGGATTATGCCCATTTTATAGATGATTAAAGTAAGGTTTAGAGAAGTTATGAAACTTGCCCTAAGTAACAGAGCTAGATTTGCAGGAAAGCTGACTCTCTAAAGTTCTTGTTCTTGGTTACCTTCTTAGGTTTCTGAGCCATGCTTTTATAGTTTGTAATAGGAATACCAATCGCTCTTTGTAAGGGTTCGATATTGTACATGAAGCGCTTGACATTTATTGGGCACTCCTGACCTGATGCACTGTGATATTATCACCTCCAATTAGAGCTTTCTGTGCAGTAGAAGTTTCCTTTTTCTGTTCCTCATGCCGTGTGTATGTCTGTAGGGATTAAAATAAAGTTCTTAAGGATAGGTTCTTGCATTTCTGAGAGCTTTAGAATCACATGTATGATCGGGTACTGCAGACGCCTGGGTATCTGTGTGTCTGTGTCCTGTCCGTCCAGTCTAGAAGCGGATGGATAGTATATCTGGGTACTATGTCAGGAAAACCACAAGGCTTTAAAATCATGGACTTGAACCTGGAAGTGTCTTGGCCGCAGTGTTTTGCTTTTCTGTTTATTCTGAAAGTTGTTAAGGAAACTGGCTCAGCTAAAGCCAAGCATTTGGGAATCAAGTAAGTTTGGATGGGCAGGGTGGAGTCAGCATTATACATACACTTTGGCATTCAGAAGCAACAATAATGCTTTAGACTGGTATGTACAGATGTAATATGTTCCATTATGTTTTAGCTTACATTTCCTTCCTTACTAAGTGAAAACACTATAAAGTTGGACTGTGGGCCACTGCCTCATTTTTCTCCTTTTGTAGTCACATCTTCCATATGAAGGATCAACACCCATTTCCTTCGTTTATCAATTACTCATCCACTCCTCAACCCCCTACAATATAACTTCACCCCTACCGTCCACCTTAGATGGATTGCCATCCCTCCGTAATTTCCTTATTGTGATTTATGTCGTAAATACGCATCCCAGACATAGCTGCTCACCTGGATACCAGCCCCACATCCTCCAGAGACACACAGTTTTGAGGAATTGTTCTCTTGTAGCATAGTTTAAAGTCTGTAATTTTAAAGATTGGTTAGCAGGAACAAAATATGTTTTTAGAACTTTGTTTTTTGTGCTCTTTATATTTAAAAAAAATTTGTATCTGAGATTTATCAATGTTTATCACTGTTCTTGTAAACAATTTTTTTAGTTTTTCTTGTGAAATATGGAAGTCAGAAGGTTGACATTCTGCTTTGAATTCATCTTTATAAGATACGAGGAATTCCTAAATAGAACTTTTCTTTGGAAGACTTTTGACAGAAGTGGAGTTAAATAACCAAACATTGTATGTAATTCTTTATTATTATTTTATTTTATGTTATGAGTGCTAGAACCAAACAGTACCATAGAGATTATAATTCTAGTTTAATCTCATTTTAATAGTACTTTGCTTTATATTATTCGACTTTTTTTATGGATTCAGAGTCTCAAAAAAGATAGTGTTCTTTATCAACTCAACTAGGTAATTCTCTCTATTATCATATTAAACTATTTTACATTTCTTAATTGATTTGGTACATATATTTCAAAATCATCATTAGCATTTTGCTTTCATGATAATAAATGTACGTTTGTATTTCATCTATTACATCTTCAACATATAGAGCTCATAAACAGATGTTTTCACCCCAAGTTGGATGTAAATTGCTTACCTATATTTAGAAGTGAATATTACGATATTAACAACAAATCCCATACTGCTTCGTATTACTGACATCGTCGTTACGCTGTCTTGCTGCGATGGTGACTTTGGCTGTGATTACTGTCATCGCTCATTTACAGGTTGAGTGATGTCAGAATTGACACTGAAATAAGCATTGCCAAAGACTGAGGCCAAAGACTGATAGTGATTTTGGGTAAATACTAAAATTTTGATTTTGGGTTGTCATGCTAAACTTCAGTATATTCCTGACAGATCCCCATTTTATTTTTATTTTTATTTATTTTTTATTTTTTAAATTTATTGGGGTGACAATTGTTAGTAAAATTACATAGATTTCAGGTGTGCAATTCTGTATCACATCATCCATAAATCACACTGTGTGCATTTTAGATAGGTGGAAAATATTGAGGGGCTGAGATGTTAAGTAACCTATTAAGGTCACATGCCTATTAAGTACTTGCCAGGACTTAAATGATAAAACTCATGCTTTTAACCACTTAATAAAGTATTTGTCTGTTAAGCAATTAGTTCCTTCAAGGAAGTGATTCTAGTGATGAAGATAACTAATCATAATTATAATTCAATGTGAAAAATGTTGTGACTGCAGAATGAACAATACAGTGAGGAAAGTGTGAGTAGCAATAAATTGTGGTGGGATTGGGGACAGGTTGAGGGATGGAATGGGAGAAAGTAGCATCTCAGAGAGGAGGCACAAGACAGGGTTCCAGGCCTTTCCTTTGGACTGCCACACAGCCTGTGTTTACCCCTGCCATAGGACATATCAGTGTTTTGATTTATTTCCTTGTCTTTACCTCCCACTAGATTGTAAGCTCTCTAAGGGCAGAGGCTAAATCTCTTATCTTCATCATGTAGTACAGGATCTGGTACCTAATAGCTATTTAATAAGTACAGAATGATGAATGAATGAACTGTATCTGCAGAGGTGAATACAGTGGACAGGTGAAGACAGGACAGAAATACAGCCAGAGATAGAACATAAATGTTGAGGGAATAGCTGGTAGTGTGTAGTGGACAGAGCATGGAAATGTAGACTGGCTCTTGTAAAGGGTTGGGTCAACCATGCGTACTTGCAAGCCATGTAAAGAGTTACTAGATTTCTGAGTACATGCTTTTCCCTAATACATCTTCATCTCGTCTTCAAGGACAAAGACAAAGGACTAAGCTGGGCTATATCATGAGCATGAAAAGGCTCTGATATCCCCCTTCTGCTAGTCATCAGCTGTGTGCTTGTGGGCATGTTGGTCCACTTGGAACTGAACCAAGTTAGTGGCAAGTTGGGCGTAGGGGGACTCAAATCCCCTATATGAGGGATTATTTGGCGAAAGAAGCAAGGCTTATAGGAGCTCCTAGGGCCAAGGAAAAGGCTTCAGTCTCAGTGGACCCCTGGAGTGCAAATCAAGTAACAGGTGTGATGCTCAGTTGTTTAGGCTTCACCTGGCAGAGAGGGCAGGATTCAGGGAAACCTGGGCTCCTGGGGCCCTCGACTCAGGGCTCGATACACGCAGCAGAGCCAAGTCCAGAATGCCTGTGGGGCTGAGTTTACGTCTAATGTTTTGCCCCTTGCTCTGCTCTGGGTGAGGCTCCTCTTCAAGGTTGTAGGGTCATGGAAGAAAGCAACTAATGCAATGTGGGAGTCAAAAAGTAAAGCAAGGGATGAGTTGCTAGTGATTTGGATGCATCTGGAAGAGTTTTATAAATGTTCTTTGTGTTTATGAAATAAATTACTTTTTTTTCATTTCTTTATAAGTAGTACCAGAGGGCAACATTTTTCTCTATATTGATTTTGATAAGACTGGACCATACTCTTTCTATATCCAATGTACCCACTTAGAAAACCATCTATTTCTTTCTTCCTCACACATTTATCCAAGTCCTGTTGTATGCTCTGCCTTTAGGGGACATTCAGATGAAAGCCAGGCTCGTCCAGTCACATTGCCGTGTGTGTAAGTAGCAGCGTTACAGAGTAAGTGAGTAAGAGTCTAGATTGTACATAGAAAAGACGGAGTGATGAGCTCTGCCCAGGGAGTCAGGAAAGGTCTGACAGGATAGGAAATGCAGGATGAGCAGGAATCTACCAGTGGATGATGAGGGCCACCTGACAAAAAGGCAGTGTGTGCAAAGCTACAGGCATGCAGGACCATGGTGTGTCGGGAGCATGTTAGTGTAAACAGAACATAGGTCTTATGTTGGGGAGCATTTGGAGAGAAGAACAAGATGTCCTCATGCGTTTTCCTCAGGCTTTGGGCCTCAGGTGTGTTTATGGCATGGCTATAAATCCTGGCCCCACCGCTGTATGCTTCTGTGGTCCCAGACAAGCACCTCAATTTTTCTGTCCCCTTAGTTTCTTCATCTGAGATAATAATAGGACACACCTCACAGGGTGGTTGTGAGAATTTGAAAAACAGTATACATGAAGCACTTTGAACATCATTTGTTATTATTAGTTCTGTAATACCTATCATTATGTAATGAACAACAATTACTACTCCAGTTTTAACCCATAGTCAGAGTGGAACAACCTGTTGAGAATATGCTTAGGAAAGGTAACTGTCATCCAGGTGCGTGGAGTGGGGATTGGAGCAGAAGACTGAGGCTGGCGGTGGGAAAGCATTGCATTATTCCCAGGGATGTTGGAGAACTGAACTAGCCTAGTTGAAGTGGAGACAGCTCTGGAAGATGTTGGAAAGGTAGGATTGGTGAGTTTGGTGAGACATTAGCCGGGGAGAGTGAGAACCCTTTTCTCTCATATTCAGGAGTCGTGCTAGGTACATGGTGATGTCAGTCTCCAGGCACCACGGAGGTGTTTATGACGGTTCTGCTTCTTGCATTGCCACTGAGCTCATGTCCACACTGCATACCGGGCAGGGCATCGTTTCCTTCATGATGTTTTCAGCTGACTTAAGTGTAGCCCATGATGATGAACATATTTACATAATGTGTGGCTGGTGAAATCACGGAAGATTAGAATGTCCCGTTTTAATTCCATTTTAAAGATGCTTGTTAAGCAAAAGAATATAATTCATTTTTCAAACTGCTGAAATGTTATTTTGGCCTCTTGAATCAAAGGCATTCCACAAGTGTTTTCTTTATTACATGCCTTAAACTTTAATTAGAATTTAATTATAAGATCCTGAAGGCATGAGTAGTAAGAGGAGCAGATGGGACAGTAAAAGCAGCTTAGTGAAGGAGGATTAAAGATTAAAAGTTGCTCATTAATGGCATAAGGAATGATCAGAGAACGAAATTACTATGCTTTTGTGCTATTTTGATGCTTTTTCAATTCTATAACTCAACTTTATTCCTGGTTTGAAGCTGAAGAGTCTCATAAATCAAATTTGTAATTTTTTTTTTCAGTCCCCAGAGGTTTTTACATCTAAAATAAACTCAACGGACACTTTTATTTGAACCTTTATTGTAAACTCAGAAGGATCCTTTACTGTTAGTAAATATCTTTAACCACAAACATAGAAAGCAGAACCAGGATGCAGTCTTTTCTCTCCCTTTTCCTCAATGTGTGGGAAACGAAAACAAAACCAAAAAAGATAGATGTTTCAAGTGCTTGCTTTTTTTTCTTTTTTCTTTTTTTTTTTTTAATACAGTTGTGCTTCCAGAACTTGGCTGGACTTATCTTTTTTTTCTAACACGCACCCTGGCTGATGTTTCAGTGTCAGCAGCTCTGGGATGGCAGAAGGAACACAGTGCATGGAGCCAGGGTCCCTTCTTAACTGTGGTCTTGGACAAATCACATCCCCTTTCTGCTCCTCTTTTCTTACCTGTCAAAATTGTTAAAGAATTCCTATTTCATGTTGTGATGATTTAACCTGAATTCGGTAATTCCACAAGGGTAATTGAGGGCCTACTAGGATAGTGCCTGTCCTCAAAAAACTAGCTCCATGACCAGAGGGAAAATAGGACAATAAGTAAATCAAAATAAAGTAATGCTATAGTAAAGTATGCATAAAGTGACAGAGGGACACATAGAGCCAAGAGATAATGTGTGCATAAGAGATTTATAAAGTGCCTTACAAATACAAGCCATTTAGAAATATAAGGTGGTGCAATTAGGGATTCTGACTAGTCACAAAACAGGTAAAACTTGACATAGGACAGAATGATTTTTTATTCCCTCTAGCACCTCATAGAGCAGTTTGTGCATAGTTGTGGTTCAAATCATATTTGCTGAATTGAACTGAAAGAGGCTCATATCATGTCATGGGTGAACATCAAATGAGTATAAGAGAGATTTTGTTAAAGGTGGATGAGGAAGCCATGAGTCTATGAATCCAGAGTAAGTGGTTCCCTGGGATGCTTGTTATCTCCTCAGGAACTTAGCTCCCGTGCCCCTCCTGCCTGTAGCCTACCCCGCAGTTGGCCTGTCGACGTTGCCCACGTTGGGTCATCGGCTGGAAGGGTGATAGTCCTCAAGGAGTGGGGACACCTCGAGACTGCCCCTCTGTCACACAGTGAGGATGACCTGCTGTCATTTAAGATGATCTCCTGCGGGGCTAATGACGCCACTACTTAACGCTTTTGCTCCTACTTTTTCTTTCCTTGGTGAAATCTTAAATTTATATTCTTCTCCCCAAGTAATTAGAATCTTAATGCGGACTAGACAACAGTTGAAAATAAAAAGGAAGGAAAAATATATAATGAAACAAAAGGAGTTTCATCTCCTACCATCCGGGGACAACTTTGTTTTTCTTTAAATATCTTGATGTACAGTCAATTCTAATCAGCTACAGATTCTATGTTTGTGAAATCACCTAATCACTAAAATTTATTTGTAATCCCCAAATCAAACTTGTGGTGCTTTCATGGTCATTCTCAGACATGTACAGAGTTGCGAAACTTTTCTAAGTTGCCCAGGGCACACATTCCCAGCTAAAGTGGGACGAGAAGACCCTCTGCCTTCTTACTTTCACTTTCACACTGTAAAGAAATATCATTTTGTGGTCGATTAGTGCCCCGTTTTTTTTTTGTTTTTGTTTTCCTTTTCATTTTTGTGCTTTTTGTTGGTGACTTCACTCTTTAAAATGGCCCCCAAGTGAAGTGCTGTCTGTGTTTCTGAAGTGCAAGAAAACTGCAGTGTGCCTTATGAGGAAAATATACACGTTCGATAAGCTTCATTCAGATATGAGTTAAGTTCTGTTGCCTGTGAGCTTAATGTCAATGAATCACCAGTATATATTAATTAGGGTGTTTTTCAACAGAAGCTTGCATAAAACACGGCTGTGTATTGATTGGTTGACGCTGTAACCAGAGGCTCGCAGGAACCTAACCCTGGGTTTTCTTTAGGGACAGTGGTTCAGTAGTCGCTAATTCAGCATTTGTGGAGACGTCATAGACCGTAAGTGCTGCAAATAATGAGAATGGACTGTGTATTTTTCTAGTCTTCTCGCTCTCTCTTTCATCATCTTTTCATATCACAATACCCCAACCTCTGTGTTGTATGTAGTATATACCGGTGGTCCCAAAATAATGTATACAAGTGGACACTTCGGTCAACGTTGCTCAAGCAGTAGTTCGCCATAATCAGAAGTGTCTGGACGCTGATGGTAACCACTTTGAGCACCTCTTGTCATTAAGAAGTCAAAGGTGACTTGTATTCATCTTTTGTTACCGGTATATATTATTACAATTTTAATACAGTTTTCCTTTCTTAAAATGTGTGTACATTTTGTTGGCATCCTCTGTATATACTATGTGCTTAAATTACGTATGCCAATGTTTAGCAATTGTGTCACACAATACACTATTCTGTGTCATATCTTTTAACTTATCAATTGTGTTGACCTTTGGCCTGTTTGCACTCAGATCCATTTGTTGCCCTTGTCCCGCTCTTTTACGCGTTCCGTGGGGTTGACCCCTGCCCTCTGACATTTTGACATCAGTGGGAGGTGGGAGGGCAGGAGGAAGAGGGAAGCCCGTGTGTTTGTTCTTTCCTCTCTCTGCCTTGGGCGGCATCACTGACAGTGGCCACATCCCCGCTGTTGCTTTCCCATGTGCTGGGCAGGCCCCTATGGCTCCAGCTTCTGATGGGTGACCCTGGCTCTTGAATTCCAGAAACCAAACCTCTTCTCTTTGTTCTTTCAGCTGACTTAGGAGCAGCTTCCTACTGTTGCTAATCTCTTTGAGTTTCTGACCTATCCCCTGGGTAAAGCATCAGATTCAAAAGCCAAGGCGAGAGAGAGAGAGAGAGAGAGAGAGAGAGAGAGAGAGAGAGGGAGAGAGAGTGGAGAGAGAGAGAGAGAGAGAAGAGAGAATATGGTAGCAAGGGTGCAACATTACTTGTATGCGAGAGGGACTGAGAATGTGGTAGAGAGAGAGGTCGGCACCAGGGCCATATGTGTTCAGTGTGTGATGCAAGCTCTGTGTGTCTTCGGTCAAGCAGCTAAGATGCTGTAGACAGTTGGAAAGCTGCCCCAACCTCTCCTCCCGAGCTTCTTTGTCTGGAATCTCATTCCCCTAAACTTGACTAGCTCATCCATGGAGGGAGAAAAAAAAATCCATTCTGATAATTATTCTGACAGGGCTCTTATATGGCCTCGTTCCCTAAAATATATACTTTTTCCCCCCTTCTTCACATTAGGATCCTTTCTCCTAGGAGTTTGAGATCCCCTGTGGGTGATATACTCAATTCTGAGCCTCTTGTTTTGACACAGTCCTTATTAAAAATGTATTTTCTCCCAGGCTTGGCTGCACCCCCTGAAGTGTGGATTAACAGAAAGGCCTTTAGAGCCGAAAGACATTTTTGAAGAACCTCTGTACCAAGTGACATTAAATATTTATCACCTGCCACATGTAAATCGTTCATCTTCTTGCTTTTACTCTTGGACCAAAAGGTTTCTTGTCTCTTTTATGCTAAAGTGGAGATCACAAAAAAGCTACTTTTTACCTTGCTGTGGTGTTTTTCCTGTCCCTAAAATGTTTCTCTGTCCTTATAGCAGCACTGGAAAGACTGCTTCTGACTTTCAGCATCTCATCGGGAGGCAGTGTACTATCATGATGCAATAAAACCCTTATATCCTGGGGCAAACGCAGTGGGCCCTGCTGTTTGCAAGCTGTGAGGGCCTGGGAATCTGATATCCACCTCTCAAGTTTGTTGTGTAGGTAAAATGGGATGGCGCATGAACAGCACTTAGCATAATTCCTGGCGCCTAGTGGGGCTGCCGTAAAAGGAAGCTCTCTCTTCACCCCCCTCCTGTTCTTAGGTCTTCCATCTGGGACTTTCCAAGTACATTTCCAAGCAACCTAGAATGAAGTATGCTATTAATAAAAACCAAAAGCACTCAGTTTAATCTTATTTAATAAAGTTGAAATGTTGCTCAGGCACCCTTCACTGTTTTTGGAATGGCTTTGTAAAAATTTTTGATCTTGCTAAAAATATAGCATCTCAAAGGCTCGTTTCAGCCTTTATGATTTATACCTGAAAACATACAGAAGTTTAGATAATTTTGGCATACACACATGCAACCTATGTGTATATATACTCATTCATTCTCTCCTCTCTCTCTCTCTCTCCACACACACACACACGTATGTATGTATGTGTATCTATGCAGGCACACATATAACTCTTTAAGAAATGTTATTCTAATGTTTTATTTTCTTAAAGTCTGTACTTCACATCATTTTTTTCCCCCAGAACTGTTTATCCTCACTCCAGACATGACCGTTGGAAAGGTGGCAGAAAAAACAAACGGCTGGTGTGTTTTGGGGCAGTCTGCATTCCTTTTAACTCTCTGAGACCAGGCTTATGGTTGAGCTTTCAACCTATTTGTTCTGGGGCCCAACCACTTTGATTTCTGCTTGAAAATTAGCCTGTTGTTCAAGCTCACGAGAGCCGGCACTGAGCTTTCTCGGTTTTGAGAACTAGAGATCTATGAAGTGTTGGATTTTATTTGTAACTTTAACCAAGGCAGCTTTAACTGGGCTTTTGTTTTCTTATTTAACTTTTATCCTTGTAACCTTAACTTGATTTCTTTTTTGGAATCTCCATCCTCTCCATCCCACAATTCCTAATCCCTCTTTTGTCCTCAGATTTTCCTCCAAAGTCAGGAGTATGACATTTAAATCCATCCTTTAGGAAGTGTCTAAAATGTAACACATACATAGAACCATTTATTTTTTCTAGGTTGCTTAGGAAGATGGAACAAAGGTTTTAGAATGCAGCATTTAAAAAACATGGACAGAAGTTGTGGTGCAGCTTGGGAGAAGAGTGGATTTTAGAAAGCATCAGGACTCTGTCACTTGGTCTTCCCTTGGAAATAAAAGTGTGGGCTTTTATTTCCTCTGTGAGGGGCCCAGGAGCTAGGGCTGTGGATGGTTTAGACAGGAAAGGATTGAAGGAATAACTGCTTCCAGACCCTGAGCCTTGAACACTCAGCCGTCATTCAGGCCCTCAAGAAAAGGAGCAGGTGGCATAAGGAGGCTTAGGGAGTTTCCAGACAACTTCCCTTAGCTCCAGCTTATGTG
Organism: Rhinolophus ferrumequinum; assembly: GCF_004115265.2. NCBI lineage: Eukaryota > Metazoa > Chordata > Mammalia > Chiroptera > Rhinolophidae > Rhinolophus > Rhinolophus ferrumequinum. The sequence goes on from NC_046292.1 coordinate 43,071,457, forward strand.
TCCCTGGTACTATGGAAAACACTTTCATACCTCAATCCACCCTCAGAACAACTCTGTTAAGGAGGTGGCATTATTTCTATTTTACACGCGAGGAAAGCGAAGCTCTGGGAGGTGAAGGAAATTTTAAGGCATAACCACGATTAAAATGAATCTGGGTTAACTAGTTTGTAGAATATCTTTCTCTTTCACTAAGTACTTCTTTCCTCCTTGGTTAGTATGGCCCTTCTCTGGAGCTTTCCTTCTTGTCTTTTCTCAGCAAAAGGGAGGAACTGGGATCTGGGGAGGATCTGTTATGTGTCAGGCACTGTTTTATGCAATACACATCTATGCAGTGTGTGTTCTAATAGTAACCCTGTGAGAGGGTCTGGTATTCCCATTTTCAAGAGGAAATCCCTGAGGCTTTGAGGGATAGGTAATTTTCTCAAGGTCATATAGGACCTAGCAGGTGACTCTAGGGTTTGAGCCCAGATGTTATTCTAGAATTTCTCCCAAGTCCAGTAACCAGCTGTCCATATTAGGAGGAGGTCCACCAGTGGGGGCCACTCAGAAGTGGCCGTATGTGGCCATCCGCTCAGAGCTGTTGTCTTCCACATGCTGTTGCAGTCGCATTTCATTTTTATTATTTAGGGATTTAAGACCGCAGTAGGATTGCTTTCTCAGTCTAACTTACCTCAGAAACAAAGATAACAACAACAGTGATGAGGGGTGTTGCTACCATATGTGAGTCACTGTGTGTACTAGGCATGGTTACTTAGTCTGTATGCACAGTCTTTCTGGTTGATCTTATAAAAACTCTAAAGTTTTCTCTAATTGACAGATGCAGAAATACTCAGAGAAATTGAGTCTGCCCCACCTCACACTACTAGTAAGTGGAGGAGTGGGATTTGAACCTAAGGCTTCGTATACCAAAACTTTACTTCTTCCACTTAGCATACGGGCGGGACATATATCTCTGGGAGCAGGTGTGGGGACCTCAGGTGGTACCTAAGGTGATTTATGATAGTATGGAGGCAGGGCATTAAAAAACAGTAATTCACATAGTGAAGTGATTCTTCCCTTTTCAGTTGTCTCATAAACCATCTGTTTACATCAAGGAAAAAGTCTTAGGTGCCAGTATGTCTTTTACAACTTTCTAGTTCTTGCTCTTTTTTCTTTTTAACTAAGAGAGAACAGGGCTCAGGCTCTGAGGCTTGGGCAACAGAATCTAGAAGAATGCAGTGACACTCATGCTTTCATTGTACTTTCAAGTTTTCTCTAATAAAAAAAAAAATTATGCCATGTTTATATATACAGAACAGTATATGCATGTACCTATGACCTACTGAAACATTAGACTAATTTCAGGTACTATTGGGACCTTTGTGTTTTTTCTCCGATGGTGTCTTGTTCCCAACATATTACATAATCACTGTACAATAGTCAAAGTCAGTTAGTTAACATTCAAACTATGCGATTACCTGATCTAAAGACTTCATTTTAGTTTTGCCACTTGTCTCACTGATGTCTTTTTTTTCTGGACCAGAATGTAATCTAGAATCACACAATGCATTTAGTTGTCATTATCTTCTTTGTCTCCTTTAATTTGGAACATTTCCTCAGTCTACATTTTTTTTTTTTTATGACCATGACATTTTTGAAACGTCTGGTTAGTAAATTTGTATCATGTCCCTCAATTTGACTTATGTTTCCTCAGGACTAAATTCAGATGATCCGTTTTTGGCAGGAAAATCACAGAAATGATGTGTGTGCTTCACTGTGCATCTAATCAGGAGGCACGTGATAGCAATTTGTCCCAGCTCTGGTGGTAATGTCACTTGGTCAAGAGTAGTGTCTTCCAGGTTCTGCACTGTAAAGTTACTACGGTCCCTTTTGTAATTAGTAATTACTTTGTGGGGAGGTACTTGGAGACTATGTAAATACCATGCTTCCTATCATACCTTATCCCACTAATTTTAGCATCTGTTATTAATTCTAGCCAGAAATAATTATTCCTGTGGTTTTGCCAGATGGTGTTTTTCTGTTTATAATTTCTTCTATATTTATTAACTGGAAGTCAGCTATAAGTGGTTTTCCCTTTGTCTCCCATTTTTATATTCTTTCAATTATTTATTGCTATCACTATGGTACTTATGAATTCTTATTTTATTCTGTTGGTTTTAATTCCTTACTATCATTTTGTGGCTCAATTAGTCACAGATTTAACCATTGGAAACCCCTTCACGTTGGCTTCTGTGTCCTTTTGCCTTGTGCCCATCTTTACTTTCTGGCAACAAAGGATGTCACTTACTACTTCCCTTGCTTCAGCCCTGGAATCACCTGATTCTCCAAGGAACCCTGAGAGAAGCCTGGTCTTGCTCTTCTCCTTCCTTTCCTGCCAGTAACTACTTCATGCACGGTAGTATGATTTCCTCTCTCCCCAGTGCACTGTTAAGGTCGTGGCAAAAGCAGTGGGTGTTCTTGGTTCTTACATTACTGTGTATCAGACACCTCTTATGTCCCATATCAGATCCTCTCAGGAAGATGGTAAAGAAAAGCTGCATCATTTCTTGCTCCAGCTGCTGTCGCGGGGACCAGGTTTGCATGGGCTCTGAGGAGCATCACACAGGTGTAAACTGACCATGCCTCACCTCATGCTGCCTCCTGGCCATGCTGTACCATGAGGGTTCCTTGTTAATGCTACCTCTGGGTCTCACTCTTTGCCAATGCGTGTACAACTTGCATGTGTGGGGGAATTAAGTGCCCATTCTCCCCATATGGATGGTTCTGAAATACAGTTTATGTGGTGCAGGGGATTGGAGTGAGGAGGTGGTGGATGGTCGTACAGGATGGAGAATTAATCACTCTTAGTGGGGCCAGCTTGATCGTGCAACTTCATTTTGCATTCTCCCTCTTATTGTTTCACTCCCTTTGTCCATCACTCCCCTCTGGATTCCTGAGATTGCACTTCCTAGTGTCGTACTGGCACATGAACCCTCTTGCTCAGGGTCCACTTTCTGGGGAATCCAGGTGAAGATCTGCTCTGTTGAATCTTTATTCTCTGTAATCCCTTAACTTCTACAATGTCATGTTCATTCATACATTAATATCAATTCATTCATTCATTCAAATCTTACTTATGGAGAGTTTATCTGTGGGAGGCATTGTATACAGGCAGACAAAGACCCTGATTGCATAGCACTTATAGTGAGGGACACAGAAATAACTGAATAAACAAAAATAATTCAGCTGAATGGTAAGTGCTCCGAAAAAAAAAAAATGCTACAAGGAGAGGGGTTGAAAGTGGATCAAATGAGGAATGGCACTGAGATGGTCAGGCCGTACTCTCGGAGGTGACGTTTGAACGGCGGAGGGACCAATGAGAAGAAATGAGCTGAGTGATCATTCAGGAGGTGGAGGAACTTGTGCACGGGCTGGTGTGTGTACCTGACCTTTCTGAAGAACGTCAAGGAGGCCAGCATGACTAAACCTGGTGAGCCAGGAGCTAGTTGTTGGAGATGCAGCCAAGAGAGGCAGAAACCGGTCAGTCCTTGTAAGACCTAGTAGGGTATGTTTTGGAGTTTTGCTTTTTTTCTCAGTGTACCAGGAGGACACTGGATGGTTGTGGTAGAAGAATGACATGATGTGATTTCTATTTTAATGAGCTGTTTCCAGCTGCAATGTGGAGAATGGGATTGTTGGGAGAGAAGAGTAGAAACAGGTAAGAGCCGTTGCAGTAATCCAGGTAAAAATTGATGGTGGTTGGGACCACACTCCGAAAGATGATGGGATGCCTTTTGAAGTTGATGCTGAAAAGACTTGCTGACGTCGGGAGGGGAGGTGTCAGGTAAAGAATAATCAAGGATGAGTCCATGACCGCTTTACTCCCTTGACTTTGATGATACCACGCACACGTGCACCTTTCTGATGCCTCTTGCTGGGTTTCACGTATAGAGTCCTCTTCTACGTCTCTTTATGTGAGTTTTCAGAGGCTTAGGTCCTTTTCTGTTCTCATTCTGCCAGGGATTATCCACCAGAAGCCACACACTCTCATTCCTAAAGGATCTCAGAAGGTAGCAGATGGGAGGCACAGACGGAGACTGCACACAGACACCGTGGAAGACGGGCAGCCGTGGCAAACTGGTCTCAGGAGGGCTTCTTGAAATGAGCCCTTTCTGAGTGTGTTACCAAGAGAGGGAATATTGGCTCCGTATTGCAAAGTCTTTTTATTTTTCAAGACAAGTCCGAAATCCAGATTTTTAAAATAGTCGCAATCTTAAGATTTTTATATGTTAGCTGAAACTTTTTTAGGAACTCTGTGGGGGCCAAACACAACAAGTCTGTGTTCCAGATGTGCTCCTTGGGTTTGCAACTTTTGCCAAAATGTTCTTTCTGGGGTAACTCAGTGTACATGGCTTGGTTTTATTGATTTAATTTATGGGCCAGTGACTTCCAAATCTGTATTTCCAGCAGTGTTCTTCAAAACATCACTAGCCATTGGGCACAGTTACAGAGCTTTCCACAGCTGTCTCCTACCAGCATGTCCCAGATTCAAATTCCCCACCAACTTGCCCCTTTCCTGCCTGCTCTGGATTAGTGATGGGGACCATTTCCTTTCAGGGGGAGCGGTCAGGCTGAAATATGGCTTCATTCTTGGTGACTATCTTGTTTACAAATTGAATATTCAGAAGTCCATCTCTGTGTCTGGTGACTTTCTAAATAGTTTTCAATGCACCTCCTTTTCCTACAATCTTCATTCGGTCATTCAGCTGGCTTTGGCAGCAGTATAGCTAAGTCTCCATTATTGTACCTATTTTTACAGATGATGGAACTGAGACTTGGAGAAAACTTATAATTTGTCCAAATCATACAGTAACAAGGGTCAGAGTAGCAGTTTGAACCAGGTGGTATTATTGCAGAACATGTACTTTTCATAAGTGCAAAATAATAAATTGCTCATCGGTATTACCGGAGATTTAAATGACAAATGTATGATCTTGGTGATCATTCCAAAATATATATGTATACCAAATCCTCGCACTGTACACTTTAAATATGTACAATTATATTTGTCAATTATTTCCCAATATAGTTGAAAGAAAATTAAAGTGAACAATTCAGTGGCATAAATAAATAAATAAGAAAGAAGTTGAAGTAATCAACTAGAATTACCTAGAATTGCTTATAGCCAATCTCTTCTAGTATACTGATAAATATTATATATTTTTAATTATGGTATCATCTAGATATAAAATGGTGCTTGCTCAGTACTCAGGGGGTACTTGAGAACACATCTTTCCCTTATAGATTTTTAGCTCTTCCTTAGTTTGGATACATTTGCTTCATGCATGCATTCAGTTAAATGACAAAGAAGTTTAGTGCAAATTGTGAAAATTCAGTGTCCACATCGAAGACATTTTCATATCATTTACAAATATGGCCCTATAAGAGAGTCCAGGTGTCTGAAAGTAAACAAAATTGACCCCTCCTGTCAGGGAGCCTGTTGCCTGGTGTCTCTGGGTCCCGTTTGTGGATGGGCTGTGTAGGTTCATCTGCTTCTCTGGCGGCCTTCACCCAGCTGTCCTCAGCGGACAGGCCTGGCCTGAGCTGACTCCGGGAAGGAGATTCTGCCTGCTGCTTCTCTCCATGGCATTTTCCAGAGGGTGTGTTGTTGTTTTAATGGAGAGCGCTGGCAACTGCACTTTTGTCTGTGTGGCAGTCCCCCCTTAGTGGTTGGTGTTCTGCGTACTGAAAAAGATAGCTTTTATTTTGAAAAGACAAATTCTCACCACCCCCCATGAGAGCAAGCTTATTCCTCGGTACATAGATGCTCTGGGTTCAAACACAGCCAGAAGGCTTTGCAAGAAGCCCTTGGGGGATTTTACCACCAAAAATGTAACTGTAATAGTTAAGCGCTTGAACTTCAGATTCAGATATTGCTGGGTTTGAGCCGTAGCTCATTTCTCTGAGCCTATTTATAATCTGTAAAATGGGAATAATAATATTAATACTTAGACTGTATAGGATCGTTATATGGATTAAATGGAATAATGCCCGTGAAACCTTTATCTAAGTACTTCATAGTAAGCACTCAGTAAAGTTAGTTATTTCCATTGTTATTAAAATAACGCTTTAATTATTATATTAGCTCAAGTAACAGTTCTTCAGGCAACTCCTATTATGTATTCTCCCAGCATCACTCTCACACTGAAGGAGCTACTTAACTACCGTTAAGCCATGCTTGTTCAGCATTCCTTCCTGCCCAATTCTGAATTAATTAATTAAACCAACAAGCTCTTTTTAAGTATCTTCTAGGTGCCAAGAACTGCACTAAACACTGCGCATTTGAGAATGGTGTACTGTGAAATGTCACCCCTTTTCATTCTGTTTCTAACTCAAAATGCATTATTGTGGTTTCTCAAATGTGCCGTCTCTCTTCCGACCTCCCTGCTTTTGCACAGATTGTTCCTATGACCTGGAATACTCTCTCTCACTTATCAAGTTGGCAGATTTCTACCCTTAGCTCAAATCTCGTCTGAAGCCAGCTCGAACCCCCCAGGGAGATTTAAGTGCTCTTTCAGCGGTCTGTGTGCTGTGCTTTTAGTACATTATTCACGTATAATATTCTCATGAGTGTGTGGATTATAACTGTTGGCCTGTGTTTCTCTTCACTGGACTAGGGGCACTTTGAGGGCAGGGACTACATGTCTTTACTTTTGTATTCTTAACAAAGTGCTCACAGGGACTTAATTCTATTTATTGGTGAGTTGGATTCATGAATGGATGGGTACATGGGAGAAAGAAGAAGAAGAAGTGAATTAAAATAAACAAATAAGTGAGAGGACCAATGAATGACACAGGGACCTGACCTTGAGATGCTGTCACACTTGTAGGGGAGACAGGAATGTAAACTCTTTAGGGATACTGGGCTTTGTGCTGCGCGATCTCTGAGCATAAATAACAAGTGGCAGCTCTCAGGTTCTGCCAGTAGACATGTATTGTTTCAGCTACTCCGTGTTTATTTACATTTTTAAAAAAGAATCATTCAGGTAACAGACATAAAAATGCAGACCTCCGGTTTCCCAGATTTGGCAATAGCAGGTCCAGTCTCTGTAGGAACGGTGTCCTGGAGCAGAGAGGCAGGGGCAGCTTTTACTTTGGGCTTACGCTCTGCAATTCCCTGCCTTCCTTCACTTGTTTATGTTACCAACCTGACCCTTGAGTGCACTTGAGTTTGTACCCCCTACTATATAGAGGATGATTTGGAATTTCTTCCAGTGGGGAAGTGAGGGAAGAGACTATTCAGTGTGGAAGGGCCTAGAGATGTGGAAACTACCTGGGATATTGGAGAACTGGTGTAATTCCCTTCCATCTAAAGGACACAGAACTTGTAGGGGACTAGCAGGAGTTGGCTAAGGTCAAAGAAGCTTTCAGAGGCCCATTCCTGAGCCTTTTTATATTTTTTGCTGATTCTGGGTTTTAGCCAATTATAAATGGAGTTGGGTGATGGTTTAAATGAGCAGTGACATGCTTGGACTTGCCATGTCTGTGGTAAGATGGATGAAGTCCGAGGGGCACAGCAGCAGATGCAGGTAGACCCAATAAGAGGCTATGCTCTAGGTCAGTGGTTCTCAACCTGGGGTGATTTTGCTTCTCAGGGGACACCTGGCAAAGCCTGGAGACATTTTTTATTGGGGGGGGGGGTGAGAGCACGGAGGGGGAGCTACTGGCATCTTGTGGGTAGAGTCAGGAGATGTTGGTGAACATCCTGCAATGCCCAGGATAGACCCCACAACAAAGAATTATCAAGCCCACAATGCCAATAGTGACAGGGTTGAGAAGCCCGACTCTAGTCTCACTGATACGTGAAAAGGACGTGAGCTTGATAGCGACAGCCGGTCTCCTTAGAAAGGGGTGAAGTCAGAGTGCATTTGGGAGGTGGAGTCAGCGGGCCTCAGCCACTGACGGTTTGATGGCGTTTGTTAGAGGAGAGAAGAGGAGGAGGAGGAGCAAAACAGGGAGCCGCACCGGAGCAGGATTTACTTAGCAAATCCAGAGGAAACCAACCTTTAAAGGTCTACATTTTCAATTCCATCATTCATTTCTATTGACTAAAGAGCACATCAATAGGCATTTTCTCATCCTTTTAATATTTTTAAGAACAAACTGGTATTTGTAATTTCATTAGTAAATTTAGGCTATCTGGGGAAAAAATATAGGAAGGGTCTCATTTATATTTTGGGGCATTCATTTGCAAAGATTTTTACCTTTTAGTTTTGAGATAAAGGCATGAGGCCAAGGTCGGTTTAAGTGCTGTCCCAGGTCACTTTCCTGATGTGTTTTTCTCTCCAGAAATTCCTTGATCTTTTAGTGTAAATCCCCTATAAAAATCCTTTGGAAAATGGAAATTCTATCAAAATGTATCTGGTTTTGTTTCTTCTGACATAACCGTTTTGACACTAGTCCTTAGTTAAGGGAAAGTGGAACTTAGGCTTGACAGCTCCTACCTTCCTTGTGCTAAAATTAATTTGATCTATTTTGTTGGTGCAGGAAATTGGGGTTTTGGAGGCCCAGGAAGAGGACTGAAGGTTGGGGGGTGGGGGATAGTGGAAAGGAAAGACTGATTAATAGTGACAGGGCATGCTACTGAATCTTGGAAAAAAGCTTTTATTTTAAGTCCCATATCTTCACCACAAATACTAATTTATCCAAATTCTCGTTACCTGGAAATACCTTGTTTCCATGCCGGGTATATCGATCAGGCAGGATTCTGAAGAAGGGGACGGATGGGTAGTTAAGGACTCTTCACTTCCATCTGCACAGAGTGACCGCTGCTCTTTGTGTTCTCATTCTGGACACTGCCATTTTGAGAAGAGTGTGAAGGCAGGCGAGGGCTCCACCGGAAGGCATCCAGCACCCACCGGAGCACCTGTGTCCGTTCTCTCTTGTCAGCGTGTCAGGCGGGGTCCCTGCAAGAAGCAGGTGGCACACTCAAATGGGGTAATTGGAGATGAGTGGGCAAGGGTGGGGAAAACCACAAAGGGTATAAGACCCCTGGGCTTCCAGAAGTGGAGCTGGCACCTCCTCTGGGCCATAAGGACAAGGAAGGGCCTGTGTGTTAACCAGGTTTTGGAGAGACAGTTGTATGGAGAGGCTCACCACTGTGACTGTTAGTACAGAGCCACGGCCAGGCCACATTTTCCTCTCGCCTGTTCACATCCCTCTGTGTCCCCCCATTGGCCAACCCCACCTCAAGGCCAGAGGGCCGAGAGCCTTTTGGTGGGCTCCACAGTGGTCAGCATTCTGGGCCAGAAAGCAGGATGGAGAGAGAAGGTTAGAGAACGACTCTGCAGAGGCAGATGGAAGACGGCTGGGACATTTGGGCATTCTTTCTGATTGGTTGGTTCTTGTGGTCAGATATTTGTGGAGGAGTCAGGTGGTGGGGGGTGCTGTGCTCAGGAGTCAGAGAGTCTGGACAGAAGCACATCTGCTCTACTTGCTAACTGAGCGATTCTCAGCTCTTTTAAGTTCACCAAGTCCTTATTTCCTCATCATGTGATGGGAGCAAGGGTAATGCCTACATCAAAAGGCTTTTGGGAGACTCAACACAGAAAATATTCCAGTGCTATTGACAGACTTGGAAAAGGCTGCAGAAGCTACAGTAAAATGTGAGAGTATATGCCAGTAAAGTTGTTTTTCTGTATAAAACAGATATGACTGTGTTGTGAAATAATGGTTGATTTTTTTCCTTCATCACATTTTTCTGTATCCCAGATTTCCTACCATCAGAAAAACAAAGACATCCATTAGTGTTATTAATAAATATGTTAGTACTGCTCTTCACGTTATTATTCTTGGCTAATTCTGTCCTCTCTGGGTTACTATGGGGTATGAATTTGCAGCCACAGCAGACGCCTTAGTGACATGTGTGTCGTTTCTTGTGACTGAACGTAGGTTCAGTTTTAGGGCCGCATCCCCAGGAAGCGTCTGCCGGCCCCTCAGGTGCTTCTCCTCTGAGCATCCTCTCCTGTAGCCCTGGGCTGTCACCAGCACTCATCCCACCGTATTACAATTCCTTCCTCTACGAGACGTGACTCCTTTAGGTCCAGGACGGTATTTCGGTCATCTCCATGTCCCCAGTGCTGTCTTGCTCTTGTTCCCACCTGCTGCCTTCATTCTTGTTGTCTAGGTTCCCCACATGGCTGGATGGACTTTTCAGCTCCTCATACCATAGCTTCTACAACAGAGAGCAACTGACCTGTGCTTTCGCTTTTCTCAAGCTTCCAAATCCTGGGGAAGAATTTTGATTATTTTCATATGCTCAGGTCCACATCCCTTATTGAATCAAGTATACCCATGGGAGTGTTATATTATAATGGCCTCAGCTTTACTCAAGTGTCCATTCCCAGGGGAATCTGTAGTGGCCAATAGGGTGGGGTCTATACAATCATGAGGGCTCTTATTTAAATCAGTTGGCTGCAGTGGGGAAGGAGACGGAATCTGTTAGGAATGTATTTAGTGACAATACTAAGAAGCTCTTATTTAAATCAGTTGGTTGTAGTGGAGAAGAAGCATGTATCAGGAATGCATTTACAAGCAGGAAAAAATTGGTTCTTGGAAGATGAAAGAATCTTACATATCCCAGTGGTTTGTGACCTTCTAAAGCTCATCCCTACCTAACAATGTAAATAGATACACAGGTATTTTTGCATTTTATGGGGTGAGGATAAGGAAAAGAATGTCTACAAAGGCTCTTTAGTGGGTCGATGGTGGAAAAAAGATTGAGCAACACTGAGTTATAATGACATTAATAATACCTAATACTTATGTAGTGCTTACCAAGTGCTGTTTTGAATGTTTTATATTTATTATGAGCTCATTTAACAATATACCCATTTTACAGTGGCTTAAACAAATAGGCTTGATTTCCTACTTTTACTCCTAAATAATAGTACAAAGGGGCTTTGACCACGTCAAAGCCAGAATATCTTTAGTTCTGTAGACTTTTCCTTCATGCTGATCGCTTCATGTTCCAAGACAGTTGCTGTAGCCCTAGACATTATAACCACCTTTTAATGCTGGGAAGAATTGGGAAGAACTGGAGAAAGTAGAATCCCCATTTTTTTTTGTGAATGAGAAGAGTGAAAGCTTCCCCAGGAGCCTTCCTACCGGAGTGTGCTTAGGTCTTCAAGTGGCTGGAGAATTAGGTCCAGTGGCCCCTTGTAGCTACAAGGGAGGCAGGGAAAGTGCAGAGCAGATTGTCGTGGCTGGCTTAGATGTACATAATCTAATATGACAGCCACATACGACTATTTAAATTTTTTTATTGAAATATAATTTATAAACCATCATATTTACCATTTTAAATGTACATTTTAGTGGTGGTTAATATATTCACAGGATTATGCAACTGTCACCACTGTCTAATTACAGAATATTTTCATCAGTCCCCCTCAAAAAACCCAGTATCCGTTAGGAGCCATTCCCCATTTCCCCCTACCCGCAGCCCCTGGCAACACTAACCTACTCTCTGTCGCTAAGGATTTGTCTGTTCTGGACATTTCATATAAATGGAATCAAACCATATGTGACATCATGGGTCTGGCTTCTTTAAGTTAGCATAATTTTTTCAGAGTTCACCTATGTTGTATCACATATCAGCACTTTTTAAAAATCAGTTCCTTTTTATGACTTAATAGTCGACTGCATGGGTGTACCACGTTTGGTTTATCCATTCGTTTGTTGATGGACATTTAGGTTGTTTCCACCTTTTAGTCATTATAAATAATGCTGCTGTGAACATTCGTGTACAAGTTTCTGGGTGACCCTATTTTCATTTCTTTTTTCAATTCTCTTGGGCATATTCTTAGGTTTGGAATTACTGGCTCATACAGTAACTCTATGTGTAACCCTTTGAGGAAATGCCAGACTACTACCAAAGCAGCTGCAGCATTGTATACATCCTGATGGCAATGTGTAAGCGTTCCAATTTCTCCACATTCTCTCCAACACTTGTATTTTCTTGTTGTTGATCTAGCCATCCTAGTGGATGTGAAGTATTCTCTCTTTGTGATTTTGATTTGCATTTACACAATGACTGCTGATGTTGAGCACCTTCTCATGCACTTGATCGCTATTCGTGTGTGTTCATCGGAGTAATCTGCTCAGATCATTTGCCCATTTTTTAATCGGGTTATCTGACTTTTTATTGTTGAGTTATAGTGGCAGTTTAAATTGAGATCAGTTAAAATTAAATAAAATTAAAAATTCAGTTCCTCAGTCACAGTAGCCACATTTTAAGTACTCAGTTGCCACATGTGGCAAGTTGCTACTTTATCAGACAGTTGCATATATAGAGCATTTCCATCACTGCAGAGAGTTCTGTTGGACATCACTGGCTTGGACCATCGAGACTGATTGCCTGGAGTTGGGTACGTGGCCACTAAACAAAATCAGGGTTTTGTTACGCTAAGGAAGGATGGGAAAATGGCATATAATTATAGAATGTTCTTCAGAAAGAGGAAGGTGTCCTGGTTTCCAAAGAGATGGATATCCTGACGATGCATCGACGTTTCCTAAGGGGAGAGCTGGCGCAGGGGGTGAGCAGGAGGCCAACATTCTATGAAGAGCCAGACAGTAAATATTTTCAGCTTTGCCTTTATACGGTATCTGTCACAACTATTCAACTTTATCACTGCAGTAAAAAAGCAGTCAGAGATAATATGTAAATGAATGAGCATGACAATGTTTTTATCACTCTTGATTTACAAAAAACAGGTCGTGGGGCTGGGATTTGGCCCACAGGCCATATTTTGCACGTAATGATATGTAGAGAAGTATGGAAGCTTACAGGGGCCTAACATGCTTCAATACAGGGAATGGTATGACGTGTGATGTGGCTGGAAAATAGGCTCTAGGGTTAATGGTGTAGAGAAGGCTAAAAAGAGAGACAACTAGATTACAAAGGTCCTCAGTGCATATTAAGATGTTTTGTTTTGTTCTGGTATTTTTGTTTGTTTTTAAAAATATTCAAGTGACAAGAAGCCACCAAAGGTTTTTAAGTTTGGAATTATATTAGCCCTTTAGACAACCCTCTGGCAGCATTGTGAAAAGTGGGTTAGAGAAAGTGAAGCTAGAGGTACAGAAGACCAGTTAACCTCTTGAAGACCCTGAACAAAAGCAGTATTAGAAATTGAGTGATTCTGTTAGTAAGTATACCTGTCTCCCAACCATGCTGATAATAGATGGTTTACAGGATACCAGTGACTGTGACATAGGTTAAGTCCCTGTGTCTTGTCTACAAATAAAGATCTGGTAATTATCATGCTCACTGTATCAGTACAGATGTAGACAGCGAAGCCGGTAACTCTTGTCCTGACGAACCTCTTCCCTGTGGGTGGGAGAGTGGGTGTGAAGTGTGGGTCAGGACTTGGGTCATGGACGTGCTCTTTTCATATCTCCGGAGAGGTACCTGGAACCCAGAGAACTGGTGCTGAGTATTACTCTGAGGACATCGGCAACCCTTGGAGAACTGTGAGACTGGAGTTGAATGGGGAGTCCCTTTGTGGCCTTGGAAGAGTTGACTTCTGCGTGGGGAAGGGCGCTCAAGCTCCAGGGCTCAGTTCTGAAAGGCCTTTGGAGGGGAAAAGGAAACCTTGATGAACTTCTAATTTATGAAGTTAGGCCCCAAATTAAGCATCACATGGAGGTTGGCGTGGGAGTATCTGCCATCCGTAAAGAAGAATTATCCACGTGGGCTTAGAAAACCACAAATTCAAATTATGTGTCAATGGATCTTTTTTCCAACATGGTAATCCCAGCCTGTGAGTACACAACATATTTTCGAAGCCAGTTTTGCAGACTGAGTAATAAGAACTGTGCAGTAAATGTTGCTAGCTAGCTAGCGATAAGCTGGTTTTCCTATTTGTAAGCGTATTAAGTACAGAATCTTCTGAAGTTTAATTTGAAGTGGGATAATGCTTAGTGATTTCTGACAGTCTTCATTTTGTGACTATACTCTTCAAGAAAGCATGTTGGCTTATTCACTAGTTAAATCCTCACTGATTCCTAAAGTTATGAAATATAAATGTATTATAAGAAACAGCTTTGGGTCTTTCACAAGGCAGAATTGTACCTCACCCCAGGAATGAAAATGAATGACTATCTTACACGCATCGTGTTCTCCCCTCGGAACATCTTGACTCCAAATGCTGGGCACATCAGAAAATGTCTCCTGATTTTGATTTTGAGTGGCCAGGCTTACATCCAGTGGGAATTATGAGTATTTCCGAGGGTGGGGCTGACAGAGGTGATAACATCAAAAGAGACTGACCCTTGGACAAGACCTGCTTCTTGAAGTCATTTTTCCCAGGGTGGGTGGTGGGTGGGTATGTACTTGTGTGGGCTGCTCTGTAAAAGGGCTCCATTGCCTCTCCAGTAACACTCCAAGGGCAGAGGTTGTGGCTCTTCTTGAATATCGGTCTTTGACATTGTGTTGTGGGGATGTGGTGAGAGAAGTGAGGAAACCTCATCCATTTTTCTGAATCTAACACCCTTGAACAGAAGGGACTGACTGAATCCAGGGCATTTGGAGTTCAATGAATTTGTCAAATTATTTTTCAAGCTTGATGGGTTCAGGACTTCCCCAAATGTTTTGCCAAGGGCTTGTACACTGGTATGTCTGTTAAGGACAGTGCGCTCTGCATGTTTCTGATTCATCTACCCTGAAATGATCAAAATATTATGTTTCTGAGATCTCTGAAGTCCAGAAATACATTTTGAATTTTTAATCTCTTTTTAATGAGAAATGGGTGAACCCAGTAATCACAAAGAGGCCCACATTCCCCCCGTCACACTCCCCCCCATTTCTGGCCACCACGAAACTCTGGGCATAAGTATTTTTCTGGGCAATTTGTGCCAACAGCTATTCTAGAGCATGTTTCTGATTTGCTTTGCACATACCTGAGCAGAAAATCTGTTGTTGAAAAACTGCTGTCCAGCAATCATTAACTTTTTTTTTTTTTAAGATGATGCTTCTCAAGTCTTAGAACAGGGAAATCTCTTTGTGACAAAGAATAAATAAACTCTAGCATAAAATGCTAGTTAGGTGACCTAGTTTTTGCAACAACAACAAGAAAATTGCAAGGGGAATTATAATGAAAAGAGATTTAGGGAACATATGGACCACTTGTGATATATGGCCCTTATTTGAACCCTCATTCAAAAAACAAATGTTAGAGGAGAAAAGTAAAACATTAGGAAAACCAGGAACACGGAAAGGACATTTGGTGATATTAACGTATTATTTTTAATTGTAATAATCATATGGCAGTTAATTTTTAAAAACTAGCTCACATTTTATAGTTGCATGCTGAAATGCTTGCAGAAAAATCATGCAAAGTCTGGGAGTTTAGAAAGAATTGGTGTGGGATGTTGATGAAACAAGATGGCCGTGAGTTGAAATTATCTGAAGCTGAGTGATACGTATATGAGGGGTCACTAAACGATTCTTTCTCATTTTGAATATGTTTGAAATTTCACATATTAAAAAGTTTTTCAAAAGTAGCAGTTTGGAATCTCTGAAAATCTTGGGTTTCTGAAAGATACCTCTTTTGGTTGCCTTAGCGTCTGTTCCATAGCTTCTTTTCCCCAATACCGGTTTTTTTTCCCCTCCCTATCTTCTCTCTGTTCTCTCCCTCCTTATCTATCTTTCTATTTTCTTCTCTTTCCTTTCCTGACTGTCATTTGGACTATCAAGAAAAGAAGATACATGTTTTCATTTGCAAAGGAGAGGTTGGGATCTCACTGTTACTTTGTTACTGTCTGTGATATGGAACGAATTCTTGGCTTTGAAATTTTGCTGTGAGATTGGTCTGACTTAATCACTGCCTGGATAGACAAAGCGATTAGATCACTGGATCCCAAACTACCCTCAGAAAGTAAGTTATGAGGGCAGGAATCACCTGAAAAGATTTTTTAATTTAAAAATAGTAAAAAAATCTTATTGTAACAACCCACTGGCAATTCTGATTTAGTAGGCCTGGGTTGAAACAGAATCTAAACATCGGTAATTTCATCAGCTTTCTACATGATTCTCATTATCATTAGGTTGGAGAGCTCCTGGATTCAGTGGGTTTTAATAGATTGGAGGGATTCTAGTTGCTCACGGAGCAGACTGAGATTGTATTTCTATATAGTTCTGCCTTATTACAATGGGTGTGGCAGATTTTTCATTGGTGTTACTGCTCTCAATTGTTTTTATTTAAGACGACTTACTCCTAAATAAGGCCTTACATCCAGTAGTTATTCCATAGGTAAATAAATGGTGCTTACAGAAAGGAAAGTCAGGGAAAGGAAAGGAAACTGGCATTTATTAAGTGCCTATGATTATAGTAGACTTGACTCAAATTGATATTTTTCTCCTTTAGCTTTTGCCACTTCCACGAAAAGCAATTATTACCCAGTTTTGCTTTTGATGAAACTAAAGCTCAGAGAGAAGTTGGGTATTTTATCCAAAGTCACATAGTAAACATGTGGCAGAAGGAGTATTTGAACTCAGATTTGTCTTTCTGTTGTGCCATGTTGCCTCTTTGAACACTGAGACCTGTTTCTAAGTTGTTTCTGGCCCCACACGATTGTGTAACAAAAGGGGAAATCGTTTAGAGGTCAGGAAACCCGACTAGTGGGGCAGGCTGCCAGATCTTCCTTTAATGGGACGCACCTGCGTATTTGTTTTTCTCAGTCCTATCCTGGGTAAAGGTCCCAGTGAAAGCCTTCGTCACTGCTCAGAACACTGGGGTGTCATCACTGGGAACTGTTTGGCAAAGGAACATGGCAGCTGAGGGACAGAAGCCTCTTCTAGGGGGTTTGCCCATATCTGAATTCTTTTTGGCACCTTGTAACATAACAGGCTTGAGAACATCGGAGTTTTGTGCCGCTGTGGACACCATCCAGCATGTTGGCTTTCTTTGACAGTGTGAAGATCAAAATATCAGGTGGAAAAAATTAATTCCCTCCGTGGATTCTAGACTTGGGGTCACTCACCTGGTGTATTGCAACAGCTGACGTACTGGTCTTCCTTTCCACAACCTACCTGCTTTCCAGGTCACTTTTCTCAGAAGGGATCTTCTTAAAAATACAGGTCTGATTATGTTCCTCCTTTGTGAAATCCCTTCAGTGATTCCCAGTTCCTTGAGGAAAAAGCCTGAGACCTTCAGCATGGCATTATAGACCCTTCCTGGTCTGGGCCTGTCTGTCCAGCTGCATTTCCCATCCCTCCCCAAAGAGGAGCAGCCAGAGTCCTTGCTCTTGAAAGCTGTACAGCCCATTTTAAAAAGAATTAAAAAAGACCCCCCCCCAAATATATATATATAATTTAGTTCTAACCTGTGTGGTGCCTGGTGGTATTTGATTTTTCCCTGTGTTTGCTGTCTGATCCCTACTGCACTGCAGGCTCTCTGAAGGCAGGGACTTTGTTTTGTCTACTATTGTCTTGTCACACTTGGAACAATGCCCATAGGTGTTTACTTACATGCTGGTTCAGTGAATAAATGAATGGTAGGCACTGTTCAGTGCTATTTAATGTCAAAGGAAGACATGGTCGGGGCTGGTGTGGTCAAGGAGGGCTTCACAATAAGCCAGTTGTGAAGGATTTAGGCTTCGAAGAATCTGCAGAAGAATTGGTCGTGAACGTCAGTATTAAGAGGGTCACAGTCTTAGAAGAAAACTCTTCTGTATTGGAAAGAATATGGGTTTTAGAACCAAAGATATCTAGATTCAAATTTGGACTCTCACTTATCAACAATATGACCTTAACATCTCCAAGTTTTCAGTTTCTTCACCCATGAATTGAGATTGATATTACCTTCCTTAGAGTCGTCTGGTGAGGAAAAAAAGCAGTATCATATTAAATAAAGCACATGGCATAATGTCTAGCATATATTAGGCTCACAGTCAATGGTAAGTAAAAGCTAAGATAGGTATAATGTGAGTTAAATGCTTGGGAAACGAATTGTTTAGATAAGAGTTAAATTTGATTAAAATGGCACAATTATTATACTGGCACGGAACAATCAGACTTATGATAGATTTCACAGTCTTTATGGCTGTTTTCATGTGCTTTAGAGATTTTTCTCACGTTTCTATACTTTTTTTTAACCTTGGAAAATTGAGTGTGGGTGTGTGCCCCAGGCCTGCGCCCCTGATCTGCAGATCCCCACTCCCCTAAGAGGAAGGCAGAAGGAACACCGTGAGTAGAAGAGGGGGTGGGAAGGAGCTTTGTGTTTAGGTAGAGAAAGAGCCACTCTTTCAGGGACAAACCTCATCTATCTGACTTTCCTTCTGCGTATATGCACTTCCCTACAGACCTTAGTGTTAGCGTTTACCCTGTGGTCAGGATTCTGGCCTCTGCCCGAGTCTTCTACCTCATCTTACGCCGTGTCTCCCACTCTCACTGTTCCCCTCTGCCTCTTTGGGGTTCCTTGAGCATGCCAAGTTCTTTTCAGCCTTGGGTTCTTTGACTTTACTATTCTCTTTGACCAAAATTCTTCTCCTTTGTCTCTTTTCATTTCTCAGAATCTCTGCAGGCTCCTTCTGTAGTGGTATTGGAGCAAAATCATGGAACTGATTTTAGAGTGTTTATTATATATAATACCAAGGAATAATATTTTAAGAGTGTTTGCAATTCTTAATTTTCAACCGGTGAATTTTCATACATTTCTAATACAAAGTAAGAAGCTTTCCTCCGGGTGCTACTGGTGGTACTTTCCTTGGTGTCAGTCCCCTATATCCTGGGCTGCCTGTAGAGCTACTGTCTCTTCCAGGGAGGGTGTTTACCCCCCCCCCCATTTGAGATTTTAGAACTGCTGCCTCTGTGGAGTTCCTCTGCCTCACTCAGCAGCTCCCAGTGCCTTTTCCTACTAATCCGAGAGGCATTGCCCTCCTGGGGGCTCCTTCCTCCCCTTCCTCAGGGGGAGATGGGTGGGGCAGCAGAGTTGTGAGAGCTGAGTGGCAGAGAGGGATGGGATTGTCCTTAGGGTACCCGGGATGGGAGAGGAGGCAGAAAAGGAGCAGGAGGGAGGAACTAGATTCAAAAGAGTCAAGAAGAATGAATAAAGTTGCTGACTGATGTCTGAAATAACGGTATTACAGCAACAAAAATAGCAGTAACTCAGGACTGAAAAATGGCATAATATACTTTAATACCAAAAAGTGATAGGATATTCATAGTTCTCCTTGGCTGATCTCACCTCAGAAGTTACCTCCTCAGAGGGACCTTGTCTGACCTGTCTCAGGGGGCCTCCCTACAACCCGTGTTTATGTCCCCTTAGCACTTACTACTCTTTGCAAGTACATCGGTTACTTTTCCCGACTCCCCAGGCTCCCCTGCCTAGAACTGTGTCTGAAACCTAGTTGGTTCCAAGCAATATTTGTTGGATGAGTTGATGGGGATGATAGTGGCAAATCGAGTTGCTTTGGATGAGTGTGACATTGAAAAGGTGGGTAAGTTACCTGCAGTTCAATAAGCCAGCTCAGGCAATGCTTATACAGGCTTGGTTATTATTATCACAATTATTATTTTGTTGCAGTTATTAGTATTACACCAACAGTTGCACAATCTTTTAAGGATGCCAGGCATGTTGTGGAATTGAGGGAAATAAAAATCTTGTAACAGATGGTACCACCTGCAAAAGAGAACACATCTAATTTTTGACCCCACCCTTTTCTCCCTATCACAGATATGAATAAACGGCAACAACAAAAGTGTTTAGTTCTCCCCTTGGAGGGAGGGCATATTTAGTCCCCTGAGTCAGGCAAGGAGCGTCTATAGCCACAGGACAGCTGGGAGCTCAGGTCCATGGAGGACGCCCAGAATGGACGTAAGGAGAAGGCGCCTCCTTGTCTGGTGATAGCAGCTGGGGCCCTTTCTGCTTCCCTCCCCACAAAAATCCAGTTGGAACCAGCGCATGCTGGGCTTCTGCCTGCCAGACAGAAACAGATGGCCTTGTGCTGCTGCTGATCTGTTGGTGGCATGGGCTGCATAGCTTGTGCTTTACTCATGGATGAGGGAGACAGGCGATGGCTGAGGTGAGGGTCAGTCCTTGGCGCTCCCCTACTCACTGAAGTGACTCACTTTGCTGTAGCTTAAGTTGCAGTTCAGGTTCTCGCGGCTGGGAGAACCTCATCTGCTCGTGCTCCTGAGAGCCAGACGTGGCCAGGGATATTTGTAAACCTCCACACCTTCAATCAAAGCATTTGAAAGAGATACTTTATCTTCCTTCTTCACCTGCTACAGAAGGAGGCTTTCTGGAATTAGAGTCCAAGTAATTTGCCAAGTGTGGGAGCCCCTCTGTGCTGCCCTGAGAAGAAAGTGTAGGAGGATGTCCAAGTCCCTTCCACCAGCTCCCAGGATGTGTGGCCACCCAGAGAGGCAGAGGAGGACATGGAAGTAACACCGTGTGAGGGCTTAGGTGGTCCACGTTCTGGGGCCGGTATTGTCACTTACTAGATGTGGGACCGTTGGCAAGTCACTTACCCTCGATGGCCTTCTGCCTTCTCCTGCCTCACATGGGATAGTGGGACCAGATTGGGACAGCAGATACATTAGCTCTACTGCCAGTTCTTATTGATTGGAAATTGCCGTCTGGGGCTTAGTGTGGGGGATGATGGGGAAGCCAACCTCAGCCAAGCGAGAAAGACCATTCGACTGTTGACATTTGCCACGTGCACGGACAGGGGGTTAGTGGCTCCCAGGCCAGCTGTTACCTACTTGGGGGTAATTTCTACCTGTTTCTTCCTGATTGCCTGTGTTCTACAGGTCATTCTACTAGGACCGCCTAACATTTTCCAGTGTTAACAATTGCCTAGGGCTTTACTGACGATGGTGAGCACATACATACACGCCGTCTGACCTTTATTGAGAGTTTGAGATTCTATCATTTAACCCCCTTCCTGATAGATAGGGAAACTAAGGATCATCGTGAGTAAGTCACTTGCCCAAAGTCACTCAGCTAGGAAGTGATAGCTCTAGAAGGCGAGCCCGGGTGTGTCTGCCTCCAGAACCAGTGCTCCATCCCTGTCCTGTGTCGCTTCCCCGTTGGAGAATACCGCAGTACAGATGGTTATGGAGCACTAGTGTGTATAGCATTGTAAGTGCACAGACGTCAGAAAGTTGCTTGAAAGATTCATGAACGGATATTTGCTCAGCTCTTTTGAGCTTAGAAAGTACTTTCAAAGTGCTATGGGCATATACTAAGCTTTACTTGGAGTATCTCATTTAAACCTTAAAAGCTGTTACTCCATTTTGCAGATGAGGTAACCAAGGCTCAGAGAGTAAAGCAGCTTGCCCCAGGGTCCCATGGCTAGGATTTGCACCTAGGCCCACCACCCACCTGTGGACTCTGTGATGATACCTTTTGGTACTGGTGAGTCCTGATGGACCACTTGGTGGCATTAGCAAAACTTTTGAATTTGGAAGGTGGGGTGAGGAACCCCCACACATATGTCTAACCTGTTCTTCACAACTTGGTGAACGTCTTGGCCCCCACTGACCAGTGTAAGAAAGGAAGAAATGCCGCCGCTGCTCTTGTGCACCTGTCACTTGTTGGGGCAGAGAGAGCTCCTCTGTTCGGGCCATGCTCAGCAAGCGTGCTGAGGGCAGGCCACCGTGTGACTGACCTCAGGCAGCGGGCAACTCGTCTCGTTCATGAAAACTGAAAATGATGCACCATCAAATGTATGGCTGCCCTGAGTGCAAGAGATGAAAGAGAAGTGGCATGCCAGTGGTGACCAGGAGTAGACCATTAGGAAAGTAAATTTCCTGGTGGCCCCGATAAAGTTAATTTCAACAATTTTCATATTTATATTATATTATATATTTATTTATTTTTACTAGCTTAAAAGCTTCAGAGAGTAAGTGGAATATTACTTTATACTGCAACAGTTTCTCATCTTTTTTCCTTGGGTAAGTTTCTGTCTTTCCAGTCAACTTAATTCATGTGGTGCTATTGCTTTCCTTTTATGAAAACCATTACTTCTAGGGATTTGCTGAAAATACACTTGAAAACGTAACTGTCAAATAGCAAATATCATGGAATCTGGAGTTTGTCTTTCCTAGGCCAGTGGGGTTTGCTGATTTGCCTCTACCCCACAAAAATAAGTCTCATTCTCCTCGATCTCCCCTTCTGGTACATTTCCAGCAGACATGTACACACACCCGTACACACACACACACACACACACACACACACACACTCACACACACGTGCGCGCGCACACACACACCCACACACACACACCCACACAGTCGCACACATTTTTGACTCCATGCTCATAGGTAAAAAAGGCCCACATCAGCTAGGCTGGGCCGCAGGCCTGTCTGGTTTAAATCTAAGCTGCCTGGGAGATCTGGGGTAATAAGTGAGTGACAACAGGTGCAGGTTTCATTACACCCTTCTGAACTCAGCCCATAGTTCTTTCTTTGATTCTTTTCACCCAACACCCTTGCCTGAGTTGTGTCCAATAAATTTCATAGATGCATGATCCTGTTTCAGAGCTGAAGGGAGATTTTTCTCTTCACTTGGCTAAATGGTGCCTAAGTCAAAACCCCACTTCCTGGCCCCTCCTTACCCCTTAAGAAATAATAAGGCATAACCCCAGGCTGGGAGCTGCTGGGTCTGGGATCGTCAGTCTTGCACTCCTATGAAGAACGCATTTTCTGGTCTCATTTTAGAAAAGCCAAAACTTATCTCACAGAGAATTAGCCATAATTGGGGAGAAAATAATTACTCGGTATTTTTCTGCCCTGTGATACCTGGTGCCACAGGTAGATCGTTAAAAGCAGTGTCCACGCCCACTTCTATTTAAAACAAACTATTACTCCAAGGGCCTTGAAAGCCGTATCTGAACGTTCTCTTGGGCATATTTTTGCATGTAGCACCCTGAATGTTGGTGTTAAAAGGGGACTTTTTGCCTCTTAAATGTCTCTGGGATCCTATTCCCTCCTACCTGGGCTCTTTGGCTCCAGTCATCCTAACTTCCCCCGGCTTCCACCCCACCTCACCAGTCCTCACGCCGCCACGCCCACCAAACCAGTACTCCATCAAGTCTTACCTTACATGTGGTCTGACATTGCTCGTCTATTAGAAACCCTTTAGTGGCATCCCATGCCTACATGATGCAGGTATTCACTCCCTAGTGTGGCACGTAAGGCCCACTGTGACCGGGCTAACTCTGGTGCTCCCGTCTCACCCTCTGCCACTGCTGGTATTAGGTTGGTGCAAAAGTATTGCAGTTTAAAAGGTTAACAATAATTGCAAAAACTGCACTTAAACTTTTGCACCAACCTAATAGAAGGGGTCAAAGAGTGTGGATCCTTTTATTCTCTTTCAACTTGATTCCTCTCAGCTGTTCATATTTTTGCAGATGCTGTTCCGTCTGCTAGCAATGCCCTTTCCTTAAGTGACCTACCGAGTCACCTCATACACTTCTGTATTATTAGGTTCTAATATTATCTGTAGCTTAAATCAGATAGCTTCTTTGTTTCTCACATGATATTCCAGAGATGGATGCTTCCAATCTCCAGGAGCCCAGGTGCTTCTGTGTGGAAACATCCTTGATGTGAATCCCTCATCTCCGTGGTCCAAGCTCATTTTCATCCACAGCCTCCTTGCAGGCAGCAGGGTGGAGAATGGATGAAGAAGAAACGCATCTTCTCCTTTTTGGGGCATATTCTAGAAGCTGTACATATCTCTGCTTCCCAATCCTTTGTGCCTCCTGGCTACCTGGTACTCTATAACTGTTGTAACAGCAGCAGCAGTAATGTGGTGATAGATCTCTAGTAGAAGTTGTAGTAGTAGGAAGAGTGGTAATGGCCGTAGGAGTAGAAGTAGTATCATAATTTTCATTCACAGTTTCAGAAGAAATTGAAAGGTTAAGTGACCTGACCACGGTCACACAGCCAGTAAGTAAATGGTAACGCCAAATTCAAACCCAGAGCTCGCTTACTGTGGAGCCCACCACTAGGCTGTGGTAGCTGCAGTCCACTCACACTGAGTGACAGTTGTTTCTTTACATGATTGTCTTTCCCCTTAGATTTTGAACTCCATGAGAAAAAGGTTTTACCTACTTTATGTTTATATTTGTAGGCCAAGCATATAGTGAGTAATCAGTACATATTTTAGGCATCTAAATCAGAGTTTCTAAACCTTGACATTCTTGGCATTTTGGGCCGGGTAATTCTTTGTTGTGGGGCTGTCCCGTGGTGCATTAAAGGACGGTTAGCACGATCCTGGGCATCGACATACCAGATGCCAGTAGCACCCTTCTACCACCCCTCTCCCAGTCAGGGAGACCACACATGTCTCCACATGTTGCCAGTTTTTCCCTGGGAGGCAAAACACCCCTGATTAAGAAGCGCTGATATAAACTAAGTGATGGCCAAGGAGCCTTGGGTGGTGCTCACATCGAGAAAAGACCTCCTCAGGGTTGGTAAGGCTCTTGGGTCTCTCATGGATGGTGATGTGTTTCCCAAGCCGCTGCATGTCTGGAGCATGGAGAGTAGGCTTGCTGCCCTCACAGGTTGTCTGGGCAGGTGGCCGTGATCGTCTCCCTGAGTGTGCCAAGCCTTTTTGGGGAATAACCAGACAGGGTCTCTTTGGAGGCAGATCTCACTGGGCCTTGCAGACTCGCTGCCTGGCCTGGTACCACCTGGCAAAATCTCATCTCTTTAACCAAAGATGTGCTTTTCTAAATATTCTGACAAACAGGGGCTTTGTTCTGTTTCCTGATTGCTCTTTTCTATTTCTACACGTGCCACTGGTGACACATGGAGCCCGGCAAGAACTCGGTTAGAACCCGTCTCTTATTTTTCGCCAGCCCGTCATCATGATTTCCTCACCGTGTAAGCCAGTCTAAATTATGTTACCTGTATGGTGGTCAGTCCTGGGTGTCATTTTCACCTTTATTATTCTCATTGCACGTTGCAGGGAGAGAGCGAACTTTATAGGTTGTTCCACAAATGGGGCTCACCCTTCCCTGCTTACACCGTCTTTTTTGAAACCAAGAGACAGGATTTCAAGATGCACCATTTATTAGCTGTGTCACTTTGGGCGATGCACTTAGCTCCTTGGACCCTTCATGTGCCTGCAAAATAGAGGAACCCACTTGTCTAAGCCTCCTCCTCAGAGTTATTATAAGAGCAGAATGAGATAATCTGTGCAAAGGGCTTAGGCTCCTGAGCTCAGTCTACTGTTAGTGTACCTTTTGCATCTAAGATGACTAAAGAAAGCACCCTCATTCACGGGCACTGGGGTATAAGCTCCGTTAAGGCAGACTCAGTGTCAGTCTTTTTCTCCCAGTTCCCGGGATCCAGAAGTTATTCGGTAAATATGTAGTGAGTGACTCAAGAAAAGTTGGAAAGTCAGACCTTCTGGTCCATTGTCTTAGTGGGCACTGGAGAGCAGAGTGGAGGGTTATGGTGGGTTTATGTGTCCCTTACATTTTTGACAGACATTCCAAGCAACCACAGTTTTAAGAGTTCACCCAGTACTTTTTCGGGCTCATAAACTTGAGTGCCTACACGGGCAGTACACTCCCAGGACTCCGGCAGGTATGAGACAGGACAGGATGGGAGGGGCCCAGGAAAAGGTGGTGGGCATGTCCAGCCTGAAGACATCACGGTCACATATTTTGAAGTCTTTGCATCAGCCAAACAAAATATGTCTTTGACCCAATGTAGGTCTTCAGGCAACATTTTGCAACTCTTCATTTACAAGAGAACCTAGAATAAGCACTGGGCCAGGTGCTGGGCAGATAAAAATGAGGAGCTCAGAATCCAGTAGTAGAGATGGACAGGAAAAGAATGATGAGAAAATGAGAATAGCTAAGATGTATTGAGAGCCCAGCCAAGCCCTATTGTACATCCTTTACATATGAATGATAACTTGTATTTCATCCTTACAACACCCTAATGTGAGATAGAGGATATTTTTGCCCCCGTTTTATGGATGAGGATAGTTAAAAACAAAGGATGAGTAACTCACCCAAGGTTATGGAGCCAGTAGCTGGCCGATAATGAGATGTGATATGCTGAATCCAGTGATGAAAGAAGGCACAGAAGCCCCCTTTTAGGTCTCACTCCTTCCACTCTGGCCGCTTTCCTGTCTCTGCGCCACACAGCAGCCTGAGTGATCTGAAAATGTAACTGAGATCGTGTCGCTGACCAGTGGACCACCAGTTGTTCATGCAGTAACGTTCCCACTCCGAGGCCCTGTGCCATCTGGATTCCACCTCCCTTGCCAGCCGAGCCCTCCTCCTCAGGCTCTGCTCAGCTACACTTGCTCAGGCGGATAAGCCCGTTGCCAACCCCAGGCCTTTATGGCCACTCTTTCCTTTGCCCATGTCTCTCATTATTAAGGACATTTCTCGTTCCTCAGGCCTCAGCTCCAGTGTCATCTCCTCAGAGGTCTCTCTGTCCACCTCGTCCTAAGGTGGCCTCCTTGCTTACTCTCATCCTCGTAACCCAGCTTATTTCCTCCCCAGCACATGTGTTTGCTTGCCTGGTGCCCCGACTACAATGTAAGCTCCAAGAGTGCAAGGACCTGTCTTGTTCCCTGATGCATCTTATTGTCTGACACAGTGGCTGGAATAAAGTAGACACAATAAAGAGACATTTGTTGGGGTGGCCGGTTAGCTTAATTGGTTAGAGTGTGGTGCTGATAACACCAAGGTTGCCAGTTCGATCCCTGCATGGGTCACTGTGAGTTGCACCTTCTTTAAAAAAAAAAGAAAAATTTAAAAAAGAGACATTTGTTGACAGAATGAGCCCTCACATGAGGAGAATAACTTTACCTAGCAATTGTGACTCATACCACATAGGTAACCAGTGGCTCCGTCGGGATTTGAACTGATTATGACAGCACCTTGCTTGAAACCCATCATTGCTTCCGTACTGCTCTCAGGTTAGAGATCTGAGCACGTCACATAGGCTGTAAACCTTCAGGTCCAACCCCTGTAGCTCGTCTGGCCTCATCTCCCATAGCTCTGTGCACCCACTTCCCTGCTGGCTTAGCTACACTGACTTCACTGCCCCTCAATCCACGTTCTGGTCATCCCAGCCCTTTCTCATGTTCTCTGCCCACAGCCTGCATATTCCTTCAAGTTTCAACGTAAGCACTCTTTCGCCAGAATTCTTTTTCCAAGCTTTTGAACTAGATTAGATCCCGCTCAAGTTCCCTTCATTGCATTTATCACAATTGTCATTATATAGTTATTTTTGTGGTTTACTATCTAATTTCTGGCTCTTCCATCTCTGCCCCCAAGTATGGCAGCCTGTCCATCCTAACTCTGTGTGCCCAGGATCTACTGCTGGGCCTGTTTGGTGTCAAGTGCTAAATAAATAGTTTTCAAGGAAATGAGTTAATGGATAAAAGAGGGTGAGTGAATGAAGAGTTCCTGAATCGACTTCATCCCACCTCTCTTCTCTGGGGAATTTCACTAGGATAACATTTCCCTGCATAGGCAGGCACTTGTTCTTGGTAGACGTCTGCCTTTATCTGGTAAATGAGAGAAGTTGAACAACGGGATGAGAAGACTTAGCATTTGTCTTTTCACAACACAGGAAAGGAAAGAACTTCGGCTTTTACTGTTACAACTGAGACTTAAATTAGCCCTCTGGGGGTGATCTTTGTTTACCGCTGCCTAAGGCCACTATTTTTGGAGAAAGGTCAAGAGAAACTGGACAGGGGGTGGGTGTTTATAAGTTCTGTCCAAACTATCCCATGGTACCACACCACACGCCCTCATTTCCCTGACCCCTTGTTCATTAGAGCTGAAGAGGCCACATGAAGAACTTCGGACATTGGTTTCCATCTTCGAAGTAGGATCCAGAACCCAGGATGCCATCCGGCCGCTTTGCTCTCCCTCATCCTCCGTGCCCAGGTGCTCACCAACTCCTGGTGATTGCACCTCCTTGATGTCCTCTCTTCTCCCTCATGGCTCTTGGGGGAGGGGGCACGGAGTTCAGCGTCAGAGTTCTCGTTTCTGAAGAAGCCCTGCATTTTAATTTGTGTTATGTGTGAAGATACCTGCCATGACCACCAGATTGGGTGTTCTTCTGGATTGGTGGTTGGGAGTCAGCTCTACATGGAGATTCTACCAAGAAGAGAAAAGTGTGGGGGCAGAGATAAACATACTTCTGCCTTAATAGCAACGATAACACCAGTGGAGCTGTCTCTACGAGCCAGACACTAGCTAAACACCTTGCCTGCACCTTCTAGACTGGCCCATTCTCAGTCATGGTAAGATCCAGAGATAGCTTACTAGATCATCTTCAGGTCTTCTGTACCTTATTACAGCCTAAGGAAGGCACGTAAAGCCTTGCTTTTTTAGCTAAGAAAAGTATTTGAGAAGTAGAACTTCATTGGTTTCTAATCCCACTAACATAACTACCTCATGTATGCAGCTCTCACTATATACACATTTCTAGGGACTTTGAAAATGTTATGCAACTGATAATTATTGAAGAGGCTCTGGACGAGAAATCGCAGTTGCTGGTATTAGCAAATAATACTGGCTGTGCAACTTGGACTCAATTCCGTAGTTTAATTCTGTTTCTTCTTACCAGGACTGTTGGGAGGCAAAACTCAGATGTCTCAGAAGTACCTAACTGGGTGCTGGGCTCAGAGCTGACACCATTCATTCCTTTGATCCTGGTGGCTGTCGCCCTGGATGGGACACGGTTCTGTCCCTCCGCCCTCTTCACTGTACAATACTTGTTTATCCTGTAGGTCTCCACTTAGATGTCACTTCCCCAAGGAGCCTGTCCCTGACCCCTCAGAGTGAATTCGGCCCCTCTTATTACATGATTTCACGGTGCCCTGCACGTTTTTCACTTGACACAATTGTAAGTATGTAATTATATGTTAAATGCTGGCGTCCCCTCCTCTCTCCTGAATTCAGATGGTAGATAGAATATCTATCTTACTTCCTTCTGTGACTGGAACAGAATAGACATTCTGGTTCACTGTTGGTGAGGTCCACATTAGTGACCTCCGTGTCCTTAAATCCTTTTTTATTTGTTTTACTTTTTATTGTGGAAAATTTCAGAGGTATACAGCAGTAAAGGGAAGAACATACTGAAAGTTCATGTGCCCATTACATGTAGTGGCTGAGAACATACCAGCCCTGCATTCTGCTTCCTCAGCGATGGGTCTGGTGACTGCTTTGGGGGAAATGTTAGAGGAGTAACTACACGTTAACACTGAGGTTATAAATGTGTCCACATGTGGCTCACTCTGGAGATGATGTCCATGTACATACACACGTCAGTAATTGTGCTAATGGACCGGTATGAGGGGAGACGTTTAAAATGTTCTGGTTTGGAGTTTTTACATACATGCCACAGTAAACATGAATATTTCAGACTCGTTTCTCAGTCTAGAGTGGCATTATGCCCCCTTGACTGTTTGGAGGGAATCTGGGCCAATTTGTAGGCCGACAAGGGAATTGTATTATGATATGGTATCTACCCTTCCCACAATCAGTCAGGGGGACGATTTGGGGGTTTCAGAAGAGATTGTTTAATGTGGAGATTTTCTGTAAGGTTTGATGGGCAGATTTCCGGAAAAGTCTGAAGTATCTGTGTGTGTGTGAATGTTTTAAATGTGGCAAGTTGAAGAAATACAAGTGCTCCTGATAATGGGTATTGTTTATTGAGGGCCTGTGTGGGTCAGTTGCTGTGCTAGAAGGTCCTTTACAGTATATCTGTTCCTTACAAGAAGGTTTTAAGTTCGATGTCATTACCCTTTGTTGTAGGAAAATGGAGAGGGTCAGACAGTTGCCCAAGCCTAACCACATGGGAAGTGGCAAAGCTGGGATTTAAATCTAGGCCTGCCCATTTTCAAAGCCTTTGCACTTTCCATAATACTACGTAGCTTCCTAAAACATCCTTTTTATTTCCTTGAGAGATAAGTACCACTTGGGAATTTACTTTCTCCCTCATTTCACTATGCAACCCAGAATGCTTTACAAATTCTGCAGAAGTAGCCAGCTCAAAGATTTAGGCATATCATAGATTTTTAAAAATGGCTGACGTTGGTGTTTCTCTTATTCTGGTTTGGAAAACTTTTTTCAGAGTCATATCTATTGTGACAACTTTTCAAAACCCTACTGAAAGTGCCAAGTCCATCCCATTAGTTATCCTTCCACTAGGCAATCAAATCCATATTGGTTCCTTCTGGATGCATTTCCATGGATGACAAGCCAAAGGTTTTGCATGTGTTTGGCAGCTATCAGTTGATTGCCTAAATTGTAACTTTTTAATATTAGGAATTATTTTAGAAAACAATATAATAATAAATTTGGTCTGATTTATTCCAGTTGAGGGGAGAAATAATTAGGAACTGAATTTATTTTGACTCAAGGATAAGAAATACAAGGTGTGATCCAAAAATATAATGAATGTTTAAATTAAAAAGAAATTATTATAGTAAAAGACACATTGCCATTAATCCCCCTCAGAATACTCCCCCTTACTTTGAACATACTTATCTCATTATTCTTGCCACTTTCTGAAGCAGTTCTGGAAGTCCTCCTTTGTGAGTGTCTTTAGTTGTGCTGTCGTGGCTGCCTTAATGTCCTGAATCGATTCAAAATGTTTACCTTTCATGGTCATTTTGTTTTTGGGGAAGAGCCAGAAATCGTGCAGTGCCAGATCTGGTGAATAAGGTGGATGAGGACACACCATAATGTTTTTATTTGACAGAAATTGCCATATCAGAAGCGATGTGTGATATGGAGTCTTTCTGTTGGGATCACAAAATACGGTGAATGCTCGTATCTGTTGCTTCACTCACATTTAGAGATTTACAGACTGGATCACATACGTGACCCCAGAAACTTTCAAATTTTCTTTCTTATTGCCTCCCACCATCTGCCTTTGCTCAGATTAAATGAGGCCAGTCCCTATTCCCAGGCATATTCATACTTCTCTGTCTTTGTTTATAATATTTATCACATTTACCATCTTACAAATTTTTAATACCAACGTCATAATCGACTTCTTCCTCAAAGGTTTTGTGGTACTTGATAGCCCAAGTATATGTACTGTCTTCCTACTCTTTGTTACTGTATAGCTTATATGTCTTCAGTGCTATGGATTATGTCTCGTTTGCATCATAGTAATTTATGGAGCCATTTTCTCTCCTCCAGTGGACTGAGAGGACTGGAATTCATGTTGTATTTCCATGCTCCTGACACCTTGCACAGAATTTACACTTCATAGCCACTCAATATATTTTATTAAATTGAAATTTAAAAGGAAACTTGTATGCTTTTATTTAAATAAGACCATAAATTAGTCTTCATGAATTTGAAATTCTCAGAAATGTTATTCGTCAGTGTTCTTTTGTTGCGATCGAAGAGGTTGTCTTTATAGTAAGTGAAATGAATCACAGAATCTTTGAACCAGAATAATAACAACAATAATGATAAAAACCACTAGAAATCATCTGTGTAGTCCATTCTCTAGACAGGTCCCTAGCCACCTTAATCTGATGGGGTTCTCCTTTCTTAAAGATCCTTTTAAAGAAGATTCTCGTCTTCTCAGACCAACTCATCCTTGTCTAGCCCATGAGTTAGGCAGTTTTCCCTTAGTTAATCTGAATCTTTTCTTACTGAAATTTATGCTCATTGCCTTCATATAAATGAAAAACAGCTGCTTTCAACTGAAAATATTTTCCTTCCTAAAGATGGTTATTCCATCCTTCCATAGCCTTCTCTTTCTCTGGTGTAATTCTTCCGTCCATCTGACTTTTTTTTTTTTTTTTTGTTCTCCATTTCCAAACCCATCGAATGCTACTTTCTTAATTTATTTGTCTTTTGCCTAAATAAAAAACTTGGGCTAGGTTCGATTAGTAGGTGACCGTTGATTTCAGGTGTACTTAGAAATATGTCTCACATAATTAAGATCACTTGATCCGGCCAGTTTGGTGGGTAACTGAAATACTTTGACCTCAAGTGATATATAGTGGTATCTTTTTAAGCCTGCCATCAACCATTCCCATCTCAGTTTCTCCAGTTGCTTAATTTATAAGACATGATTTATTTGTCATAAACTTCTTTGCAAGGTTCAAAAGAAACAGGAATGATACACAAGGGAAATAGAGGAAATTTAGGCCATGGATTCTTTTTGTTTCAGGTCTGGTTTATAAATAAGTCCTTTCTCAATTAGAAAAACACATGATAATTTTAAAGGAGACGAAAAAAAAGAACATGGTACACTCTAAGTGCACTTTTAATATTTTGCATGGTTTCTCAATTAAGAAACTCCGCAAGCTCCTTCATCCTGGTTATTAGAAAGGATCGCAAGTAGGCAATTTCCTTTCCTTATTTAGTTTAGCAAGGATGTGGATTTACAGTTGAGCAGAAGCCTCTGGTCCCTTTTGTTTGTTGATTGATTTGCTTTTAATATGAATTAATTTACAAACTCACCACAAGGACTGATTTGCAGTGATAAAGCTCCAGTTCAACACGCAAACCTGGCTTCTATGCCAGAATAAAATGGGTGTGTATGTACGTAGTGGCAGCTTAAAGAAGACATCAGGGATAGGCATTGAGTCAACAAAACGTTTCTGAAATGTCTTTATGTGTCAGTCTTACTAGGAAGTCAGGGATGCAGAACGTACATCTCTACATTCCAGGGTGGGAGAGAAAAAGACAATTTAGCAGGCAGTCGTAATGCTGTGGGTGCTGTGATGGGGAGCAGGGGAAGCACGGGGAAGGGATAAACAGTGCACCCTTGGACGAATTCGCAAAGGAGCTCACATCTGAAGGTGCTTACGATTTACCAGGGGTGAGTATGGTAAAGGTGTTCGGGCGAAGGGGACAGCATGACCAAACACAGACGTGAGTGGGAGCATGACCCATTCAGGAAGCTGCAGTTTGTTTCAGCCAGAGAAGAGTCGAATTATGGATAATTTAATACTCCTTTCTCTAGGTTCCCTAGGATGCAAATCTGAGACGTGGTTTTCATTTTTCTCTGGTATTTTATAGAGGTTCCTAGAACCTCCATGGAGATGTTTTCTCTACCTTTCTGTGCTCTCCTAGAACTTCTTATTTATGTGTGTATTGAATCCCTTCTTACATTGCTTTTTTGTTGTTGTTTTTTTTTTGCATTTCCCCCATATGTTCATCTTCCCTTCTACCCTCTGAGCTACTAAAAGGAGGAGACCTAGGACTCATCTCTCTATCTCTGCAGTGCCTTGGTCAGTGCTGGCAAAACTAAGTTTGGGAATTAATGACTCAATCCATGAATAGATGGAGTATTCTCGGAGGCTTTGCAGAGGGAGCACAGTCTGGGCCCAGTACTGGTGTGCAAGCTCCAGATGTGAACTCAGAATTTGGGTTTTAACTTAATTTTCGGTTGAGTTGAGCAAGGCTGAGCTGGGTTGCTTCTGTCATTATTTCATTCAGTTCAGATAATGGTTGTCCAGTTAGAGCTGAAAACCCATCGGATGCCTCTGTCGTGTTCTTAGCACTGTCTCAAAGCAAGTTTTCATTTGAATACTTCTCTTTCAATAGCATTTTCTTTTTCAGGGGTAGATATGAGATGGTGACGCTAATGGTGAAAACACTGGGAACAAAAATAGCTGCCTTTTATTGGGCATGTGCTGTGTAGCAGGCACTGGGTTTCGTGCCTTATGTGAATTAACTCACTCGGTGAGTTTCTGAGATAAGTCCTGCTGTTACTCTCCTTAACAGATGAAGAAAATGAAGTGCAGGGAGGTTTTCTCCTCACTAGTGAATGGTGGCCTCACCGTGTCTGATCCAGAACCTGTATTCTGCCTGTGCTTAGCAAGGCCTTTCCCATAGCAGCAGTGGAATGAAAAATGGGAAGAGTCCTTAGCAGGTCAGCTCTTCGATCTCCCAGCTGGAGGCAGGTTCATGCTTGCACTGAGTACCTTGGTACCTGCACTCTGCCTGAAGCATCTCCACAACCTCTATCCACCTGGTAAAGTCCCCCCTCATGTCGCAGGACTCACAGTGCAAACTGCTCCTCTAGGGGGCGCTTTCTAATATCCCCAGGAGAGAGTTGACCTCTTCCTTGGTTGTTCCTCTTAAGTTCCTTAATGTCACCTGTGAAATCCCATGTCACGCACAGGGTATGTTTCTAGAGGCAGTGTGTATAGTAGTTAAGGACATAGGTTCTGAAGCTAACTGTTTGGGTTCAAATGCTGGATCTGTCCATGTTAGCTAGGTGATTTTTGGGTGCTCTGCTCCCCTGGGAGACTAATACCGTGTTTCCCGGAAAAAAAGACCTAGCTGAACAATCAGCTCTAATGCGTCTTTTGGAGCAAAAATTAATATAAGTCCCAGTCTTATTTTACTATAAGACCGGGTATAATGTAATATAATAATATAATATAATATAATATAATACCAGGTCTTATATTAATTTTGGCTCCAAAAGATGCATTAGAGCTGATTGTCTGGCTAGGTCTTATTTTCGGTGAAACTGGGTAATTTCTTGAGGCCAGACAGATGACATTTGCTATGAATGACTTAAATGGTTAAGTCACAAAATTGCCATGTTCTTGACATTAATTGCAAGTTTGACCGTGTCCTTCTGAAGAGGTGATGTACTGTTTCTGCCAGTTTCTGGATCTTAATCTTCGAAGGACATTGCGGATTAAGTTTGTAGTTGTTTTCAAGAGACAATATTTTTTTAGAGCAGGTTTAGGTTTACAGCAAAGTTGAGAGCGACGTACAGAGATTTCCCATATGTCCTCTGCCTGCATGCACAGAGTGGTGCGTCTGTTACAACTGATGGACCTACTCTGACCCATCATTACCACCCAGAGTCCAGTTTACATTACAGTTCACTATTGATGTTGTGCGTTCTGTGGGTTGGGACAAATGTATCCACCTTTATAGTTTCATACAGAGTGGTTTCACTGCCTAAAATTCCTCTGTGCTCTGCCTGTTCATCTCTTGAGAACCTAGTTTTAAGGATGTTTCTGTTTCTTTTTTTTTTTTTTCCATTTCCTTTTCATTTCGTTCCTCTTTTTTAGAGACAGGATATCTTGAGCGTTATGAAGACTTCAGATCTGTGCTTGTAGTTCACCAACTCTTAATGTTTCCTCCTCTTTGCCTTGTTTGAAGTGTTAACCTGTCTCTCTCCCCTTTGTGCCAGAGAGATACTGCTCTGTGTTAAGCCTCTCAGCTCTGAGGACTAAGTAAGTCAGCTCCTTGGTTGTTGGAAGAGCTGACATGTAGCTGAGAAGTACACCAACATCACATCACCATGGTGACGTCCACGTGTCATTATGGACATCGTCATAATGAGACCCTCAGTCACCTGGAACACAGAGCCCTGCCAAAGGGAGAATGGGGTGAGGGAAAGAATTTTCCTAACACTTTTGCATTTTGCACCATGGGAGAAGAGTGGCACCATTTCTAGAGACCAAACCGAAACTGGTATGGTAAGAGAACTAGAACCATAAGATCTGCTAAGTATTCTCAGGGGTTATAAGTATCAAGTGACTGCAGAGGCAAATCAAGCACAGCAGTTTGGGGTGTTTAGTGTGGGGCAAATCACTGTGCCTTCAATACCTCTTAGAGTTGTCAGTCTCTCATGAAACATAAAGGTAAAGAATATTTGTTGAGTGCCTACGGTATGCTACTAGGTTCTGTGCAAAAATATAGTGTAAGGTAGTTGTTATTAGGAGAATATGTAAGTATAATCCTAGCTTATTAAGAAAAGATTGGTTTTATAATTTGTTCATGCATTTATTTATATTGAAGAGTATTTTGAAGTTAAGGTGATGTTTGCTGGATGTTCCAGAAGCCAATTAATCATAAAGTGGCCTTATAGCCAAACAGAATTGGAATGCACTAGGCCAGTTGGCAGGAGCTATTTGTATCTGCCCCCTTTCTCAACCTTTGCCAGGAATCTTACATTATCTCCTCAAGGCACAGCATCCATGAATGACCATGTATTAATATAATTCTATTTTCCTTGCTTCCCTACCCCCCAACTAGGTGCTTTAGAATAGCTTTGCTCTTTTTCGTGTATTTCTTGCCTGTAGCATTAGAGACCAGGCTTACTGATATGTGCACTTTAGATAACTTTGGACCGACCGGGTCTGCACTCAACTTGACAAATGGCAAGTTTTGGATGCCATTAGGACTGAAGAATGTTGGAAGATAAGGATTGTATAGACACCACTGTCTGTCATTGTGATATACAATGTGTTATCCTCTAATAGGATAGGCCAAAATTGGTTGACCCTGGAAGAGATATTTTAATAATGGAGCTTTTAAAATGCTTGGGAAGGGTCCCCTTTCTGACTTAGCCTGGGATAGGTGCCCATGTCCTTAGTCTCTTCTAAGTTACATTGGGACATAGCTGTATGGTTGGAAATAGGTCTTGCTCTCAGTAACCTCATACACTTACTAGGGTAGACCTTATGGAGGAAGCCAGCACCAGGCTGTGAGACCCTGAAGCCAAGGGGTTTGGAAAAACTAGAAGCTGGGCCACTGGTGATTTTTAGATAGCTAGAGTCAGAATAAGCCTGAAATCATTGAGTCAGAAGGCATACATTACTAAAACGGAAAAGGAACTAGAGCAAAGGCAGAGGGAAACTAGAGGCGAGGGTGGAAGGGGCAATGCCGGAGGATGCCCCATCAAAAGGCAGCCCCATTGTAAGGGCCTTTCGCCACAAGGCGCTCTGTTGAAAACTGAAGGAGTAGACAGCTGCTCAGTGGGAACCCTCAGTGGAAGAATCTAAAGCAGGGTGTACATTTTTGTTTTCCTTCACGTCTTTTGGTACCACGAGCTCTAGGAACACCCTGTAATCCTTCTTCATTATACTTAACCTTCCTAGGGTAAGAAATTTGAGGGAGCCCCTCATGAAGTTCTCTCTTCTATTAGACCCCAAGTTCCACGAAGGAAGAGACAGTGTCTGTACTTGGTACATAATCAGAGCTTAGGAAATGTTTGTTGAGTGAATGAGTGAGGGAGTGAAAGGTTCTTTTGTTTATTTCTTCATTTGGGGAAGACTCTCAGCTCTTCAGGCTGAGGTGGAGGGGCCCTCACTGAGATGTACCTCACTCTATGCTGTCTCCCGCTTCTAGCTCTTTGCACATGTGGTTCTCTCTACCTGCAAAATTCTTCCCTCTTCCCACTGACCCTTGCCTCTGCTTCTGCCTCTTCTGCTCCTGCCTGTTTCTCCACTCTCATGCAGAGTAACCATCCATCTAACTGACATATTCTTTCTTTAGCCATCATAATGCCTTCAGTGTAGTTACTGTGAATTTTGAACGTCCAGGAACCAATTTTGTCTTTTTATGATCATTTTGCGTGTTTCTACTCTTATTCGTTATGGGTTGACTTTACAGCTGAACTCTCAGAAACAGGCTTCACCTTCCCACCTTGAGGGAGCGTCTCATTGTGGTCCCCGTGTCCTGGCCCATGACATGCATCTCCCAAACACCTTAACTTTTACTAGAACATCTGCGCAGGAAACCTAAGGCAGCTACTTAGTTCCCTAGGGCTCTGTGTTTCACGAGCTCTTCATCTGTTTTTATTCTCGTTTTTCCTTTATTAAGAAAAGAAGTTAACAGACACTACAAACACAGAGAAACCAAATAGCTCAAATTTGTTATACTCTGTCTCATGTGCTAATTGGCCTTTGCAATGGTTTGTTAATATCTTTTCATGAATGGGCCTGAATAAGCATGTGTAGGCTTTTAAGTGATCAGACCACGGTTTGAACTTCGGCCTTGCTCCTTCCAATGGTGTGACCTTAAATGAGTTACCCAAGCTCTCTGAGCCTCAGTGTTCATCTCTATCAAATGGGGATGCTGATAGTATCCTTACCAGTTTGTTGTGGGAACAGTTGCTATAACCTGCATAAATGTACTAGGCTTAGTGCCTGGTGTATTATAGGGGCTCCCTTTTTCTTTATTTTCCTCCCTTGTCTCAGACTGCCTCGAATTGTAATCATCCTTATTTTTTAGGAGATAAATACAAATCCATGAGTCCAAGGGCTTCACCCAGATCTTGGAATGTTTGGGTGGCGACTTTAGGATCTTTTGTTTTCTGATTCTTAGATCTCTTTCTCTCGGGGGCATGGGAAAACTCTCTGGACTTGATTATTTATTCAGTTCTTTCATGCTCCCCATGTTGTCATGGCCACGTTCGAACCATGTTATCGGCAAGTCTAACTGAAAAGGCAATTTAGTATCGCCCTGCGTTGCATCATTGCATACATTATTTCGGTCTGTCATGGACCTGTCAGCGAGTCTTGATGAAGTACAGAGCCAATAGTAACAAGCCTGAAATCTGACAGCCCTTTCACAGAAGCAACTCTGATTGGTGCAGTGGTATTTCTTCAGAAGTAAGACCTACTTGGTTTCTTTGTTGATACAATTAGCCATCCAGTCCACGTCGTATCTCCCCAGGAGCTGTATCTTCAGTGCTGGTAATTCAGTCTGTTGTAGGGCTTGGAAAAACAGAGCCATCATAAGCCTGGGTTGTACTGAAGGCTGCAGCCAGGAATATCTTGGTAATTTATCCCCACTCTGAGCTCTAATTATTTTGTTATTCACTAGCTTGTTCGATTGAGACTCTCCAGGTTCTGCCTTCCCCAAGCAGAGAACAAAAGATTTCGCCTGAAAGTGGGAGCCTGGCAGTGTCAATACAGTGAACTGCGTATAAATAATGCAGCAGTGCCGACTGCATTTTTGTAAAATCTTGTTGGAGAAATACATGATAATGATCAGGCCTCTGGAGCTCAGCAGGCATGTGCTTTTGATGTGTGCCTTGCTCTGGGTAAAAGCAGCAAAGTCAAAAGTTCTCCTTGTTCTTGCTAAGGCTGCTTTATGGTCTTAGGCGTATGGCTGGATGGTGGGGACACTTTCTCTGTGTTTCTCCCAGACTTTGGAGGCGCCTACTGCCTAGAAAACCTTATATGTACATAGTGGGCCCACAGCAAATATTTTCTGAATTAATGTGTTTGTGTAACATGATGGTGACAATTATAGCAAATACCGTTGTTGATGGTCAAGTGGGTTTTTCTTACAGTCTGTCATTTTAATCCTTCTAAGACTGGAATGATCTGGCTGTCCTGTTCTTTCTGCTCCCTCAGCCCTCATATGGAGCCTTAGATCTTTTCTTTTGTCTCATCAGCTTCCCCAAAGACAAATCTTCAGGGTATAAAACTGTCTGCCAGAGCTCTGGGAGCTGAGTTGGGGAAAAGATCTTTAGGACTGACTTGCAAAAAGGCAGGTCCTTACTTTCTCTCTCTGTACTTGTCAAGATGCCCCTCCCTGCTCTTAGCTGGGCCTTGTACCCCACTCTGCCCGAGGGTAAACCTTTGCTTTCTGTCAGGGTACTGGAGAGGTGGTACCCTGATTGCTCATAATGATGGCTCATGGGGGTTTAATTACTTCCCACTCAGCTTTCAACCAGCCTGCTGTTGTTAGCCCTGCTTTTATTCCCACTTTCAGAAACACCTGGGTCTCTGCAGGGTAATCCTTGGGCTTCTGGGTTTTCCCCACTGCTACTTAGGTTTTATCTTTCCAAGTCTACCTAGAGAGTTACTATTCATCCATCTGTGTTCTCTGGTTTGCAAATTTCTATTGCTGTCATCTTCTATCCTGTTTTCTTTGTCATTGTGGGTTTTTGCCTTTTTGAAATATTCTATACTGCCATTTTTGGGAATTTGTAAAGGGAGCAGAGGTCAACATGTGCAGTTGATCTGGCATCTTTAACTGGAAGTCTGTCTTTGTTTTTGCATGTTTCAAAAAAGGAAAGAAGATGTTAGAGATTTGGCATGTTTTTGTGTCTGGGGAAATGGGTGATGGGAGGTAGGTGAGGTAGACAGAATTTATTTTCAAAAATCTGTGTTTGTTCTATTGAGGTGGATGGTCTGTGCAGGGAACCCAGTGTTCTGCTGCCCCTGACCATTCCAGGAATCTAATTTGTGTCTCCTCCAGGGCCTGCACAGAGAGCAATTGCTAAAGATCAATTAAAAATTATTTAGGTACCTGAAAACTTCCTTCTGTAACTGACATCCTAGGGTTCTCATTCATTTACTCCATAAACGTGCACTGAGCTCTCAAAATTTGCCCGAGCGGCACTCTGCTTGGTGCTGGGGAATGATATGAATGAGACAGGTACCGTCCCTGCTCTGGGATGTCATGACCAGGCCTGATACACTGAAATTTCCAGAAGGCCCGGTGGAGTATCAGGAAATGAAACATATAAGATAATATTCTTTTATGATGAAGTAGATCCTTCAGTGCCTACTGGCCTTACCCACTCATACACACTCTTGCCTAAAACAGTGTAAAATTGAGCATGCCCACAGTTCTGGACTCCTTTCCTCCGAACCTTTAATCCATATGGCCCACTGAGACCGCTGAATTTCAGGCAAACGTTTATAAAAGACAAGGGTGACTTTAGGTGGTCACATCCTTCATGATATCACCATGAATGCTTGATTTCATGTAGTTTTTTTCAATGTTTGTTTGTTAGTTCTGCACTAAAACAAAACAAAAAAGAAACAACTTTAGTTGAGTTCAAGTTGCCATTCTAACAAATTATGATTTATTTTTTAACCCATGAATGTGCTTGGTGAATTGACCCTGTTACATTTATGTAATGTACCTCTCTGTACCTGGTAATACTCTTGTTCTGAAGTCTACTTTGTCTGATACTCATATAGCCACTTCTACTTTTTAATTAGTAGTATTTACGTAGAACCTCTTTTAACATCCTTTTATTCTTTAACCTGACTTGTGTCTGTATATTTAGAGTAAGTTTCTTGTGGACAACATACAGTTGGATTTCATTTTTCATTTTTATCCAGTCTGATGATTTCTGCCATTACTTTGGGGTTTTTAGGCCATTTACATTTAATGATTGGGTTTTAATTGGCCATTTTGCTGTCTGTTTTTTATTTGTTCCATGTATTCTATGCAGTATTTCCTTTGTCCAGCCTTCTTCCAGATTACGGAAATATTTTTAGTATTCCATTTTATCACCAAAATTGGTTTATTAATTTTATTTCTTTTTTACTGGTTTCTCTAGGATTTATAATATGTATCTTTAACTTACCAGTTTACCTTCAAATAATTAAAGAAATTTGAAAATGAAAAAAGTATGTCATTTATGTTTACTACCATATTTACTGTTTCTGATACTCTTGATTTCTTTGTATAGATTCACAATTCCATGTAGTATCATTTTCCTCCTCCTTGAAGAATTTCCTTTAACATTTTTTGCAATGCAGGTTTATTAGAAATGAATTCTCTCAGCTTATGTTTGTTTGAAAAAGTCTGTGTCTCTCATTAATTGTTTAAAGATCTTTTTGCTGAGTATAGAATTCTAGATTGGTTTTTTTTCTTTAAAAGTTTTACTTTGAATATGTCACTCCATTTTCTTCTGTACTGTTTTTGATGAGAAGTCTGTAAAATTTTTGTCTTTATTCCTCTATAAGGTGTCTTTTTCTTCTGCTTTTAAGATTTTCTGTTTTTAGATGAAATATTGCCATTTGCCACCACACGGGTGGATCTTGAGATTATTATACTAAGTGAAATAAGTCAGACAGAAAAAGTTGATAGCCATATGATTTCATGCATATGTGGATATAATACTGAAAGCAACAAACAAACAAGACAAATAAACACACAAAAACTCACAGACACAGACAACAGTTTAGTGGTTCCCAGAGGGTAAGGGGGGAGAGGGGTACAAGAAAGTAAAGGGGATCAAATATATGGTGTTGGAAGGAGAACTGACTCTGGGTGGTGAACACACAATGCAATATATAGATGATGTATTACAGAATTATACACTTGAAATCTATATAATTTTATTAACCATTGCCACCTCAATAAAAATATTTTCATATAAAAAAAGATGTTTTTTTTTTCACTGAGTGTATTTTGTTTTTGTTTTTGTTTTTTTGCTCTCTGTGTTTATCCTGCTTTGGTTTCATTGAGTTTCGCTTTGTATGTTGATAGCTTTTATAAACTTGATAAAAAATAAAATTGGCTATAGTTCCTTTAAATATTTTTGATTGGATGCTGACATTGTCAATTTTATGTTGTTGGGTGCCTGGATTTTTTTTTCTCTTCCT
The DNA here is from genome assembly GCF_004115265.2 of Rhinolophus ferrumequinum. NCBI lineage: Eukaryota > Metazoa > Chordata > Mammalia > Chiroptera > Rhinolophidae > Rhinolophus > Rhinolophus ferrumequinum. The sequence goes on from NC_046292.1 coordinate 43,113,576, forward strand.
CTTAAGATTGTTGAGCAACTTTTTCTGATAGGTGATAATATACTTTTGGCTTAGTTTTATCCTTTGAAATCTTTTTAAAAAACTTTGATAGAGCAGGGTTAGAGTTGACTTTACACAAGAAAATTTCAGTCGCACTTCCAAGGTATATGTCTTTTAGGGTCTCTACTGAATGTCCCGCATGATCAATGAGGATGTTTCACTCTAATTTTAGTAGCTCCAGTGATCCTCAGCTCTGTGCAAACTCAGAGAACTGTTCAGCTCACAGCTTTCCAGTCAGTCTTCAACCAGACCTCATGGAGTGTCAGCGTACATATCTGCATGTTAGTATTCACCAAAGAAGGAGCAGGACTCTTGGGCAGATTTCTGGGGCTCTCTTTCTGCATAGCTACTACCCCCTCTTTGGAAGTCTGTGCCACCAAAGCTTCTAGCCACCTCAGATTCCCTGAATTCTGATCTCGGTCTCCTCAACTTAGCGAAGCTGCTGTGTTTTCCTTGGCATCCCGCCTGTGCTTCTAGGCAGAAAGCCAGAGTGAGCCTGAGGCTCACCTCATTTGTTTCCTTCTCTCAGGCATCACAGCCCTGCACTGCTTGTTGTTCAAGGTCTGAAAACAGTTGAGCATGTATTTTTCTTCTAGTTTTCTAGTTGTTTAAGGCAGAGGTGTAAAGTCCATTCTCTTACTCCATCATGGTTAGAAGCAGAAGCTTCTGTTATTTCTACTTCAGTAAGAGTTTCTATCTTGCTGTGGCATTTAACTTCATCAGATACTTTTTATTCTTCAATATGAATTGATCATTTTTCTTTCCTTTCATAAAATACTGTGGTAAAATACACTCATAGATCTTTATTATTGAAACATTTTTGAATGTTGTTCATGCTGTATTTTTTTTCACATTTTTTAGATTAAATTTGGTCATGTCTTGCTTAGAATTTTTGTGCCCACATTTATAATGTGAGAGTAGCCTCTGATGTTTCTTTCTTAGACTGTCTTTGCTTGGTTTTTGGAACATAGTTATATTAGCCTTATAAATAACTTGCAAAGCATTCCTTGTTCTTCAAGACTCTGAAGTACTTTGGAGTACTCTGTTCCTTGAACATTTGTTAGAACTTCTAGTATGACCATCTGGGCTTGACGTTTTATTTGAGAGATGATTTTTACTACTGACAATTTCTTTAACAGTAATAAATTTATTAAGGTTTCCTATGTTTTCTTGAGTCAGTTTTGACAAGTTCTGTTTTTCTAATAAACTATTCACTCCACCTAATTTTTAAAATTCACTAACATAATGTTCATGTAATCCTTATGTTTTTCTATTAATGTCTGCTTCATCTGTAGTTATATCTGCCATTTTCATTCATGATGCTTGTTGTTTTTGCCTTCTTCTTTTTTTCTTCCTAAATTTTGCCAGAAATTTTTGTTTCATAGAACATGTTTTCATAGAACCATGCTTTGGCTCTGTTGACTTTCTGAATTTTATCTTGTTATTTTATGTTTCTCATCTGCTTTTATCTTTACCTTTTTGATTTTTCTTTCAGTTTAATTTATTAATGTTTTTCATAATTTCCTAAGTTGGCTGCTTAAGTTATTAATTTTCAGACATCCTTCTTTTCCAATAAAAGCTATTTTAAAACTCTAGCATACCACTTTACTCATGGAGTCTCTGGTTGTATTGTAAAATATTCTCCTTCTCTGCACCCCCCATATGAGTATATAGAATTGAGTTTGTTGATTGTATTTGAGTCCTTTAATACCTCAATAGTATTGTTTATTGTTGTTATGCTTTTGATTTACCTGTGTCTTCAAATTTTGAAAGTACAGTAAAATCTCTAAATAAATTGCATCTCTTTTTAAGTGCTTTTTTTGGGGAGCTCTTGTTTTATATATTACACTGTATTGTTCAGTTCATAAAACCTAATGAATAGAAATATTCTTCTTGGATTTGAGCATGATATCATCATGGAATGTTCCTCTTTGTCTTGCTAATATTTTTGATCTTCTATTCTACTTTGTCTGATATTAATATTGTAATTTAAAAAATTTTGTTTTTGTTATTTCTTTTTCAACTTAAAAAAACTTGTTACATTTTTAAAAATCTGTACTGTAAACAAGGTACAGCTTAATTTTAACTACAGTGTATTATTATCTTTTAACGAGTTGTGAGATTCAGCCCATTCACATTTTTGTAATAACTGAAATAATTGATTTTATCCCTCCTACCCTATTTTTGTTTTATAATTATAGTACAGCACCCCTTTTACTTTTACTTTTTATTTTAATTGGTTTAATTTGGTTTCACTGACTTACTAATTTTCTTTTTATCCCCTTTGTACCCCTTGTTTTTTGAGAGTTCTGCTAAGCTTTTTGTTTGTTAGTGATTACCTTCTTCTTCATTGTAACCAATGTTAAACTTGTGTTCTGCCTCAAATATATATACGTTCCAAAATATTTTTCCTGTGTACCCCTGTTCAATCTCTTAATTAATTTTATATTTTCAGTTACAGCTTGTTATTAGATTGTTTCTTCTAATATAGCATGCCTATTGTGTTTCAAGAAAATTTAATATTACAAATTCCTGTTTACACTGTCATTATTTAGATAGAAATATGTGTGCTTATACACATATATACATGTGAATATATGTATATACGTGTACACACATATGTATATGTATATGGAGAGAGAGAGAGAATAAATATTAGTGTTCACCACAACTGGTTTCTCTGGTCTTTGATTTCCCCTATGCTGAAATAGTTGCTCTGAATCAATAATTTTTTGGTTATGTTCTTTCTCAAGTACTGTCCCCAGAGAACGTATGTGGGAAGTTTACTTTTGAATCCTTGCATGTGGAAAATGTTTTCCTTTTTCCCTGACAGCTGAATAATATTTTGTCTGGGTATAAGATTCTTGGGTCATTTTTCTTAATAGTCTGTACATTGTTCCACTGTCTCCTACATTCCAGAGTTGTAGATGAGAATTCCTTAGCTAGTCTGACTCTCTTGCCTTTGTAAGTAACTTATTCTTTCTGTCTGGAAACTTGTATAATTTTCTGTTTATGCTTGAAATTCAAGTATTTCCTGGATTCACTTCCTGAACTTAATGAGACTTTTAATCTGCAGGTTTAAATCTTTCTTCAGCTCAGTATGAAAAACAAGACAAAACAAAACAAAAAAACAACTAGTATTGTAATCATTGAATTATAACATCTCCTTCATCTGTTTTTTAAAATGTTTTTCTTCATTTTACTTCTCCCCTTTAAAAAAAAAAAAAATCCCTTCTGGAATTTCTGTTATTCTCACGTTAGCTGCTGGGTCTGCCCTTTAAGCGTCTTACTCCTTCCATCAGTGTTTCTCTCTTTGCGTCTTTGCTATGGGTAGTAAGTTATTTCATTCACTTGGTCTTCCAGATCATTAATTTGATTTTCAGTAGTTCTTGTGATTTTTGTTTGTTCTGCAGAAATTTAAAGTTTAAAGTTTAAAATCAGTTGTTAGTTCAGAAAGTCTTTCTTGCGTTCTTCTGGTTTCTCATTGCTTTCATTGTTGATGTTTTCTTCTAATTTTTTCATCTTTCTACTTCTGTGAGACCTGCCACTCATAGATGTTCTAGTGATTTTCTCTTAAGTGAAATAGTCCCCCTAACTTAGTCTTGTTTTGGTTCTGCCTACTCATTGATTTATGTTCTTTTGATGCACATATAGGTTTTTATAGTCTTTTTAGCATTGACAAATCTGAAAGAAGTGAAAGGTACAGCAGTTGCTTCCTGAGCACTCTGGATGGCAGTGAACAGTGAGTGGCTCCTTCTGCATGATGGAAGCAGCACTCCTCTAAAGCTCTGGGCGGTAAACCCGTGCTTCTGCTACTGGTACCTTGCCCTTACTCACTAACAACACGAAGTCCTATACTTGCTCTCTCTTCTTGAGATTTCTGGAGCACTTGTGTACTCTCTAAATTTTGCCAGTTTTGCGCTACTTTTATACATCCATATTACCCAAGAGTTGATTTAAAGAAACCCAAATAAAAAGGGTTTCTAATAGTGTTTTATTAATCTGGGTAGAAAGTGGAGTTACCAGAGGCATCTTCAGCTGTAAAACTTCCTGCGGCCTGGGCTTAGTCATCTTCACTCCAAGAATGCTGTCTGGCCACTTATTCCAACTTGCTCTGAGGACTGAGGCATCCCTCTCTCTGGCCCTTATTAGGGGAACAAATTCTACTTGGAGTAACTTAGTTATGCCGTAATGTGTTGAGTTGTTTCACTATAGCGCTGTTATAAACCACAACTAATGCTCAGTAATTTAAGATAATAATCACTTATTTGGCTCATGGATGGCTCTTTTAGGCTGTGCTCTGCTGGATGGTTCTTCTAGTGTCAGCTGGACTCACTCAGGTCTTGGTCGCATGGGGTGTCTGATCCAGGCTGGGCTTGGTGGTCATTGCTCTGCTCCACCAAGCATTGAATTATAACATCCCCTTTAAATGGGACCAATAGGCCATCCCAGGCATGATCTTCTCCTGGTGAAGCCATAGGTTCAAGAAAGCAAGCAGAAACATGTCGTGCCTCTTGAGGCTTAGACTTGATGCTAGCAGGTAGCCTGCCTTATTCTTGTCACATGACAGAATTCAAAGTCTAGAGTCAGGAAAGGAGTGTGGGGGTGGGAGAGGAGAGGGCACAGCATGGCAAATTACAAGGCAAAGGGTGTGGACATGTGTAGGGCTAAAGAATGGGGGCCATGGACTCAACCTACCTCAGCTATAAAGAGCAACAACACAATATTTCCAAGTTATCATACTGCCTCAGAGGAGAGAACCATGAGTTTAACTCGGAGTCTCAAGGAAACTTTTGCAGAAGAGATGACCTTGGAACTAGACTATAAGGATGATTTGGAGTTTGCCAAGTGCACAGGATGAGTGAAAGGAGCAATAGTCAGTTAAGACAGAAGGAAGGGTCAAAGTGGAGGCCTAGAAATCTGCACATGAATGGGGCATCTGAGAAGTGAAGAGTTTCCTATGTGGTTGGGTCCTTAGAAACAGTCCTTCCACACCATTCTTTCCTCTATAGCTTTGCTTTTTCCAGTGAGCTGTCAGCTTCCAGGAATATGGAAATTCAGGCATTGTGCCAGGAAGGGTTAGCCTATTATGTACTCTTCAGAACATGCTACACAGATGGCTGCCTTCTCTGTACCTCCAAAAAATTTTTCTTGCTTGTATCAGGTGAAGGATTTAGCACATATGTATTAAGTTTCTAGTGGTACTATCACTCCTTCAGTATAGTTACGCCACTTATGGCTCGTTGTGTCCTGCCATCTATATGACATCTGAAAAAAATTCAACAATGAAAGTTTATAAATTTGTTTGCTTTCAAAATTTAGACCTCACAAAATTTCACCTCCTCTGTGGAGCCCTCCTTGATACTCCCCCACCTTCTTTCTCCCACTAGATTAGATCAGGTTCTCCTGTTAAAGGTTCTCATTTCTTTGTCTACTTCAGAACATTTTTGGCTATTTGTTAATATGTGATTTTAGGTGTGATTGTTTGATCAATTTGTCTCCTCAATTCAACTGTCAGCTTCTGCGAGAGCAGAGGACCAGGTCTTTTGCATACCGCCGGCTCCCCAGGGCTCCCTAGCATATGCAAGGGTCATAGTGACTGAATACTAAGTGTTTAGTGAGTGAGTTAGTGTATCTGTGTGAGTGATTGAATGAGATGTGCTTAGACTATTGGCTGTGTGAGATAGGTTTCTCTTTAAAACTGCGTGAGCAACTTAGGTTATCCCGTTTACCCGTGGCTATATGGACAAATCACACTCATTCTTTAGTGCGTCCATTCAGTCAGTATTCATCGTGGTTGGATACATGACTGAATGTAGACTAGGTGATACAGAGATTGTTAGGGCTGGTTTTACTCTGAAGGAGTTGCTGGTTTAGTGCGAGAGCTAGAGAAGTGAATGGGCAAAGACAATTACTGTGGGAAATGTTAAGATAAGGTATATCCTGATTGGAACTTGGAGAACAGGCCTTGGACTCAGCTTGTCCTCCACTGAGGCTTCGTGAAAAGGGACAATGTAAGCTGAGTGAGGAAGGTTAACTAGGAGTTAGATGTGTAACAGGGAAGAAAATTCTGGGCAGAATGGAGCAAAGAGGTCAGTCAGTGCACAGGAAGTCAGCAATCAAAGCCCGCTGTGGGAAACTTCAATTCATTCAGTATTGAAGAATGGAGAAAGTAAGAGTGGGAATGGCAGGAGGAAACGAGTTCAGCATGGTCATATCACAAAAGGTCTTTTAAGCCCTGTGAAAGATTGGACTTCTTGCTGAAGATGGTAAGGACCGATTGAAGAGTGTTAATCAGCAGCTGAGAACATCAGATTTTATTTTATGAAGTTTGCGTACAGTTAAGGAGAACAGATGGGAAGGCAATAGGACTATAGGGAAGACAAATAAACCGTCTATTACACAGTGTGATAAGGGCTGTCATAGAGGACAGCTGTCTGCGCTGGGAGCTCAGAAGAGAACTCCTCACCCAGCGCTGGGGACTCATCCCAGGCTAAAGGAAGTGTTGGAGTTATCAGGGTGAAGAAGCTGGGAAGAATTTTTCAAATAGGAGTAGGACAAAGGCAGAGAAATGTGCAAGAACATGATTTTTGTTTTTTTTTTTTTTTGCCCAGAGAACTGCAAATGATGTTTTATTGCTGGAGTGTACAATGCTAAGGGTGAATGGATGAGAAATGAACCTGGAGAGGAAAACGCCTTCCAGATTTCAAGTCTTCCTCCTAGTAAACATTACTTTAGACTGGAGTCTCTCTCTCATATATATCTGTATTTACATCTATATATCTATGTATCTATATCTAAATCTATATCTATATCTGTATCTGTATATCTCTATCTATCTATATCTATCTGTCCAAAAAATGTGTACACATTTTTAAGGAAAGAAAAAAACTATTAAAATTGTAATATTCAATATATACCGATAACAAAAGATGAACATAGGTCATGTGTATACATTTTTTTGGCATCTCTCGTATATATTAGGTTGGTGCAAAAGTAATTGCGGTTTAAAAGGTTAAAAATAATTGCAAACACCGCAGTCACTTCTGCACCAACCTAATACACACACACACACACACACCAGGCACTTTTTAAAAACTTTTCTTCTGAGAATTCTGAACATGTACAAAACAGAGTAATATGATGAACACCATTTACCCGTCACGCAACCTCACAGCCACCAACCCGTGGCCAGTCCTGCCCCATCCATAATGCCATTCACTTCCCCTTCTCGTATTATTTTGAAGCAAATCTCAGATGTTACATTATTTTATACATAAATAGTTCAGTATGTATCTCTAAATAAGAAATCTTTTTTGAAATATAACCACAATTACCAATATCATACCTAAAATGTAATTATTTTCAATATCATTAAATAGCTTAGTGTTGTATGTAATTTCTAATTATCTCACAAATGTCATGTAACTATAAATATAGATATAAATACAAATATTTATACGCACTGCTTGATCAGGAGCTACATAAGGAACTGAGAGGTATCTCAATCACTAACTGGTGTAAATGGGGACTTTTCATCTAAAGAGGGATGGAGAACTACCTGGTTTGGTTTATTCTCCTTCAGTACTACTGTAGATATCGGGGAGGCATTTGGCAAAACATAAAGGAAGCCTAGCTTATATTATTGGTTCTACCTCTCTCCCATTTCCTTAGGTCTCTCTGCTCCCTGGTGTGCAAATGGACATACTCAGCAGAGAAAGGATGGGACGACAGTTTCTGGAAGATGATTGGATTGGAAGACTTTGTTGCAGATAATTACAGCAAAATAGGTAAAAAACAAAATAGATCAATAAATCTGGAGAGTGATTATGTGGATGTATATATGAGGATCTTAGTGTGTTTTTGTTTTTGTATGAATTTAAAATACAGGAACACAGCCCTGTTTTAACAAGAGAAGCAAGTTATGATGGGTAGAACATGACTAGTAGTCCTCCTGGTGAGACTACTGGGAACTGAGTAGGGGTGCAGGCTATGAAACTGCACTGAAATACAGAATCGTAGACATTGGGCCACACTGAGGAATTCTTGTGCACAGAGCAGTGAGGGAGAGCATAATCAAGAGGGTGTGTATGGATCATTTCCAGTCATTACAAGGAACACGTTTTGTCCCTTAGGTTCAAGGAATCAGGCAAGGTCACGAACAGGGAAAAAGAAATAATTGAAGAGATCAAAAGAAGGAAGATCAGGAATAAGACCGAAACTGGGACATGAGCCAGTGGTTTATAACGAAGACCATAGCGTCTCCGACTTTCAGTTTTAGGTGGCACTGACTAGACAGTAAAGGTGTGGGTGACTAACAGGGATTTACCTGGTGCAAAGAATTCAGGTACTAGGTACATGTAACAGTAGCTGACATTTAATATTTAAGATTTGCTCGTTCGTTTCACAGAAAGGTATTTATTTCCTGTAGCTACTACTTACAATTCCAGTAAGCTGTTATCAGGTAAGTAGTTATACCTGATTAAATAGAAATACTTCTTTATTGTTTAGTGTTTCGGCTAGGATGGTGTAACAATAAAATTAAAAAGTACAGTGGATTAAATAAGATAGAGGGTTATTTTGTGTGATAGAATAGAGATAAATGACTATCAGGGCAGCTCTGCCGTTCTCCCAACATGGCCTCCAACTTTGGGTCCAAGTTAGCTACTCCAGTTCTCATCAGTTCCCAGCCAGTGAGGGAACGAATGAAAAGGCCCAGAGGAATCCATACTCATTCTTTTGGAGGGAGCATAGCATGGAAATGGGCCGTCATTTCTCATCACATCCCATTGACCAGCATTGTTCATAAGGCCCCACTAGGCTTCAAAGGTGGCTAGGAAATTTAGTCATTGGCTGGGCACCCATGCGTCCATCCATATGATTGGCTAAAACTTGGGAGTTTTGCTTTAAATATTGGTGCACAGCTACTGTGTTTCCCCGAAAATAAGACCTAGCCGGGCCATCAGCTCTAATGTGTCTTTTGGAGCAAAAATTAATATAAGACCCAGTCTTATTTTAATACAATATAAGACTGGGTATAATACAATACGATACAATACAATACAATACAATACAATACAATACAATATAATATAATATAATATAAAATATAATATTGGGAATAATATAATATAATATAATACCAGGTCTTGTATTAATTTTTGCTCCAAAAGATGCATTAGAGCTGATGGTCCGGCTGGGTCTTATTTTCGGGGAAACACGGTAGTAGTGTCTATTACAACTTTGGGTCACCCTTGATAACTGAGTCACATAGTAGGTTATTTCAGTTCTACCTTTCTCTGGTGGCGTCCTCATCACAAACTCTGTTAGAGTTCCAGAATATAAGGGTAGAAACATGAAAGATCCCCGTAGCACCTGTATTGCAGTGTTTTAGATAACGTAGCTTGATTTCTGTGGTCTGTTCAACTCCTAATAGGTAAATCTGGAGAAAAGAACAGAGCCAGGCTGGTCTGCAGAAAGAGCCCTTTCAGAATTTCTGTCGCTCAGTTGAAACCATCTCAGGACCTGAGCTGGTAGAGAAGTGGGGAGGAGCTTGGGAGCAGGGGAAAAGAGGAAGAGGCAAAGCAGCAGTCATTAGTCATCGTCTACTTTCCAAGTCTTTTAGTAGGTGATTGATTTTCTACATTATCTTATTTCGCCTTCACAAACCCATTTGTATAGGTGTTCCTGTTTTATAGCTGGGAAAACTGAGATTCAGTTCCTTGTTCACTGTTAAGTTGTAGAGTCAGTATTAGAACTTTCCTACTAAAGCAGACGGCATCGTTGGGATACACGAGACTGAGGGAATTGCGTTGGCTATACGGGTGGCCTTCAGTGGGATTAGGCAGTGTCCAATATTAAACTCCCAAAGCCAACCTGAGATTGGAACAAGTGTTCATACCTGGACAGGCGTAGGGGTGTGATAAGGGATATCAGTGGATGAGTGGGTATAACTTCACAGGGTATTGATACTTTAAGTCATATGGTGGTTTTTAAAATTCTGGCTGTTCAGACCATTAGGAGTCAGCAACCAAGGAATAGAGTCAATAATTGGTTCTGGGAAATGAGGGAGCTGGCCAGAGGATGGTGTGCCAGGACTCCTGCCAACCAGCCTGAGGTTTGGACAGGGCCTCAGGCCCAGCAGGGGAAATGGGCAGCCAAACAGGAAAGTCGTACTCAACTGAGAGCTCCTGGAGGGCAGGGACCCTATCTGCGTCATCCTTGAGTACCTTGGCAGAGATGCTGATAGATGTCTACTGACTAAATAAATGGGTAAGAGAGCCCTTTTGTGTGCTTTCTGGTATCTTTCTTTAGAAGGACACGAATTCAATCAGATAAAGCCTTACTTTTGGGACCTCATTTAACCTTAATTACCTCTGCCTAGACCCTATCTCCAAATACAGTCACACTGCATGTTAGGGCTTCAACATACGAATTTTGGGGGACACAATTCAGGCCACAGATGCGGGTGCTGGTGTGCTGGTCATTAGAGCTAAGGCAGGGCCACCAGTGCTCAGTCCCCAAGTGGTGTTTTGGAGGCTCCTTGTGGGCTTCCTACCTGGATGAGGAACCATTAGGACTAAGTGTCAAGGGAGGTGCTCTTGTGTAATTAAGGGGTGCAGGCAAATTGGGTCAAAAACACTGAACGAGGAGTTAGGGTAGTTGTACTTCTAACCCCGATAATTCTCGTCATGTGGCTGTATCTCCATAGTCATGCCTGTGAAGGATATAATTAATGGCAGCTATTAAAACGAATGGTTTACTGCTTCTCAGACATGGTGCTATGCATTATAACCATTATCTCTTTACATGTTCCGAACTATGCAATGGAGTTATTATGTTTTTATTTATCCTGTCCAGCAGCTGAAAATCAAGGTTCAGAAAGGGGAAATGTGTCTAATGAATGGTTGCACAGTTTGCAAGTGGTAGGAGCAGAATTCAGACTCGTGTTTGGGCGGTCCAAATCCTGCTCTAACCACTTTGCTATACCAACTTCCAAATGATGCTCGTTGTGTTCATATCATAGTTAGCAAATAAATAGTGATCCTCCTTCTCCTTCTGTGTTTTAAGCACATTTGTATGTGCTTTTATGTACCTTATTGCAGGTAATTCTCCCAACCAGTGGCAAAAGTACGTGCTGTTACCTTGTTTACAGATGAGAATCAGAGAGATAATCTAGTAAATTTCTCTAACCACATGCAGAACCAATAAATCATGTCAGGACTGAAACCTTCCCAGGGGGAGGGCCTAGAAGGAGCTAATAATTTACTAGAACACAAATTTCAACTTCAATTACTTAATTTTTCAAGTGAGTTTTAAAATATATATGTCCCCCCCCCCCAATTTAGTTGCTTTGTCCTGAGTGTCCCTGTGGTATGCTGAACATAGCTTATTAGAACACACATGGTTACCTGTTTACATGTCTTGATTCCACACTAGTCTGTGTGCTCCTTCATATCCAGTTGTTTCATTTATTTACCTTTGTGTTCTTGGTCTTGGCACAGGGCATGGCACATTTCGGTAGCTAAATTATTGTTTGACTAGCAGGTTGATAAATCAATGACAGATGGCTGGTACTGGCATGTCGCGTTTTTTGCTTTTAAAGCTATAATGATATTTACTGATTTTATCAGTATCTTTGCTGACTTGGGTCCAACTTCAACTCTGATTTTCTGGTTGTAGCAGGTCATCAAATAGCGTTGTTTCTTATAATGTTGATGAGGAAAAAAACATCAGTTCCCCCGAAGCCACTGCCTGTGTGTAGTGTTCACATTTCCCCATGTCTACGTGGTACTCCAGTTTCCTCCCACCTCCCAAAGAGGTGCACATAGGTGTATCTAAATTGTCCCAGTCTGAGTTGAGTGTGGATGTGTGTGAATACACCCTGCCAGGGTGAGTTCCCTCCTTGCACCCTGTGCTTCCTGGATAGGCTCCAGGCACCTGTGACTCTGAACTGGAATAACTGGGTTAGAAATTAATCATCTTATGTGTTTTAATTAATCTTTCTTAAATGTATGTATAGCTCACATTTATTTCAGTGTTTGATATTAGAAGTGTTTTGAGTCTTTATTTGGATGTTTGGTGATATTTTTGTGACCAGAAATATGCCGTAGGAACTTAATTCTTTTTTATATTAATTAGCCTATGGGAAAATTGGTTTCATTATACATCATTACACTTAAAGTTGCAGTTTCCATGAATCTATCAACAAGTGAGGACTTACCTATATTTTAACTTTTGGGTGCTTTCCTTCCCTTTGCACAAGATTCATGTTTATGTTATTTTTTCATTTAATTTTTGTTTATTGAGTTATAATTGACATGCAACATTATGTTAGTTTCAGGTATACAAAGTAATGATTCAACCCTTGTGTGCACTGCAAAATGATCACTACAATAAATCTAGTCTCCATATGCATCACCATAAAAAGTTACAAAAAATTTATTTTCTTGTGATGAGAACTTTCCATATGTATTCTCGGGGCGACCTTCAAACATGCATCACAATACCGTCGACTGTAGTCAACAAGTTGCACAGGACATCCCAGGACCTATTCATTGCACAACTGGAAGTCTGTCTCCCACTCGCTTCACCCATTTCATCTCCACCCCCCCACAGTCAGCACTCTGTTCTCTGTATGAATGAATTTTATTTATTTATTTTTTGTTATTTGGGTTTTTTTGTTTTCTTTTTAGATTCCACATATAAGAGAGATCATACAGTATTTGTCTTTGTCTGACTTATTGCACTTAGCATAATACCCTCAAGGTTCACCTGGGCTATTGCAAATGGCAAGCTTTTATTCTTTTTTATGGTTGAGTAGTATTCCAGGTATATATACACAACATCTATATCCATTCATCCATTGATGGACATGTAGGTTGTTTCCATATGTTGGCTATTGTAAATAATGCTGCAGTGAACACAAGGGTAAATACCTTTAAGAATTAGGGTTTTAGTTTTCTTTGGGTAAATACCCGGGAGTAGAATTGCTGGGTCTTATAATAGTTCTGTTTTTAATTTTGGGGGACCCCCCTCCATACTATTTTCTATAGTGACTGCACTAATTTGTACTCCCACCAATAGTGCACGGCGGTTCTCCTTTCTCCATATCCTCACCAACACTTGTTTTTCTTATCTTTTTGATGATAGTCATTCTAACATGTGAAATGATATCTCACTGTGGTTTTGATTTGCATTTTCCTGATGTTTAGTGATGTTGAGCATTTTTCATGTGCCTGTTGGCCATCTGCATGTCTTCATTGGGAAAATGTCTATTTAGATCCTATGCCCATTTTTAAAATCATATTGTTTGTTTTTTTGCCATTAAGTTGTGTGAGTTCTTTGTATATTTAGGATATTAACCCCTTATCAGATATATGATTTGCAAATATTTTCTTCTTTTTTGGTTGTCTTTAAATTTTGTTGATGGTTTCCTTTGCTCTGCAGATTTTTCAGTTTGATTAGTATATTAGCTCTGCTCATAGAGTAATACCTACAGGGAAATATTCATTAAAAGTCCATAATGTTAATCTAGCAGAAAATTTCCAGAGTAACTTTATTAGATTTTGCCTGTTAAGTTAATGGATTTTTAATGGATGTCCTAAGGAGACATATCATTAAGCAGAATATTGCCATACATGAATTAAAACTTATTCATCAAAATTAATTGTGTAATGTTTCGTTTGATTTTCATTTCTGGTGACCTGAACTTGGAGTTTCAGTCTGAACCAAAAGTGGAAGATACTAAGGGGGATGTTAACTCTAAATTGTGACTTTCAGAAACTCCTCTGGAAGCTACCTCCAGACTCCTACCTTGAGGAGTTCTTGAAACTATGAAAAATGAATCTCGGAAGCCTCCCTATGAAGTGTTAAACATTTCCAGTGGACTCATTGCCCGTCAAGATGTGGGCAATATAGTGTAAAACCTCTTAGCAGATTTGAGCAGAGCATCGTGGATTTGAGCATTAATACAATTACCATAATTCGCTCCATGTGGAGCTTTTAGCCAAGTCTTTACCAGCCTTCCTGGACTCATGCAGTAAATAAATGCTTTCCCCGAAAACTGAACACCTCAGCAACTGATGGTCTTATAGAAGGATATTTTTGAAATAAATTATTTATGAAGTGTAAGTTAAGGATCAAATGCAATATTTATATGGTGCTTTTCAAGGACAGGGGAAGAGATTGCCATTGTTTTAAGTAACTACATGCAAGTTTCCAAAACTAAAATGTTGCTACCTAATGCCTTTCTTCAAGAAGGCATTTCAATGGTGTGGTTTGGGAACATTATAAAAGTAAGGAAAAAACATTTTTTTGAATCTAAAGAATAGAGTAGAAATTTCATTACAATCGAAACTATACTAGTTGATTTAATGTTCAGAATTGATGAAGAAAACACAAACCCAGTGCTTTATGTATCCATCGTCTAATAAAATGATCTCTGTCAATAAATTCTGACTTTCAGTTTCATGTGAATCATTCCCAGGTTACCTATCTAATCCAAAACATCTATCAAAAGCAAACAGGAAGGAAGAGATCAGCAGGGAGAAAGGACCCTCAGGAAGATAAGCAACATCCCACCTGTTCTAATCGATTATCCAGGCTCACTTTCAGCATGCCCCAGTTGCTGTTTCACTCCCTGGGAATGTGCTTCACTGTTTTATTGGGGTAGGACTCTTTATGAAACTCATGTGTACAACATGGCTGAATTATAGAGTGATTATTTGCATTACAGGAAGAGCTTGTTATATAAAAGGGTCTAGTGTGTTAGCTTGTAGATCATTCATTATTTGGGTCAGAGAAGCCAGGCAAAGAAGAAACTTAAAGCCCAACTAGAAGGAGTTAGTAACTGTTAAGTGAGAGGCAGAAATGAAGATAAAACGTATGTGAGGGGAGACAATTTCTTAAGGGGAGGGAGACTGTGTGTCTTATCTGGTTTTCTCTCCCTCCATGAGACTGTATTTTAGGCATCAGACACTGTGGGCACAGCCATCTGGCACATAGTAGATACTGATGCAATATTTGTTGAATGAGGGAATATAGGTTTGAATAAAGAATTTGATAAATAAGTTCCTTCATGGCTTCAGTTTTCCCTAATACTTAATGGACTCTCAACAAATTGTTTGCAATTAAATGGTGCTACTAGGTGACAGACAATGATTTCATTTTATAATTTCAGTGTTTGCGGTCCTTTTCTCAATAACATATTTGGCACGTAAGAAGGGACTCCTGTGGAAAACACACTCCAACTTGAATGATAGCCGCGGTCCAGCCTTATTTTTGTAGCAGATCTCTCAAAGGCTTTTCCGTGACGGAGATATTATAAACTCCTTTCACAGAAAAAAAAAAAAAAAAAAACTTAAACTTATTTTAGGATGGTTCAGAATATCACTTGTCCACAGAGTAAAATAAACCGTGCCGTTAAGTCAAGGTGCATTTTAGATATTCTTGTCCTGTAGGCTTAATACTGTAGGTCACTATTGACAAGTATGTGTTGAGGATGTAGACATGCCAGTACTCACTACACTATTCAGTTCTGAGGTCTGAGAACAGTTCACAGAGCCACCTGGAACAACATGCAGCACTGGCTTTGGTTAAACTGGATTAAAGAGCTGGGGATGAGGGTAATCCTACTTTTTTTCTGAGCCCGCTGGACCTTGGGACCTACATGACACAGACTTAGTCCACTCATTGGCAGCCACAGAGCTGAGACAAAGAGACAAGAGACCCGCGGGCTTGGTTCAGCACTTGATCTACAGTTTGAGCTGCTTAATTCAAGAACTCAAAAGGCCCACTGGCCTGAGTACGAGTGGCTCAAGAGAAGAGACACATGCCAAGCCTGCACTGACTCCATTTCCTGGTTCACATGGCTCCATGGATGTTGAGGGTTTTTTTTGTTTGTTTTTTCCAAGTCTGGTGGATCGGCTAAGTGATTCCTCTTCCCATAGATGGAATAAGTAAGCATATAGAAGCTGGAGGTGGGAGTGTCCATGTTAGTGCTACTTTATGCTGGGGGAGAGAAGAGGAAGTCCCCTTGTGGAAAACATGTCTGAGGGGTTTTCACCAGTAATCGTCATGACCAGTGTTGGGAGCCAGAAGCCAGCGATGTGATCCATAGTTGTGGGTATTGTAAAATCCCCTTTACGCTATTAATACCCAATGATCTGAATTTGTCCAGTAGAACTGGACATGTTTACAGGGAAGTCATGCATTTATTCCTTAGAATATGAGACTGTTTTCATTGAAAGCTTTGTTGAAGTGCTGTTGTACATCAGTATCTCAAGCTATAGGTGCTATTTTTAGTCATTTATATTGGGAAGTCTGAAGAAATCTTTGGCCACAGGTAATGCACATTTTTCTAGGCTCTGTGGGGCCTGTCGCCCCACTGTCTCCCATGTCCTGAGGGAGGCCATCCCAGTGAATGCTCTGGACTAAGTTTCACCTTGCCCTTTACTTTGAGCTTTGATCTTACCCATCTCCTCTTACCACCCTTCTCATTCTGTCCAAGCGATAGAACAGGGTCTCCTCCAGTACTTGAGACAAGTATATAATCTCTGAGTATTGTACTGTTTGATACTACTATAAAATCAAACTTTTGCCCTGTGGGGAATAATCTGGAGGTCTTCGTGTCAGTTAGTGATCCGCCCAACCATGCATCCATCCATCCAACCAACCACAGTGAGTGCCTCCTATGTTGCCACGTGCTGGGCTACGTACTAGAGATACAAAAATGAATCATCCCGGTCCATCCCCTTGGTGAATCTCACGTCTGTGGGACAGAAAGAGGGAATAAATCAATAATTTCAGTGTTTTTCAATAAGTCTCGAGATTTCCAAAGGACTGTGGGGAAGCAGAGCAGGAAAGCAGTAACAACTGGAGGTGGTATCAAAGAAGTCTTCTCATGAAGATGGTATTTGAAATGTGCTGGAAATTTACCAAAGAGGGGGAAGTAACCTCTGAGGCAGAAGAACAGCACAGACAAAGGCATGGAGGCCCAGGAGAGTGTTGAGTGTCTATGAATTGCTGGTTGTGGCTGGAGCATTGTGGGCCTGGGGCAGGATAGGAAGGGCACTGAGTTTAATTTCTAATGGGGCTTCTATCTTCCTTGAAGATTGGGCCACTGGTACGAGACAGCGTAACAAGATTGGCTTCATTGCTCTCAAGAGATAGTTCTAATACTACTCCTGCCAATGCTAAAATAAAGTTGAGGGCAGTTTAGGAGTTCTGTAGCTCCTCTGGGGGCGGGGAGGGAAACAGGAGGGAGAGAGAGGGAGAGAGAGAGAGAGAGAGAGACCGAGACCCTAGCCCGTTTCTTTCCTTTAATCACAGGCAGTATCCGTTCCATAAGGTTTGTTGTGAAGCTGAAATGAGGTATCAGATATCATAGGAGAGCGTGGTTTCTGAAGGCTGTAGACACATGAGCTGTTATCATAAAAATGTACTTGGCACCTGGAGGACAATAATCTTCAGTCCCTCCACACTCTGTACCCTGCCTGTTGGGCTGAAAGAAGTAAAACTGTACTCCGCCTTCCTCACCACCCTTAGATGTCCAGAAGTACTGTTTTAGCTGCTGGCCCTTCCAGGAATAGCCCTGCAGAGCCAGAAGGGCAAGGGAGCAGTGATGACCGCATCATGTTGTAAGGCAGTGGCTTTCAGAGGTTTTGCTGCATATGAGGTTTCATGGAACTTCTCCTCCTTTCAATATGGCTTCTGGAAGATATTTGGAAGTCCTGGAAGGGTGAGTTCAATCTATAACTTCCCTTCCCACTATTGGACAGTCAGCGAATACCAGAGCTAAAAGGGATTGTGGAGTTTTTGTCTAATGCCCTCATTTTGTAGATGATGAACTAAGACTCTGGGACGCAGAGTGAATTTCCTTGGTCTTGCAGCATTTTAGTGACACAGCCTAGACCAGAAACCAGGTCTTCTGACCCCCCAGTCCTATGGCTGTTCACTACTCTATACCACCTTTCCTATTTGACATTTTTCCACAAATTTTGGTCATTTGGCCTTTAAAAAAAAAAAAAAATTCACCCAACCCATTGACCAATCTTCAACCTTGCAATTGCAGGCACTGGATTTTGCCCAAGCAGCCAGGGGCTGTTGGAGCTAAGAACATATCGATCAAGCTTGTAAGCAACTGTTTTAGATCAACTAAAATAATGAACTAATATGTTAGCCATTGCCTACTTTAATGGTTAAGAGTTTGGTCACCAGAGTCAGGCAGGCTTGAGTGCAGTTCTGGCTCTGTCATCTGCAAGCCATGCAAGATCTGCCATACGTATTGTTGAATGAGGTACTTGATTTTTCTGAGCCTCCATTGGTATATTATGGAGATGAAAGGAAACAATACGTAAAGCTCCTAGCACAAAGTCTTCAGAAAATGTTATTTCTTACCACCTTAATAACTATCCATTCTCCTGAACTTGAATTCCTCTCTAGGTAATAGGTCATGTCTGCCAAAGCCGGGACCCCTTGAATAATCCATGTAATTATTATCAGCTTTTGACGTTGGGGAATGCCTTTTTCTGAGCTCCACCCTTGGGTTCACAGCTTTTTTCCAAGCAGGAATATAATAAAAACAATCAGATTTCTGCTTCTAAATCATAACCACATTCTAGTCTTACCTCCTCGATAGGTTCCCTTGATCAGAATTACAGATTTTCCTAAATCCTTCAGTCCAATGGCAATTTTTAGCTGTTTTCCCATGAACAAAGAGCACATATCTATAGGCAATTAAAAATGCAGGATACATTGGTAATAATTAACTAGGAAACTCAGTGACTGATATTCCTACAATGCTTCATGACTTTAGAAGAGTAGTTCTTTTCCTGCACTATCACATTTATTTTTCCAATATCAAATTTGAAAAACAGGTTTTATTCCATGTTTACATTTGGGGAAACCAGCAGTCACGAGTTTTCGTGTTAGAAAGACCTGGGATCGAACCCCAGAGTGACCATTTATTGGTTGTATAACCTTGGACAAGTGACTAAACCTCTCTGAGGACTTGATTTCTTTATCTATTAAGAGGTATAGGAATACCTACCTTCCACGATCCTCATGATGGAGTGATGGTGTATATAAAGTCACTGATTCTGGTAAGACTTCAGTAAACAGTAGCTAGACTAACCAATCCAAGATTTAATATTGTATAAAATATTATATAATGACAGATGGAGCTAACATTGGACTCCCCATGGCCAAATCCTATGTACAGCTAAAAAGGACTTTCGATAATTATATTCAAAGGAAGGAAAACTGAGAAGGTTGGGCTGATGGTATGCACAGGAATGATCATATTAATAACTGAATAAAAGGGAGAGAAAACACTCAACTCTTATTTCCCTTCTTTGCTCTCGTTCCTTAACTTAATACGAGGCATTGCACTCCTTGTTGGAGAACAATGGTGAACCAAAGCCAAAAGGATTTCTGCTTCCTGGAGTTTTCAGTCTAGTGGAGACAGCATTAATCAATCACAAAATTGCCACCGAGGTACATGCTACAAGAGTGGGTAAAGGGGGCTTCAAGACTGTAAAGTAGGAAAATGTTTGAGGACGTGATGGTTAGTTTGATGTGCATTAACTCTGTGAACGGGTGGGAACAGTGTGTCAGGCAGAGGGGACAGCATTTGTAATGACTCTGTGGCAGGAAGGAACTTGTTGAAAAAAGGCCAGTATGGCTAGAGTTGAGACAGTTGAAAGGAACAGGATGCTAGATGATGTTGAAATCATTATCCAGAGAACTAGCTTCATTCAGACCAAATGTGGTTGAGAGAAAAATGAAAAAAAAACCTAAGGCGGTATTTTGACTATCGCAGTCAATTTAGATATTCATGCCCAGCTGGGCATCCACAACTATGTAGCAAAACAAGTTTCAGATGTGATCTTGGAGCCACTGAGAATAAAATTGAGTTGCTGCTCAGAGATAAGAAATGGTCATCTATTATTCCAGTTTTCCAGATGTTTGGTTCCTGAAAACTATTGTTCTGTGTGTTTCATGGTAAGGATGTGAGGTATGTTGATTTTGATTATTAGGCGTCTAATTGTGAAGGAGGATGTTGTTAAGAATTAGCCCAGGTTCACTATGAATAAGTCCTGCTAAACTAACCTTAGATGTTGCCTTTTCTTGACATTTCTTTCCTCCGAACATTCTCCAGTCTGGAATTTTGGTGCACAGTACAAACTCCAGTAGCACCTGGGGCTTATATCTTGTCTGTCTGCTTTTGTATCCCCAACTAGACTTTCCATGTTTAAGACTTGGTTCCTCTCTGCATAGTATGGAGCACATCTAAAATTCTGGGAGAAAAATAAGTAAACAGTGACACCTTGCAAAGCTTCATATGCTT
Organism: Rhinolophus ferrumequinum; assembly: GCF_004115265.2. Classification (NCBI taxonomy): domain Eukaryota; kingdom Metazoa; phylum Chordata; class Mammalia; order Chiroptera; family Rhinolophidae; genus Rhinolophus; species Rhinolophus ferrumequinum. The sequence continues at coordinate 43,133,965 of NC_046292.1, forward strand.
TAATCATATTGCAATTAACAGGTCAGTTTTGGACATTTTGTTGTTTTTTTCCCTTTCCAAAGTTTTTAAGTTGGGACTTGCTTTCGGTCTGGTTGGACATCTGACTTCATGCCATTATTGTTATTTAGAGGTCATTTAGGTCAGTGTTCGTGGGAAAGCAGCCATTTCCAGTGATGGTTGCCCTTCTCTGTTGCATGTGGCGTGTCATAGCCATTGCCTCTTCTGCTTAGCTTCTCTGGGCATACTGCTGGTGGGTGGCGACCTTTCCTCTGACTTCCTAGCTCCTCTGCAGCGCCCTTAACGCCAGTGCTATGGAGTTTTGACGGTGAGATACCTATCACCTTTTCAGTTTCCCAGCATGGGCTAACCTTTCTGAGAATCCACATCAGAAGGCTGCTGTGGTCAGGTTGGCAGGTCACTTGTTGACTAATGGCTTCTCCAAGGTTTGTTGGCAGATACTGTAGTGCTGTGAACTCTATTGATCCCCGAAGTTTGCCTGCTGCTCAGACAGCCTCTGTGGGCATGAAGAGGTGGTGAGTCACGGCCCCACCACCCTGCCACCCATCTGTTCTCGTGGCGAAGAAAATGAAGACGATCTCTTTGTGGTATTGTAAAACCTAGAAAGACATTAAAAATTCCGTTAAATTTTCATACCCTTTTAGCTGTTGAAATGTACAATCTATTAGGAGGGGGAGAAAAGCCTCCTGCAGTTTTTTTCCCCACTGCCTTTACTTCAGAGGCTACTTAAGGGACCAGGTAATGATTTTACGATGTTTATTAATACTTCATGTTCTGCTTCCCTCCCCCCATTCTCTTCTACCAAGGACTTTTGTCTTTCAATTCAAAGTACAGAAGCTGCCCAGGGATCTTTAAGATACAGAGTTTGTCTGATGTCATATGAGTATGTTGTCATGTTATGGACATTACATGTGGAATTCTGTTGTTTCAGAGCTGGGTGGGGATATTTAATTTTAAAATGAACTTTGGGGTAATGGAAAACAAATTGGTTTTGGAGCCATATAGACATGAGTTGGAATCCTGGCCCTGCGATTTACTAGCTGTATGACTAGTATCAAGCAAGTTACTTAACCTGTGAGGGCCTAAGTCCTTCTACCTGCCACACTGAGAAAGTAATACCTGAGTAATGCCTGGTAATTAGGATGACCTCACACAGAGCCGTCATAATGCAGGCCTCTAGGGAAAAGTCTTTTTGATCTGAGTACTCAAATGACTTAATTTCCTCCTAGTTTTTCTCAATAAATACTTGTATCTCTCTCTCTCTCTCTCATCTCTCTCTCATCTCTCTCTCTCTCTCTCTCTCTCCTCTCTTTCTCTCTCTCTTGCCATCATATTGAGTAACTGGCAAGATATTCCTCATGCCTTTGGGCTGCTTGGGGATTTAAAGCAAATTTGAGACTCATCTATAGTGGATTTTTAAGCCATTGGTATATTGTTTAGCCCCATCTGAATTTATTTGTTCCCATCTTTGGTTTTATTTCATCTTTCATCCCACTTACCTTATTTTATCTTTGCCTACTAGTTATAAGCTCCCTAAAATACTTTCCAAACAGATAGCACATAGAAAAAAAGTCTGAATGTAGTTGGTATTCAGTAGATGTTTGGTAAATGAATGAATAAATAAGTGTTAGAGAATACACACAAACAAATGCTTCAGAGGAGAGTTAAAACAAATAAAAGGGGGTTGAGATCATGAGTTTGTGCCTTGGAAGTATCCCAATGAAGGCGTGGAGTAAGCAGTTGGGTCTATGCTGAGAAAAGAGATAAGGTGAGAAATAGAGATTTGGAAGTCGTCAGTGTAGATAATATTTGGAGCCATAGATATGTGTGAGAGACTCCATAGGAAGAAGAAAAACGGATGTGGGGGAAGGAATTCCAGTAGTTAAAGTCCAGATAGAGGAGGATGTGTCTGCAAAGGAGACTGAGGAGTGATGGACAGGGACCGGGGGTAACACCACCAGGACAGTTGAGGATGAGAGGGAACAATCCCCAGGGGTGCTGAGGGAGGAGATGCGACGAGGACTAAAAACTGTCCATTTGATAAAGTGACTTGGGGACCTTAGTCATAGCCCTTTTATTCAGTGGGACAGAAGATAAGTGTTGAGGAATGAATCATTAGGACGATGGTTGCAACTAACATTTACCAAGCATTTACTAAATGCCAGACCCTGCGCTAGGTGCTTAATATACGATGTGTGCTAACCTAATCCCTTTCCCCCTTTTTACCGAAGAGGAAAATTGTGGCATAAAGAAATTAGTCACCCAAAGTCACACAGCTGTCTTGTGTGGATTCCAGCCACATGTCAGATGAGTAAGCAACAGGCAAGGCAAGACAGTCAGATGCTAGACTGAGAAAACGAGCTAAGCAAACAGAGCCGGCAAGTTTAGACAACGAAGAAATAGGGTTGTGAAGGAAAGAAAGAAAAATGGGGGCAGTGCCTAGAGGAGAAAGAATAGTTGAAAGTGGAGAGAGTTTCCTGTTGCTTTGTTGGTTGGACTGAGATGGGGAAAGTCTAATTGCAGGTGGGGAGGTTCCAGCCGTGGGTGACAGGTTGTCAGTCGCAGGGAGAGAAGGGACAATCAGTGCTGTTAGTGTCCACAGAGGCTGAGGCAGGAAGGACTTCCCGAAAGGCGCGGGCGTACAGGCAGGAAGGACTTCTCGAAAGGCGTGGGCGTACAGGCAGGAAGGACTTCTCGAAAGGCGTGGGCGTACAGGCAGGAAGGACTTCTCGAAAGGCGTGGGCGTACAGGCAGGAAGGACTTCTCGAAAGGCGTGGGCGTACAGGCAGGAAGGACTTCTCGAAAGGCGTGGGCGTACAGGCAGGAAGGACTTCTCGAAAGGCGCGTACGGGCAGGAGGACATGGGCAGGAAGGACTTCTCGAAAGGCGTGGGCGTACGGGCAGGAAGGACTTCTCGAAAGGCGCGGGCGTACGGGCAGGAAGGACTTCTCGAAAGGCGCGGGCGTACGGGCAGGAAGGACTTCTCGAAAGGCGCGGGCGTACGGGCAGGAAGGACTTCTCGAAAGGCGTGGGCGTACGGGCAGGAAGGACTTCTCGAAAGGCGTGGGCGTACGGGCAGGAAGGACTTCTCGAAAGGCGTGGGCGTACGGGCAGGAAGGACTTCTCGAAAGGCGTGGGCGTACAGGGCAGGAAGGACTTCTCGAAAGGCGTGGGCGTACAGGCAGGAAGGACTTCTCGAAAGGCGGGCGTAAGGCAGGAAGGCTCTCGAAGGCGGGTACAGGCAGAAGGACTTCTCGAAAGGCGGGGGCGTACGGGCAGGAAGGACTTCTCGAAAGGCGTGGGCGTATAGGCAGGAAGGGACTTCTCGAAGGCGTGGGCGTACAGGCAGGAAGGACTTCTCGAAAGGCGCGGGCGTACGGGCAGGGAAGGACTTCTCGAAAGGCGTGGGCGTATAGGCAGGAAGGACTTCTAGAAAGGCGTGGGCGTACAGGCAGGAAGGACCTTCTCGAAAGGCGCGGGCGTACGGGCAGGAAGGACTTCTCGAAAGCGCGGGCGTACAGGGCAGGAAGGACTTCTCGAAAGGCGTGGGCGTACAGGCAGGAAGGACTTCTCGAAAGGCGTGGGCGTACAGGCAGGAAGGACTTCTCGAAAGGCGTGGGCGTACAGGCAGGAAGGACTTCTCGAAAGGCGTGGGCGTACAGGCAGGAAGGACTTCTCGAAAGGCGTGGGCGTACAGGCAGGAAGGACTTCTCGAAAGGCGTGGGCGTACAGGCAGGAAGGACTTCTCGAAAGGCGCGGGCGTACAGGCAGGAAGGACTTCTCGAAAGGCGCGGGCGTACGGGCAGGAAGGACTTCTCGAAAGGCGTGGGCGTATAGGCAGGAAGGACTTCTCGAAAGGCGTGAGCGTACAGGCAGGAAGGACTTCTCGAAAGGCGCGGGCGTACGGGCAGGAAGGACTTCTCGAAGGCGTGGGCGTATAGGCAGGAAGGACTTCTAGAAAGGCGTGGGCGTACAGGCAGGAAGGACTTCTCGAAAGGCGCGGGCGTACGGGCAGGAAGGACTTCTCGAAAGGCGGCGGGCGTACGGGCAGGAAGGACTTCTCGAAAGGCGTGGGCGTACGGGCAGGAAGGACTTCTCGAAAGGCGTGGGCGTACAGGCAGGAAGGACTTCTCGAAAGGCGTGGGCGTACAGGCAGGAAGGACTTCTCGAAAGGCGTGGGCGTACAGGCAGGAAGGACTTCTCGAAAGGCGTGGGCGTACAGGCAGGAAGGACTTCTCGAAAGGCGTGGGCGTACAGGCAGGAAGGACTTCTCGAAAGGCGTGGGCGTACAGGCAGGAAGGACTTCTCGAAAGGCGTGGGCGTACAGGCAGGAAGGACTTCTCGAAAGGCGCGGGCGTACGGGCAGGAAGGACTTCTCGAAAGGCGTGGGCGTACGGGCAGGAAGGACTTCTCGAAAGGCGCGGGCGTACGGGCAGGAAGGACTTCTCGAAAGGCGCGGGCGTACAGGCAGGAAGGACTTCTCGAAGGCGTGGGCGTATAGGCAGGAAGGACTTCTCGAAAGGCGTGGGCGTACAGGCAGGAAGGACTTCTCGAAAGGCGTGGGCGTACAGGCAGGAAGGACTTCTCGAAGGCGTGGGCGTACAGGCAGGAAGGACTTCTCGAAAGGCGTGGGCGTACAGGCAGGAAGGACTTCTCGAAAGGCGTGGGCGTACAGGCAGGAAGGACTTCTCGAAAGGCGTGGGCGTACAGGCAGGAAGGACTTCTCGAAAGGCGTGGGCGTATAGGCAGGAAGGACTTCTCGAAAGGCGTGGGCGTATAGGCAGGAAGGACTTCTCGAAAGGCGTGGGCGTATAGGCAGGAAGGACTTCTCCAGAGGCGCGGGCGTGTAGGCAGGAAGGACTTCTCGAAAGGCGTGGGCGTGTAGGCAGGAAGGACTTCTCGAAAGGCGTGGGCGTATAGGCAGGAAGGACTTCTCGAAAGGCGTGGGCGTACAGGCAGGAAGGACTTCTCGAAAGGCGGGGGCGTGTAGGCAGGAAGGACTTCTCGAAAGGCGGGGGCGTATAGGCAGGAAGGACTTCTCGAAGGCGTGGGCGTACAGGCAGGAAGGACTTCTCGAAAGGCGTGGGCGTACAGGCAGGAAGGACTTCTCGAAAGGCGTGGGCGTACAGGCAGGAAGGACTTCTCGAAAGGCGTGGGCGTATAGGCAGGAAGGACTTCTCGAAAGGCGTGGGCGTACAGGCAGGAAGGACTTCTCGAAGGCGTGGGCGTGTAGGCAGGAAGGACTTCTCGAAAGGCGTGGGCGTGTAGGCAGGAAGGACTTCTCGAAAGGCGTGGGCGTGTAGGCAGGAAGGACTTCTCGAAAGGCGTGGGCGTACAGGCAGGAAGGACTTCTCGAAAGGCGTGGGCGTACAGGCAGGAAGGACTTCTCGAAAGGCGTGGGCGTGTAGGCAGGAAGGACTTCTCGAAAGGCGTGGGCGTACAGGCAGGAAGGACTTCTCGAAAGGCGTGGGCGTACAGGCAGGAAGGACTTCTCGAAAGGCGTGGGCGTGTAGGCAGGAAGGACTTCTCGAAAGGCGTGGGCGTACAGGAGCAGGAAGGACTTCTCGAAAGGCGTGGGCGTACAGGCAGGAAGGACTTCTCGAAAGGCGTGGGCGTACAGGCAGGAAGGACTTCTCGAAAGGCGTGGGCGTGTAGGCAGGAAGGACTTCTCGAAAGGCGTGGGCGTACAGGCAGGAAGGACTTCTCGAAAGGCGTGGGCGTACAGGCAGGAAGGACTTCTCGAAAGGCGTGGGCGTGTAGGTAGGAAGGACTTCTCGAAAGGCGTGGGCGTACAGGCAGGAAGGACTTCTCGAAAGGCGTGGGCGTACAGGCAGGAAGGACTTCTCGAAAGGCGTGGGCGTGTAGGCAGGAAGGACTTCTCGAAAGGCGTGGGCGTATAGGCAGGAAGGACTTCTCGAAGGCGTGGGCGTACAGGCAGGAAGGACTTCTCGAAAGGCGTGGGCGTACAGGCAGGAAGGACTTCTCGAAAGGCGTGGGCGTATAGGCAGGAAGGACTTCTCGAAAGGCGTGGGCGTGTAGGCAGGAAGGACTTCTCGAAAGGCGTGGGCGTATAGGCAGGAAGGACTTCTCGAAGGCGTGGGCGTACAGGCAGGAAGGACTTCTCGAAAGGCGTGGGCGTACAGGCAGGAAGGACTTCTCGAAAGGCGTGGGCGTACAGGCAGGAAGGACTTCTCGAAAGGCGTGGGCGTGTAGGCAGGAAGGACTTCTCGAAAGGCGTGGGCGTACAGGCAGGAAGGACTTCTCGAAGGCGTGGGCGTACAGGCAGGAAGGACTTCTCGAAAGGCGTGGGCGTATAGGCAGGAAGGACTTCTCGAAAGGCGTGGGCGTACAGGCAGGAAGGACTTCTCGAAAGGCGTGGGCGTATAGGCAGGAAGGACTTCTCGAAAGGCGTGGGCGTGTAGGCAGGAAGGACTTCTCGAAAGGCGTGGGCGTACAGGCAGGAAGGACTTCTCGAAAGGCGTGGGCGTATAGGCAGGAAGGACTTCTCGAAGGCGTGGGCGTACAGGCAGGAAGGACTTCTCGAAGGCGTGGGCGTACAGGCAGGAAGGACTTCTCGAAAGGCGTGGGCGTATAGGCAGGAAGGACTTCTCGAAGGCGTGGGCGTACAGGCAGGAAGGAATTCTCGAAAGGCGTGGGCGTACAGGCAGGAAGGACTTCTCGAAAGGCGTGGGCGTATAGGCAGGAAGGACTTCTAGAAAGGCGTGGGCGTACAGGCAGGAAGGACTTCTCGAAAGGCGTGGGCGTACAGGCAGGAAGGACTTCTCGAAGGCGTGGGCGTACAGGCAGGAAGGACTTCTCGAAAGGCGTGGGCGTACAGGCAGGAAGGACTTCTCGAAAGGCGTGGGCGTACAGGCAGGAAGGACTTCTCGAAAGGCGTGGGCGTACAGGCAGGAAGGACTTCTCGAAAGGCGCGGGCGTACGGGCAGGAAGGACTTCTCGAATGGCGCGGGCGTACAGGCAGGAAGGACTTCTCGAAGGCGTGGGCGTATAGGCAGGAAGGACTTCTCGAAAGGCGTGGGCGTACAGGCAGGAAGGACTTCTCGAAAGGCGTGGGCGTACAGGCAGGAAGGACTTCTCGAAAGGCGTGGGCGTACAGGCAGGAAGGACTTCTCGAAAGGCGTGGGCGTATAGGCAGGAAGGACTTCTCGAAAGGCGTGGGCGTACAGGCAGGAAGGACTTCTCGAAAGGCGTGGGCGTGTAGGCAGGAAGGACTTCTCGAAAGGCGTGGGCGTATAGGCAGGAAGGACTTCTCGAAGGCGTGGGCGTATAGGCAGGAAGGACTTCTCGAAGGCGTGGGCGTACAGGCAGGAAGGACTTCTCGAAAGGCGTGGGCGTATAGGCAGGAAGGACTTCTCGAAGGCGTGGGCGTATAGGCAGGAAGGACTTCTCGAAAGGCGTGGGCGTATAGGCAGGAAGGACTTCTCGAAAGGCGTGGGCGTACAGGCAGGAAGGACTTCTCGAAAGGCGTGGGCGTATAGGCAGGAAGGACTTCTCGAAAGGCGTGGGCGTGTAGGCAGGAAGGACTTCTCGAAAGGCGTGGGCGTATAGGCAGGAAGGACTTCTCGAAGGCGTGGGCGTACAGGCAGGAAGGACTTCTCGAAAGGCGTGGGCGTACAGGCAGGAAGGACTTCTCGAAAGGCGTGGGCGTATAGGCAGGAAGGACTTCTCGAAAGGCGTGGGCGTGTAGGCAGGAAGGACTTCTCGAAAGGCGTGGGCGTATAGGCAGGAAGGACTTCTCGAAGGCGTGGGCGTACAGGCAGGAAGGACTTCTCGAAAGGCGTGGGCGTACAGGCAGGAAGGACTTCTCGAAAGGCGTGGGCGTATAGGCAGGAAGGACTTCTCGAAAGGCGTGGGCGTATAGGCAGGAAGGACTTCTCGAAAGGCGTGGGCGTGTAGGCAGGAAGGACTTCTCGAAAGGCGTGGGCGTATAGGCAGGAAGGACTTCTCGAAGGCGTGGGCGTACAGGCAGGAAGGACTTCTCGAAAGGCGTGGGCGTACAGGCAGGAAGGACTTCTCGAAAGGCGTGGGCGTATAGGCAGGAAGGACTTCTCGAAAGGCGTGGGCGTACAGGCAGGAAGGACTTCTCGAAAGGCGTGGGCGTGTAGGCAGGAAGGACTTCTCGAAAGGCGTGGGCGTATAGGCAGGAAGGACTTCTCGAAGGCGTGGGCGTACAGGCAGGAAGGACTTCTCGAAAGGCGTGGGCGTACAGGCAGGAAGGACTTCTCGAAAGGCGTGGGCGTACAGGCAGGAAGGACTTCTCGAAAGGCGTGGCCGTATAGGCAGGAAGGACTTCTCGAAAGGCGTGGGCGTGTAGGCAGGAAGGACTTCTCGAAAGGCGTGGGCGTATAGGCAGGAAGGACTTCTCGAAGGCGTGGGCGTACAGGCAGGAAGGACTTCTCGAAAGGCGTGGGCGTACAGGCAGGAAGGACGTCTCGAAAGGCGTGGGCGTATAGGCAGGAAGGACTTCTCGAAAGGCGTGGGCGTATAGGCAGGAAGGACTTCTCGAAAGGCGTGGGCGTGTAGGCAGGAAGGACTTCTCGAAAGGCGTGGGCGTATAGGCAGGAAGGACTTCTCGAAGGCGTGGGCGTACAGGCAGGAAGGACTTCTCGAAAGGCGTGGGCGTACAGGCAGGAAGGACTTCTCGAAAGGCGTGGGCGTATAGGCAGGAAGGACTTCTCGAAAGGCGTGGGCGTGTAGGCAGGAAGGACTTCTCGAAAGGCGTGGGCGTATAGGCAGGAAGGACTTCTCGAAGGCGTGGGCGTATAGGCAGGAAGGACTTCTCGAAAGGCGTGGGCGTGTAGGCAGGAAGGACTTCTCGAAGGCGTGGGCGTATAGGCAGGAAGGACTTCTCGAAAGGCGTGGGCGTATAGGCAGGAAGGACTTCTCGAAGGCGTGGGCGTATAGGCAGGAAGGACTTCTCGAAAGGCGTGGGCGTATAGGCAGGAAGGACTTCTCGAAGGCGTGGGCGTATAGGCAGGAAGGACTTCTCGAAAGGCGTGGGCGTATAGGCAGGAAGGACTTCTCGAAAGGCGTGGGCGTATAGGCAGGAAGGACTTCTCGAAGGCGTGGGCGTGTAGGCAGGAAGGACTTCTCGAAAGGCGTGGGCGTATAGGCAGGAAGGACTTCTCGAAGGCGTGGGCGTACAGGCAGGAAGGACTTCTCGAAAGGCGTGGGCGTACAGGCAGGAAGGACTTCTCGAAAGGCGTGGGCGTATAGGCAGGAAGGACTTCTCGAAAGGCGTGGGCGTGTAGGCAGGAAGGACTTCTCGAAAGGCGTGGGCGTATAGGCAGGAAGGACTTCTCGAAGGCGTGGGCGTACAGGCAGGAAGGACTTCTCGAAAGGCGTGGGCGTGTAGGCAGGAAGGACTTCTCGAAAGGCGTGGGCGTATAGGCAGGAAGGACTTCTCGAAGGCGTGGGCGTATAGGCAGGAAGGACTTCTCGAAGGCGTGGGCGTACAGGCAGGAAGGACTTCTCGAAGGCGTGGGCGTACAGGCAGGAAGGACTTCTCGAAAGGCGTGGGCGTATAGGCAGGAAGGACTTCTCGAAGGCGTGGGCGTACAGGCAGGAAGGACTTCTCGAAAGGCGTGGGCGTATAGGCAGGAAGGACTTCTCAAAGGCGTGGGCGTACAGGCAGGAAGGACTTCTCGAAAGGCGTGGGCGTATAGGCAGGAAGGACTTCTCGAAAGGCGTGGGCACATAGGCAGGAAGGACTTCTCGAAGGCGTGGGCGTACAGGCAGGAAGGACTTCTCGAAGGCGTGGGCGTACAGGCAGGAAGGACTTCTCGAAGGCGTGGGCGTACAGGCAGGAAGGACTTCTCGAAGGCGTGGGCGTACAGGCAGGAAGGACTTCTCGAAGGCGTGGGCGTACAGGCAGGAAGGACTTCTCGAAGGCGTGGGCGTACAGGCAGGAAGGACTTCTCGAAAGGCGTGGGCGTACAGGCAGGAAGGACTTCTCGAAAGGCGTGGGCGTATAGGCAGGAAGGACTTCTCGAAGGCGTGGGCGTACAGGCAGGAAGGACTTCTCGAAGGCGTGGGCGTATAGGCAGGAAGGACTTCTCGAAGGCGTGGGCGTACAGGCAGGAAGGACTTCTCGAAAGGCGTGGGCGTATAGGCAGGAAGGACTTCTCGAAAGGCGTGGGCGTACAGGCAGGAAGGACTTCTCGAAAGGCGTGGGCGTATAGGCAGGAGGACTTCTCGAAAGGCGTGGGCGTGTAGGCAGGAAGGACTTCTCGAAAGGCGTGGGCGTACAGGCAGGAAGGACTTCTCGAAAGGCGTGGGCGTATAGGCAGGAAGGACTTCTCGAAGGCGTGGGCGTATAGGCAGGAAGGACTTCTCGAAAGGCGTGGGCGTATAGGCAGGAAGGACTTCTCGAAAGGCGTGGGCGTGTAGGCAGGAAGGACTTCTCGAAAGGCGTGGGCGTGTAGGCAGGAAGGACTTCTCGAAAGGCGTGGGCGTGTAGGCAGGAAGGACTTCTCGAAAGGCGTGGGCGTGTAGGCAGGAAGGACTTCTCGAAAGGCGTGGGCGTGTAGGCAGGAAGGACTTCTCGAAAGGCGTGGGCGTACAGGCAGGAAGGACTTCTCGAAAGGCGTGGGCGTATAGGCAGGAAGGACTTCTCGAAGGCGTGGGCGTACAGGCAGGAAGGACTTCTCGAAAGGCGTGGGCGTATAGGCAGGAAGGACTTCTCGAAAGGCGTGGGCGTACAGGCAGGAAGGACTTCTCGAAAGGCGTGGGCGTATAGGCAGGAAGGACTTCTCGAAAGGCGTGGGCGTGTAGGCAGGAAGGACTTCTCGAAAGGCGTGGGCGTATAGGCAGGAAGGACTTCTCGAAGGCGTGGGCGTACAGGCAGGAAGGACTTCTCGAAGGCGTGGGCGTATAGGCAGGAAGGACTTCTCGAAGGCGTGGGCGTACAGGCAGGAAGGACTTCTCGAAAGGCGTGGGCGTATAGGCAGGAAGGACTTCTCGAAGGCGTGGGCGTACAGGCAGGAAGGACTTCTCGAAGGCGTGGGCGTATAGGCAGGAAGGACTTCTCGAAAGGCGTGGGCGTATAGGCAGGAAGGACTTCTCGAAGGCGTGGGCGTACAGGCAGGAAGGAATTCTCGAAAGGCGTGGGCGTACAGGCAGGAAGGACTTCTCGAAAGGCGTGGGCGTATAGGCAGGAAGGACTTCTAGAAAGGCGTGGGCGTACAGGCAGGAAGGACTTCTCGAAAGGCATGGGCGTATAGGCAGGAAGGACTTCTCGAAGGCGTGGGCGTACAGGCAGGAAGGAATTCTCGAAAGGCGTGGGCGTACAGGCAGGAAGGACTTCTCGAAAGGCGTGGGCGTACAGGCAGGAAGGACTTCTCGAAAGGCGTGGGCGTACAGGCAGGAAGGACTTCTCGAAAGGCGTGGGCGTACAGGCAGGAAGGACTTCTCGAAAGGCGTGGGCGTACAGGCAGGAAGGACTTCTCGAAAGGCGTGGGCGTATAGGCAGGAAGGACTTCTCGAAAGGCGTGGGCGTACAGGCAGGAAGGACTTCTCGAAAGGCGTGGGCGTATAGGCAGGAAGGACTTCTCGAAAGGCGTGGGCGTACAGGCAGGAAGGACTTCTCGAAGGCGTGGGCGTACAGGCAGGAAGGACTTCTCGAAGGCGTGGGCGTACAGGCAGGAAGGACTTCTCGAAAGGCGTGGGCGTACAGGCAGGAAGGACTTCTCGAAAGGCGTGGGCGTACAGGCAGGAAGGACTTCTCGAAAGGCGTGGGCGTACAGGCAGGAAGGACTTCTCGAAAGGCGTGGGCGTACAGGCAGGAAGGACTTCTCGAAGGCGTGGGCGTACAGGCAGGAAGGACTTCTCGAAAGGCGTGGGCGTACAGGCAGGAAGGACTTCTCGAAGGCGTGGGCGTACAGGCAGGAAGGACTTCTCGAAAGGCGTGGGCGTACAGGCAGGAAGGACTTCTCGAAAGGCGTGGGCGTATAGGCAGGAAGGACTTCTCGAAAGGCGTGGGCGTACAGGCAGGAAGGACTTCTCGAAGGCGTGGGCGTACAGGCAGGAAGGACTTCTCGGAAGGCGTGGGCGTGTAGGCAGGAAGGACTTCTCGAAAGGCGTGGGCACATAGGCAGGAAGGACTTCTAGAAAGGCGTGGACACATAGGCAGGAAGGACTTCTAGAAAGGCGTGGACGTACAGCCATTCTGTTGTAATGGAAAGAGGAACGTGGGTGCAGACCTGGGGAGGAAGGCTGTGGGCTCAAGAAGTGAGTTGAGGGGCTCCCTTCAGATGACTGCTCTTTTCTGTATGAGTTAGGAGATGACATGGTCACTTGAGAGTGTGATAGAGAAGTGGGGCCATCAGCAGTTTGGAAAAGAATGGAAAAGGTTTCAGTAGAGAGTAGGGAAGCAAGGTGATCAGAGAAAACTTGGACGAATGTTGACTATTGAGAGCCTTGCTGGGGGGCTGTCATGAAGTTATTAATCTGCCCTGTTGTGTGATTTTTCTCCAGCAGTGCTGAGCATTCTGCTTGCAAACACAGAGGAAAGAGTTGTTCATCTGTTGTTTTGTTCATCGCAGTTACCAAGTGCTGTCAGTTCTATGGCCCAAATACCTGTATAATCCATGCACTCTGTGTGCTTTACATGTTACAAGTCTATGTTCATAGAATCTCCCACCTGGACTACTCATCAGCCTTTTCACACTTCTCACCGAATGGAAACTTTCTTTCTTCAATCCATTCTGCACTCTGCAGCCAGCACAAACTTCTTATAATGAAAATCTAATCCTGTGACTTCCCAACATAAACCTTCCCAAGTCTTACCAGGGCTCTTGGGGCAAAAAACACAGCTTCCTCCTCCATCCCGCCCCCATCTCCTCTTATGGCATCATTCTCCTCTTTGATCCTGTCCTCTAGTCTAAGGCCCTTCTTTCAATTATCTGCTTCTAACACTCTTCTCCTCAGTCCAGGGCCTGCTCTTATGGTCTTAGTGTCTTGACTCCAGGGTCATGTTCTAATGGCAGAAGAAGAGCAAGGAAAAAGTGCAAAGTGTATGTGGTAACCGAGTCTGCTTCCATCCAGGATGTCATCTTTGACACCTCACCAGTCATACATCTCCTTGGCCAGAATTATGTTACATGAATACCACTGTCTGTAAGGGAAGCTGAAAAGGTAAAATTTTCACGGGTCATATTGCACTCTTCAATAAAATCAGAGTTGCATTATTAAGAAAAAAGGGGAGGATGTGTACTAAGTAAGCAACTTAGAGTCTCTAGCGTAGATGAGATGGTGTTTTCCAGGTGAAGAGTTGAGTGGAGGATATTGCTGATAAAGTAACAACAGCATATGTAAAGGTTCAGACCTGAGTAATACGGTGTTTGCAGGGAAGAAGTTGCTGGTACATTGATTTTTTTAGGCAGGGAAAAGGAGGAGATGAAGCTGGAGAAATAGGCAGGGACCAAATTATGATGGCTTTTCTAGGCCATGATGCATTGGTTAAACTTTAACCTGTATGTTCACATTCTCTAAGTGGGATTTTATGCCCCAAGTGATATCAAACAAGAAGGTCAATTGGGTATGGAAAGAAAATTTAGAATTTCTATTAATATTTATTTTATTCTTCTTAGATTCTCTTTTAAGATGTGCTTTATAATACACATATATCTACATAATATTTATAAATTCAATAGCACAAAGATGTAATTTATAAGTAATAAATATATATACCAGGGATGCCAAAACAATGTATACAAGTGGACACTGTGGTCAACGTTGCTCAAGCAGTAGTTCACGGTCATCAGAAGTGTCTGGATGCTGATGGTAACCACTCTGAGCACCTCTTGTAATTGCAGAAGTCAAATGTGACTTGTATTCATTTTTTGTTGTTGGCATGTATTGAGTATTACAATTTTAATACAGTTTTCCTTTCTTCAAATGTGTATACATTTTTTGGCACCCTGTGTATATTGGGAATTCATGCTAAAGACTCTTTGTAGTGGTATGCACAATCAAAATGTTTGAAAACCATTGCATTAGGCATCAAGGAACTGTTGGAATATTTGTAACCAGGAAATGACATGGTCCAACTTGCTGGGGTTTTTTTTTCCTTTATAAAGTTTTTTAATTTATTGTCTTAATTTTGGAATGTTAGTATTTGGAAAGAAAAATAGAGAATATCTGCTTCATTTTACAAGGAAGACAACCCAGGAAGGTTAAATAGTTTGGGACAATCTCTGAATTAGTTTGAGGTAGAAATGGGGCTCAAATCTAGATCCTGTCTCCAAATGGTCTTTTGTGTGTTTTTCCTACACAGTTCTTCTTCTCTTCCTGAATACTCATCCTCTTTCTTCAGCATTTACTCTTCTCATCAGACCCATGAACATGTGCGGGCAAAGTAGGGAGTACCGGTATCTAATAAACATGAATCCCAAGAAAATTGAATTTTGCTACAGTGAATTACCATTGTAGTCCCAGGATTCTATTGACTGTTTAGCTGTCAACCTGGAAGTCTCCAGGCACAGATTCCTCCAGGTTCTGTTTCTTTGGTGCTAAGACCATCGACAGTTCAGTTCATTGGAAAGACTTTTCTGACTTTGTATTTGCAAAGCCAATAGGCTAAGTCAGAGATTGAACTGAGGAGATTACTGGCTTGGGAAGATAGAGACTTTCTAAAGAGTGCACTGTTCCACTTTATGTCAGCTCTGTGCATATGCAGAAACACATGTTCCCATGGGAACGTGTTTGTGTTTGGATATATTTCACAAAGAGTGTCTTGTAAAAACCGATAGGGAACAAATCTGATTTATAGAATACTATTTCCTGATGTTGTGAGTACTAGTTCACGTCTATGTTAACTACTTCTTGGCCAATGTAATTGACTTATTGTCTCATGCCTTCATTAGCCCAGCTTTGCAAGAATACAAAGAACAGGAACTTTCTGATAACCAGATGGTGGAAAAGATCCATACTCTCCTGGGTACTCAACTATTCAGAAAATTCAGTTTATAGGGGTACAGACCAAGGGTTAGATGTCTCCAGACGAATGTGTTTGTCAAGTTGATGGTCATGTTTACCAAGATCCTTTTATCACCAGCTGAGTCTCCTCTTTTAATGACTTACTCATGGGTCACCCTGGAATTATTTCAAAAACCAGCCTGATGTTGTAACCTCCTTGCCAGACACAAATCTAAAGTGAAGTCTGTAGTCTTCATAGTAGCAAACTCCAACTTCAAGCTCAATTATATGAATCATGTACAAATGTTTTCATATTTGAGCGAGATAGAATCCCTGACAAAAATGACCATTTATTTAAAAGACAGTTCCTGGTACATACACACACACACACACACACACACACACACACTTTTGGATATAGGAATCTTGATTACATTTCCCAAAGGGGAAATTGTGTGTGTGTGTGTCTGTATATATATGCATATGTATACATATGAAATTGTATATATACATATATATTTATTTATGCATGTAGTGTGTTTATACACACATGTATAGTTATAGGAGCTGATAACAAAGTTTTAATTTATTTGACAATCCTGCATAGTCAATGAAATTTAGTTTGAATATTGAAATATTGGTATTTCTGGAACATTCTAATGGCTCATGTGCACAAGAAAGAGTTCAATATATACCATGTAATTTATGGTCATTTCTGAATAAACATATATATGACTAAAATTCCCAATTTTTATTACTTAGAATACAGACTGCTACTATGATAAAATCTCAAATTACAGTGGTTCAAACAAGAAAAGAATTTTTTGTCTTGATATAGGGCTGTTACTGAATGGATTCAAAGATACAGCCTTTTCTGCTGGTTTTCTGCCACTCATAGAGTTTTATTCATAACTGAAGGAAGAACCACTACAGCCCTCAGGAAAGAAAAAAAAGGAAGGTGAAGATATGAGTATGTTTCTTTCTTTTAAGATCATGAACACGTAATTATAGGTATTACTCTTACTCTCATCCCATTGACCAGAACCTAGTCACAAAGCAAGAACTAGCTACAGGAGAGGCTGGGAAATGTATTCTTTAGCTGGTTGGCCATGTGCCCTGCTGAAATACCTTATATAATAGAAGGAAGAGAGAATGAATATTGTGGGGGGGGGCAACTCTCCATCTCTGCTGTACTGATTAAATTACATGTTTTCCAACATCTTTTTTCTGTCTTTACTAGAAATGGGCCTCAAATCCTGTGATTTGAGATTCCTCAATCTATCCTAAAGAACAATGGAACAGGGTGGTATGAGAACTAAAGTTTGTTGTGTGTCTATTACGCGCTGTGTCCTTTATATACAGTATCATTTAATTATAACCACCATGAGTATTATTCTTTACATTTTACAGGTAAAGAAACTGAAGCTAGGAGAGCTGAAATAATGTTGTAAAACCAAGAAGGGATAAATTTGGTACCTTTTAATTATCTAATTATTATAAAAGTTGATTGTGGACAAATAACTCATTTTCCCTTTCTGGGCCTCCATTTCCTCTGCTGTAAATTGAGGGCGAGGATTGAACTCTATCAGATATTGTCAAACTGGAGCATGTATCAGCTTCTTAAAACACTGATTTCTGGGCCCCACTTAAAGTCTCTGAATCAGAGGAATGGGAGTGGAGCTCGAGCGATGGCAGTTCCAACAAATTCCCAGGTGATGGTCCCCAGCCATATTTTAAGACCCATGGGAGTAAATGGTCTCTTGGGTTTCTTCCAGCTGTTGCACACTGGAGGGTCAGTGAGACGGCTGGCTTCATTGGTCTGTATTGGTGGGTGATCAAGTATACCACTACTACATGTAGTGACTTTTCAACAGCTTTGGCCAAAGTTGATGGTTTTCCAGGAAAAATTCTCGACATGAATGGAGGAAAACACTGATGAAAATCTCTCCTTCATGTATTCATTTACTCATTTGTTCAACATGTATTTGTTGAGTGTCCCATGTGCCGCACATTGTGCTAGAGACTAGAGACACAACACGACTGAGACACACCTGGCCCCTGCCTGTGAAGTACATGTAGACTACGGAGAAAACATTATTGATTTATTGATATTCTGAAAAGGAAGTGCAAAGACCTGTGAGAATAAAATACTCTTTTATAGAATTTGTGATTATAACTTCAAACTTGATGTAAACAGGCTTATTTTCTACTGTGGTCTTAATAAATTGTCTATTTTCCTATATTTAGTTTGACTTTTGTTCTTTGCTTTTTGAACTCTTTCTATTGTGCCAACTCAGTAAGTGGCATTTTTATTTAATTTTTGCCAACCTTGATGTTGCCTTTCCGTCCTAGATGAAACCTTGGCTTTGTTCAAAATTTGCATTTTCATTTTTTAGCAGACAGTGGCACTTTAAATCAACAGCAAGAGCAGAACACATTGTCTAAAGTAATTTCCTCACTATTATTACAACTTCAATGACATTAGAAGTCCTAGGGAGAGGAATTCAAATAGTTGTCTCTACTCTCACTGGCACCTCCATCATTTTGGATTTTTTAAAGAATAAAAGATGAAGGATGCAGAGTTCTTGAAGGGAGGATGTCTATTATAAAAAGAGAAGGAAAGGAAATAGTGTACTGATAAAGGTTATCATTTGTTGAGAATGTATTATGTGCCAGGGACTGTAGCCAAGAATTTTACATGAATTATCAGGTAAACTTCCCAACAAACCAATGAGATACAGGTATCTTCTTTTTATGGATGTGGAAATAGAGGCTCACAGAGGTTTGATAACTGTCCCAAAATCTCACAGTTATTTAATGGAGGAGAAGGGATTCAAAGCTAGGCCTGTCTGACTCCAAAAGCTCAAGCTTTTTACCAGTAAATTATACACTCAGTCATTTCAGTCCATGCATTTTTCATAGGCATGGTGCTGAATCATTTGGCTTACTGGTTTTCTGACTCATCTCACTGACAAGGGCCAGATCTGAAGTATCTTCTGTGCTCTCCGTTGTATCCTTTTTCTTCCTGCCCTTTTTTTTTTTTGAGTACAGGCCACCTACTCCATCATGTTCTTTGTTTCCATTGGTCTTAGCTTCTTATGGACCATATTTGTGATACAGTAGAAGCCTGGTAAGCTTTCCAGGGAGTAGAAGTACATTTATTTGTTCAGGACTATAATGTTTATTTGAAAGGGAGGTTCAATCACAGATCTGACTTTTTTATTAGTTTCCTTCTGTATCCCTGTGATTGGAAAAATGCTTGAGTAAGTAATGCCTCCATGAAGAGTCACTGTCACATGCATTATTTTAAAAGATTTGGCAATAAAACACTCAAATTATTGATGAGCCATAATTAATATGAAGCAATATGTGTTTTAAAGTAAAATTTGCATATAAATTAAAAAAAAAAAAATTTGCCATGATAGTGATGAGAATATTGGCTTTTATGTTTTTGTAAGTCAAAGACTTATAAGAGGTTATCCGTAGCTAAGGAATACGTAAACACAGTAATCTAGGGGTTCAGTTTTTCTCTTTTTTATTGGCAAACTCATGATTCTACTCTTCAAAAGAGTTAGTGCTTTTATTTTTTAAGCTCATTAAGATGGTTCAAAAAGTCTTGGCTAGCAAACACCTTTTTAAAAAATCAATTTTTCAATAATTTAGAGTGAATCAGACCCATACAGCTACTTTTCCCTTCGGGGGATATGCTTTCAAAATAATTAAAATAGAGGCAGCTTTATAGGTCTTGAGAAAATGTGCTTGGAAATGTCCTTTCGTTTGTTATGAACCCCAAAGCTTTGATAAAATGGCATGGACTGGGACCAACTTCCCAACCTCATCACTAGCTAGTGGTACATGACCAGTGGTACAGAGAATACAAATGTCCGCCTAATCTATATACCTTATCCCCTTTATTAACACGACTCAGATTTTAAACTGTGCATAGGGCTTCTTAAAGACTACATTTCCCAGCCTCCTTTGTAGCTATGTATGTTTATCTGAGTTTTGGCCAACGAGATGTAAGCAGAAGTGTCCTATGGGATTCCTGAGAAGTCTCCTTTAAAGGGGTAGTGGATTTTCCCTTCCTGACTGCCTGAATCATGTAGGTTGCCTGGAGTTTTTGCAGCCATTTTAGATAAGGAAGCCAAGGACCTTTCCCCAGAGATGGCAGAACAGTTATCTTTGTGGCATTACCATACCAGCCTTGGATTTTCGTTCTCTGGACTTCCTTTCCATGAAAGAGAAATTTATTTTCTTTCCTTCTTTCTTTATGTCACTATTTTGTGGATTTGTAGCTACACTTAATCATAACTAATAAAAACGGCGACTCACCAGGTTTGGGGAAACGGCAAGTGCATTGACGTAATAAGTTTAGCCATCATTACTGAGTACTCTGTATACGCCAGGAACTGTTCTAAGAGCTGTATTTGTAATAGCTCACATAACTCACTCAACAATCTTCTAAGGGACTGTTATCCCCATTTTACAGATACGAAACAGGCATAGAGAGGTTAAATAATGTGCCCAAGGTCACACAGCCAATCCAGGAGTTGAAACCAGTTGGTCCAGCTCTAGAACTTTATCTTGGTCACTATGGGAAAGTGATTTGACAACATTTAAAAACAAAGCGAAAGCTGGAACGAGACCCCAGCTTTTCCCCATATAGACTTATCCCCTGCACCTGACTTTGTTACTAATTGTATGAATGTCCTCTGGCATATGGCTTAATGCCCCTGTGCCTTAGACTTTTCACTAATAAGAGGCATATGACAATATCTTCCATGCCTGTTGGGCATTCACTCTGAGCCTGGCACTGTGCCAGGTACACTGATCTGTTAGTGACAGCCCTGCCTGGAAGGAGCCTACATAAGTCTGAATAATTGAGTAAAGCTGAGGAACAAGGGGATGCAGAATAGCAACATTGCCATGTCCAGGGGAGTTTTTTGTGCTTTGTAGACGGTAGGCAACCCGTGTTTGTTTTTGGAATGGATGTGACAATGCCTGATTAAGTGCCTTGTGAGTGGGAAGAAATAAATATTGTGAATCAAAAGGGAGACCTTTGGGCTCCAAAGGGCTCAGAGAGACTCAGTAAGTGCTGGATTAATGTTTGTGGAGTCAGTAAGTGAAGGAGCCCTGCAGATTTGGTTGGATTGGGGTCTATAGTAGGCAAGCGAG
Organism: Rhinolophus ferrumequinum; assembly: GCF_004115265.2. NCBI lineage: Eukaryota > Metazoa > Chordata > Mammalia > Chiroptera > Rhinolophidae > Rhinolophus > Rhinolophus ferrumequinum. The sequence continues at coordinate 43,154,095 of NC_046292.1, forward strand.
GCTGCTCTCTCCTGCTCTTTCCATGTCCCAGGTTTAGTTCCTTGAACCTACTCCATGGTCTCCTGCTTTAGTACCTACACAAATACTCTTCTGCCTGCTGGCCGTGCTTTCCCAGCCTCTCTTCCTGGGTAAGTTGTGCTCATCCCTCTGGTCTCAGGGTCCTGCAGAGAAGCTCTGCTGAGTAGATCAGATCTCACTGATACCTTCCTGGGGTGGTGGAACCCGTCACAATGGAGGACTTGATTCTGAAGTCAGTCCATATTATGAAAATTTCGTCAGCCAGATTATCCTTGAAAATCCCTCGCTTCTTAAGCTAGCTCTACAGTGGAAACTGACAAACCAGCACAGACAATCATTCAGTATTTCCCTTGTCTTTCTTTGCGATACTGGCTTATTTTAGCATCTAAACAAATCCAGATCACATACAGCCCAATAGGTTGTTACAGCCCAGCAGGGCTGTTAGGTAATAATAGGTCGCGATAGGAATTGCACCACCTGAAGCTGAGTGCACACACAACTGTATGCAGTGAGCTTGTTATATAGTCTTATGCAGCAAATGGAGATACTTGCGTGATGAGGAAACAGGAACTGAAGCCAACCCAGGGAAGAGTTGATTTACATCCCACTTCAGGGCCGGGCTCCTTGAGTGGGATGGTGAAATAAATCACTTGCATTATTTATATAATTTAATTTCTCTCTGCATCTCTTTCATTTGCTTCCTGAATCCTGTGTACAGATGAATTTGTGTGTCATATCTATGCAAACCACAACTTTTCTGCACTTCCTTTTATAAAACTCATTACATTTGAATTTTTCATGGATTACTTGTAATTATGGGTTTAATGTTCCTGCCAGAGTATACATTCCATGAGGGTAGGGTCCATGTCCATCCATCTCATTACTTGTTGTGGCCCCAGCACCAACACAGCACCTGGCACAGTTTTTCTGAGCAGTTCCATTCCAAACATTGATATGGCTTTTCATTCTTCTGCCTTCAAGATGATCCACTAAATTTCTCGCTCATTTTCTCAGTGCTGAGATCTGTAGCTGCTGAGGCACTCAATTAAGCCTGGGGGGTGGAGATAAACCTGCCTGGGCTGGTGCTGCACTAATGCTACAGAAGCCCCTGAAACTGATAATTATCCAGAGACACTTGATGTATCTTAGGGCCTAAGGAGCTTTGGACCACCTTGTCTCATTATCACCTCATTAAGCCCCCCCACACCTCTAAATGGTCTCCTCTCCATTCCCACTGCCAACCCTATGCCCCAAGGCTCTTCTCAGCTTGACTTTGACTGAGGCCCTTTCACAAGTGAACTTCACTGAAACTTGATCTTGAACATATGTGTCACTGTTGGTTTCTGAAAAAGCTATTCAGTAACATCATCTTCTCCTTTTTAATTCTTCTATTTTTGAAGAGTCTAAAAGCCAAATCAACTAAAGAAAAGAAATGAAAGCAGGAAACCATCTTATCACTCTCATGCCCTCATACAGTTTGTTAATTTGCCTTTTTTTCTGGCTGCTTTACCACAATTGAAACCCTACTATATGCTAGTTTTTTACCTGCAGTTTTAAAGTAACAATATTACATATTCATATTTCAGTTTTTCCATTATGCTCTTTATAAGCATAATTTTAATAACAGTATAATATTTCATCAAATGATCTTATGGTATTTTAAAGTCTTCTGTCAAGGTTGGACACAAATCTTTTCACTTTTTTCCTTTAGACTATAAATATTATGATATAAAGGCATATAAAAACACTGCAAGGACCCTCTGTTTATTTTTATTTTCTACTTGTAAACTGCTAGAAATGGAAAATACTAGGTGAAAAATAAACTCTTTACATTTTTATTTTATTTCAAGTTACAGCTAATGCATACTTAGTATAGAAAACTTGGAAAATACAGAAAAATGTTTCTTCCAACATTTACCTCCAGGAAGTGAATATACTATATATATTTTATAATATTTATATATTTGTATATTATATATGTGATTATTTTACATAATTGAAATAATAATTTATATACGTCATTAAAACGTCAAATGTAATTTTTAATCTACTGTATAATGTAATTTAATTAACATTTTTCTTGTACCCATTTAGGTTTTTTCTGAGGTTTTTTTTTATTTTTCTATTTTTATTTATCTTTTGTATTTTAATATTTGTATCAAGAATAGGGATTGATGTGTTTGTACACGTAACTTTGTCAGCATTTTATGTTATTTCTTACAATAGATTCCATGAATGTTTTTAAGGCTTTCGATGGGTACTGCCAAATTGCTTTCCAAAAGATTATACCAAGTTGCATTTTCAACAGTCTATAAGGTCATAAGGCAGTAGAAAATACCATGTCATTTATTTTAATTTCTTTGTTAGTGAGGTTGAACTTTTTCTCGTGTTACTATTCATGTATATTTTCTTCTGTGAATTGTCTGTATTCTTGAAATACGAATATTTGAAGGTTCTTGACACATATATAGAAACCTATTTCAAAGGATGTTATTGTGGTATGTAAGAAAGATACAGGAAAAAGACCCAGATAAATACGAAGATTAGAATTTCCTGATTCACTCTTTTGTATCAGGCCATAAGATTCACCTGCAAAAACTTCATAATTTTCTGGTATCTACTTTTGCGTTTTAAAGTAATAATAGACATTACATGTTGTCCTTATTGGAGGCAAGCAATCAAGCTCTGTTATTTCCTCAGATCTCATCTGCCCAGCTTTGGAATTCTGTGAAAGAATGACTGAATCCATGTAGGGTAATAAAGGTAAAATAATAATTCTCAGTTGTTTGAGAGCTCGTGACCAGGTTAGGTGCCTAGGTGCTTCGGTGCCTATCAGTTTGATGATAACTATTATTGATTTATTTGTGTATGTGTTGTCTGGTCCCACACTAGTATATTTATCAAGAGATATGACATCTCTCTGCATCTCATTCCTCCACTTCCTCCAAATTTCTGTTACCTTTTTAATCGGCTTGCTTATTTGGGTTTTTGTCTTTCATGTTAGAGGCTATCTTTAGACGATCAGGTGATCCTTGGCTGTCTTTTCATATTTGAGAGTGGGGTACTAAAAAGCTGATTGGAAATTCTGTAGGGGGCTGATCAGCCAGTCCTAGTGTAGCATGTTCCAGATGGCTTGTTTAATAAAGGAATCCTCTGCCAGTATCTTCAGGTCTCTTCTCTTGGTGTAATTGGAGTCCTCAGAAGAATACCTTCCGATCTTTCAATATCCTGTCTTAGGGATTGAATTCAAGAAGCCAGAGTAAAGAAGAGGTTGGATGCCTCTATATTCATTATGAAATTTTTCTCTAAATCTTCTTTTTTTTTTTTTTTTTTTTGACTTTCTCTTCCCTGCTCTCAACTGCCTGTTATCCAGTATCCAGACACATTCTGTTTTGCTCTTTCCAGGAAATGAACCTCCAGCCTCTCACTAGATTGGGGGAAGGGATGGTCATGCCAGTGTCAAGTCAGTACCGAGTTTACCTTTTTATGAAACAGGCTTTCAACCAGACCTGCTATTCTTAGCTGCTCTTTGACCTCGCTTCCAGAAATAATGTGTGCCACTAAAATTTTAAGCCATTGAGGATTTTGCAGGGCAAATTGAGTTGCGTCTTAACTTTCCTCACAACTAACTTAGGATGTGGGTCGCTTAGGATTGTTAAATCGATTTCCATTCATCCTTCTATTTTCTAACTTCCTAAATTTTGTTGCTGGTATTACCTTTGCTCATATTTTTGGCATGATGATGTTGTATCTTTTAAAAGAAATGCCCCTTCTATCTCACATCTATTAGAATGATTACTATAAAAAGCAAAACAAAACACAGAAATAGCAAGGGTTGGTAAGAATGTAGAGAAATTGATAGCATTTTGTACTGTTGGTGGGAATGTAAAACGGTGCATCCATTATGGAAAACAGTATGATGGTTACTCAAAAAATTAAAAATAGAATTATCATATGATCTAGCAATCCATTTTCGGGTATATACCCAAAAGAACTGAAAGCAGGGAGTTGAAGAGATGTGTGTACACCCATGTTCATAGCAGCACTATTCACAATAGTCACGTGTCCCACGACAGAGGAGTGCATAAACAAAATGTGGCATATACATACAATCGAATATTATCCAGCCTTAAAAAGGAAGGAAATTCTGACATGCTTCAGTATGGATGAGGCTTTTTAAATGAAATAAGCCAATCACAAAAGGACAAGCACTACACGATTCCACTAATCTAAGGTACCTAGAATAGTCAAATTCAGAGAGACAAAAACTAAAGTAGCGGTTACCAGGTCCTGTGGGGAGAGCAGAATGGGGAGTTATTGTTTAATGAGTATAGAGTTTCAGTTTTGCAAGATGAAAAGAGTTCTGGAGATGAATGGTGGTGATGTTTGCACAGCCATCTGGATGAACTTAATGAATACTGAACTAAAATGGTAAAGAAGGTAAATTTTATGTTTATTTTACCACAATTTAAAAAAAGAAATACCCCTTTATTTCACTCTCATCTTGAGAGAGAGAAAAAACTAATTACTGTGTTCAATCTATGACTTAAAATAGAAGTCTATTATTTCCTTTTTTGAAGTTAAATGACTTTGCCCTGGTCACAGAGCTAGTCAGGGGCAGGTAAGGATTTAATCCAGTTCTGGGGCGAAGGCCGGGGCTCTTCCCTGCTGTGATACATGGAATCAATTCAATTCATTCTTCCAATAACCGACCAGTATTCATTAAGCATCTTCTTCCAGCACGTTTGAAGGCAACAGTCAGCGAGAATGTGAAGCTTACACGTATTGCACGGCAGTGTGAGGTGGAGATGCCGTACAATAAGGATGTACATCCATAAACAAGACAGTGGCAACTACTGATATGTGCTTTGGTGGAAATCAATGCTGGCAGACACATGGGCAGCTGGGAGACTTCTGCGCTGAAAGCTCATCATGGAAATGGTTTCAGAAATGTGAATATGTAGGCAGGAGTGTTCCTGGCTGAAGAAACAGCATGTGCAAAGGCCCAGGGAGTGGAATAGCTTGGCATGTCTGAGGAGGTAAAAAGACCAATTTAGCAGGATGTCATCAGAAAGGGGAACGGCAAGAGATGAGGTAAGAGATTTTTAAAATGTAGAACCTCACGCGCCTCGGATTGAGGCATCCAAAGTTTTCATATGGGTAGTAATGGCCACTGGGTGGTTTTCAGAGGGAAATGGTGTGATGATTTAGCTTTTTATCATACTTGGCTTTCACCAAGTATCTGCTGTATGGAAGGTAGATACCAGAAAGCAATATTAAACAGACACTGTTGCCCACAAGGAAATTATACTCTGCTAAAGAAGAAAGAACAGTGTCAGTTAAACAGAGAGTATAGGCCACAGTGTGCACTATGGGACTAGAAAGGAGTTTTTTAGGAAAAAAAGTTCCCATGATCAAATTTGATTGTGATGTATATTTCTTATTCCTTAGAGATTCTCAGTGCACACCAGCGTGTTAAAGTCAGAGAATTGTTGCAGATTAGGAACCAGTCTAACTTAGTTCAGTTTGGCATTTCCCAAACTTATTTGCACCAAGAGCTTCTTTTAAATAACACCTTTTAATAGCTTTTTAAAGTGTATCGAGTATGGAATAATCTGTGAAACACTGAATTAAGGAAATATGACAATTAAGTTATACAACAGTTGTGAAGGCTGTACTGAGAAGGGCTGTAGCACAGTTCAGGGTGTGGAGAGGCAGGCATTCAGGGTGGCCTTTCTGGAAAAGGTGACCCCTCAGTGGCTTCCTGTGGGGTGAGTAGAGGTTAGCCATGTGAAGAAGCAGGGAAGGCTATTCCATAGAGAAAGAACAGCCTGAGCACATACACGGAGACCCAAACGGCCCCATCGCCATCCTAGGAAAATAGATGTACAAATTTCAAGCAGGAAAAGGGCATGTTAGTTTGTTTTGCACCTTCATGGAAATAGTTGTTTTCAAATGGAGACAGAGTAAAATGCAATTTTCCTAATCCGGATTTTCACATGAACTGCTGATTTCTGTTGTCCAGCAGGCTCCTGTCTTCTGCTGCCACAGTCTGCCCACCTGACCCACACCAGTCTCCTTTCTGCACCTTTCTCTTTCCCTGCCTGCACTTGCTGTACAGCCCTGTCTTGGGAAAGCCAAACAGAAGCCTCTCTCTGTGCACTCTTCTCTCCTGCGTCAGATGGTCCAGCTTTCCTGGAAGCCTGGATTTCCCGTTAGTGTCTACGGCTTTGTCGGCACCACTATTTCTGTCTTCACATTATTTCCAAATACTTTCACGCTGCCACCCAGTTTTCTCTTCCACATTCTTCCAGGTTCATTTCTGCATCTGCTTTGTGCAAGGCAGCATAATTAGAGGATGTCACATTTCCCTGCAAGACAGTCTCGTGCACAGCAGGACGGAAGGGGATTGGAAAGGTTCACAGACGCCAGAGGGTCTCCCTCCTGTGCACCCAACTACGTGGCTTATTTTTCCTTCATTGTTATCCAGGATTAATTAAAATAGCCCCCACTTGTTTAGTGTTTACTGTGTACTAGGCACTATACCAAGTATTTTACATTATCATTTAATTTTCACAGTCCTTAGGTTTAAATGTATGTGTTTTGAAGTCTACAAATGAGGAGAAAGGCTGGAGAGGAACTCAGCTAGTCAGAGAAGAGGCCATCATTTAAACCTAAGGTGCAGCTGTCAGGTTCACACATCCAGTACATAATGCCATTAAATGCTCTAATTGCAAACATTTCATTTCTGGGGATTCTGTGCTGACATCTGTTTGTGCTTCAGATAACTAGGGAGCTTTAAAAAATTAGGATTCTAGGGCCCCACTTCAGAACCATTGACCAGAAATCAGGGATGAGACCCAGGAATTCCTATTTTCAGAAGCTCTCCACGTTCTCCTCAGAATTATTTGGAAAGCCATTGGTGGGCCCAAACACAGAGTTTCTGCTTCACTAGGTCTAGAGTGGGACCTGAGAATGTGCATTTCTAGCAAGGTCTCAGGTGCTGTTCGTGCTGCCCCTTGAGGAACCCACTTTGATAAAGCTGGTCTAATACAATTGGTGAAAAATGAGGAAACAGAACAAAGTGATAAGAGCAGGAGAGTTAGCATTAGGAAACCAAATGCTAATACTTTTTTCTTTTCTTTTTTAAGCCCTTGGGGTTTTATTGGCTTCTGACGGAACATTTCAATGCAGAAATAGGAGGGGAGATATGTTGGAGTGGGACTTGGAGCCAGATAGCTGCTATCAGTTCCCTAGTTCACCCTTAGGAAGGCTTTGTGCTTCAGTTTCCTCAGCTGAACGACAGGGCTGCTAACAGCTGCCTCCCAGGCATGTAATCAACAGTTTCTTTCTTCCTGTCTTCCCTTTCCACCTACCTCAGGCAAAGAATTGTGAAAATCCAGAAGCTTTTCTTTTAGACTTCAGGAGATTTTTCAAGCTATGGAAGCTAGCTATTGTGTATATTCATTTTGTGAAGTATTTAGGCCTGGGATAGCTGGTTTCTCTGCTGCCTCTTTTGCGCGCTCCATCATTGTTCCCAAGAGGATATGTGAAGCGGAAAACAGTAGAATCCTGGAGCATCTGCTGGATGTCTGTTAGTTCATGGCTTTGGGGAAAGCAGTACTAGCCTTCCATTGGTGAATGAGGCTAGAGGTTGCCGAGTAGAACCTTACTCAGGGAATTTGCGGGCACAACATTTGGAAGATGGTCAACTTCCCAGAAGGAAAGGCTGCAGTATAGAACAATTACTGTAGAACAAATGCCTATACCTGGGCTCTGGGGATCAGTGTTTTCATTCAACGGCTGACAGAACTGAAATGGTCTTTACAATCTGCGCAACTAGACCCCAACTCCAATCCTACTGTTTATTTGAAGTGGAACTCAGACAAATTATAAGTCCACCCTATGTTTTGGTTACTTTATCTCTATTATGGGGATGACCTCTCCTCCCCCATGGTATTAGAAGAGTTTAAATGAGATAAAAGCTGTAAAGTACTGTATGTTGTACCATCTTTGGATCACAGCTGATACTCAATACAACATAGTCCGCTCCTCTTATACCATTACTTGCTCCCGTATAACTTCCTCTTAATGGGTGAAAAAAAGGAAAATAAAATATTTATGGAAAATCAATTAAGTGCCATGCAGTGTGCTGGGCCCTTTTACATTCATGCTCTCATTCATTCTTCACAGCATTCCTTTTATGTACTAGTCTTGCCCACTTGTACAAGGGGAACCAGAGCAGTTACATAACCCAAATTCTTACCCTGGTAAATGTTGGAGTGGATTTGAACCCAAGTGTGCCTGAATTCATCACTTGGTCTCCTTCCACCCTATTTCCAAGGAGCTTGGGAGAGCATCCATCTAAAGAAGTAGAATGACTATTATGAACAAGACAAGTAGTAACAAGTGTTAGAGAGGCTGTGGAGAAAAAAAAGAACCCTAATACACTGCTGGTGGGAATGTAAATTGGTGCAGCCACTATGGAAAACAGTATGGAGGTTCCTCAAAAAACTAAGAATAGAATTACCGTATGACCCAGTAATCCCTCTTCTGGGTATCTACCCCCAAAAATCTGAAAACATTTATCCGTAAAGATATATATGTACCCTGATGTTCATGGTAGCATTATTCAAGGTGGCCAAGACATGGAAACAACCAAAGTGTCCTTTGATAAATGATTGGATAAAGATGTGGTATATACATACAATGGAATAGTACTTGGCCATAAGAAAAGATGGAATAGTGCCATTTGTGACAACATGGATGGATCTAGAGATTATCGTGCTAAGTGAAATAAGTCAGAAAAGGTCAAGAACCATATGATTTCACTCATGTGGGATATAAAACTGAAAGCAACAAATGAATAAGACAAACAAAAACTTAGACACAGACAATAGTTTAGTGGTTATGAGAGGGTAAAAGGTGGGGAGATGGTAGAAGAGGATAAAGGGGGTCAAATATATGGTGACAGAAGGAGAACTGACTCTGGGTGGTGAACACACAATGCAATATATGGATAACATATTATAAAATTGTACACTTTAAACCTATATAATTTTACTAACCAATGTCACCCCAATAAATTTAATAATAAGTTTTTTAAATGTTAAAAAAAGGAGATTCAGGATGTTTTAGTTTGATTTTTCTGGCTAAAGAAAAGTTTTCATGCGTTTGCCTTGTTTTTCTAGTTCCTTGAGTATGTGAGCTACTGGGCTGGAGGGTATTAGACATCTATTTATGGCTTGCATTTTTAAGTGAGGGATAAGAGAAGTGCTATTCTTAAACTCCTCAAATAAGCCATGGCGCCAAAGATGCATGCAAAGATGTTCTCTACAGTATTATTTATAATAAGAATGATTAGAAACAACAGTGTCAAGTTTTACCTGAGCTGAGCCCTGTATTCCTGGTAAACAGTGAAGATTACTAAACGCCCCCATGCTTTGTGTAAATAAAGCAGGACATGTCTTCCTGCAAAGAATTTCCTTCCCCATGTGACTTTGATAAGATTCATGGGTGCCTTCCCTGTTTAATCATGACAAGGCCAAATACAGGTCCTTCCAATTCCCATTCTTTGCCTTATGAATAATTAGGGGTGTGTGTGTGTGTGTGTGTGTGTGTGTGTGTGTGTGTGTGTGTACATTATAATGAATTGGCTCATGCAGTCGGGGGGACTGGTAAGTCCCAAGGTCTGCAGGGTGAATCAGCAAGCTGGAGACCCAGGAGAGCTGATGGTGTAGTTCCAGTCCGAAGGCTGGCAGGCTTGAGACCCAGGAAGAGCTGATGTTTCAGGTCAAGTTGGAAGGCAGGAGAAAAGCCCAGTTAAAAGGTTGTCAGGCAGGAAGGATCTCTCTTTCTGAGGGGTGCAGGACTGGAAGAGTTGTCAGCTTTTTTGTTCTATTTAGGCCTTCAACTGATTGGATGAGGCCCACCCACAGTAGCGGGGGCAATATGCTTTCCTCAGTCTTTGATTTAAGGGTTAATCTCATCCCGGAACAGCCTTAGAGAGACACTCAGGAAAACGTTTGACCAAATATCCAGTCAAAGTGACACTTGAAATTAACCATTACATATTCCTCCTCTAAAATAGACTGGCGTCAGGATAAACCATATTCTTATCCAGTATCTAATCACACCTTTCATCCCTTTTCCCCACACTGTGTTCTTTCTAGCCTTGTTCACTCCTCTCTACAAAAGAAAGAACCTTTTTGGTTAACTCTTGAGATACTTGCAGATCTTATGGTCACAACATTTGCCTTATTGCCATAATTCCCCTCCCCTACTACAAAGTCCCTTTACCCCCTTATAGTAATTTTCACTTTGTCTCTCCTTGCTAAGTCTGGATTTGTTTTTAATTTGGGAGAAACAAACTTAAGTGTCTAATACTAATGGGTTAGTTAAATAGTGTGGCACAATCCAAATTTTTAAAAGAATGTACTATACTCATTGATAAGTAAATATGTCTATGTCATACCATTGAGTTAGAAAGACAGACTCTAAAATTGCACATTGTGTTATCCCTTTAATTAAAATTAAATTCATGTGCATCGTAATATTTTGGAAGGCTAATCTCAAATAGTTTCTAATATTTCAGTGGTAGTTATCTCTGGGAGGAAGAAAATTAAGGGGAGGTTTCACCCTCCCTGCTCTCCTCCCCTGCATCTTTCTGCTTGGTGTGGATCATCTGCAATGAAAGTTGTGTTGTTTTTGTAAACTGAACAAAAACCCACAGTACATAATAGCTTCATGGCCTCAATTTTTGTTTTAAAAAAAGTCAATTCTGATCATGGAAACTAGAGGCTGATGGACTAGCCTCATGAATGTCTACCCTTGATCACCTTCCAGAGGCTCTATAATCCCGAAAATCTTTCCCTGGAAACAGCTCCGAAAGGGGTAGTCCTGCACGATTCATCTGTGTCCCCTCCCAGCTAAAGGCACTGAAGCCTGTTGGTGGTTGGCTGGCTCCCTCTGCCCTGAGTGCTCCCTCTGGGAACTGTCCCCATGGTCACTGTGAAAGGATGAGATGGCTGGTGACACGTCCGGGCTGTGGGCCAGCCTTCCTTTTTCAGTTTGCCTAAGGTCTGTTCAGTTTCCCAGGTCCTGTGTCCAAAGAATGAGACTTTTAAAAAAATGGGGAAATTAGGTTTGCTTCATTTACAAAGCTTGAAGCTTCTGTCTTCTTATCACTTGAGCATTTCCCCCCAAATCTACATGAGCCTCCTGCCCCCGCCCACGTACACACGGGATGACCTAGATGGAGACTTACATGGCATTAAGTTAGAGCCTCATTTTTGGAACTGTCCCCTGCTCAATTCCCATGACGACGTGGGTAAGGGCTGCAGGGCTTCTACTCCCACGTTCTGGCTAAATGCCAGGCTGGCCAATTCCACGCCTCCCCTTGGATACTGCAGTGCAGGTGTCCTCCTGCACCCAGGCCGAGGCCATTGTCTTTGGGTTAGATAGTGGACACTTTCTACTTCTTCAGCTTTTCTGCTACAGTAAAGCTCACGAAAGGGGCTTACAGTTTTACAGCTCCACGTTTTTATCCCTCCCGTCTGAAATGTCTCCAGATTGATAGACTCTCACTATGGATTAAGTTCAAAATTTAAACCTCTGTGTCTCAGCTCCGTAAATCTAGATGTCCGTCAGGTGTCCAGGCCAGGGTACCCATCACTTTGGGTATTTCTTTCTCTGCTTGAACCAGATGAGATTTATATACTGTAGGGTTCTGGGAAAGATTTCATATGGTAAAAAAGCTCTGGTCCTTGGAGAAAAGTTTAAAACACACAGCCACATTCCATTTCTTCATATATTTGAGATGTTTCTGGGCTTCAGTGCAACAGAATCTAGCATCTTAGGATAAATAACGACATAAGCAACCTTAACCCTTCCGTCTCTTATGCGCTCTATTTATTTGTAGCCAGCTACTGAAACACAATGGCTACTAAACTACAAGTTCTTCTTAGCAGACTCTCCTTGTCCAATTGAGTTCTCTATGCTGCCCCCGCCCCGTGTGTGTGTGTGTGTGTGTGTGTGTGTGTGTGTGTGTGTGTATCTAAGAATTTATTTCCCTTTGAAGGATCTCAAACAACACAAAGGCCCCAGTCTTTGGAATATTGTCTTTGTACTCTTGAGTTTTGCCCACTAAACCGGACCGAAGGGACACTGTCGCCTGCTTGCCATATTCTGTCCTGTAAACGGCTTAGAAGGTGGAGGGTCCTTGATAACCACAGGAATTCTTTAAACAAACAGGATTAGAGCAAATTCCAGTGTGTCCTTGAAAGCAGTGAAAGAAGAAGCAAGATTTCAGACAGGTCCTTCCTTTTACAAACTTGATATTCCTTTTAAAAATTAACTGCCATTGGAGTTGCTCATCCTTTTATTAACAATCCTGAATAAAGAAATTGCCTTTGTTGGATAGTATGTGTGTCATTCCTGCATAAGCTTGACTTTTCTAGCACCCCTTACTTTTCTAGCACCCGCCCTGTGCTCTTGACAGAGGCCCCTGAGGAGAAGGAGAAAAGCACTGTGCTTCTCCATTGTCTCAGTACCAGACATGCAGAGTGCTTGCCCAACACATACTGTAGGAACGAATGATCTCAAGTCCTCACAGTGTCCGTTATTGATGGGTTTATGATTTGTATCTGCAAAGAAACTGAATTCAGAGACTTTCAGTAACTTTTCCCAAAGCCCTTAAAAGCTCGGGGGTGGGGAAGTGCCTAGAATCAGAACCCAATTCATCCTGACTCCTAAGACCACACACTGCATTATAGCACAGGGCCTCACTGTAACTAAAAAAAAGGAATAAACATTTAAAAAGCCAGAAGTTTACTAAGATGAAGTATATGCTTTCCAAAACAAGAGTAGAAAACCTTTTTCAAAGGTAAAATAATTGGGGGAAAAAAGAAGAAATAATATGTAATTTCATATTCATTGAGAATGAGCAATTAATTCTGCCCCCCAGGGATGAATTTATGCCTCGCTTATTTGCACATGAAAGTACAAGATTGGCTTCATTTATATGAAAGTAAGACATCTGGTTGGGAAGTGAAAAATTTGGTCAATTACCTGAATCATGTTTGGTCTACATAATAGAAAAGCCCCAGATGTCTTCGAATCACCAGATGTTTGGCATTGTGTGGTTAACACCAGACCCACTGACTGACTTTTTCACATGAGAGTTTGCTGTTTGATTCACCCATTGTTAGGAGGCCGTTATAATTTTGTAGTTTGCAAACAGTAGTCTAGGGACCAGCACTGGCCCTTGACAAAGTGTTCATTGGCGTATGATGAAATGAGAAAATAAGGTCACAAAAGGAAATGTATTTCATTTGAAAGAATGTCCTTTATTTTGAGATCATCTCCTTTCTATCTTTTTAGTGATAAAACATTCTGTCAAATAATCTCGATTCTAGGGTTTATTTTTAATGAGAAGCCTGTGTTGGTTCCCAGTTTTCTTTATGTGATTTTATTTTATTTTATTTTTTTCTTACTGGATTGTGGGGAAAAAAAACAAAAAACTTTGAAGACCGTTGCTCTAAACCTGGTAATGTCTTCAGCACAACGACAGCTAAAATATTTTCATGTATTTCCTAAATTTGCCTTCCTTAACAGTGGGTGAACTCTCCATGGCAGAACTCTTTGTCTGAGTCTTGAAAGCATAGGTTATCTTAACAGTCAAGGGTTTTGCTTTTCAAATAATATTTTTTTCCTTTTGAAACAAGCATTTGGTCCTTAAAATAACTCTGAAAAGTACACCTTCTGCACTTTTAAAGCATTTCACTCTGGAGACATGCCATGGAGACCTGACCACAGGAGACACTTTTCATGCTAGAAAACTGAATTCCATCACGATGAATATTTTAACGGCTTTCACAGTTTCTGTGGTTTGCTGTCATGACTCCCAAAGCATATATCTCAACATGTCGTAACATCAAGGATCTCTCCTCAAGCCGAAATGAACGGAGTAGCCACTGTGTGCCAGGCGATACGGATACATCCAGAATACGAAATCGTAATAACAATAATGTATTTATTGAGCATTTGCCATGTGGCAGACAACATCCCGAAGTTCTTTCTATGTATTATCTTGCTTGAGTTTCATAACCACTTTGGGAGAAAAAATTAATATTATTGTAGCCTTTTTACAGGTGAGGAAACTACAGAGGGTGCCAAAAAAATGTATACACATTTTGAGAAAGGAAAAAAGCTGTATTAAAATTGTAATACTCAGTATATACTGATAACCAAAGATGAATACAAGTCATGTGTGTACATTTTTTTGGCACCCCCAGTATAGCAGGAAAATTAAATCACTTGCCCAAGGAAACAAACCCTGTGATTGGTAAAGCCAGGATCCCCATCCAAGCCTGCCCACCTCCTACCCTCAACTGTGAGGCTGTGCCAAACCCCCTGCCTCCTGTGTATACGTCTACCAAAAGAGCTCTGCCCTCGAGGTGGTTATAATCTAAAACAGAGAAGAGGCACAGGGCAAAACGCCATTATGTAGAACAGAATGATGTAATTCCAAGAAACATGCTGTGAGATCCTAGAGCAAAGAGTGATTAATTATGATCTACCCAGGAAAGGCTCTTTGGAGGTGGCCTTAGGCTAGGTGAGAACAAACTAGGGCATCAGCAATTATCTAGAGAATTAGGTCACTGTGGATGTCAAGGTGGATGATTTCAAGCTAAAAAGACTGCACTTTGTGCTCTGAATAGTTCACAGTCGGCCACCTACACCGCTGGAATCCATTGGATTTTTGCCAGCTCTCCTGTTCTCCCTGTGACTTATAGCCCTGGCTTAGGTGAGCTTCCTGCTCCAGCCTGGGGTGGGTGGAAGAGGGCAGTGCCACAGCAGGGGGTGTGAAGTGAGGAAGCCTGCGGGGTCAGCAGCCTTGGGGTTTAATCCAGATTCTACCACAGCGGAGTGACCCCGAGGTTCAGTTTTCTGTACTGCAAAAGGAAGACACTGAAGTTAAAAGTTAATGGTCTCGAAGGGCCATTGGAAGTCCAGAATTTCTGTTTTTGGAACCTGTCTAGAAGAGGAAAGGAAGGAGCTGGAAGAGTCAGCATGCTGGGATTTCGTGTTCCGAGACATGACCCTCCATGGCAGCCTCCTGCAAATGAAGCTGCCTCCTTTCTCTACCCGACACAGTCAACACCCACTTGTATCATTCTCCCTGGCTCCGATAACTACCACCTGTAATCTACATGGTATAGCAGGAAGATCCCAGACTTTGGAATCTGAGGATCCTGAATGGAAACCCTGAAGGTGCCCCTCAGCAGACAGGTGCCTTTGAACAAATTATGTAACCTTTTCATGCTTTGTTTCAACAACTATAACAGTGATTATAATCCTAGCCTCCTAGGTTTGTTACAGGCATTGAAGCTGATAGCAACTGAAAAATGACAAGAACAGTGATTGAAAGCACATAGATTTTCTTTTTTTTTCTTTAAGATGAACTCTTTTTTAAAAAAATTTTTTATTGGGAACAGTGTGTTTCTCCAGGGCCCATCAGCTCCAACTCGTCGTTTAGTCTAGTTGTGGAGGGTGCAGCTCCACTCCAAGTCCAGTCGCCGTTTTCAGTCTTTAGTTGCAGGGGCGCAGTCTACCCACCATCCCATGCGGGGATTGAATTGGCAACCTTGTTGCTCAGAATTTGTGCTCTACCCAACTGAGCCATTCGGCTGCCCTGAAAAGTGCGTAGGTTTTGATGAATCGCACTATTACTATTATTATATTTATCTTCCTAAAATAAAGGTGTGTGTGCCGCTCCTAGGCTCACTGACCTACAGTAATTACTGGTTGTTTGTCAGAACAAGTCCCAACTCCTTGGCCTGGTGTCCACCCTGCCTTCCTCGGACCTACTTAGCTATACGACCTGGGGCTTTTCCCCTAGAAGTTAACCACCATCCACTTCTTGAATCAGACATGACCAAGCAAGGAGGATTTGAGAGCCGTTATTTCACCAAATGATGATATCTTCAATGTCCTGCCACCATAGCTGCACTGTACCTGGTGACAGGCTTCGGCCTCCTGGTCAGTCACTTTCTAGGCACTTGCACAGGCCTTGATCCACATTCCATTGTCCCGGAGTTAGATATGAGCATTACTGGGGGGGTTAGAGTAGGAAACACGTTCCTTCTCTCAGTAGCATCCACGAATCACATTTAATCCAGTCCTCTTACTGTCCCAACTGATACTCCAGTGTCGTGTGTGTGTGTGTGTGTGTGTGTGTGTGTGTGTGTAATCTTTTTGTCTAAATTGATTGATCCGTGTCTTATGGTCTTCTCTTTTTAAAAGAAATCTATAAATTCAGTTGAGTGAACATTACTGAGAATTTACGAGTATGTTCTCGACATTGCTGTGTGCTGGTGGGGAGAGGAAGTAAATACAGAGATAAATAAAATTGTCTTTGAGCTATTCTCATCTAGTAGGAGAGAGGGTAAAAGACAAACGGAGAAAAACAAAACACATAAAACAAAAGAAACAAAACAAAAAAACAAAGCATAAGGGTCGTTCAAAATTTGATGTAAAATATATGTAGTGTTTATTTATTAAAACCTGCTGTAGGTCAGAATACAAGGTCAGGGATATAAAATATGTGAAAGACAGTCCAAATCGCAGAAGAGCTTACAAGCTATAATAGTTACAATATATAATTCAGAAGCAGTATTAAATGGAAATAGTGTCTACTGAAAGTAAGCCCTGTGAGGCCTGGAACCTATCTTGTTTTTTAATGCGTTTTCAGCATTACCACAGTGCCTCACCCAGAGTAGGTACTCGGTAAGCATTTCTGTAATAAGGAATGAATGATGAGGCTATCATCAGCAAGTTTTACATCTAATCACTAAATTTAAATAGAACTTAGTTAAAAGGAGATGATTTTTAGGAGGCAAATGAAGGGAAATGAACAACTTAATGTTTCAGAACATGTCTTTCAACAGGTGGCAGAACATGTCAGGTTTTGAGTTTTTCATTAATTTCTGTGAGTGAGTAGTTTTGGGCATGTGTAACTCCCATCCAGGAGCAAGAATTACTGGAATGTTTCTCAATCAGTCTTGTATCAGTTGCGGTTCCTGGTCTAGAATATTCTCTGAGATAGCCTGCCTAAGTGATCTGAGGTCTGTGTAGAGGAATTTAGGTGCTGTGTATGGGTGAAGCCCCTAATTCTGTCAGTTCTTTTTAAAAGTACCAATAGCCAGTCTACTGGTAGCCATAGGCACATGACGGTATTATGTTTTGTTTTGTGAGGGTTCATGCATCACATCACTTTGGAGCGTCACCATAATTGGACCAGTTCTTAACCATCTTTGAAACCGCCCCAGCACATGGGATGCCTGCGTGAAACAACAAACTCTTGCAAACCACCACATGCTTTTAAACAAACTCCAGCCTATTGTTTGAGAGTTGCTCTATGCTGGCAGGGCAGGGTGTCACTTCTCACTGTCCTGGCCAATCTGATTGGCCTGTGGACCTTGGCAAACAGAAAGCAAGGACCTGTGCTCCAGAGCTAAGCATGGTGGAACCAGGGTCGCATGGCCAAACCCTCGCCCAAACCTTTCTGACATTTCCATGGGCTTTGAGCCAGCTCGCCCCCTGGGTTTCATCTCATGTTTGTAGGCATACAAAGGAGTACTGAACCTTCCAGTTAATACAGCACCCCAGCCCCCCTTCCCCCTTCCTGGAGAGGATAACAGTTCTGTTGACGATTATAATGCATTTTCTGTCTTCCAGCAATCCACACTGTCATTAATTTCTGCTGCTGACGTCAGGAAAGAGGATTATGTGTGTGTCTGAAACTGTTCCCAAAGTGCTCATTAGTCATAGATAATTGAAAAACTGGTAGGGGAAGATTTGGTGTAATAGTAGCCCCCGCCTGTGAAGAGGGGGTACAACCACCAGATAATTGTAGGCTCCAGCTTGGGACCGTTCACACAGAGTCTGCCCATCTGAGTGGGAATTCAGTGGACATGAGCCCAAGAGCCCTCAGCGCAATTACTTTTTTACACCCCAAGGCGAGGGTGTGTTCACAGGGGCAGAAGCCAGCCAGATAGCACAGTAAGAAAATCAGTGAATTGTCCGTGGGAGTCTCTCCTGCCTTCAGGCTGAAGAGCAGGGTTTAGAAAAGATGCAAAGTATTCTCCTCAATGTAATTTTGCTGTTAACTTAAACGAGTTTGTTTTGATCACAAAAGAAATGCAAGGTCCTGGTATAGAAAAGAAGTACAAATGGTAGAGGAGAATGCCCTGCGTAATGATATTCTGCGTGTTTTTCTAGGATTTTTCTGGAAGTATGTGTGCTTCCATTCTTGTATCCTTTAACAAAATTCACGGTTGGGGTTACACTCTGAATACTATTCTGCATCTTGCCATTTTCACTTAATTTATCTTGGACATCCTTCCAAATCCATAGCTTAATTGTCCCTCGTGCATTTTAAGGGCTGCGTAGTATTCTGCTGAATACATGTGTCTAATTTATTTACGCTGACCATATTTAAAGGGGAAAATATCTTTTAAAAAGTTACACAAGAAATGTATGTTCAATGTAGAACAATTAGAAACTGTAGATTAATAAAAAGAAAAAAAAGTCACTCATAATTTCTCCATCCAGAGAAAGCCTTTCTCTGTATCCCCTCACCACCCCCCGCCAGGAATGTATTTTTACAAATAGACCACCTCCCTTCTTTGTTGTTCTTAAAATGAAGTCGTACTCTACATAATGTTTTGCAGCCTGCATTTTTCAGTTGGCTTGATTGTTTTAAAGATAAAAAACTATTTCCCCTTCGAGCCTTTCTCTACACTGCAGGTTTATCTTCTTATAAAACAAACTGAGTGCCCAGCACTGTCAGCTGGCAGGGCCCTGTTGCCTCAGTTGTCCTGTCTGAGGTCCCCTGCTCTCTGTCCAGTGGGCCCCACTGCTGTGCTCCTCCGGGTGTCCTTTCTGCCAGCCTACTGAATGCCTCAAGCACTCTGTCTTGTGGGGCTCCCGGCAGTGAACCTGCTTTTTGCTCTAATGGCATCCATTTCCCCTGAGTCTGATAACTCTGAAACCAGCAATCTGCCATCTGTCTTTCCAGACCAGGCTCAGATGTCACTTTCATCTTGATTTCCTCCACTCCCCTGAGCCAACCTCGCCATGCCTCCTTAGTGCTCCGGAAACACCACATACATTCCACCTTTAAAGCATTTTAAACTGGTCCTGAGAACCTTGGTTTACACAGAATAGTGTGTGAGTCTTCTGAGGTCAGAGGCGTCCACACCTAGATCTTGGCACAGGGTAGGTGAAAATCGATGGAATCATCATTATTACCATTGTGATTGGAATGTGTGTTAAAATGCATGTGTGAATGGTTGAATGAAGACGGGAAGAGTTTGCAAATGCAGAGGCTGTGAAGCCCTGATTACCTCTGGGAAAACCAATGCCGTGAATAATTTAATTTTATGGTGAAAGGAGGATTGTACTTTGGGAAAAGTTGTCAAGATGCGCTAAAGCTTGCCTCTGACAGCTCCTCTAGTCCCCTTAATACACCTCTAGCAGATGCACTTGAAGTGGGATCTGATGAGGTGATTTCTCCTAGAGGGCCACCTATTGCTGTCATCCTGTGTTATGCCAAGCTGTTTCCTTTTGGTCTCTAGATAAACAGAGCTTCTTCCTGCTTAGGGTCCAGATAGACTATTCCTGAAGGCTGTGGTTCCGGCTCAAAGCAGGGATGTTGATCTTTGTGAATATTTATTTTCATTCCTAGACCACTGGGCTGAGGAGAAGGCCTGGCTCACTGCCCTAGGTTGGATTCTCTGGAGGCAGAGGCTGCGACAAATTTGGGGGTAAAAGATGTTTACTAAGGGTTTCTACCTGTGAAAGAAAGGGGGCGGGAGTATGATGGACAGAGGGAGCCGTGGAATCGTGATGCAATCCCACCACCCTTGGCCCACCCAGCAGAGTGCTCTGGAGTGAGCTCTGCCATTGGAGCCCTTTTGCTCAGACTTTGCTAAGTCACCAGGTACGGCTGCCCTGGAAAACACATCCCCTTGTCAGGGTGGCCTGAGGAGCAGGCAGCTGGAGGCTGTCTGCCAACCTCACTGCCCATGTGGGCAGCATGTCCATCCTTAATGGGATCCCAGTGGTGACCTGTACCGATCTACCGTTCTCCCCACACACAGGCCACCACCATGACCTGCCATTTATCGCTTCACATGATCTCTCCTGTCTGCCTCTGTTTCTGCATCTCACTTGCCAGTACCTTCCAGAAGGCAAGTATTTGGTTACTGAAATAGCTGCACAGTTGTTTTCTCTTACCCCCTTCTGTCCTTGGCTACAGTGCTGCCAGAGAGATACTGAAAAATACCCAAATCTAGTCACCTTCCTCCCTAGCCTAATGCTCCTTCGGAGACCCCAGGGGTCTTCCTGATTAAATTCAAACACCTTCGCCTGGCTTATAGCACACGCACTGTCCTCACTGGCCTCTCCAACCTTACCTGCCTCCTCCACCCCCTGCCAGTTCCCACCCCAGCTGATGTTCTAGTTCACTCAGCCCTTTGGCCAGTCTCCTGTCTTTAGGGCCTTTGCTCCAGTGCAAAGCCTGCTGAGAAATCTACCTGTGGTCTTCTAGCACGCGACTGGAATCCAGAACCCTGACCGTAAGACCAGGGTTCTGTCTGTGCCTCACCAGCCACGCTTCTTTCTAAATGACGGTTCAGAAGACTTGGAAGAGTGCTCCACCCTGCTCATCCTCCTTCTGTCTGGAACCTTTAATGAAGATTACACCTTCTATGTTTGTGAAGATTGGGATGAAGGTGGAATAAAATTCCCATTTTGACCTTCCTATGAAAAGTAACCCTTTAAAAAAAAGAAAATTGAATGTGCATGCATACGTCAGAGATACTGTTGGTTCCGTTCCAGACCAGCGCAGTAAAGCGAGTCTCATAATAAGGCGAGTCATAATCATTTTGCTGGTGGAGGGCCTTGCCTTCAGTTTATAAAAAAAGACACAACTGTGAGGCACAATAAAGCGAAGCACAATAAAACCAGTATGCTTGTAGTGGGCATGATTTTCAAACAGTGCTACTGTTTGAACATCCATCATGTTTGTTCCAAAGATGCTTCTCTTCATTCCCTCCTTCACTGAAAAAATTTTTTTAATAGCTGCACCAAAAATATAATGTAATGAATAAGGGCACAGGTTTGATATTAGAGTGGAATCCATGGCCTGTGCTCTGACACTTAAGCTCTGTCACTGTGGGGAATTTACTTTCCCCTGATAAATGTGACTTTCCCCATCCATCCTTGCCACGGGGACAATAATACTATCTTTCGCATGGGGTCCTTGTGACAGTGAAGTGAGAAATCGCATGATACGTCCTCAGCGCAGTCCCCTGGGACAGAAGTGCTCACTAAACGTAAGTGCTGCCTATTATGGGCTAGAAACTAGACATAGTGACGTAACTAAGACAGTGGCCAGAGCCCAACTGTCCACTGCTGTCTTCCAGTCTTCTGCCGGCCTGGGCATGCAAAGCAGACTAGAGGTTCTCCTGGCTCTCCACCCGAATATTGGAGCATGTCACACGAACCTCTAGACCAGCACTGTCCAATAAAACTATAATATGAGCAACATATGTAATTAAAATTTTTCCAATAGCCACGTTGTAGTAAAAACAAATAGATGAAATTAATTTTAATATATATTATTGAATATATCCAGACATTTCAACATGTAATTTATATAAACATTATTAATGAGATATATTCATTTTTCTGGATTAAATCTTTGACATTCGGTGTGTATTTTCCACTGATTACATCTCAGTTCAGACACTGAATTTCCATTGTAAATAATTGATTTAGATTTCTTAAATTAACATTGAAAAGTAGATTTGCACACCCAAGTTGTTCCAAACATACTTGAATCTTTTTCGGGGCCTGAATTGTATATCTGTTTTTAAATTTAAAATGAAATGGAATGAATTAAAGTTAAGTGAAAAATTTAGCCCTGCAGTTATTCCAACTTCTTAAGATTTCAAACGCTCGATCCACATGTGCCGAGTGGCTACTATTATTGGACCATGAAGCTCTAGAAGCCATTGTAGGGGTTTCACTCGTCTTCCTCTTCTTTTTCTTAGCCAAGCTTTTTTTTTCAAATTCAATTATAGAAAGATGCTTATTACCTCTAATGGATAAAAATGGTGTTGTGGAGGTGCCTTGTTTCCAGTTAGGAAAGCGTGGTGATTCATTCACCCTCCTGCTCACTCTGACCCTCACCCTGACCTCTACCCCTAGGAGTTCTGAAGCACCTCTGCTCATTCCTGGAGCTCCAGGGAACAATGAACAAGTGGTAGGTGTCTTAGTATGCAGCAAATTGCCGACCACACACTCAGTAGCCTAGAATGTTGGAGCTCAGAGGGATCTTAGCATGTATATGAGTCTACCCCACCTCTCCTTGCACTGCAGAAACACTTATTATAAATTCCTTGGCAATGGGGAGGGGGAGTACTCAGCCTCTCTAAACACCTGAGAGCAGATGGCTTATTTCATTTGGTTCTGACTTACACCATTCTCTGTGTCCTGAACTCTTCTTCTTAAGTAGGTTGAGGGCAAGGACCGCCGTTTACAGCTCCACAGCACCCACACAAAGCAAGACAATCAATAAATTCTTAACTGAAGGCCTTTCTGACTGCAGGAATTCAAGGTCACTTGAAATATCAGGGTCGCTGCATTGCACAACTCCAAAGAACACCATTCAGATTGTATTCTATGGTTGTGCAAGTAGCAACCTTGTAAAGTTTGCAAAGTTTAGACTGGGCTTTCTTTTCCAACTGTGGAAAACTTTTAAGAAATTTTTTATTGGAACAACATTATTCTCTCCCTTATCCTCGGATTAGAAGCAACTACATGAGTAAATTTTCTCACCTTCCTTAGAAATATACGTTCATTAGGCAGTATGTATGGATGTGAGAATGTGTGTGTGTGTCGGGGGGTGGGGTATGCTGGTAGAGCTGCTGTGTTAGAAGGCCCATTTAACAGTTTGACCATTTTAATCTGGTCTTCAAGTGGCCACTGTGTTTCTGTCTTTTGAAATTTCCTATTAATGGAATGTTTCTCCGGTTTGAAAGATGCCTTAGAGCTCTTGGCTTTGTAAAGCACCCCAGAGTGTGATCCATAAGAACTAAGAGCATACACTATTACCGAATGAGCAAAGGGACCCTTTGTAGCTGCATGGTTTCTATCTTTGTGAAGTTGAGGAAATGCAGAGGAAAGGGGAGGGAGCAGACGGGTTCTCTTAAGAAAATCCTAGGTCCGCTTTTGTGTTTTTCAAACTGACCCGTGTTTGTTTTTTCTCATGTCTACCCAGGAAACCAAGTGCTGCCTCCCGGAGCTTCTCTTGGAAATGGGCTCACACCAGAGGCCGCAAGAGACCTTGGCCTTCCTGCTGGCATCGCGGTGGCAGCCTCGCTTATTGATGCCCACGCAGGAGGACTAGGTAATCTCCTCCTCTGTGTCCGAGACCAGTGCTGTGTTCACCTAACACACTCCTTTCCTGGTTTTAAAGCAAAGATCAAGGGTTGGTCATAGAAAATACAGCACTGACATCTTTTTGCAGTTAGGCATTTGGACAGAATTATAGAACTTTATCAAATATAGAATTTATTTATAACTTAATTAATTTCTCCATGCAGAATAATAGAAAAAAATGATCTGAATCAATATCTGGGTGGTTCTTTGATTTGCTGAAAATTTGAAAAAGATAGGCTCACTTCCAACTAGTATATGTGACAATGGTGTGTTTACCTGCACCGTTCTTTCTAAAGGAACTCCAAAACTCTTACAAGTCTAATTGATGTATTTCCATAAAATAGTTGGCTTGTATCTTATGTCCACTTACTTGAGTGTAGTCTTGCTTTCATCTCCTAAATAACTGTGAAGCATAGCATTCATGTATTCATTATTTCAAAGATCTGTTAAATACTTACTATGTCTCATTCATGGTGCTAGGGGATAGTGAATTTAAAACATCAGAGTACATCTTACAAAGCAAGCTTTGTTTTGTGCTCTGTTTCCATTTTATGGGTATGTGCATGTATAAACCGCTGGGCCATGATGAAAATGAATTTCTCACCATGGATCATAGTCAGAAAAACTTTGAAAGATATTCTCGTCCACACTTCCTAGAACAGCCGAGAATTATCTTTCAAATACTTGCACAGAATTGTACTCCCAGAACTCTGGCCGTGCATCACACCTCTTTGTCTTTGCATGTTTACGCTCTTCCCAGAATGATTGGTCCTCCGCTCCCTCCACGGCTAACTCCCACTCTGACATGAAGACTCATATCAGATGCTTTCTCCTCTGCATAGCCGTCCGTGGAACACTCAGATTTATTTACACATTCTCTAAGTTGTGCTCCTTCCAGTACTTTTGCCTACCACTATTGAAGAAGTGATCACCTTGTGTCATAATTACTGATTTATCCACTTGTCTTTTCCTCTAGACTAGGAGATCCTTGAGGGCAGGGCATTCTATTATTCATCTTGTATCACCTGTGCTGAGCCTTGTGTCTGGTTCCTGTGGGTGCTTAATAAATGTATTACACGAATAAAGTCACATGACGGCAAGATGAAGGTGAAATGGCTTTACCCTGTAGAGTGAGAGTTAATCTGTTTCCTTATGTGGCAGATTATTAAACCATATCTTGTTCTGCTACATAGTCCGTGGACTTTCAGAGTAGGGTCGTTCTCACTGATCTGTGAGCATGTCTGTCTTGTTCATTTTTATGTGTTTAGGATCTAATACGGTGCTTGAGAAATAGAGAGCAGCCAATAATACACGTGGGGGGGTTGAATGGTAGATAACAGTGATTACAGGCAAGGGGGTGTCTCTCCCTTTTCAATGTGAGCAGTGGACGCTATTGATTTGAATGTCAAGATTGTGATTTTTAAGGACAGACACAGAGAGCATTTGTGATGTAGGTAGGTTCCTGAAGTTCTCTGAGTTACTACCCTGGTAAGAAGTATACAGGAAAACTCTCTTTCCTTCGGTGAGGCAGTTGGAGAACCTTAGACTTTCTGGACTCCATCTGCCGTCCCATGAATCTGATCATAGGTTTCTTTCCCTGCTTCTCTAACAGAACACAGGATTCACTACTTTAAGTTACTGATACAGCTTGAGGTCTGAAACAACCTCAAAAAATGGTTAGATGAACTCCGTGCTAAGACATCACTGAATGTCAAGTAAGAATCCAGCTTTGGAGATCAAAATTGGATACTATCCAGGCCTCACACAAACAAGCCCTGACAGTTACGGTCCCTTCAAGCCCTGACCGGGCATGACCTCCCTTGGACCCCACATTCTGACTAGTAAGAGGGGTCAGTACACTGCTTTGGAGAAATCCTCCCAGACTCTCATTCTCAAAGGAAGCATGGGACTGGGGAGCCAAGACAAAAGAAGCAAGTAAAACTCAACTCGTGCCTTTTCCGATTCTGGGAAAAGAAGCAGAAGGACTTTGTGGGCATAAAAACCGAAGATAAAAGAACATTTTGTTCTTAAGGTGCTGGTTAGTAAGTTCTCCAGCAGACAGCCAGAAGATAGGAGTAGCTTTGTGTGCTCCTTGTGGGGGTGCTTCTGGCCAGGGCTCCTGCTGCTGATATTTTTCTAGCTTATAAAAATAGTGTTAACTTTGTTCCAAGGTCTGTTCTTGGCTCCAGCACCCCAGCTGTCCTGAACGGCAATAACAACCTGATTTCTGAGGCTCCTCTCCTCCCAGTTGTTCTTATCGATCAGACAGACTTCTAATAGTCTGTCAAATCTTGCATCAGGTGGCATTTCCTCTGAGACCCCTCCCTCACTGCCCCAAGCTGACTTATGCATGTCTTCCTCTTTGCTCTTGGATTGCCTCCATTTCTGTACACATTATCAAGCTGTACAATTTTGTCTCACTTACCAGTTTGTAAACTCGGAGAAAAAGCACTCGCCATTTCACCCATATATCCCAGCATCCAGTACGGTGCTTTGCGCATGGAGGAGCCTTCCTTGGTGCATATTTAGCGAATGAGTGAATGAATGAATGAATGAATGGCATGCCCTCCACGAGGGAATGATGTTACAACTGAGAAATACAGTGTCTTTGTATTGCAGACGCAGTTGCCCCTATATTGTAGGTATACCTGGCTCAGTTCTCCATGAAGCAGAAGAGTGTGGTTGGAGCACTCCCTGATCCACTCCTAGATGGGAAGGAATCAGCGTCCTTTGTGCTCCCATCATGTTCGCAGGTGTTGGCCAAGAGTAAACTGTGTGCCTAGGTTTAGCATCATTCTTTGATTCCAGATACTGGATTCTTTGCCAGATGTTGAACTGGCTTAAATTGCTCATCTGGGCCATATGTTGCATTGGCTTAAATTCTTCATCTGAGTTGCAGAGTCAAGTCAAAATGAAGATTTTGAACTTTCTTTCCCTCTCTCCTCAGCCCCTCTCTTTTAATAGCAGAATTGGTTTAACCAGTCTTGCAAAGAGTTTCTGGTCCATGCCCTCCTAAAGCAAAACATAGTTTGTTCCAGTGAATAATAAAACATGCCAATTTCTTCTCACCATTGTCAGTGTTCCGGAAGCAATGCTGATTCTCAAAGCAACTGTATACATGCTATTATTTTGTTCCTTCTGTCAAATGAGATGATGAAGCTAGTAACAAAGATGGCCTGCCTTGCCCAGAGTCACACAGTTAGTGGGTACAGAGGCATGATTTAAATCCACGCCATCTGATTCCAAGCTCGCACTTCTAATCACTGTGCTGTATGGAATGTCTTAGCTGTTAAAATGTGATCCATTGTACTCTTGGATTTGACCCTTAAAATATCATTTGATCAAGTAACAAATATTTTTTTTAAAAAGTTTTCCAATAAATATTCATTGATGACCCATTTTACTAGTTGATGGGGGTGTAAAGTAGATATGAGAGAGAACTGGACTTCTGGGAGTTTGTAGTCTAGTAGAGAAAATAAACATTACATAAACAATTGCAATTATATGTGCCAAGTATGGAGTGTGTTAGGAAAACATTGAATGTGTCCAAAATTGAGACGTGAAGAATTTTAAAAGAATTCCTAGAGGAAGTGATGTCTGACAATGTAATTGCAACATTTCTTACCCTATTATTGCTTCTTGGTAAATTGAAATTTATTTACTCACTGTAACTTTTAAACTTCAATTAGGCTTTTTTCCCTAATACCAACAACAGCATTGTCATTAATTCAAACGAATATTAGAACCACTACTCTTATTTGTATGACTATTGTTATAACCATTCTCACTTGCTTTTTGTGTGCCAAGTACTTTGACACTTGACATACTTTTATCTCTTGCTCTTCACAATAATCCTTCAAGGTAGAAGTTATTTTCTGTTCTATATATGAGGAAATTAAAGGCAGAAAGCATAACATTTCCATAATACATAACTAGTATGGCAAGATTTGAACTTGAGTCTGACTCCAAAGCTCGTGTGTGTGTGTGTGTGTGTGTGTGTGTGTGTGTTTTCTCTATACCAGTGGTTCTCAACCAAGGGTGATTTTAAACACCCCCCCCACACCCCCCCCCCCCCCCACACACACACACGCACACTCCCCCCAGAGGACATTTGGCAATGTCTGGGGACGTTTTTTGATCGTCACACCTGGGGAACGGGGGGATGGTACCGGCATGTGGTGGGTAGAGGCCAGGGCTGCTGCTAAACACCCTGCGATGCTCAGGACAGCCCCACACCAAAGAACTATCCAGCCTGAAATGTCAGTAGTGCTGAGTATGAGAAACCCTCCTCTAACCTGAAAAGTCTTCATTGATGGTATTTCCCTTCATCGATTCAGTTTATTTGTGAATAGAAGTAGAAGCCAAAGAGCAGCCCAAAATAAGGGTTTTGCTATTACATAAGTACTTTGTCAACATATATTTCAGGAAATTAACTCTTTAGTGAAAGTAGTCGTGAGGTAAGAAAACTGAAGTGAAGGCTGTGGAGTGAGGAATATAGGATGATTCCCACGCCATCTGTCTCACTAAGAGTCCAGCCGCACTGTCCCACTTGTCTTTTCAACACATCACGCACAACCTGCCTCTGTGCCTTTGCTCGTGTATGTAGTTCGCTGGGTTTGGGGCGGCCTCCCCTGCGCTTTCTACCCAGACAATCCGAGTCGTGCATCAGCACTCACTGTACATGTTACTTCCCTTGTGGAAACTTTTCCAAACTTAACCCCACTCTTAGAAAAAAGTGAATCACTCCCTGCCATGTGTTTCTACAACACTTTGCACCTGTTTCAGTTTTCCCACCATATTGTGTTCACCGTTGTGTGGTCCTCATCCATCATAGAACCCAGTCAGTCCTCAGTAAATCGGAGAATCAATTAAGATAAGAAATTAAAATGAAAGATCAAAAACAAGGATTGCTAAATCTGGGTGAGGGGTCCTTTTAAAAATATAGATTCCCAGGCATCTATCCCTCGGAGGATTCTGAGTCTGAATGTCTGGGGTGGGGCACGGGAAGCCAGTTTGTAAGGCGGAAGGTGTTACCTGGTACCCAGAGGAGACAGCCGCGGGGCAAGTTGTCAGTGGGCACATGGGTCAGAAGCAGTAATGATGTGCAACTGCCAGGTAGACAGATCAGACCAAAGCAGAAGTGTGCTGAGAAGGAGCCAGGCGCACGCGCAGGCCAAGAGCTGGGGGCAGGAGGGAGCATAGCCAACCAGAAAGTGGAGGTGGACCCAAAGAGGCATATGGTCTGTAAGGAATGGAGGGGGATTAGACGAGCAGATAAAGTCATGCCGGGAATCTGGAAGGAGAAAAGCAGTGTCAGTGCCTGAGCAGATAGAGCAAGGATAATTCTGGGTGTTCCTGGATGCAGATCAGAGGGGGGAGGGCGTCTTTGTTAATGTGATTTTGAGTTTATCAGTTTAAGTTGAGGTTTAGTTTAAGGAGAACCCCCGCTCCTGAGACCTAAGCAGCTGCATGAACTGTGGCAAGGGGTAGGGAGGAGATGTGGGGAAGGATAGCTTCGGGTTCCCTATTCCCGGGCCCCTAGGCTTTCCTGGAGATCTGTGCAGTTCTGCACTGCAAGAGACGGGCTTTAGCTGATACACCAGTTTTTTCTCTGTGGTCAAAAAGTTGGGAGGAATTACGGCCCTGGGGCTATAGCCAGCTCTCCCTGGCCTACCCCTCTCTAGATCTTGTGTCATACAACTCAGGATATACGGTGTGAACCTGACCTGAAATGGTATTGTCTTTAATTTGATACAAATGCTTCTGTTTAGATAATGAATGATCATAGTCTTTAGAACTAAAAGGTTGCTCCAAGATTTTCTATAACAGATTCTTCAATTTGCAGATGAGAAGACTGAGGCCCAGAAAAGCAGTGAATCATCCAAGGTCCCCCAGCAAATTACAGTCAGAATTGAAGTTTGAGACTGGGTGTCCTAATGCACCAGCCAGGGGCCCTGCCCCCATTATGCTGCACCACCTCCAAATTAGGAAGATGGAATGATTCCAGGTGTTTAGGGCTCTGCCAGTCATAGGGAATAAGACCAGGGCTATTAGACCAGGCTAGTTATTTTTTGACTGCGTGGTAGGGAGATAGGTAATATTAAAGTTGATGTTAATTTTGTTGATTAATGTTGATATTAATCTCATTTGTGTACTGACTTGCCATTTTCAAACCATCACCCAAGTATTTTTACCTCCTGTAAAGGTTGAATAAACGGACACTCCGGGGGGTAAAAGGATTTGCCGAGAAAGTTACAAGATCGGGAAGGGTTGGACCAAGACTCAAACCCTGACCTGTGTGTCGCTCCCAAGACTTCACATGTGCTTTGGTGCAGCCTTTGTGTCAGACTGTTGAACCAGTGCTACCTAGTGAATGGAGCAGATGTCTCACTTGGTAGGAGGTAGCCTCTGATCTGAAGCAAATCTCTGACCAACTCATCAGCTTTAGAACCTTATTGGGTATTTAGAGGGAATTTTTAACCAGAAGGGTTTACTTATTCTCGTATATTTGCATATAACTGAAAAGATGAGCTGCTATTTTCCTTTGTTGAGCTTGGGAACAAAAACAAAAACACACAGAATAACTCAGCCCCAGGTTCTGACACTGCCAACCACCTGTTAGGGGGACTTCCCACTCCAAGTTCAAAAGGTAGAGGACTACTGGAAAAGTGTTTGTTTGGGGGCCCAGAGTCTAATATTGCACTTGCGTCACTGGCTACAAGAATAGGCTTACCCCAAAGGGCCACTGTTTTGCATGGCACAGAAATTCAACACATGGTGCTTCATTTCACATCCATATAATATCCATGAGCACTAATGTTTACTTTGGGGCTTGCACATCAGCAGCTGTTGGTGGGAAAATGCACATTTCTAGTTATCACCCCTTGGCGGCAGCCTCACATCTCAACTGCTGGCTGCTTCCTTATCTCTCCATAGGCCTGCTTAATTTCCTTGTTTGCCATTTTTTCTTCACTGTGTGTTCATATAAGTCATTATAAAGAGCAAAGAGAAATACTTTTTTTGATTTCCCCATGCTGAGATCTTAGGGATTTTCTCATGGCACACTGCAGCCAGTGTAGATGTCTGGAGAAACTAAAAATATTCTTGGAATATAGAAAAATTGCACTAGTCTCCAATTATATCATTCAGCAGCATCACCGCTACCCCAACTTTCCACAATTCTAATCAGTATCATGCACTATACTCATGTGAGAATTTGGCTTCTGAAGATGATGAGAATGAAAAATTTTCAAGAAACAGCACAGCAGTTAAGAACATATAACTGATGTGAGTCCTAGTTCCAGTTGAAAAGTCGCCTGACACTCCCATTGCCTCAGTTTCTCCACCTATGAAATGAGAATAATAATAGTATCTGCCTTACAGTTGTTTGGAGAATAATTGAGCTCATATCTGTAAAGTACTTAGAACACTGTCTGGCAGTGGTGTGTATGTTTAGCTATGATTAATGTGATATCAGCAGATTTACATTATGAATGATAGCAGTAGACAAGAGAAATTCAAAGATTCATTCCATGATATAACAGGTGATGGCTTCCTTTTATGTACCAGGCATTCTTATTGATGTGTTGAATATAGTCGTGAACAAAGAAAAGATTCTACTCTTACAGAGCTTCTGTCCTGCTGGGGGAGTCCATAATCTCCCATATAGACACACGTGTATATTTTTATGTACATTTTATTATGCATGCATAAATGCATGTATGTACACATGTATACATGCATGTGAGCATCAAGAAAACAAAAGTCATGACTACAGAAGAAATAAACAATTTTAACATAGATAATGAAGACATTGAAATTATTAAAGATATCGCTTACCTTGGTTCAGTCATCAATTCAGATGGAGACAGTAGCCAAGAAATCAAGAAAAGGCTGAAACTCGGAAGGGCAACAGTGGGAATATTAGGAGAGCTCAGCAGGAGCAATGATGTGTCATTAGAGACCAAGGCTGAGATCATCCACACCCTGATGTTCCCAGTCACTATGTATGATGCGAAAGTTGGACAGTGAAGAAGACTGGTAGGGAAACAATTGATCCATCTGAAATATGGTGCTGGAGGAGAGCTGTACAGACACCCTGAACTGTCAGAAAGACAGAGCAAATTAAGCCCGAAACATCACTGGAGACAAAAATGACAAAGCTGAAGCTATCCTATTTTGGGCACATCATGAAAAGGCTGGGTTCTTGGGCGGCCGGATGGCTCAGTTGGTTAGAGTGCAAGGTCTGAACAACGGGGTTGCTGGTTCGATTCCCACATGGGCCAGTGAGCTGCTCCCTCCACAACTAGATTGAAGACAACAAGCTGCTGCTGAGCTTCCAGAGGGGCGGCCAGATGGCTCAGTTGTTTAGAGCGCGAGCTCTCAACAACAAGGTTGCCGGTTCAATTACCACTTGGGATGGCGGGCTGTACCCTCTGCAACTAAAGATTGAAAACGGCACCTGGACTTGGAGCTGAGCTGCACCGTCCACAACCAGATTGAAGGACAACGACTTGGAGCTGATGGGCCCTGGAGAAACACACCGTTCCCCAGTATTCCCCAATTTAAAAAAACAAAAAAAGAAGAAGGCAGGGTTCTTTGGAAAAGACAATAACGCTGGGAGAAACAAGAGCAGCAGGAAGAGTGGTAGACCAAATGTGAAATGGATTAACTTTATAAAGGAATCCATAAGTGTGCTGACCCAGAACATGAGCTAGGCACTACCTGAAAATACTTGATGTGGACAGCAAGCTTATGGCTGGCTACATTCTTACCACCTCCATTTAAAGAGAAGAATGAGACTTACCTAGACTCAGGCAGTTCGTGTGATGGAATGGAGAGGAGAACTTTGCTCCGCCACCTGACTCCAGGTCTGTCCCTCTTACTTACATAGCTTCACCCGAGCCCGTGTTAACTGAGTTAGCTATAGATGCTTTTATTAAAAAGGCTAAAACACCCGAGGAAACATGGAGAATCTTTGAATCAAATGTTCAGGTCTAAAGAAAGCTAAGGTTTTATATTTTGTTTAAAGAGAGTGTGTTAGGCTGTTGATCTGTATTGTCACCGGTTCCTGAGATGAATTTAACCTAGAGAGGTAAAGTGTGCCAGCCTGTGACTCACCACCGTGAAACCTAAGAAGGGGACTCTCCCACCAGTATCAATAAGATGAGTGAAAACTTTACACGCCTTCTATATTTAGGCCTTTCACAGCTGAAAGTTGTAAAGAAAAGCCCACACAATTCAGTTCTGTGAAATATGTTAAATGTACCGGGATATTGTGGCTCTTATCCATACATTGTCTGCTTTCCTGTGGTGTAATGTTATTGCCCAGCCTAATGCATGCGGCCTAATAATTCTTTCCTGTGTGCCTCTCTCTGTCATTTAATGTAGCACATAGACAATAACACTTCAACATTTAAATATATGATTGCATTTCCGTCTCCCCTACTTAGGCCGTGAGCTTTTTGTGGTCAGTGGAATCTGGTCATGTTCACCTGTGTGACTTCGGACCCCAGCACTCGACCCAGTAAATATACTCATCAGTTAATGGTTTTGTTTATAAACACTATGCTAAGTCCTGTATTAGTTGTTGCGGCAAAGACAGTAATATAAAGAAATAGAGATATAATTAAGTTCTATAGGAATTTGAAAAAGGGAGAAGTGTCAGTTGAAACGTGGAGGCAAAGGAAGGGCAATGATGCTATATTCGTTGTGTAACTTCCCTATGACAGAAACGTGCTCGATGGTCTATATGTAATGACCTTCACAGCAGTTTGCTCAAGGCCACACAACTAGTGACAGCCCCCCAGGACATCAGCTACCATGGTCCTTCAGGGTAGTGGGAGGGGTAGCCTTTGAACTGAACCCAGGATGAGCGATGTTTTCTCCACTGCAGGCAGTAAAATGTAGAGTGTTTTGGATGGAGAAAATAATTTAAGTGAAGACACTAAAATGGGGTTGGGAAATGATAAACATTTCAACTTGGCCAAAACCTGTGGTACCTCTAACGGGTTCCTGGAAGATGAGGCTGCAAAGATCAAATAGGTGGGGGCAGAATCACAGTCCCTGAACACGATGCTGACACGTTTGTGCCTCCTGCTCATCCCCCCAAGGCATTGGCAAGCCACTGAAGCTGGTTGTCAGCCAGAGATTCATTCCAAGCGGGGCTTTATGTAATTTTTATACACGATAATTTTGGGAGAGGAAAGAGTGAAGGAGAAAGGGTAGCCTGAAATAGGATTGTGGCAATGGGCCTTGAAAGGAAGGGAATTTGAAAAGAAGACAGGAAATTTGACAACTTTTCTTGTTTTTTCCCCTAAATCCATTGATAAGGCAAGAGTTGTTTAAATTTTTGGATGCTCTCTATAGTTCTCCTAGCTATTACTAAATTAAGTGTATGGAAGTATCTTTTTTAAATTTGAAAACAATTTACTCTCATATTTGCCAGAAGATAATAAAATAACTTGTTAACTTCAAGACAGGCAGGGTAATTCATCCAATTTCTAAGCTAGGCATTCATTAAAACCTATTGTCTTTAGTTCACTGGAGATATCTAGTGAACTCATTCATTTAAAGTAGAGCTATGAATCCTGAAGTTAAATAAGCAAAATGAAGTCCCCCTTGGAGCCTGGGGCTGGCACGGAGAACGGAGAGTAAAAGCCTGGGCCAAGGCTGCCGTCCTCAGAAGGTGGCTGTCGGGAGCAGGTGCAGAGGGGAATGGGAGGGCTGGATCTTGATCTCTGCTGAAGCAGAGATGTCGTTTCAACTGGAGTGTTTGAAAAATGCCAGTGTGTTCCTCCTGGGATTTTCTGTAATTCATTTTTGCTCTCATCTTGCACACTATTTATTTACCTAAGCCTTTGTTCTCCTTGAAACTATTTCAGCCACATGTCATTTATTGTGTTAAAACCCTGGGCCCTTTATTCTGCTCAGAGTTTTTTTGTTCCTCTCTCCAGCTGCTCTACATATCACTTAATTCCCTGACTTTGGCCTGACTCTTACCCCGTGGTGGGAGTCACCTTACACTTCCACCCCTACTCTCCTGGGAATGGGGTGGGGGAGTAAAATCAGGATCCAGCTTCAGGATCTATTTTTCTTTTCTGTCTCCTTGTTGTCTGAAGCTTGGGGCAAGGTTAGATTAATCAGTCTAGGTGTGGTAGAGGCCCGTGCCCCTCCCCCGGGGAAATCCTAGCCCGATAGAAACTTGGCCTGGTTTTGGCTCTGAGAGTGAATTCCAGGCTTTGAAGAATCTGTCAATGTTCAACTAACCCTAACAAAACCTCTGGAAGTTTTTGATAGAACCGAAACTCATACCAAGGGAGGAGGTGCTGAGCTTGGCATCGGAGGCTAGGGAGAGAAAACTAGCCTGCCAACTGTTTTTCTCTGAAGTTTCAGGCCTCTTCCCTTAGTTTCAGCGTCCTAAAGAGTCTGTCTGAGCAAGTCAGGTCTCCTTCCTGGCATCTTCCCGAAGCATCTCAGTGGTCTGCTCTGTGTGATTGAGGTGATTGTCAGGGCTGCTAGTTCCTACCTCCAAGACTCAAGGAGTCTTCAGATAATTTTATAAATGAAACCATTTGTCTAGGGGCAAGAAAAGGCTGCTGAAGGAAACCTAGTCCTCTTATCTCACCGGGAGAAATTGGACACTAACATTTTTTTAGTAATTCCTGTATCTCAGGCACAAGGCTACTACATGTCTCTCCCGTAGGTTAACCAGCCATTCCCGTTTTCTCAGGACTTGGAGGGGGTGGCTCCTGGGACACTGGGTGTACAGTGCTAACGCCAGGAATAATGACCCTGTACAGTAGAGGCCATTATTCTCACCCTATACCAGAGAAGAGTGAGGTGCAAAGAGGCGAGTTAGTTTATAGAAGGTTATACAGCACACGTGTGCTGCTGCTGGGGCTCAAACAGAGAGATCTTTCCATCCTGAGACCCAGAGAGTTCCACCATCCAAAGTCTTTAGAAGACAAGGCTCCATCCCCTTCACATTACGTAGCCAGCAACCTTGCAGCATCTAATTATTTCTTTCTCCTGCGCCTTTGTTTTACCAGGTCTTCTGTCTCAAGGTTTAACTGAAATGCCGTTCCCTCCCGCTCCCTCCCCCTGCTGACTGACACAACTTCTGCCTCACCTCCTTCAGGAGACCCTCCAAGACCAGGGGTCAGGGCTCCATACTTTCATTAGAACTTCTTTAGATCTGAGTCACTGTTCCATACTATCTTGTAAGTGCCTGTATATCTTTTTACCCCGACTAAACTGAGATCTTGTAGAATGAAGGGAAACAATTTCCATCTATAGATTTCTAGCACCTAACACAGTACCTGGTTTGTAACTGGGGATCCATACAGAGCTGTTGAATTGATTTGTAAAATATCAGAAGGCAGCTGTGTGATTTAGAGTCAAAGTTTTAGATCTCGTTAAGGATTAATTCCATCAGAAACATTTGTGGTACTTGGGCCAGTTCCCTTAATTTTGGTTTCTTTACTTTAGAAAGTAAGTAATTTTTTGTGGATTAGCTTGATCGTTTGGATTGGATTTCAACCTGAGCCTTTATATGTCTAAGGCCTGCGAGCAAAAGAACTTGTCTTTTATGAGGTCACAGATGAGACTGTCCAAGTAATCTGGAGGCTGTTTTGAGGTAGGAAAAAAGGAATTTCTGAAATCTAGTTTTTGCTTTGTCTTTACTGTGGATTTTGCTAGTGTTCCTCAAGTCTCAGATTTCCCAGCTATTACATATTAGCCTACCTTTGAGATTTGATCTTTCTGAGTAGAAGGGAGGAACAGAGGAGTCAGACCCAGTTATTGAGGGTCTGTTCTTTGTTCTCTGGCTCTCCCAAGGCTCTCGTCTTGGTTTCTAATTGGCACGAGTCATGGAAGAGTGTGGCATTTAGACAGAAGTGACAAATGCCATCACCCAGTTGAATTGCAGTATGGATGGTGCTATATGTTATCGTGGCTCTTAGAGATGTAAACAGCTTATGGTTTATTCTCAGTAATGTTTAAAATGTCAGCTGGATTGTTACTACTACCTGGTACCTCATCTTTCTTATCCCCCTGGGCCTCCATTATTCTGTTATCAGTTGTATACACAAGAACAGAAAACAAGTGTTCCAATCAATCTCACTAAATCTAAATAACCCTGGCGCAGCATGCACCCTGCTGGAAGGGAGTGCCTGAACAGTCGTGCCAAGCCCTGCTATTAACACCAAAGCTGAGAGTTGTCAGGAGTAACAATGGCAAAAATACATGGAGTAAACTATGATCCAGGCACTGTTCTACTTCCTTAATCTTCACAATAGCCATGTGAGCTACACACTATGATCATTCCAGTTTTATAGATCAGGGAACTGAGGCACAGGACAGGTAAATGATTTGCCCAACTGCCAACCCTAAAATCAGGCAGTCCAATTTTAGAGCCCTCGTTCTTAACTGTTATGCCCTAACTAGTTCAAATATCTAGGAAAAGTGTTTGACATCTCATTTAGACAAAGACTTCTCTGTTGTCTTTCTGGCTTTGGGGAGGGTGGGTTGTGGGGGAGGGGGAAGGTGGTAGTGTAAAGATGTTTAACATCTCTTTGTAGATTTATCACAGAGGATTTAAAAAAAAAAAAAAAAAGTAAACCTACGTTAGGATTTACATTGGGTGAATTCTAAACTGTTTTCTTTTTCCCAAGGCCAAGGTGGTGCTTTGTCAAACACTAGGATCACAGAAATCTTTTCAACTGTTTCACCCCCCTTCATCTGTTAGGCTTGACATAGACCTTTTGGGCTTGCTTTAGTGGCATTATAACAATAAATCCTGAAAGAGATCTGAGTTCAGCTATGCTGTCTTTGAATGCTGAGAATTCTTGTATGTAGTTGAAAAGACAGGAATTAGTTTCTGTAGGCTCCACGAGATTGCGAGTTGGGTAGATCTGCATGTGACACCTTCTTCCTCCAATCTAGCCGTGAGGGACCTGGGATAAGTTACCTGAAAACGTTGGTCTCGTTTTCTCTATTAGTCAAATACTGTGGCAAAAACTACCTCTCAAAATCATTATAAGAGAATTTAACAGGATAGTATTTGCAAAGTGTCAGGCAGAAGGCAATTTTTTCAATAACCATGGGGCTCTTAGGACCTTTCCTCTTTTCCAGTGATTTTGACAATTCTAAACCAGGTGTGTTGTGAAGCTTCATTAATAATTTTACTACTACCCATGAATTGTCACTCAAAACTCTTCAGTATCTTTTACCATTAGTCATATTTAAGACGCAGAGCATTTGTCCATGATATAATCTGGTACCTTTATCTAGAAAATGTCTGTGCTTTACCACTATGTCTTGTGCTACATGTATTCATTCATTTGTCAAACAGCAGCAGAAATTAGTGAGCAGTGTCCAGACCTTCCCTGGCCTCAGTTTGCTCAATGGTCTAGTAGATGGAAATAGCTATTTAATCGAATAAATTATAGATACAGTGATAGAATCTGTAGAGTGTCAGGGGCTGGAGTATGAAAGAAAGAGGCTCTGTAGATTCTCCCCAGCTGGGGGTCAGGGGAAGACATGGCCAGAAAAAGGCTTCTGATGGAAGGGCTGAGTCTTCAAAATGCAGTCCGTGTTCCCCAGGTAGATTGTCGGGGGATGGGGTGTATTGTGGAAAGACTCTCTTTAGCAGAGGGAACAACATGAGCAAATGCTTGGTGGCGTGGATCTGCTAGGAACATTCAGGAATAAACAGAAGACTTTACACTTGTGCCAAGCTCTTCTGTAGGTCCTAGATTTAATAGCTCCCATTGATGGAGCACTGGTATATTCCACATACATTAACCCCCATAGCCGTTTTATAAGATAGGTGTTGCTATCCAGAATCTTAAGATATCAAAATTCAGGTTCTAGAGATCAAGGCATTTGCACAGGGGCATGCAAGTGAGATTATAGTTCTAGGCATGTTCTAACCCGCAATGTCCAGTACAGTATCCACTAGTCACATGTAGCTATTAAATTAATTAAAATTGAATAAAAGGGAAACATTAGTTCCCCAGTTGGAGCAGCCACATTGCAAGTGCCCAGTTGCCACAAGTGCCTGACGACTGCTGTAGTGGGCAGGGCAGATACAGCATATTTCCATCATCTCAGAATGTTCTGTTGGACAGCACTGGTCTAAGCACTTTACATATATTAACACATCTCATCCTTATAACAATCCTAAGAGGAGCTTCCTATTACTCAAATTGTACAGATGTGGATACTGAGGCATAGAGAAGATAAGAAACTTAACCAAAGTCACATAATGAATGAGCCCATGTTTTTAAGCACAACATTATAATGCCGACCCCATATGTTATATTTCATGTAACACAAATGAATATTAGCTGAAGGAATAGAATTCAGTGTCTTCTTTTATGTAGACTGACTGGTGTTTGGTCTTCTGCAGACAAAATGTCTTCAATATGCTTCTTACGGTACCGGGAGTGTATAGTCATTGGAGCCGGCTTTTCATACGAGAGACTGGTGGTTTCCAGAGTCTCCTTCCCAGGGACCCTTTAAACCTCTTAGCCAGCTTAGTCAAGCAACTCATTTGATGAAATTTATCATGCAGTTCATTTCTCCAAATGGCCAAATCAGGAGTGTTGAGTTCTTACAGTCTTAGGTTATGCTCAAAACCCTTCTCATCCTTTTTTTCTTCATAGATGTCTGAGGTTGCTTCAAGAGGATCTTTTCAAGATGCCAACACATCCATAGCAGACCTTTTTTAATTTTTCAAACATACGGGGGGAAAAACTTCAGACTAGGAGACTGAAAATCCTCGTTTGAGTCCTACCTCTGTCTCTAAGTAAACTTGAGTTACTTCACCCCGCTAAAATTCAGTTTCTTCAACTGTGATCTGGAAATATAATAATACATATCACAGGACTTTCTAAAAGCTAAATGAAGGGTACAGTGTTTGAGGATGCTTTGCAAGCTATAAAGTACTTTATATAACTATAAAGTCCGAGATAATTATAACACAAATGCTAGGACTTGGGGTGTTTTTCTTCTGTATAGCCCTTTAAAGTTTTCAAAGCAGTTGCGGTTTGATAAATTACAGGATAACTTACTCTTAATCATAACATTTGTGGAGTCTTTTTTCTTTTACATAAGTATAGTAGATATTCAATAAATGTTTGGATGGAGGGATAGATGGTTGGTAGAGGGAGGAGGAAGAGGGAGATAGCAAAAAGGTAAATAAGAGACTTTTCATAAAGTTTTGATTTTTCTTTTTTAATTTTGTTTTGAAACATATTCCTTGATATGAACTATATTCTTGTTAATGTTGAGGGGTAGGAGTCATTAAATACGAGGCCCTGAATCAATTCATTAACTCAGTAAGCTTGTTCTTCTACTATTTGTTTTTTTATAGAAGGCAAATTTATTAACTACCATTAGCCAATCATTGTGCAAGATTCAGGTAAAACACATTTGAATTTGTCACTGTGTGTGTGTGTGTGTGCGCGTGCACGCGCACCTATTTCTTCAGCTGCTAGTTTTTCCCTTTAAACTTTCTGCAGAATGCTGAATAAACTGACACTTGCACAGTCATATGAAGGGCCCCAGCAGTGTTGAGGGCTGCGCTTGTCAAAATCTCATCTTGTGAATTGTTTCCTGATGTTACATGTGCAGCCTGTGAATCCGCTATGAATTGTGAAATGTTTATTCATAAACTAGAAAGCTTCTTCTGCCCTTTGTTGCTCTCTCTGTTTGGGGGTCTGTTTTCTCAGGGATGGCCCCTCCAAGCTCTCTGTGGCCAAGGGAAAATGAGATTTGTCAGCTCTCGGATTCGTGTGGTCTCACGGCGGGCATCAGCTCTGCACTGCAGTTGAATTGAGTGGACATTAGGCAGAGCGTAGAGAAACTCTTTGAGAGGAAATTGGGCACAATCTGCCTCTCATTGATGCTGTTCAAGCCTGGTCCGAGTTTATCTAAGTCTCAGAGAGATGAGAATGGAGGATCTTGGGAGGAAATTTTTCTGCCCTCTTGCTTCCAGGAAGGAGACACTATACCTGGTATTTTAGAAGCACTGTGTAAATTGTGTACTGAGAATGGCTGAAAGAGGACTTCCCTTTGGGATCTATTTCTCTCATTGTGGATGTGAGGGAACGGTTCAAACTTTCAGGTAGTGTGTGGCAGAATCGGGGCCAAAACTCAGATTTTTTTAACTCTAAACCCATGGTGCCTACTAATAGTCCATGATAACTGACCCTTCCAAATATATTTCCTTTATATAAGGCAATTCTAACATCATAAATTGAGGGAGTACAGAAAAAACATGGGCTTTGGAATCAAGAGAAGGTCAACTCCTGTCAGTGCCTCTTATTATATCTGTGTGAACTTGGACAAGTTACTTGAACACTCTGATTCTTTGCTTCTACAGCTGATGAAGGGGGGAAAAGAATATTTATGTTTTATGGCTGTTGTCAAGATTAAATGAGGTAATATTTAAAGTACTTAGCATGGTACCCAGCCTATCTTAGATACCTGATATGTTTGCTAGGAAGGAAGAAAGAATACAACTGTCTCTTAAACAAAGAGAAGATAATATTGATTGTCATGCGGGTGATGGAGATGATGGTGGTGAGGGTCTTGGTGGTGGTGGTGATGGTGATACAGCCACCATTAGTCAGACTTTTATTTTTAAACATTTCCTCAATATTAAAAAAACCACATGATATTGTTTACTTTCTTCATTTTATACGTCTTTCTGTTTCCAAATTTTAATTTTTCTCATTATAATGCTTTAGTTCTCATATTCTAAGCCTCAGTGCATCAACAATGAATCTGCTGAGAGAAGAAACAAAGAAATATTTCTCACACATTTCTCTTTTCCCACTTTTTAATCACTTTTCAGGATTGATTGACCCTATAAGAAACACTTTGCTGTACTTTATATCCATGGAACATTTAATAAATGTGGTCCATCAATCAGAAATTTCTTGAACTTATTGATAGCACTGTGGACGCACAGTGACCAACCCCTTTTTGGGTAAGGATCTCAGCACCGGTATCTTTAAGACTCTAGTATTTTGATGTAGACAGATAAGTACCATATTTTGCCGTGTATAATGTGCACTTTTTTGCCCAAATTTGTGAGGGAAAAATAAGGGTGAGTGTTATACATGAGTAGTACTAATTCCGTATCTGTTCTGTTTTTAACTCTTTTATTTATGCTTATGGGTTACAAGTGTAACTCTAGAAATTAATAACGATATCCGTATGCAAAATAATACCCTGGAATATGATAATCGGTTTTGTTGAACTTCTGATGAACTTGTACTGACGAAGCGTTCTTGGCCTTCCATGATGCATAAATATCGATAATTTGTTACCGGTACATAAAATTTCTTGCACTTTGTATCTATTCTTGTGTTTTGTAATTATTTGTTACATAAAATTTCTTATAACATAACATGTTAAATAAATAGATGCTGAAATTCCTTTATAATACAAAAAACAAGTACCTAACTGTAAACAAATGAAAATTTGAATTAAAAAATTAAAATGAAAGATTTTTTTTCCCCTGAAAGTTTGGGCCAAAAACATGGGTGCACATTATACATGGCAAAATACGGTAAACATTGACCTGGCTATTGGGTTTTTAATCTTGGAGAAAAAACTAAAAACTAGCAGTTTGGACTCAGATAACCTGGATATGACTCCCAGCCCTGTTTCTTGTGAGCTGTGACCCTGGTTAAGTTACTTCTCATTTCTAAGCTTCAGTTTTCTCACCTGCAAAATGAGGATGATAAGACTGCCCATCACATCTGGTGGATGGGAGAATAAAGTGAGACAGGTACAGAGAGAAAGCGTGCAAAAAGAGCGCAGTTGAAATGAGCTCCTCTCTAGGGTTGCTTCCTATCTGAAAGCCTCTGTGGCCTGGATCAGGAACAGAATCACTCAAGGTCTACCCAGAAAACATAAACTACTCTAAGTATGTAAAAAAGAGAGCATTTAATACCCCCAAATGGTGCCCCAGATAATGAAGGAGATGAGAAGAGCTACATTCCCTGTGAAGCAAGCCAGAGATCAGCAAATGGAAGCTGCTGCTACCCCTAGGCTGGAGGGACAAAAGAAGGAGGTGGTGTTACCCGAGTTCAAAGCTGCAGGACGCCAGCAGATATTAGAGCCATGGAGGCCCTGTCAACAGAGCTGAAGATGTGGAGCAGAAGCAGACGCCAGACACGGGAAGGGGTGGGAGAGACATATTCTGGCTTTCCACTTCCCTCAGGTCTGCTGGCTGACCTTGGCTGACTTGGAGCCTGAGAGGGGCAGCCCAGTTTGCAGGGGCAGCTCCACAGTGCTGAGCAGAGCAGGGGACCTGGTGAAAGCTAGTAGGTTCAGGACTCTTACAGACTCAGGCCCAGACCTGTCGCCTGGTGGCTGGGACCTAACTATGATAAACAGCACAGAAAGTTTGAAAGAGTCTTACTTCCCCCTGCTGCTGGGCCTCTGAACAATAGCAGAGGTTCACAAGTAGCTGTGCTTGGGAAGGTAGAATTTGGAAAAAAGCGTTGGAAAAACCTCGAAAGTTGTTGGAATGTAAGAGGTCTTTCAGCGGCCATCAGATCCTGCTTTCTGGAAAGGCCTGCTTGCTGAGCAGCCAGCACCTTCACTCTCTGGGGATTTGTGGCTGGAGGAGACACCCCCAGCCTGCCTTTCACCTGGCTAACTCCTACAGAGCTCAGCATAGACCCGCCTCCTTGTGAAATCTCCCTGAACCCCTACAGGTGAGCTCAGCTGCCCCTGCAGTTCCTCCTGCAGCAGCCTGTTCCCTGCATTGAAATGCTCCCCTTGGGGTTCTCTCTCCCTCCCTCTGGACTGTGAGCACCCCAGGACAGGGACCTGTCTTCTTCATCCGTACATCCCCAAGCATTCCTCCTCTGTGCTAGCAACTGTGGTGGGGCCTGGGCTACTAAGCACTTAGGTATGACAGTGCCAGCTTCCAGCAGCTTTTCTAATAAAAGGAGAGGCAGACAGGGTATGACTTTTTAAAAGTCCTGGTGTCATGTATGCTAGAGAAGTCCAGGGGTGTGTGAGAGCATGGACAGGGGGACTCCTTCTTTCCTGGAGGATCAAGGAAGCCTTCTGAGGAAGTAACATTTGAGTTAGGAATAAGTAGGAGTTAGCGCTACAGAGAGGTTGGGGAATGGCATTTCAGGCAGACGGGAGAGGAAATGCAAAGGTCTTGCAATGAGAAAGCGTTGCTATTGGACATGCACAGGTGGCAGTGCGTGGAGCTGAGCAGCCAGCAGGAGCTGTTCTGTCCTGTGTCCCCGTCTCTGTTCTGCCCCAAGCACTTTCCACCTCCCGCCTGTGTTGTAGTTTGGAATGTCTGCATGTTTGTGTTCCCACATCATGCCTACTGAATAGTTTTGTACAGAGAAGGTGCTTGCTGGATATTTGAATAAATGGCAGTTCTAGTCTCTAAAATCTCCCTAGATGTCACATCACATTTGTAACTTCACTTGCCCAGCAAGTATCAGGAATACAATCTGTGTGGAGAAGAAGCCTGAGTTTATACCATGTATGGGAAACTTTATCTGCTATCTGGCATTCTTTGAGCAGAAACTCACTGTCCATCACCCTACCCTTTACACTGCAGTAAGTAGTAGTAGTTCTGCAATAAGTAGTAGTAAGAATGGTGGCCGAGACATGCCAAAAAAATGCAATCATCAAACCGTTTTTGAGACTGAAATGTGATGTGTTAAACCAGATTCTATTCAACCCTGCTGCTTACTAGCTGTGTGACCTTGGACAGGTCATTCATCTTTTACATATGTCTTTGTTTCTCCTCTGACATGTGTGGCATTAATAATATTAACCTGACAGGCTTAATAAAAAATGAGACTATACATGTAAATATTCAGTACGGTGCCTGATATTTATTGAGCACAAAATCACTGATAGCTGCTAGTTTTATTCTAATTGCATTTATTATTATTATTACAATGTTGGATGCCCTGCGTTGACTAGAGTAAAGAAAAAACAGAACGGGTTCCTTAGTTTTCCCAAGGCAGGCAAGTATGCTCTTTTGGTTTCTTTTTGAGACTGGCCTTCACGTGGAATGCTTTCTCAATGTTGTTTGCTTATAAAAAGTAAAATTTTAAAAAAGAGTATTTTATGCTTGTGTTTAGCTATCCTTTTTTTTTTTTCCTTTTTTTTAAAGAGGATTCTGTTTTGTTCTGCTTTCTCACA
Source organism: Rhinolophus ferrumequinum (assembly GCF_004115265.2). Lineage (NCBI taxonomy): Eukaryota > Metazoa > Chordata > Mammalia > Chiroptera > Rhinolophidae > Rhinolophus > Rhinolophus ferrumequinum. The sequence goes on from NC_046292.1 coordinate 43,198,831, forward strand.
GGAGTGATTGGAGCAGATGTGAGGGGGCATGGCCTCGCCTGTGAGAGACAGCCAGTGACGTCACGGTTGGCTGTCATCTGTGGAACATCTTCTTGTCACATGGGGGTGAGTCTGCCAGGCCAAGGGTGGAGCTACACACTCAGGGGAGGGCAGACCAGAGGAGATCTGAGCTGCTGGCCCTTTTTTTACCCCCTCAGCTTCTTCCCTTCCTGCCACCCAGGCTTTGTCTAGCCGGAAGCCCATCTCTCGCTCCGACAGCCTGGCTTAGGTTTGCCAGATCTTTTTCCAGGGGCCAAGTTCTTAAAAAGTGTGAAAAGCGTTGAGTCTGCCTTTGACATCACCCTGGCCAGAGATCCGAGGCAGCGTGAGGGGTGAAATCGGATCCGAAGATGGCAACTCCTTGCTCCCAGACTGATCTGTCCCTAATGGGTAGTAGAGACTTCTCTGTAGAGGGGTGTCTGTTTTCCTTGGCCACTGAGCTCTCTCTCAATCAATATAAATCTATCTCCCTGGGAGCGGCCTGATGATCTATAGAATTAGGCTGCATATCATGACTTCAAAAGAACACTGATAAGCAATTTTCACTTTGTTAATTTTTCTCCATGAATTAGTGGAAAAGCTTTCTCCAAGATTGCAGTTAAAATTTAGTGCCTGCCCTAAAATTTATATCTTTTTTAAATGCATGAGCCTGAAAGCATTCCATTTCAATAAGTACCCATTTCTACCATATTTTTATTTAAAAGTCATTACTCTGTTGAACCGAGATGGACGACTCCTTGGATTTTTCCCAGATGAGTAAAATAGAGGGGAGAGTGGGGGACGAGGAGGAAGACACACGGGGGAGGCACAGGGGCATGAGCAAGGGTTAGAGTGGGGTACAGTCCAGGGCAGAAGCTGTGAACTGGGCAGGGAGTCATGGGCGATGAGAAACTGCTCAGGAACTGCAGGAGCCAGTGAGCCTTTTCAGCATTAAATATGTGGGTTGAGTCGTTATTCATACATGTATTTATTTACTGATCTTCTGGTGCTGGATCTGAGGCTGTGTGTGTCTGAGGCTGTGCTAAACCCTGGGCACAAAAGGGTGACACAGGGCCTCTCACTGATGAGATAGAATTGTGACAGGTGTTCTAATACAAGGCCCCCACGTGTAAATTCAGATGCACTTGTGAGGCTGAGCAATGTTACGTGCCAGGCATTGTGCACGGTGGTCTCACCCACGGCTTCCCATGGCACAGAGATGCTGGGGCCAGCCCCGCCGGTTACCCGTCCCGGTTCCTCCCGTTCCTGAGTACGGGCCCTTGGGCGAGGCCAGGCGCTCAACCCCTCTGGGCCTCACGTTCCTCCTGTCAGTCGCGCAGCCTGAAAGTATGCGTCTCACAGTATTGTGAGGATGAAATGAGGTGATTTAATGTGCTTCCCAAAAAGTCAGACCTTCCCAAGGATGAGCTCTCGATTGCTAGCACGTGTATTGCTGGGCAGGAAGGCGGCAGCGACTGACCCTGCCTGGGCAGCATCCGGCTCAGGGACATCTTCCTGAGGGGACATTTGTGTTAGGCTGGACTTCCGGACAGAGCTTTTCTTGACCCGCCCCCTCCGCTCCCCGCCCCCACCACCCCCAAAAGTTTTCTTTTTATTTGTTTCTCTGGGCAAATTCTTATTCTGTAACTCAGGTTGAAACTCCCGGCCTCTTTCTTCCCCTCAGCAGCCCGATCGTGAGGCTTAGCTGTCACTGAAAGAAGAGCTGTGCAGGGGCCTCGGGCTGCCTGAAGTGTGAGGTGCCCAGGCCAGCCAGCCCGCATTTCCCTCACCGTGAGCCTCCACTTGCTGGCTTGTCTTCACTGAGCACTGAGTCACTAACCCTATTGAAGTCATCCTCCACTTTCCCAGCGACACATCTCATCCAGTTTCTCCTGGAACGTCTGAATTTCAGGCACTTTTACCCCACTCAATTCAGATTTCTGAGCAGAATCAAATCCAATGAATGTGAGTGACTCCTTAGTCCCCTTGGCTCTTCATTAGGATGACACCTTCCCTAAAGGATCCATTTTACACATTAGGCAACTAAGGCCCAGACAGGTGCGGTGATTTTCCCAAGGTCACAGAGCCGTTCAGCTGGAGCTGAGCACACGGACCCGGCTCCGTCTCATTCCCAAGTGCATGTTCTCGATGCCGCGCTGAATTGTGTAGATGATACCGGGCCTCAGAGGAGTGGAGGCAGCCATGGGCTTCAGCGTCATCCAGATGTGGGTCTGAACATCTGCTCGTGTACTTTCGGGCCCTGTGGGCTGAGAGGAGTCACTTAGCTTCTCCAAGCCTCAGATTCTTCACCCACCACATTGGGGATGATGATGGCAGCCTCACAGGGATGCTGGATGGTATGAATTCTGTGTGTACACACCTAGTACATCACAGACACTCAGAAATGTATTCCTGCTACACTTCCCGGGTGATATAAAAGGCTCACAGGAAGCCACTGTCTGGGCTTGATGGGCAGCTGCACTTGGTTGCGATGAATGAGGGTCATAAAATGCCAGTTTGTTATGGTCGTGTTGTGCTGGAAATAAAGCCCCCACCCCCACCCTGCTTTGTACTTGCGAGTGGGAAGGAACCTTCTGGGTGAAGGGGATTAATCATCAGCTTTAATGTTACGTGGTGAGGGCGAGACTGTGGTCCTGCTGGCATCGGAAAGTGTCTTTGATCTCGCTCAGGTGCTGGGCGCCCAGTGAACCACGTACAATAACACCTTTGTGAGGTCTAGGAGAGGTGCAGGTCTGAGGAAACACTCCCAGGGAAACTCAAGGACCCCCTTTGTTGTGGTTCTGGCAAATAAAACCACCAACTGTCAAGAAAAATTCACCAAACAGAACACAGGGACCAGAGGGGGCTGTGGGCTTTACAAAAAGTGGTTTTCAACCTGAACCTGGTCTGAAGGATTCTTTTTCTTCTTTCTGCTCACTGCTGATGTTTCTAATGCAGTAGGATGATTAAAACAAAACTCCCCAAAACATTATGTGCTATACAGGTTGCCTCTTTCTAGATCACCGAGAATGAACGAACGAATGAATGGATGGATGGATGGATGACTGGCTGTCCAAGTAAGCGAATATTGCTGAATACTTAGAAGCTCCCTACCTCCAGGTCCCTGGTACTTCCAGGAATCTGGAGAAAAAGCCTGAGGTTGAACATAACACTTACTAATCAGGCCTTTGCTAGAAGTGTGGGCTGCACATTTAGCTTCCTTGTAGATGATTTAATTAACAAGAGAAAAAAAAAATACTCTTCTTTTTTTAACTCCATGAAAGCAAAGCTGCTTGTTCAGAGTTAATTACAACCAAGTCACCAAAACCCAAGATAATACACAGCAGGGGTTAGCCAGAGGTTGAAAAGGTCATGGGGTCAAATGGAGCTGCTCCTGCCATTGCACCAACACCCCTTTTCTTGTGCTGTCAAGTCAGGTTGTAACTTGGCAACGTGTCTTCCAGTTAGCATGTCAGACGGGGAGAGAACCCTGGGAACAGGGTGGGCAAGTACTGAAGAGGTAAGTTTGGAACAGAACAGTAGTTGGCGAGAGCTAGGAATTATGTTTCTACCTTAAATTGCTCAGAACCGAAGTTTCTGCACAGTCTTAGATGAATGTTAGGAGGGTGTTCTCTGTCACTTAGTGGACGTGGAATCTCAAAGATACAGGCTTATATGCTGGCCCTACCACTTACTGTGTAAGTTTGGCTAAGATACTAACTACATCTTTTGGTGCCTCAGTTTCTTCCTCTGTTAAATGTAGGTGATAGTATTTATCCATGAAGTTGTTTTAAGGATTCAATGAGGTAATCTTTGTAAACAGCTTGGCACTGTACTGAGTACAAAATATCTAATACAGTGTTATTATTACAAATGGTTCAGTAAGGCCAGAATGATCCATGTGGTAATGGATTAGAATTAGGGACATCAGGATGAGCTCATGTTCAGTATTATTTAGGTACAGAAGGATACATGTGGGAACATTTATAGACATGTGTAGGTATACGGGTTACAAAACATATTTCCCAGCTCTGACATCTGACAGGGCCTAGAAACAAGTATACCTCAGCAGCAAGTTATTAAAAGTACACTTGGGGCCCACATCTTGGTTTCTAACCCCATTCTTCAGTAAAATGAACAGGAGTCCTTGGAGAAATGGCTGATTCTAGGATGGGGGGAGGAAATAGACAAGATGAGCCTGTGCCTCTTGTAGCACCAGAAAATAAGGAACTTGCTTAAAAAAAAATAATAATGATGGAGTCTCAGGAGCCAACTCAGGGAGCTCCCAGTGGCCAAAACTGGAACAATTTAAGCCGCAAAATAAAGTCGAATTGGATTATACCCCAAAGTAAAACATCAATTTAATGAGTCCATACTTACATAAATAAACGATTGAGTAAATAAACAAGTGAACAGAAGAAACAAATCTCCCCATGCAGAAGAATTCAAAAAAATTTACGTGGCTATTCCCACTTAAGGCGGTGGAGCGTAATTTTCCACTCCTTAAATGTGAACTGCACATAGTGACTTCCTTCCAAAGAATACATTGTGCAAAGAAGGAAAGGGAGTAATTGTACAGTGGGGAAATCTGATAAACACTACCTTAGCCAGTGATCAAGGTCAACATCAACATGGTAAGTCATGTTGATAATATGTACCGAGTTTCTCCAAAATTAAGACCTAGCTGGACCATCAGCTCTAATGTGTCTTTTGGAGCAAAAATTAATATAAGACCCGGTCTTATTTTAATATAATATAAGACTGGGTCTTTAATATCATATAATATAATAATAATATAATATAATATAATATAATATAATATAATATAATATAATAATACCGGGTCTTATAAGACCGGGTTTTATATAATATAATGTAAGTCCGAGTCTTATATTAATTTTTGCTCCAAAAGACCCATTAGAGCTGATGGTCCAGCTAGGTCTTATTATCGGCGAAACACAGTACCATTGATGTGATGAAAATGGCACTTTACCTTGGTTATCTTCCCCCCAAAAAAAACCTAATCATAAGAAGAACATCAGACAAATCCCACTTGAGGGATATTTTACAAAACACCTGACCAGCACTCTTCAAACTGTGATGGTCATCAAAGAATAAGAGAAGTCTGAGAAATTATCACAATCAAGAGGAGCCTAAAGAGATGCGACAGCTGAATGTAATGTGGTATCCTAGATGGGATCCTGGAACCAAAAAAGAACATTAGGTAAAAACTAAGGAAATCTGAATAGAGTGAGGCCTTTAGTTACTGATAATATATCAGTATCTTTCCTGTGACTTATATACATAACGTAAGATACTAATGATAGGGGAAACTGGTGTGGGATATATGGGAACTCTCTATACCATCTTTACAATTTTTCTGTAATCTAAAACTATTTTAAAATTAAAAGTTTATTTAAAAAAAATCATTCATTAAATCAATCCCTCATTAAGAAAACATTTTCTTGTATTTGCCTGGCTAAGTGCTAAAGGCATTCCAATAAATAAGATAAAGCGTCTTCACTGAGAAAGACAGACAAGAAGGAGGTAACTACAATACAGAATGGTAATGAGCACAGTAAATACGTGACTGGAGTATGGTGGGAACAAGGAGAAGGGCCCCCTCAAGTCATCAGCAGACGAGGATGTTTCCAAGAGGCTGTGATAGTTGCAGGATCGTGGTTTTTCCCCACTCCCCCCGGGACACTGTTCCGGCTAGCTCAGTTTCAGGCACAAGGCCCTGGCCTCACTCTTCACTTTGTTTTTCTCTTCTGTGTCCACAACACCATGCAGCTGACTTCCTCTGCGGCCTGGGTGGGATGTGGGTATGTGTAGGCCCATTAGGGACCCACCACAGGAAGGGAGAACAACCGCATGCCTTGAACTTTTGATCTTCTGTTAGTAGGATGTCACAGCTAAGAAGAGAGTGGGCAAGTGGGCCCAGTTTCTCTGTCTTGGTCTCTTTAGCAGGTTCATTGGTAGAGGTCATGAGAGAGGTAGAGAGGGAAGACAGTCCACCTGGTACAAATAGGACCACTGTTACACCTACCGATGAAAGAACTGGGGTACTGTGCATGAAGTACCCTGCTTCCTCTGAGTTCCCCAGGACCCGCTGATGTCACCAGTAGGAACCAGCATTCTCAGGAGACTCTCCATATTGAGACTAGCCCTGTGCCCCCAGCCACATAAACTGAAAACAGGTTACATCCTCGTCATTGATTCCGTGAGTACAAGGTTGATGGTGTACAGTGCCCAACGAGAGCCAGTGCGTGCACTAAAGAAGCTCAGGGTAGTGTCTGTCCTGGTATTTGAGGCAGGACAGCCCTGCACTGTGCTGGTGGAGGATGTTTAGCACCGCTGGCCCAGCCTCAGTCATTATGAGGAGACAGGAAGTAGTATTAGTTGCTACCATCCATTGAGCACCTACAGGGTACCAATCACTGTGCTAAGTCCTCTCTATCATGTAATCAGCTCAACAATCCTGTGAAGCACCATTCTGGTCCCCGTTTCACAAGTGAGGAAACTGAAGCAAAGAGTAGTTAAATGGATCATCCAATGTGCAGGAAGGGGACGCTTGTTTGAGCTTTCTAGGGGACAGACCTCCCCCCACCCCAATCTTTGCTCTTCCCTTTCAGTTAAATAGCTTCTATCAAAGGCTTCAGAGGAGACAGAGAGTAGATTCAGTTAAAATATGGACAAATGTTGGCACAGACATCTCACCAAAGAAGAGATATGAATGATAGGCACCTGAGAAAATGATCAACATCGTTAATCAGTAAGGAAATGTAAATTAAAAACACCGTGAGATCCGCTGTACACTTATTAAAAGAGCAAAAGTTGTAGAAGGATATGGGGAACTGGGGCTCCCACACTGCAGGTAGGAATGTGAAATGGTGTAACCACTTTGGAAAATAGTTTAGCAGTTCTTACAAAGGTCACACCTACTATGTGATCCAGCTATTCCTTCCATTCCTATAAAAGCTGAGTAGGGCTGTCTGGTCTCATGCTTCTGGAACACCACCAGGAACACAGCAAAGTCAGATGAAACAAGGCCTCTCAGAAGGTCAGAAACAAAAGCTTCCGGAGAGGCCAGTCTCTCTACTGGCCTGAGCCCAGCTTTCCACAAAAGACAGCAGCTTGCCTGGAGGCATGGTAGAAGAGGCAGGGGGAAGAAATAGAATTAGCAGCAAGAACATTAATGGCGACCATTCCCTACATGTTTATTGTGGGCTAAGAAATTTGAATGTGTTATTTTGTCTAACTCTCATAATAACCGTATGCAATTACCAGAATTATCCTCCCATTTTACAGGGTCTGAAACTTGAGTACTTACCCAAGGTCACGTAACTGGTTAAGTCCTAGAGATAGCTTTCCAATTCAGGCTGTTTGATTCCAGAGCTTATACTCTCAGCTCTCAGCAGAACAATGAGACTGAGGCTGGAGGGTGGGCTGGCCATGGGCACGCGTGTTTTGTGGGAATGGGGGTAAAGTGATTACAAAGCCGATCTTTCCCAAAGCCTGATGAGAACTGCAAAGTGAGGGCTGGATTGCAACTAGACCACAGGGCTCTTCTTTTCCCTTCTTCCTAGTTTTTCAAATCACTGCGTTTCAAGAGGACACCAATCTAATGGTAACAATAAAGATAAACAACATCACTTGTCACCAGCATCCCTTAGGAGGACAGTATTTATGAGACTCCTTATTTAATCTTCCCTGTTTCCCTGCTGCTCTGTGGTCAAGTACCGAATTAGGCAATTTGAAGACATGCGGCAGGCTTCCCAGCTCATGAAGCTGTTTTTGTATTCATTTGGAAGAGCATGAAATGCAAACCACATTGATTTTTTTTTTTCCTTTTCCTATTTACCACTTGTGCTGTGTGGGAGACTCTGCCACTGTGGCTGCTGAGGGCGCCCTCGCAGTTATGAGAGTGGCTGTGCTTTTCCAGTGGTTCAGTGTGGATGAAAAAGATGCTGAAGCCAGCTGTTGTAGAGGCCTCACAAAGTCTCAGGTACTGTGCCAAGGGCCTCCACACGCATCGGCTTATCTGTTCTACATACATTTAGTTCAGGGGGGTTAGTATTTTTGCCTTGTTGCTTTTCCCTTATTTTTTCATCCCCTTCTCCCACTCTACTTGTGTGCTCCAACGGCCTCTTTGTTTCACGTTAATTCAGTTTTCATATTGTTTGTCCCCAGAGCCATCAGAGAAGTTTGGGATAGTTTCTATTCTTCTGCTTCATCAGTCTTAAAGCACCAGGAACATAACATCTAAAAGATCAAAGATCTCAAGCACCCCTGAGAAATTTTTTGAGCCATCAGTGCCAGTGTTGAGATGGAAAGTCCTTTCCTAATGGACATTCAGTGGCTCCCTCCTTCCAACAGGGGGGGAGAAAACATTCAAATGGGAAAACTGAGTGGACATTTCGGCCATGGTCTTATAGCTTTGGGATATATTTAGTTAAAAAAGAGCGGAAGTCTTAAATTGTAAGGTGGTGAAAGTTACTGTAATGCTGTGATGTATTTTTTTTAAACATTTTTACTGAAAGGTAATTCACATACTATAAAATTCACCTCTGCCATGTATTTTTAAAACTTCTAGAGAATTCAGTTGAGTGATGTTTGAGAAAGAGAAAGATTTAGTGCCCATCTTTTAGGTTACACTATGAATGATTCCAGCATGTGGTTTTTATTACTTATAGAGGTAACAGGAGAATATCACAAAACAGTAAATTTCCATTTACTCACAGTTAGTGTAGTACCTGACACATGGTTATGGGTCCAGTAAATATTGAATTTACTGAAGGACAGACAGAAATATATGGGTAGCAACCATCAAAATGTGTTGAAGAACAAATCATGCCATATTTGTTTGATTTCCTCTTCTGATGGATTGACAGACTGTACACGCTGTCTAGTCTTCAGTGGGGCTTTAGGGTGTTTCCTTGACATAGCAGCATTGATCAAGGCAGTCACAAAATTCCATCTACGTGAGAAGAGGTTTTCACTGAACTATACCTTGAAGCAGGCCAAAAGCAAATACGTACGTAAACCTGACGGAAAGGTATCAACGCGATCTGCTTGCCAAATTTGCATTTGGGCTTTTCCACCATTAGTTTTATCCTTTTGTGGAGCCAGGCAAAGACTGAACCTTGCTTCTGTTGGTTGTGGGGACATTTACGTAGGTGGTGCTTTTCAATGATGGATCAGCTGCCCAGGATCTGCTTGACATACCAGTCATGGGGCCTCCCTGACTCATGCACTTATCATCTGCTTACGTGTTAGAATTAACTGAATGTTAGTCAGGTTAATATATAACGGCTAGCTGACAGATTAGCTATGATCTTGAAAAACAGGGCTAGGGGTCTCTGGAATTTGAGAAATGGCCCATGAGAAAGCAGAGACAGCCCACAGAGAAAATGGCCGATTATATTAATATATGTATTCATTCTTTAGTAGTGTGCAAGACACCGATTTGCATGGACCTGAGCACCCTGGTAGACTGAAGATAGTCTTGAATATTAAGTCCGATGGCTTCACTCTCCCAATTAAAATCTCTTGGTGAATCTCCTGAATCCTAGGTGGGCACAGGAGATTACGTGTGGTCTGGGCCCTGTCCACCTCTGGCCTCATCTGTCACCCTTCACCTTTCACCCTGTATTCTAGCAGGTGCCTCCAAAACACCCTGATCTTAATTCCTTTGGGCCAAATGTGTTAAGAATAGGAACTATCCAGATTTTAGAAACTTAATGTGTATATATCCAATATAGTACATAGAACTACCAGTGAGGTCTTGAGTAGCACCCATAATCAAACACATGAATATTTCTACAGTAAAACTTATGAATATTCATACCAAGTAGGTTAAATAGACCCTAAATAGCTTGATGCGTTAGATAACATTTTATCACCAAGTGAATCATGAAAAATATGTTGGTATTTGGGATTCTTTGAATTGAAGAAGTAGAGGTCTATACTCTTCTGGAAAAGAAACTTTGGCCTTTGGGCATGTTGTTTTCTCAGCCTGGAATGGCCGCATCTTCTTTCTCCATGGTATCATCACCAGAATTATCATCATTATTATAAGTCACACTTACGGAGTATTTGCTATGTTATTTGATACTTCTAGTAAACTCTGGGGTGGTTCTCATGATCCCCAATGTACATGAGGAAACGGAGGCATGGAGAGAGGTGACCGAGTCAGGAAGAGGTGGAGCTGAGGCTGAGTGCCTAAGAACAGGGGCATTTCACTCTTATAAGTATGTGTCTTCCTCAAAGTTCCACTTCAGGTGTCAGCTTCAGGAGGCCCTCCTCTTCCCTTGCTCCACGACATGTTGTTACGTGGGCCTTCGGAACTCTTTATGCACAGTTCTAGTGCAGCCCTCGTCCTTCTCTGTCTTTCCCACCAGCCTGGGCTCCCTGAGCAAAGTCTCCTCTATGCTCTGTTTCTAGGGCATAAATGGTAGGTACTCAACATATATTTTATAACAAGTTCATGCAAAGAGATATGCTAATAGATAGCAAATGATTTGTATCCCACGTGAAATAGATAGTAAACACCAACGTGACCAAGGAACAAGTTCAAGAATGTAAAATTTGGATCTAAAAAAGAAATATTCAAAATGGAAAAGCCTACTCAGTACTCAGGTTTATGCATGGTCGATGAGTATAAAGGAGAGGAATTTGTTGGGGACAACATTTCAAGGATGACCAAGGAACATGTTTATACTTAATGATAGCTAGGATTTATGAAGTACCATGTGCCAGTTTCTGTGCAAGACAGTCTGTGTATAGAATTTCTAATCCTCGCAATGAATGTGTAAGATTAATTTAAGAAAGAAAGATGAAGTAGCCATGTTTCAGATCAGCATAAAAAGTAATAATATGTTAAGATTGGACCAAAGTTAAATATGATTAGAAGGTAGTAGCCTAAAAAGGCCTGATAGACTACATTTCTCATCAAGAGATGATGGAATCGAGGTCAGAGAGGTTACAGTGACAGGGGAAGCGAGGTCTTGCCTGGATCCTGTCTTTAGATCCATCCCTTGAAAATGTTCACATGGTGCCTGACGTTTATCCTGCTATCCTAGGCAGGACTGGGTTCACTCTTAAGCTCTGCTTTTAGAAAAAGCTGCCGGAACCTGGAAGGAACCACATAATACACACAGCTATGATGTTTAAGAGAAAGTGGGACCCACGGACAAAGGTTGCGATGGTTAAGAGAGGTAGTTCTGACTGCTTAAGAGAAACGTCAGGGGTTGACTTTATTTTCTTGTTTATGAAAAGTTTTTGTGATCATAAAATAACTAACTCTCTCTTGGTGCTTTAGAGTTTGTAAAATGCTTTGTGGAATTTGATACTCAGAATAACCAAGTGAGACAGTCAAAGCAGGTGTTTTCTTCTTCAAAATGAGGCTCAAAGAAATGCAGTGATTTGTCCAAAGTCCCACAGCTAGTAAGTGATGGGGCCAAAACTCAGATACGTATCTGAGCAAACCCTCAAGCTATTTCAGCTGCATCCTTAGGTGGTTTATCTTCATTTACTCACATTGAAGGATCCTGCAGCTGGGCAAAGTCTGGTTCATCACAGGAAGAACTTGTGATTCTTTGTCACTAGTCCTCATTGTGGTTGTAAATTCTCCACTGAGATGCAAGCCAGTGTTCTCAGTTAATGTGCGTAAAATGTACCTGGGGAACTCCTTAAAAATATAATTTCTCAGGTCCCACTCCTAAAGGGTCTGATTCAGTAAGTCCTGCTAGGAAGGAGTATGTACAAATCTGGAATTTTAACATGTACCCAAGTGATTCTAATTGGGAACTTGCAGAAAAATGGCGTTAAGCTCCTAAGTTATATCATTACATCATTGCTTCCTCGATGCCTAGCAGAGCACCCTGTACATAGAAGGAACCCTAAATTTACACCCGATGAATGTAAGAGGGAAGTAAATGAATGTAATATTAGTGTAAAATGAGGTAAATCAAGTTGGACAGTCATTTACTCGGAGTCCCTGCCAGGTTGGGACACACTAGGAGGTCCCTTGAATCCATCCTTTTAAAGAAAGTCCATCTTGCAGGCTTAGGTACAGACACACTGAGAGAAGTTGGGACTTGGATAGAGTACTGTGTAAACTCTACCAACAATTAGAGATTGTAGAATTCTTACTTTCTCATGAAAAGCAGGATGAGAGGACACAGTAGATGACCCCACAATTGCAGCTCTGTGCAGACGAACCCAGAAACCAAAGTACAGACACCAAGATGAAACAGGAAACCACAAAGGCCTCATATCTTTCAGTGTAAATAGGAAGTCACACTTTACTTTTGAACCCAGAGTGCCCAGCCGAAGTGCAGTGTTTATCCAGCTCTCTGCCCAGCCTTTCCTTGAGCCCGGGCACAGATGAAAGATGATGCCACCTGGGTAAAAGCATTTTAAAGTGTTTGTTCTAATCAGGGCTTAGAGCAAGCTTTTTTTGTTTGTGCTGGTGAATAATTTGGGCCACAGGTGCGGATTGCACTTGAAAGCATTAGTTGGTCTCCCTGGTTTTCCCTGCAGTGATATTTGAAACCCCCGTCTTCCTCTACAAAGTAATCTTAATCCACATACATTCACAGAGCACTTGCCATTGACAACCGTCTTTCATGCGTTCCATCTGTGGACCTTCGGGTCCAATAGTAGTGGAACATTGGTGGACACTTAATATGTACTCTGTGTTTGTTGGATTGATCTCTATAGTCGCATTTGATTACTACCACTACATTGGAAACTAGTAAGTAGTATGCAAATGATCATCACCATTTTGAGATAAGGAAAATATAGTGTGGTTGAAAAGAGAAAATACCTAAACTTTCTTATCGAGTCCCTTCTTCTATTCAGCCAGTTGTTTTTGAGTACCTACTATGCACCAGGTAGTAGAGTGAAAATGGTGAGCCAAAGTAGACACAGACCTTAATTACTGTCTAGTGGAGGAGGTGGATACTAAGCAAACAATCACAAAATACATATCATTCCAGACCTTGATAAGTGCTTTACATCGTACTCTGCTGGTAGGAGTATAAATTGGTGCAATCACTTTTGAAAACAGCAAAGCATTGTCTGATAAATTTGAATATGCAGGTATCTAGCACTCCTCCAATTCTATTGCTAGGTAAAAACCTGGAGAAACTATTCCACCCATGTACCTATGGGTACCCAGAGACAAGTATGAGTATTCATTGCATTATTTTTCATAATAGCCCCAAATTTGAATCAATCCAAATTTCAACCAATAATAGAATGAATATCTAAATTGTATTATATTCCTACGGTGGTGTGCATACTTAAAAGGAAGGAGCTACAATAACATAGAGCACCATAGATGAATCAAACAATTTTAAGTGAAGGAAACAGGATATGAAAGAAATAAAGAGTTATTTCATTCATATAAACTTCAGAAAGAGGCAAGAGAGACAATATATTTTAAGAATAAACCTATAGGTGCTAGACATAGAAAGACAAGCAAGGAAATAATGGCCACTAATATCAACACACTGGTTAATTACATGGTTGAGAAGTGCTGGTTGTTGAGGAAAAACAGTGCCTCCCAGAGAGGCTTTGACAGGTGCATGAGTACTTATAAACTGTCTTTAAAATGGACACATATGTGTTATACACTCTTCTATAGGTATGATATATACGTGATGTGCAGCAGCGCAACCATCATGAGAGCATGAAGCCAAGTGAAACTATCGGTTTGGGTGGTTGGCCTCTGGAGAGGCAGTGATGTTTGAGCTGAGATATTTTGTTTAGGTAACTAAGCAGAGTCTGATAGGGAGGAAGAAGGGTCTGCATGGTGATGGTTGAGAGGAGCATGGTCCAAGAAGAGAATACAGCAGGCTAATGGGAGGGAAATTGGCAGGTTCACAGTGATGCAGGAGGGAGGATTGATACAAGTTATGGCTGGAGAAGCAAAAAGGGGCAGGGCACGCTGGGTTTATAAGCCTTATAAAGGCTTATAAAGGATTTAGGTCTTTTATCTTAAGAGAAACTGAATAGTTTTAAGCACAGTGGGTAACATAATTGGATTTACAAAGGATCGAAATAATTGCAGTTTGGAGAACAGATTGGAGAGAGACCGGAGTGTATGCTAGGAGACCAGATAGGAGATTGGGGGTCCGGGTAAGAGACGATATCATGGTAGTTTGTCTTGGATTATGGTGGAGGAGATGAGAGAAGTCGATATATTTAAAAGATGTTTAGAAGATAAAAATCGGTGGCACTTTTGGCAGTGACAGTGCCAAGGTTGCAGCGTGGATGCATTCGAGGCTTCCTGGGTTTCTCACCTCATCTTCCCCGATCAGCCACTGCGCAGTAAGCAGAGCCATCTGGACAGAGAGCAGCACGTCTCAGGCATTCCTTGAGCAGACTACACTTACAGAAGAGAAACTTTTTTTAGTTAACTCTGTAAACTATGTTTTTATATAAAATTAAATATTTCACCCGTGGCTCTTATCAAAGATGTCCCCAAGAAGTGGCCATTTGAACCCAATATTACTTCTGTGGTAGTCCTGCAAAAAAAATGCCTAATCTGAGTCTAATTATAAGGAAATGTCAGAAACTCAAATGGAGAGGTATTCTACAAAATAACTTGCCTCTACTCTTCAAAAATATTAAGGTCATGCAAGATAAAGAAAGGCTGGAGAGGGCTTCAGATTAAAGAACATTAAAGAGACGTGACAACTAGAGGTACTTTGTGATCCTGAATGGGTCATAGACTAGAGAAACGTTTGTTTACTTTTACTAGAAAGGACGTTTTGTGCACAATTGATGACATTTGAATAAGGTCTATAGGTTAAATAATAGATTTGTATCAGTGTTTATTTCCTGATATGATAATCACACTATGATTATATGAGAATATTTTTAACATAAGATACATACTGAAGTATTTAGAAGTAAGTGTGCATTCTATCTGCAACTTTCAAATGGTTCAGAAAAAAAAAATTATACACACATAACACGTGTGTGTGTGTGTGTGTGTGTGTGTGTGTGTGTGTATGGATAGAATGCATATGCAAACTTTTGGGAGAATCTAGGTGAAGGGTATCCACAATTGTTTGTACTATTTTTGTAACGTTTCCATAAGTCTGAAGTTATTTTTGAATAGAAAATTTAAAAATACAAAAAAAGGCATGTGAAGGGCATGCCTCTATCTGCAATAACCATGCTGATTAGTTAATGTGTCACTCGTTGTACCCCACGTAAAGTCCCACTGGAGAATTTGTTTTAAAATTCATATAGTTGGAAAAGTGAAGTTTAATCTGAACCTAGTATATTTTCTTTTTCCAGTAATAAAAGCTATGCAATCAATCATAATTTTTTTCTGACCCTGGAAGCTAAGAAGCTCAGAGTTGAAATTTTACACTCAAGTTAAAATATCAAGCCTTTGTTTGCCGTGTTCCCATTCTTTTTTGCAGTAGTCTTATGTAACATTCTATTTATATGTTACTACAGTGTGTGTCTGTGTGTGTGCGTGCGCGCCGCCCAGCGAGCTGCTAGGGCAGGGCAGCCGGACACTACGGGGCCCGCAGAGTATTTGGGGGGTCGCCCGTGCGTGTTTTGTGTGTGTGTGTGTGTATGTGTGTGTGTGTGTGTATAAAATGTTTAAGACATTTTAACATTATCTTAAACCCTTTGTTTTAGTTCCCTATGGCTGCTGTAACATATTACTACAAACTTGATGGCTTAAAACAGCACAAATATATTTGGTTAAGGTTCTGGAGACCAGAAGTCCAAAATCAGTTTCACTAAGCCGAGATCAAATGTCAGCAGGGCCTGACTCACTCTGGAGGTTCTAGGGGAGAATCTGTTTCTTGCCTGTTCCAACTTCTGGTTGCTGCCAGCATATCTTGGCTTGTGGCCACATCACGTTAATCTCGGCCTCCATAGTCACATTGCCTTCTTCTCATGTGTGGTCAGTCTTCCTTTGTATCTTTTCACAAGGACACTGATGATTGCTTGTAGAGCCCACCTGGATAATCCAGGATTATCTCCCCATCTCAGGATCCTTAATCATAACAGCAGAACCCTTGCTTTTTTGTTGTTTGTTTGTTTTTGTTTTTGTTTTTGCCATATAAGGTAACATTCACAGGTTGCAGAGATTTGGAAATGGGTATTATTTTTTGGGGGGGCATTATTCAGCCTACCACACCCTTTGTGAAAAGAAGTGACATATAAATACTTTTCGTAAAGTAAATAAAAATGAAATGTTAGTTTATTTATATACTTTAATTCATATATCACAAAGGGGCACAGATAAAACTAAGGAATCAAATTCCTATACAGTGACTTTTAATTGCTTTTATGAATTGCATCTAGTTTTCTATTATATTTCTTATTTGGTTATTGCTGGAGTAGAGAAATGTATTTAATTTTTAAAAATTGATCTTATATCCTCTAACCTTGCTAAATGTGCGTATTTATTAAGTTTTAAAATGTGCATTGCTATACGCTCTGCATGCATAATATCATTTTTAAACTATAGAGCTAGGTGATCTAATGTGGCTTGGGTGGTCAGGGAAGCCTTCTGAAAAGCAGTGATATTGAACCGTGATGCTTTGGTTAGAAAAAAGAGTGATCCAAGCAGAGGGGATAGCATGAGCTGTATCTATGAGATCACATCACCTGCAAAATTTTGTCTCTCTCCTCCCTTCTTTATACCTTTACTGCTGTTGTTAATTTTTGTCTCATTGTGTTTGTCAGAAGTAATACCTCCATAATATCGCCAGTATTATGTTGAACAGGATAATAAAAAGCAATCTTGTTCCTGATGTTAGAGGGAAGGTGTCTAAAATTTCTCCAGTGAGCATGTTATTTCTTGGAGACCATATATGTGTATATATGTATGTATGTATGTGTGTATATATATATATATATATATATATATATATATATCCTTTATGAAATTGAGAAAATGATTTTCTATAGCATACAGGACAGATGATTAGGAGGCTGTGTTTGAATAACTATTAAGGATTATTTTATTTGACATTCCATAACCATGGAGCTCCAGCACTGTGAACTTCATGAGGGCAGTGACCACTGTATCCCTAGTGTCTGGCCTAGTGCTGGGGACTTGGTTAGGCATTCAATATTGAATGAATGAATGAATGAATGAATGAGTGAATGAATGAATGAATGATACCTAATAAGTATTTGTTGAATGAATGAATGAAAGTGAGCTAATCAATTTTCAAAGTGAACCCAAAAATCTAGCTACTTTCCATACCCCTCGTACGTTGAACCGAGTTCATGGTGGTGCCATTCTTACATCCTCTCAGCACCTGGAGCAGTCAGCTAATCGTTTGACATATGAAGAAATGAATGAATGAGTCACACAGAACATTCTCCTGCTGGCTATTAGACTTTGCCCCTAAAGATTCACATTTATTTGAGCTGAAGCCAGGTGGTGAAAGATGATTTAGTCAGGACAAAAATAAAATACTCTCTTTAATGGAATAATTGCATATTTCATATTTCCCGTTAAAGTTGGCTATTTCATGCCAATGTCTCTCAATTTATATATTTTGTCCATGAAGTAGTCAAGTGATTATTCTCAATCAAGACAAAAGTATTCACAAAGGATTGTCTTAGTGTGTGACCAGAAGGTTCAGAATTCCAGCATTAAATTGGGCAGGGGTTAGGTATAGTGGCAGGCTTAAAGTTTACATTCCAAAAAGAGAAATTTGAAAGCCTAAGTAAGGATATATACAGGTTTATTGGTGAATCACTGAGGCAAGTTGGTTATCAGAAAACCGGCATTAGGTAAGAATGTCTTAGTAGTTTTAAATACTTTATGGTGGTTGGTGGTTCTAATCCTATATATACTTCCCATTTCAAAAGGGATTCCATTTAATGTTCAAGTAACACCCAACATTAGACTGTCCAGTGTCCAGAAATGTATTCCTTTTTCCTGACTGGGGACTCTGCTCAAAAAGCCTTCCTTGATTTCCCGTTGCTTAGAATGTGAGGGTTAATATATTTAGTCCTAGCCAGCTCTGTCCTCCAGCTTCGTGTAACAGGATCTTACATGGGGGTCTTCCTTTACTGGAACTTTTGGAAGAGACCTGACCACCTATGCAGGGCTTGCTAAAACATTATAAAACTAGTGTTAAAAGCCACCCTAAGGATATAAAATAAAGGTGGAAAAGTTAGAGGTAAAGAGCCCGAGGTCGACTATTGTATCTGACATACTAAAGCAAAAAGTGAGGGCTGCTTTGGGAATGGATCCACTAAAGAAAAGGCAGAGGTGTGTCTGGGTCCGGCACAAAGGAGCCAGCTGCGTATATCCTAAATGGGAACTCATCCAAAAGGATTCAGGGAAGGAACGATTGGGTTTACCCTTGAAGGCAATGTAAGGGAGTCTTAGAGCCGCGGGGAAAGGTGAGCAGAGGGAGAAGAGGACAGAGCTAGGGAGCAAGAGAGCTTCCAGCATACTTGTTGGGTGATGCACAGTCCCCAGTAGAGTTGTTGTAGTGAATCACCAAAAGCACATTATGAGGGAGTCCATTTTGGACATACACCCCACCTAGAGGACATATTAAAGCCAGATCACAACCCTTTCAGTCAAGTAAGACCTTCGCTAGGCACCCTGCCCCCTGTGGAACAGTCCAAGTAGCAGCCAGTAGCCAAGGGAGGAGAAAGTGGAATGACAAAAGGAAGGCAGAGAGGGAGGAGGACTGGAGGGAGGAAGCAGTACAGCACGCCCTCCTTCTCCAGGTGTGCTTCTAAGCCTGAAATGAGCTGTAACTGTACGAGGGAATTTTTTTTAATTTGAATATTGCAATGGAGTATACACATTTAATGCTTGAAGGTCGACCAAGGACTTTGTATTATTTCAGAGTGTAGAAATACTATGGATCCACCTGAAATTTCATCCCAAGACAAGGAAGAACAGTTCACAAACAAATTTAACAGAGTAGAGAAGCAGATAAAGCTGTTTTCCCCCTGGACACCCATTGCCGAGTAGGTCCTTCAGTGAACTAGGGCACAAGACTCTGGCCATTATCCCTTCCCCCTCCTATATTGACAGATCTCTTCTCTATTGAATCATTTAAGACTACAATATGCTATAATAGCTTTCTTTTAAAGAACAGGAGGGAGGGAGAAAACACTCTCTTGACTCCATATTCCACTTCTATTCCCCATTTGTTTGTTCCTTGTTACTTCTCTGCCCTTATCTATCACGTTTCTCCAGCTGCACTGGTTCTTTGCTTTTCATGTATGATAGCAACCACATTCTGCCACAGGACCTTTGCACTTGCTCTTACCTCTCTGCCCATATCACTCCTAACTGCGTGTTTTACTCCCTCACTCCTTTACAATCTCTGCTTAATGCAACCTCATCATTTTAGGGTCCACCCAGACCATCCTGTGTTAAAATAACAACACTTGCCCTCACCATCCTACTTAACCTCTCTGTTCTGCTTTATTTTTCTAAGTAGCATGATCAAAGCTGACATACTATATATGTGAATATTCATGTATTTGTATCACCCCACTCTCCACCAGACTGTAAATTCCATGAAGGTAGGACTATTTTTTTCTAGCTCCTTGGAACAGTGCCTTGAATAGAGTAGACACTCACACATACTTCTTGAGTGAAGCAATGTTTCCTAACTTGCTTTAGCTTTTCCACATGCTGTTCCTTCAGGCAAGAGAGATTCTCTTTACCCCCTTTCTTACATCCCAACTCTGACTGAGCCGGCTGAAATCCTGCCGTCCTTTGAGACTCCATTTCCATACCACCTTCTCTGTGTGTGTCCCTGCCCTCCAGGCAGATGTAATCGCTGTCCCCAGAACTCATAGCTGTTGGTTATATTTCACTTTAATCAAGTACATGCTCTTAACCACTACATTGTACTGCTTCGCAGACTCATGTTCTTTCTTGATTTTTAGGGTTTAAAGATGACTAACTCAGCAACCACAGGTCCTACCCATGTTGTAGAATTGTAAAGTAGCTGTCTTTGAACTCTATACACTAGTATAAATCCTAAATCTTAAATCCTAAAACTTTGCAGTCCCTCAGTCCCACCACATGTATTTTCCCTTCTTCTCTTTCTCCTTGCTTTTTTTCTTCTCTTCTTCATCATAAAAAAAGTCCCAGGCATACATTATATATCAATCATTTTCTTCAATCTTCTTTCATTTACTTGTTGAGGAAAATCTTCTCTCTCCCATTGACTGGCTTTTCCCTTGACTATAGAAGTGAGAGGAAGGATCCTTTCTCTCACTTGGCCTCTTTAACAGTTAAAATGCCCCTGACTATTTATATTATAATACTCAATGGTGGTGGTTAGCAGTGGTTTGAGTACACTTTTTATCCACACATGGGGGACATGACTTTGGACTATTGAGCACATGAAGTCGTTTTATATTTTCTCTGAAATGGTTTGGGAGGTGAAGCACCTTAGCTCTGTGCCTCCCAAGTAAGATCCCATTAGGTTTTGGGCCAAGAAGATGGTAATATTTCATGACTAAACTTGGAAAAGTTAAAAATTTACAGATGAATTAATACTTTGTTTCATGACAAAACTTGGAAAAGTTAAAATTTACAAATGAATGAATGCATTTTCTCATTTTTTTTCACTTCTTCCCTCCCTATTTTCATTCCCTGAGACCGTTTGCTTCAGGACGAATTGCATTAGAATCCATAGTTGCAAAACTCTTCGTTAGATGAAATTGGACCTGGAGATCAAATTACTCACAACTTCTATTTTGTGAGCTATATTGAATAGTATCTTAAACAGCTTGTTTATAAATTATTGGTTACCAGCTTAAATAGTACGTCTTCTCCAAAGCTTGGCCTGAGCCGCCTCCCGTGACCCTAGGCAAAAATAATCTCACTTTTCTTTGTGTGACTGGAGCATTTTATTCACGTCTGTTGTTGCACTCATTTTATTTTAGAAAAATGTATTAAACGTGCATCTCTGCCCCAAGGCCTGGGTTCCCAAGGGCTGCGACTGTGGCTCATTTATCTCTGCATATTCAAGGCCTGGCATGTAACAGATGTACAGTAGAAGTTGAAAGAATATACTGAGTCACACTCTGCCCAGTCCAATGGGTAGAGTCAATGGGCATTTGTTGACTCACTGCCTGTGTGCCAGGTAGTTTGAAATATTTGGTGTTCTTTATTCCTTAGAGTGACCCTAAGAAGCATTGTTATCCCCATGTTACAGATAAACGAGGAAGAGTATAAGTGGTTTACCCAGTCACATAGTAAGTGGCAGACCTAGCTTTGAATTCTAGTCACCTGAAGCCAAATTCTGTGTTTTTTCGCCTTTATCAGAGCTCCAGAGGTCTTTCAGGCATGGCCGAAGGCAGGCAGAAACCCTTCTGGAGGGTGTGGGGTGCCAGGCTATTACCCTCATGTGAGTCCAGCTCTGGGTGGTTCTCCTCACCAAGACGTTCAGAACAAGGAGAGCTGGTACAGTGCATCTAAGCCAAAGTTGTCAAGGAAAGTGAGGATTTGGAAGATTAAATTCAAAGGCCAGGCCCTCAGGACCAGGCATGTCATGAATGAGAGATGCAGCCAAGGCTTTGGGGCCAGATGCTAACTGAATCAGAGCAGAAACAGGTCTGGAGCAGCTGACAGTTGCCCCCGTCCCTCTGAGATGTCCAAGTATCACCAATTATGTTTTGGTTTTCTGCCTGGGCTGGTCAGCTGGTTTAGAAGTCCAGAATCGAAGTAGCAGGTTTGGAACATTCGAAGCATGGAGGGCAGAAGGTGGTGTAAAGGGCGACTTGAGAAAGAATAAATGGATTGAATGAGGCGAGGCAGTGAAGGACTTTCTGGAAAACCCGTATTTGAAGCAAAGCCTCTTTTTCCCTGCCTGGAACTGTTGACCTAGCAAAAATAGAAGAAACCACACATACTTATACACCATGAGGCTGACCTGGAGCTTGGAGACTCCGAAGGGCCAGGGAAGGCCCAGCTCTGTGTGGAACACTTACGTAGCCAGCGACCGCAAGAGCTTTTTGGGCAACATAACAGACGATTATCGTTCATTATGCATTCAGTTATGAATCAAAACAAACCGAGTGAACCACTGTGCAAGTACGGCCTTTGGTAATCCCAAATATGTGCTCGAGAGGGGGTGGCAGTGGGTCTGTGGACTGTTAAGCTACAAAGCAACCAAAACATACATTGGGATTATTTCTCCTATTGCCTGCAAGAAAAAATTTCCCACCCCTTAGCATGTCATGAGAGGGCCTTCGTGATCTGACC
Source organism: Rhinolophus ferrumequinum (assembly GCF_004115265.2). Taxonomy (NCBI): domain Eukaryota; kingdom Metazoa; phylum Chordata; class Mammalia; order Chiroptera; family Rhinolophidae; genus Rhinolophus; species Rhinolophus ferrumequinum. The sequence goes on from NC_046292.1 coordinate 43,221,104, forward strand.
ACTGCCTGCCCTTCCGCTCATAGGTTTGGTGTTTTATTTTTGCATCTCCTGCTCCATAGCTGTCTGACCTTGAGCAAGTTTTATAACGCCTCCAAACCTTATTTTCCTCATCTGTAAAATGGGGACAAAAGTACCTATCTTACAAGCCTGCAATGGTTATTAAATACGATAATGCAAGTGAAGCCACTAACAGTCTTTTGCTCACAGCATATGCCAGTTCAACATGTGTGTGATTTTTGTTATTGTTACTGTAATATGCTGCATTCTAGCCAAACTCTAACACCTTCTTTAGCTATTTAGCACTGGGAACGTACCCCTTCGCTGAAGTGCTTATCAGAGTGCCTTGCCGTTCTCAGATGAACTGTCAGACATTCTGACTACATTGAAAACTAGGACAAGGACAGTATCCTTTTCATTTCTGTTTCCCCAGGGCCTGACGCATAGTAGGTGCTCAGTTAAGTGTTTGCTGAAGGAATGTGTGAAGTGTGTCTGTCCTGGAGACTCATTCTCAGTTGGCCACAGATGCTTTCTGGGCCCTCCTCTCTTTCCCCATATTAGGCACCTACTGTGTGTCAGAAATCACCCCAGGTGCTTGCCTGCATGATCTTGATTAATAGCCTCACGACTCTAGAAGGCAGCTATTATGTAAACTCTTAAGAGATGAGTACAGAGCCTCAATTAGCAGAAATGCCTCAAGTGTAAACATTAGATGTCTTTTTGTTCCATCAACCCCTTAGGAATACAATTTGAGATCCAAGTAATCCTCTTGGTCTGGCATGAAAAAGGAGACCCAGATTTCTTCTACCTAAACCCTGCAGTATCTCCAGCCATCCCCACCTTCTACCCACACCTCTGTTATTTGCATCTTACCAGCACTACTGAACCAGACCAGACCAGTCTGTACTTTGAACTCAGAAAAATGTAGATTAAACATTTCCTGGCTTAAAAATATAAGAGTCCAGAAAGTTAAATAATCAGCTCTCACTTGTGAATTATTTACTGTGTACAGGGCAGTTATGTCAGGGCTTTCTCCACGTTGCCGGTGATCTTCCTGAACATTTGGAAGGTGGGTACTCCTGTCTGTCTTTCACATGGAAGGAAACCAAGATTCGCCAGGGTTTCATATCTCGCCGCATGGAGCCATGATTCTGAGTTGGCTGAACCCAAACTCCTGTCTTCGTGGCACTAGCTGGCTTTGAGGGAGCAGTCACCAGCCCGAGGCCTCATTAACTAGCGCACCCATCTCTGTATCTCCCAGAGGCAGGGCGGGACGGGCTGTTTCCTTCCACCACGGCTGAGGGTTCAGTCACCACCCTACGTGAGAGCAGGCCAGTGAAGTGGAAAAATAGCTCTTATTCCTAACTCTGACATCTGTCCCTCAGGTGAGAGCCAAATTCTCAAATTGCTGGGCCAATGGCGAAGAAACCCACACCACACACAGAGGGTATCAGCACACAGAGAACTCTGCCGGAATTCACACATCCTGGAAGCCAGGCTGGCCCTGGTGGCCTGTTTCATTGGATCTTATCTCTGATTGCTGCATGGGGAGTGGACAGAGGGGGGATGGTAGGACCACAGGAAAACACACTGATCTCTAGAAGCTGGCTTTGGTTTGCTCATTAAGGGCACCCTGAGTCAGTGCCCTTCCCCTTGCGGACACCCATGGCAAAAGGGGAAAGGTCTGGAAAGGCCTGGTTCCACTGACTGCCTTACGTTCATCTGACTTTCCTGGTTCCCGAGTAGCCAGGAGGCAGCCAGCTACAGTAGGAAGAGCATGGCCCCTCTGGAGTCTGGCAGATCCAGATCAAATCCCCATTCTACCACTTGGCACCTGTGTGACCACAAACAGAGCTTTGAACTTTTCTGAGTCTCAGTTTCTTCATCTGTAAACTGAAGGAAATGGCAGGATTATCATGAAGACTCTACATGAGAATGTGTATAAACCAATCAGCACCCACTAGGTGCTTGGTAAATATTAGCTGCCTTCCCTCCTTTTTGTTTCCTACGTTCATTTGTAATGCCTTAAAGAAAAAGAAAATACAAGCCATTGTAATTGTCTTTTGTTACATTGTGAGCTAAATACATTACTGATTAATAACACTGAAACTCTATTTAAACCACTCTCATAGAACTGTAACCCTGTCCTACATCATGTCATATGTTTTACCGGTCACGGCTTTTTCCCTCTCCCACCCCCATTCTTTTTTCCAAGGAAGTCCAGATCGGCCCGGATACATTCTCATACTCTAGATAGCCTAAGCCAAGGGTGAAAATCAGGCCTGCTTCCCTCACAGATGATCTGTTCATAACAAAAGCTGCCTCCTGGCCATTGCCCGCAGCTGAACACTGCTGGTCTGAAGCCAGCATTTCATTTGTTTCTGATTGTTCTGCAGTGTTTACATATCTTAAGTATTAGCACGGTCTTTTATAAGAGTACAGGCCGAGGGCAAACCCTGCTGAATCAACTTTCCTTCTGAGTGTCCTTTCTTCTTTTAGTCCCTAGCCTCTGTGTTACAAACCATTTCTGTTGTATGAGAACTCATTTAAATAGGAAAACAATCTTTAAATAGTTTCTTTTTTTTTCTTTAAATATGAGACTTACTTAACATTCTCAACTTCTATTTAATATGGAGAAGCGGGAGAAGGTAGAACTGGAATGTGTTTTCTCTCTCTCTCCCCCTCTTCTCCCTCCTTCTCTCTCCCCCCTTTCTCTCTCCCTCTCTCTCTCCCTCTCTTCCCCCCTCTTCCACCCCCATTCCTGCCCCCATCTCAGGCAAATCCCATGATACCCCTTGAATTTGCGAGGCACATATTCCATTCAGGACGCAGGAGGAGCTGGGCTCGCCCCAGACCACCATTGAAGAAGGTGCTCTCTGCCTGCTGCGCCTTCGCCTGTCCTATGTACAACCTATTTGTTTTCTCTAAAAAAGAGTCTCGGGAAGGGTGCGGGCTTTTGAATCAGATCTGAGTTTAAATCCTAGTTTTGTTCTGTTTGTTAAGCCTGGGACCTTGAGTTCATGTCTGTGAAGCTCGATTCCCTTCTCCTTCAAAACTGGGTGTAACACAGGCTTGTCCAGCATCTTACATGGGGGAATGTATGTGGCAGTGCCCCTGTGGGGATGACAGAGGCTTCAGAGCACATGTTACTTCAGCTGATTGCAGTGGCTCCCTGGCACACAGGATGCAGAAATGGCAGGAAGGAAGGAGGGCCATGACCCATGGTCTGCTTTGGATGCTGGAGCATGTGCCACTTACATTAGGTTGCCAGAAATTGTGGGGTTTTACATCCTCTCTCCCCGCCTTTCTTCTCTGGGCCGTCTCTCATCCAGCCATCGTTATTTTTGAATGCTCTTGTCCGTCAGTCCTTTGTTATAGAGAATATGTGAGGGATAAACTTCACCCTAAGCACCTGAGCTGACACTTGATACTTTTAAGTGTATAATACTCTCGCAGTCATCACTCAGTACAGGAGCTACCCAAGTGTCTATGCATAGCTTTGAATTCTCTTTGTCTGGCCAGTTTGGCCTTCTCATCTTCTCGTAGGCCAAAAGTGGAGAGAAAGAGTTCTGCATATCGTGATTCTTCAGGTCTAGACTTGCATGCACGTGTCCCACATTTCCCTGAGTTCAGCTTGAGAAGCAGCAGCGGGTGCTGTTTGGGGAGCAGTTCCAAAAGGCAGTGACTGAGGTACATGCACAGAAATTCTGACTTTTGTGAGAAAAGGCCCTGATGTAAATCAGCCAAGGCTCTCTCTGCCTTTAAATATGCTTTTAACAGGGTAAAGCCTCAATTGTCTGTATCTCCCATAACAGGTCTTAACAGTTAGAAATGAACCCATCTGAGTAATAGTGTTGATTCGTACCTTGTTCTCTCTTCTCTAGACCCAGTACAACCTCTGTCCCCCTCTTTACAATTCTAGTCAAGATGGCGTCAGCTCTTACTTTTTAAAAGTAAGCGCCCACGTGCACTGCGATCCATAAATAAGTTGTACACCTTGGCCAGTGTGGAGGTGATGATATTAACACAGGCTGCCTTTCCTCGGGTCACTGAATGTACCAGGCACTGTACCAAAGCCTATAATAGACTGTGCTGCATTTCATCTTCACACATCTGTAAAACAGGCCCTATTTGCCTTATTTTTCAAGTGAGCACCCCAACGACCAAGGTCGCACAGCAAATTAAGACAGACCATTGAGTCAAAGCAGAAATTCTAAGTCTGTGGTCAGCTTTATGAGACAATATCTGAGGCCAGACACTGTGTAAAAGCAAAAGGCTGTAACAAGGGAAACATAGAAACTGGTCAGGAGCAGGGCAGGAAGAGAAAGTGTCTGTGGTTCAGTGGGCAAAGATGAGATGTCTGATGGGGCACTGTGTAATGGGGTGCCATGTGCTATTGCAAGAGAAAGGCTGCGCCATGCTTGTCTGCACCTGCTGATCAGCCGTGGCTGGCCGGGGGACTGCCCCCAGGGGTTTTTTTAACTGAACCCTAAGGTCTGTAAGAGGTAGCTGCTTTCCCTAACAGCTAGTGTAGAATCAAAACAGAGCATTGGTTGGGGCATACTTGAGAACCCCTTAATAATTGGTACTATGCTCTCCTGGGCATGTAACAGAAGGAGAAAATAGGGTTCTGACTCTGAAAGTCTGACTCACTATGTAACATCGGAGCAACAGAGCTAAGAATCCATTCTGATGAATACTGCGCAGAGCACGCTTCCTCTCTACTAGCTCCTGCCCTTATCCCCACCCCTCCTGGCCCGCCTCGCTTACAGGATCCACAGAAGAGACCAACAATTGTTTACCCACCACAGAATTGTTTGGGCTGTGAAAAAGATGCAACATATGATTTTACATCTTTGGAGTCATGCAGCTCTTGGAGCTTTCAAAGCTGGAAGCCAGTCTGAGCTCACTGGAGCCAGTCAGACATGTGTGTAGAGATGGCCAAGTATGACTTCTGGTCCGTGGGAGAAAGAAAATTTGGGAAAACTTTAGGAAGGTCTCGAAGTTTTCTTGGCTCTTCCATCTCTCTTGCAAAGCAACTTTGGGTGCGTTAAGTAGAAGTGAATGAGAAACATATGGATTCCATTCCTGTTGTGATCACATATGGGTTTCAGAATGACGAAGAAGGAGGAATTCGGGGCTTAAGGAGTCCGGAGTCCTTTGAAAATCATTCAGGACATGGCAGGCAATATTTGGCTGCCTCCCTTCATCCCAAATTTGGGGACTGTTGGGTTGGGTGACAGACCTGCTCAGTGCCCTCCCTGCCTGCTCAAACTGCTAAGCCCCAGGCGATCTCTGTGAAAAGGTTTCATGTGTTCTTGTCTTGCTCAAACTGAACTAAAGGGATTCAGTTTCTAGGAAGGGCAAAACCTTTACTGGAGAACTCTGAACCTTTCAGAAACCTCCAAATAGTGGAGAGGAAAGTTTGGCAGGCCTAAACTGTATTAATCATGTGCCACTTACAGGTGACTAGACATGTGTTCTAATCTATTATTATTGCTCTTAATATCAGTGACATTGTTCTATTAATGACAATTTTAGCCATGTCCTGCATTTGTGTGGTGATTTAGTTTGCAAGGGATATTATGTACATATTATATATCAAGTACACATTACGTGTGTATGTATAGATCTGGGCATGTACACTTATACCTATAACATGTGTATGGAAGTTCACAAAGTTAAGGGAAGATGCAGGGAGGAGCGCTTAACCCAGCTTTGGAGTAGAAGTCAGGGTTCAGAAAAAGCTTCCCAGAGCAGGTGATTTTGAGTGGAGTATCGTCAAAGGACATGTAAGGGTTAGGCAGGGGAAGGTAAGAAGGAATGCGTTTTAGATAAAGAGAGGAGCATTTATGAAGATGCAGAGATGAGAAAGAAAATGGCACACTGAGGGAATTTCTAGGCTGTGATGGGCTTATTGCAGTAAAACATGGTGGGGGCAAAGGATAGAGAAACGATAACTAGTGTGATTAGGCCAGACAACAGATAAATGCCGGAGCAGAAGAGTCCCGTATGCCATGGGGAACATCTGAAGGATTTCAACAGGGGAAGTGATATCATTAGGTTTGTGCATTAGAAAGATGGTTGTGCTGGAGATCTGGACATGGGAGTCTCTGAGGGGGGCTTGTGGGGGCCCAAGGTGGAGCACAGTATGGCAGGGACACCAGTTTAATCGCTGTTGCGATCATCCAAGCAAGAAGTGATAGAGGACTGGACTAATGGGGAGAAGCAGAACAGGTTATGTTTGAAAAAGAGTGACCAGTTTGGGGGCAGAGGAGGGAGATGAATAAGTCAGGAAGTCAAGCATGGTATCCTGGTGATTGGGTACCATTCATTGGGACAGGGACCTCAGGAGGGAAGGATGGCAAGTTCTATTTTGGACATGTTCCTAGACATCCAGATCAGACGTCCAACATGGAACTCAAGAGCAACGCCTGAGTTTGGGATAAAATTTTGGGACTCAGTAGCATAAAAATTGTCGTTACATGCATGGGAGTGGACGGGCTGCCCCCAACAGATGTGGTGAATGAGATGAACACAGAGGAGAGAATCCAAGAGGGAAGAGAAAGAAGAGTCTTTCAAACACAGAGCTAATAAGGGGTAGAGGCTGGACCTGAACCCAGGACACTGCGCTCCAGATCTTTCCACTGTTCGAAAAAGGAGTAGAATTAAACCACCCGTTGTTTCACATTTCTTGAGAGCATTTATGTCCTAGGATCTTTATATATATTATACCACTTAGGACTTGCCTAAAACTCGATGGTAGATGAGATTACCCTCATTTATAGATGAGTCTCAGAGAGACTGAAGGGCCCATAGCTAATAAACCACCTAACCAGACACAATTGAAACCCAGGTTTGTCTGTGCTCATATTACTACACCATGTTCACTGCCTTTAAGGTAAGAAGATGTGGTTCCTCACCGTTTCATAGGAGACGCAAACTCACGCATTACAATCTAGTCTGAGAAGTGCAAAAATAGAGGTAAATGCTTAGAGCCTCCATTCATAAACAGAATTCTCTATGCTCTTTTTTGTACTGTGTAGTGAGTTGGGAGTTGGCTGGAATGTGTATAAATGTTTCTTTTTGTCTGTTCTTTTTTTTTTCCTAGTAAGATGATAGCACAGTCCATTTGGAAGGAGAGATGAGCCACCACGGAAATACTCAGTCCCACACATGCTTGCGGCTACCCTCTAAAATCCCCAACCTGGCTGGAGGCACTCAAAACAAAACCTCCTGTTCCCTCCCAGGACCGCTGGCGCCTGGAGCCTGCTGCCTGCCTCTGCCAGAGGCTTAGGCCAACCTGGGCATGGTGGGGTGGAGGAGGGCAGAAGCGGTGGTGCTGGAGCAGCTCCCTGCTCTGTGCCCAGTCACCTCTCCCCCAAAGAGGTGCTAGCAGATAACAAAGCCTTAGGTGAAACTCAGCCAGTGACATCCTTAATGGAGCCAGTTTGGGCAGGTGAAAAGAGGTGGGAGCACATGGAGAGAGGCTTCTAATCCCTGCTATGCCACCTCTGATCCTGGTGATCCTGGACAGTTCTCTGACCCTCCCTCCTCACGCCTGTCTCTTTAACTGGTCTGCCTAGGTTTGACTCGACACACTGCCAGAGTCATTGTAAGCCTGGATGCAAACGTACACACTCACAACTCACCTGATACCTGAGTTACCAACCCCAGCCCATTCTGCACTCCAGCTCCTACTGGATTGTAAACTTCAGGAGGACAGGGATTATGTCTCTTACCTGGCTCTGATGCCCATCTTTGTATATATTTTCATGTTTGAAACAATTTGAACTCAGTGTGTTGTACCCAGTAAATATTTGCTGAATATTTACTCAGCTAAAATAAGATAATATAGATAGGAGCCATTAAATACAACTTGTGAAGTAGACCATCAAGAAACCCCCAGATAATCCTGGCCACAGATTAGAGACATAGGAGAGCAAAGCGGGTACTTAAGAGAAACCCCAAGAGACCACCCAGGGCAACCCTGTGAGTCCCAGGCCATGTGAGTGAGGGCAGAGTCTGTGTGGAAATAGGGCAGTGAAGAGTTCTGATTGGCCAGCTGGGGAAGAATGAGTCAGTCTCACGGAAACTTAGAGGATCTCAAAGACAAAAGAGATTAAACATCTCTAATCCAATTTTACTTATAGATGAGCAGAAGAAGGTCTAAAGAGGGAAAGAAATTGCTCGTTCATAGCTAAGATCCTGCTTGGATCCTGAAACTCGGCTGCTATTTCCTAGCCGTTTGACCTCCTTCAGCTTAGATTGCCTCATTTGTGGAGTAAGTATAATAATAGGACCCATCTCACTAGGTTGTCAAGAGGAGTACATGGGACAGTGTCTGTAAAGAGCCTGAAGAGTCTTTGGCACATAATAAGGCCACTGTGACTGTTAGCAATTACTACTTTATTATTTCTTCTTATATTTCTATATTATTATTTCTTATTACTGTTGCCTGCCTGAAAGGGTGGTTTCACTGAGGCTTTTTCCCAGCCACAGCTTTTCAAAAGCTGATTTTTTGATGAGCAGTAGGGTATGTTGATGCAAAAATATACCCATCCTTCAAACCATATGATTTTTTTTTATTTAAAGTAAAATGCAGCACATGAAGCCCTCATGAATATCAAGATGCTTGTACGGCTTCGTTACTCTGAGCCTTGCCCACACAACCCTTTTCTGCCTGGGATGCCCTCCCTCTCTACCTAAGGAAACACTTGCTCCTGCTTCAAGGCCTAGCTCCAGTGTGGCCAGCTCTTCAAGGGCTCCCTCTTCTTTCAGGCAGTTTGGGCTCCGACTACATTCCCCTCCTTACTGTGGCACTTGGCACGTTTTGTTGTAATTCTTTTTCCCTCCACCTCTGTCTTCTCAGTCAGAGTTTAATAGCATGCCCAAGGTTATAAAAATACAACGCAGGCAGGCACCACACTCGACAGACTCTATATTTGGCTCTGCCAAAATATGGTCTTATTTCTGGGCTACCATTTGAATCCTTCATTTGCCTCTCAGGGCAGAAAGCAAGAGCCATTGGAGCCACGTACACTCACTCAAACTGAACAATCCTTTGGCCTTGAGCACAAGTAGGTTAGGGAAGATTCATTTCTGAAAGGCCTTTGACACGTTTCCCTGATACACTTGTGAAGAGCAGAGGACAGAGTGTGGTGGAGTCAAAGTCCCCTCTTGATTCTATTCCCAGTTGCCATATTCTAGGCAAGTGAGCTTACACAAGGTAATCTTTCTGGGCCTCAGTTTCCTCAATTACAAAGTGGGAGAAATTCCAAAGTGGGAGAAAGTTCTTGGAGAACTTTCGTGAAGATGAAATAAGGTGTCTCTTATAAAAAGCTTATTATATGTTAAATAGCAAATAAGCAGTAGTTCCCCTTGAAATGAGGCTTGTATGAGGGAACAGTGAGTTGACTGAGTTGAATGACCACAGCCAGAAGTAATTCCAACCACGTAAAGAGGTATCTAGAATCATCACTGGTCTTATGTAGTCAATATTCTTAATAATGAAGGAAAAGATACAGAAGTGAAGCTTATCATATTTTCAGATGGTATTAGGTTGGTGCAAAAGTAATTGAGGTTTAAAAGGTTGAAAATAATTGTAAAAACTGCAATTACTTTTGCACCAACCTAATATAAACTTGGTAGGATTGTTTATTATGGGGCATGTTCAGATCCAGATTCAAAATTCCTTGAAAGAGCTAGAACGTTAATCAAAATACAAGAAAATAGTTAACCTGCGGCTAATCATATAGTTTATTATTTGTATTTGAAAGGGACTGGCAACGTTCACTTTCATAATTTTGTCTTTCATGGGTGGTGGCACATAGGCATTCAATTTAGTACTGTTTAAACTGTATGCAGGCATTGGATATATTATTTAATTATGTGTGATATCAATAAAATTAAACCCACAGTGAAACTAAACGTTTGGTTGTATACTGTGTGCCAAGCACTGAAATCAGCAAGAAGGCTGTAAAAAGAATAAGACAGAATAATAAATAATAAGGCATGGCCCCTTTCCTCAGGGAACCTTCATCGTCACGAAACTTCTCCAAGATTCACCATATTTCTCCCACTTTGGAATCGAGGAAACTGAGGCCCAGAAAGATTACCTTGAGTAAGCTCACCTGCCTAGAATATGGCAACTGGGAATAGAATCCAGAGGGGACTTTGACTCCACCGCACTCTGTCCTCTGCTCTTCACAAGTGTATCAGGGAAACGTGTCAAAGGCCTTTCGGAAGTGAAGCTTCCCTAACCTACTTGTGCTCAAGGCCGAAGGTTTGTTCAGTTTGAGTGAGTCTACGTGGCTCCAACGGCTCTTGCTTTCTGCCCTGAGAGGCAAATGAAGGATTCAAATGGTAGCCCAGAAATAAGATCATATTTTGGTGGAGCCAAATATAGACTCTGTTGAGTGTGGTGCCTGCCTGCGTTGTATTTTTATAACCTTGGGCATGCTGTTTAACTCTCTGCCTCAGTGTACACATCTGTACAATAGGAATGATGACAGACTCTTCCCCTCGGGGATTTTAGGAGGACTAAGCGATTGAATTCTTATAATGAGCTGAGAAGAAGACTTTTAGTAAGTACCCAGCCAACCTTAGCTTGTTACCGCCAGCAAGCAGTACCATCATACTGGGAAGTCAGCGTCCTGTGTGGACACCTGTCATCAGCCGAGTAAAATGAACTCTCTCCTTTTAGGTAAGAGAGGAGCTTCCAGGCCAAGACAGCCATCAGCGGGGAAAGAGCCTTCACAAATATGTTGTTTAAATATTTAGGTTTATTACATGGGATGAAAGCATACATAAATGTACATATTTTCTTTTTCTTTTTCTCTCTCTCCCTCAAAACAAACTATTGCTCGTCTTCCCAACATCACAGGGCTTGGAACGGGTTGGAAGTTCTCTGGGAAGTCTATTGCTGTACCTTTGTTTCCTTGCTGTACTCAGGATGTCTTTCCAAATGTGTGAGCACAAGCAGGAGTCACCTCAGAACTCTCTTCCCGGGTAGAGCCTGACCAAGCCTTCACCTGACGTTTCTGAGCGGCAGAACCATCATCTTCTAAGGAAGTGATGCTACAGCCGATGCAGTCACATGCTTAAATTGTGAGACGGGGGTGGCACTACATGACCTTTCTAAGCAATTTATACATGCAAGTTTTAAAAAAAATGTATCATAGAGGCCAACATCAGCCTGGGTTGAAATCCCACCTTGGCCACATACTAACTACGTGACCATGGAGAACTTATTCAGCCTCTCTGAGACTAACCTATCAAATGGGGCTATGGATTCTGGAAGGGAAGGGGTGCAGGGCATGAAAAGAGATCATCTAACTTTGGTTAGTGTCCATCTACCTGTCCAAATGCTGAGCCTTAAGTCGTTGTCAACATGGGCTGTCTTATTCATCCCAAAGCAGCTCTTATTTGTCCCAAAGCAGTTTAGAGAGTCGTTTCTAGGGTTGGCATGTGTGTGATAAAATTTTCACCAGCAGAGACCGTGATAAAAGTAAAGACCATTTCGTGTGTGCTCCTTCTGGCCAGAATACTGTCCATATCACACACTCACAAACACACTCACACAAGCATACACACACATGCCCTCACGCCCACCTGAATAATTTCTGTGTATGTTTTAGAGGTTAATTCAAACATCACGTACTCATGAAAGCCTTCCCTGACCCCCGGACAAGATTACATACTCTCATAGTGGCTTTTGGTTTTCCTTCATTTACTTATTGCAGTTTGTAATTACACATTTCTGTGATGATTTGATTAATGTCTGCCTCAGAGTGACCAGTTAACTGTCCCTGTTTGCCTAGGATGGAAGGGTTTTCCAGGGCACACGACTTTCAGTGCTACACCTAGGAGAATCCTGGCCAAGCCAGAATGGTTGATCGCCTGTTCTGCTTCCCTCTCAAGACTGCAGGCTCCAGGAGGGCAGGGGTTGTGCCCTTTTGTTTACCATTTATTTCCAGTGCCTGGCACAGACTTGGATCACAGTAGGAATGCAGGAAACAGCTGTTGAACCTATAAGGAATGGAGCGATTATGGCAGTGTAAGCTGAGTGGTCTTTTCTTACAGAATCCAGTCTTTTTCCCCTGAGATTATTTTCCCCATTTTAGGTCTTAAATGTCCTTTTCATAAATTATTTTTCTTTGACAACATTTCAAGTTGACCATGTTGTGTAGTTCCCTTGCCTTTCCTTCCCTCCTTTCCATCTGGAGGTTGGAAATCCTCCTGATTTGAACGCTCACTAGTTTAGTGAAAAGGGAACTCGAAACGTTGGGGTCCAGACATTTAAAGGACTGTCCTTGTTCTAAAATGCCGGACTATAAATGTCATGAGGGCAGAAATTATGGGTATTCAGTTCATTTCTGTATCCCCAGAACCTGGCATAGGACCCAGCACATAAGAAGGGTTGAACAAATATTTGTAGAACAAATGAATGAATAGCCTACCCTCAAGGTATGCAGGAGTAGACCTGGTGTGCCTAACTTCCGCCCCACCCGCAAACAACGCCTTTCCACAACCATGAATGTGACTTCAGCATTCCTCCCTGCTGGATGGATAAGAAGCATGTGCTTTTCCAGATGAGTGAATACATGGTCCATCCTGTCTGTCCTGGCTCATTTCTTGATACAGTTTCCTAATACCAAAGAGGACTTCCATGGTCTGCTCCAAAAAGGAGTTGTAGCATCTTGAATACTAAGAGCACCTCTCTCACACATACATGGTTTTGTTCCATCTGCTTCCTTAACCTGGAATGCCCGCTCCTCTTCATCTGGTTAAATCCTGTAAATCTAAGCTTATGTCTCATTCTCTACGAAGCCACTCCTCACTCCCTGCTTCCCTCAACGACATTTTATGTTTGTCTCTACCATCCCATGGACCACACTGTATCCTTTTTGTCTGTTTACTTGTGGAGCTCCCTCTAGATGGATAGCTTCCTGAAGATAAGAACTCTGTCTGATTCATCGCTGTGTGCCCAGCACCTAAGAGGGAGATGGTATGCAATTAGATGGCTAGTGAATATTTGTAGAAGGAACTGTATCCATTATCTATTACCACAAAAATGCTAGGCAACAAACAAACACAGTTTCTTAGTGACATACAGTAACACATGTATTTTTATTCCTAAGTTTATCAGATGGCTGGATGATTCTGGTGATCTGGGCTTGTTAGCTGCTGGTCGACCAGGAGTATTTGCTGATTTTGTTTGGGCTCTCTCATAAACGTGAAGCATCACCTGCAACAGGGGGGCTGGCTCAGCATTGTTGCATGTCTTTCCATCCAGCAGGCTAGCCTGGGAATGGTCTTACGACAAAGGTAGAGGAGCAAGAAGAGGAGGAGAGAAGCAGACAGGCCTCGTGAGGCATAGGCCTGGAAAACTGGCACAGTGTCACTTCCACCTCATTTTATTGGGCAAAACAAGTCACAAGGTTGACCCAGATTCAAGGGGTGGGGTCTCCACTTCTCCATGAGAGGAGTTGCACAGTCGCTTTGCAAGGGAGGTAGATACTGGGACTGGTAGCAATGGGGACCATTTTTGCTATCAGTTTACCACAGAGAGGGAGCCAGCAAGGAAATGCCTTGTCACTTTCTTTCCAAAATGATCTCTTTTGCTACCCTAGCATCTAAATGAATTTTTCAGAAAGGTTTCCAGAGATGAAGCCATGCCCTTCCTTTGGAGGGAGTGACTTCCCCACCAAAAAAGATATTTAATAAGAAGCTGACAGGCCAGAAGGGATTGACAGGAAATAATTCAAAGTGATGAAAAGCAAGGACCTACAACCAAGACTACTCTATCCAGCACAGCTATCCTTTAGAATGGAAGGATAGATGAAAAGCTTCCCAGACAGGGAAAAGCTACAGGAGTTCCTCACCGCCAAACCAGTATTACAAGGAATGTTAGAGAGAATTCTTTAAGACAAAAGAAAAAAAAAAGAAATAAAAAATATGAACAATAAAATGGCAATGAGTAAAAAAGAAAAAAAAAAAGAAGCAGCAGCAGCAGCTGAATTCTATGGTCATAGAAACATCAGATGAGGCTCCTTGTAACCCTCAGAGTCAATATGTTCACATATGTTGCCCCTTTCTTTCCAGATCAGCAAAGACCCAATTTTTGTACCAGGAGTCTGGGGCCCTTATTTCTCAGCCATGGTTCCTGAGTTCTGGCTGAATGAAGGTGGACAGAGTGTTACTGGAAAACTGGTAAGTTGACACTTTTTCATTATAGTCTTTAATGTGTTTACACCGTTGACTAGCTCATTTTGTCACACTACCCATATTCCAAGTATCTGGAAGATTTGCAGGATCCTAAGTCAGAAGAATTAAGTTTCTCTTAGAGTACAGCCTAATATACGGTGCATACGCAGCTCATGTTTGCCAGAGGAATGAATGTGGGTTCAGGCAACGACGACTAACCCATCCTGTCATCTGTCTTTCACACAACAATCCATTTTTCTCATGGCAGCGAGAGTGATATTGTACTTTGTGAAAAGGACCGTGTAATTCTCCCGCCCAAATCCTTCAGTGGTTCCACGTAGCCCTTGGGACACAGTTCAAATAGTTTCGTGTATGCATCACTCCCTTTGTGGTGGCCCCCATCCAGTTCCATACATGGACTTATCACTAGGGCTAGGTTCCCTTACTCACAGCCCCAATGGCTCATGTTATCCCACTCCTCTGTGCCTGTGTATGTGCTTCTTCGCCTGCTTGGAGAGTTCTTTATCACCTTGGTCATTTTACTCATCCTTTAAGGCACAACTCCACTTCTTCTCACATTCTGTTATTCTCACTGGTTTACTAATCTGTCTTTTCCAGAAATCACTGGGCTCTTTAAAGGTAAGTGTTGTGTCCTACTTCTCCTCCTATCCAGCTCAGTGCCTGGTTCTTAAAAGGTACTTGATAAAAACGTGTTGAATGCATGTATTTGTCTAATAGGGAAGACAGAGGATCTGTAAAAGTGCCAGAGGCACAAGGCACAGAGTTGGCATGGAGCAGGGTTAAGAAACTCTTTGCAAGGGAGAAGGCATTTGTCCTGAGCCTTCAAAGATAACTAGGAACAAACCAGGCACAGAAGGGCAGGACTACTCTTCAAGGCAGGAGAACTGGCACAGGAACAAAGAGATGGAGTGAAAATAACAAGGCATATTTGAGGGTAATTGCAAATAGTCCAGAATTTCAGCTGTGGCATAAACTTTTCTTAGAAGAATGACTTGCAATAAAAAATTAGAGAGCTGGGCAGGGACCACATCATAACGATTCCCTGTAAAGCATGCTGAGGAATTGAACTTTATCTAGTAGACCAAGACCAAGGGGGACCAGTGAAAGGTTGGAAGAATGGACAGGCATGTTCAGATCTCAGCCTTAGAAACTCTGGTTAGCAGCAGTGAGGAGGCAGGGAGACCGGTTTTAGTAGGTTAGTCCACAGACAAAAAGCCATGAGGGCTTGAATGAGGACAGTACCAATGACGATTGAGAACTGAGCGCAGGAGATCTGCAGGCCTTGTAGGGATTACATGTGGAAGGCAAGAGAATATGAGACCGACCTCCGATTATCCAACCTCACATTTACTACGTTATATTGAAATCATCTGTGTATGGTCTGGTCCCCGCCCCGCCCCAGAAGCTCTTCTCCAAGTTCAGTCAAATTAAAAGCGAGCGGCTCCAAAGCTGGATGGGGATGCCAATAACCGTTAGTTTCCGTTTCTTAGTGTATAACTATTTTCTACTTAGCTGCCTCAAATTCCCTTTCAAAGTCAGAGGAAGCAAAGGTGAATGCTAGCTTCAAAGAGCCTGTTCTCTGCCTCTGCTCCTGTGGCAGGTACAGAGATGAATGAAATGAATTAGACCCACAGCAGTCCCTGTTTTAAAGAGCTCCTTGTCTAGTAGAGAAACTCGGTGAGTCTAAAATAAATAGCATCCAATTGGTCTTAACAACCAGTGCTAGGAAAGTCAAGAAGTAAGACATCACTGCATGCCTAAGGTGCAGTGGGAATGAAGCTTTACTTTCTCCTATTTAAACTAGTGCCATGTATTTGTACAACTTTCAATTTAAATATCCGTTCACTTTCTGTGACACATTGAAAACCCATTCCTGAAAGAAAGCCGTTTTCACCCCACATCATGGTGTAATCATCCTTAGCAGACTCCGAGCTCATAGATGACACTGCCCAAAGGCTTTTTTAACAAGGATAATGATCCAGCAAACCGCCTCTTTGTGCCGGATGCATTGTCCATGAAGCTGTCCATCAACAGATTTTCGGAGACTTAGTATGCAAATTGAACATCTGTGTCAGTTTGGAAATGCTTTTCCCAGCATTTGGCTCAAAGTTTGCTCTGTTGCTATGGATATAAGCCATCTTTGCCCAAACTTTATGATGTATCTCCATAGAGAAGAATTAGGCACTCCTCTTTCCTGAGCCTGAATTGAAATAAAAAATGTAACCTCCTGTTTTGCCATTAAAAATCCTTCATATAGTCCATGATGGTTTTCCATAGGAGTCATGGGAATTCTTGGCCTTTATGTAGTTAGTTGTTTGTGCACCATCAACCAATCAAGCTGCATTTGAAGTTCCAGTTTGGGCAATTCTCCGTATGTAGTTTCCTTGGACATATGAATAAGGCACGATTGACTCATGGCTTCCAGAGTGGGGAATCTTAAGAAATCTCTAAGCCAACATTACGGGGCAAAGTCTGAATCAAGAATAAAGCAAACTGTCCACCAAAGCATCAGTCCAGAGATACCAAGCAAAGAGTCAGAAACCACCTATAAAATAAAGAGTTAAAATAAGAATAACTGTAGTGACAGTAATAACAATAATAACAACAATAATTGCACCTTATTGAGTGTGTTTATCTGTGGGAAGGATTTGTATGTATAATCTTGTTAATCCTTGAATGATATTCATAATAATCACCATGTCTAACATTTATTTTGAAGACTTATTTCCCAGTCTCCATTCCAAGAGCTTTCCATGTACTATCTCATTTAATCCTCTCGAAATGCTCACGAGGTAGTAACAGTTATTGTCCATATTTTACAGGTGAGGAATTGAAGCTCAGAGTAGTAACCACAGCCTGGAGAGATTACTGATGCATTAACAATGGCCTTTTTATATGGTTCCCTTGCAGTTCACCTTTCCTTTCCTCGTTTTTTCTTTGTGAATTCTCATCTCTGGTTTTACAACACATTGTTGTCATACAGGACGCTGTAAGGGGAAGTTACATCATTTATGTTTTGTTTCCTATGTCCATCATCTCTCACATGCCCTGAGAGTGTCTGATTCCGTTACTACATTGTCCATAGCATATTCTAAACATGCACCTACAGCAGAAGCGCGGAGAAATGAGAGGAAAAGAGAAGTAAAGGAGGAGAGAGGGAGGGAAAAAGAAAAACAAAAAATGATCTAAACTCTAGATTTGACAAATAGATATTTTGTGTCAATTTCACAATTAAATACAGGTCTTCCATCACAAAGCAAGTTCTTCATTCCAAGTGTATGAATAGATCGGTACTTTTAAAAAATGTCCATCTGGTTAACTTCAGGTTGAAGAAAAAATAGAATAGGATAGGATCTTTTCTGGCTCTGGAATTCTTGCTGTTTCATCTGACTGAGATTTGGACTCATTTTTCACTCATTTCAAGCTTGTGCGTCTGATATTTATTTCCTCATAGAGAAACACAGGCCCGCGTCCCATGGCTGAGCGATTTCACTTGCATCAATCAAGCACCCATCAAGGATTGTCTCATGCTTGTCAATACTCTCCCCAGAACAGTTGTGCAAAACACATTGCTTTTGCCAAGACTTTTTTCACAAAACACCAACCTGTGCAGTCACTGCATCCAGGTGTTGAAGCTTATTTTCAGCTGAACCTTGGCCATCCGTCTCTCCAGGCACCCTGCTCAGTCTTGCTTGAAGTCACTTTTTGAGGGGGAAGTGTAGGGGAAGGTAAGCGAAGACAAGTTTCTAAGCTGCCCCTATGGTGGCTTTGGCTTTCTGAGATAATAGGATTGGGTAGGGGGTTACCTTTGGTTGGTTTGAGTCCAGAATTTAAATTTACGAACTTGAACTATAGGGTCACAATGTAGCCAGATGCTTTGTGCTCTTGGAATTTCAGGATCCGTCCTTGTGAGTGCCTGTTTGCCTCCTCCCTTATACCAATGCTGATCAGCCCGGAGCTAGCTTCAGGAAGACAGTCAGTCTTCCATAAGTGAATCTTTGAAGAGCATGCAGTGTACACAGTGCTGTACGGGTTATGGAGATCGTGATTTCATCCCTTCTTTCATGCACTCATTGTGATTACTCTGGGCCAGGCAAGAATATTGTCACCTGATTCCTATCCTCCAGTAGCTTATTATCTTCTGGGAAAGCTGGATGTAGAACTGATAATTATAATTTATTGTAGCACATAATAGTAGATTGCACTAACCCTACAGCCTCCTGGGAGTATCTGTGAAGTGCCAAGTACTTTTAGGCCCTATTAAGATTCAGTATTTCATCTGATCTTCACAGCATGTCTATGTGGTCATTGTTATTGTGTCAGTTTTACTAGTGAATAAATGGAATAAACAGAACAGTAATGTAACTTGATTAAGGTCTTACAGTTATAAGTGGGAGAGACATGCTTCAGACCCAAGTCAGCTCCCGGAAGCTCCAGATCTCTCTAGAACTGGATCTGACTTTTGTGGATCTGCATTTCTGAGTTTTTCTTAGAGTTCTCTTGTAGATTCCCTTGAGAATCAATTATTGTCAAAATACTTTTCAAGTATTTTGGAGCAAACACAGTGGGCAGGCTTTGCAAGGCCATGAGAGACACCTATGCGTATCAGTATTGGCAGGATCTATGTGTAGACGTTGGTGTGTCCCCTGCATTTTACATTAGCTAATTGGGAAGACTTCATGGATACAAAGACCAACTCTGCATAAACAAATGCCTGTCTGTTCTCTCCTCCTGCCTAGGCATTCACTGTATTTTTTGTGTGCTACTTAGATTCTTGCACAACTAATTACCTTCCTGCTTCTACTCTTTCCCCATCTACCTCCTATGTCTTAGTCAGTTGGGGCTGCTATCATAAAGTGCCATAGACTGACTAGGTGGCTTAAATACAAGAGAAATATATTTCTCAGAATTCTAGAGGATAGACGTCTGTATCAGGGCGTCAGCATGGTCAGGTTCTGCTGAAGGCCCTCTTCCAGGTTGCAGAGGGCTGTCTTCTTCTTGTATATTCACATGGCTGAAGGGGAGAACTCGGGGCTCTTCAGAACCGTATAAGGGCACTAATCCCATTCATGAAAACATCACTGTCATGACCTAAGCACCTCCCTAAAGCCCACCTCCCAATACCATCACATCAGTGGTTAGGATTTCAGTGCATGAATTTGGGGATCGGGGGCACACCAACTTTCAGACCTCAGTACCCTCTCTAAAGATTGCTGCTAAAGCAATCTCTGTAAAACATAGATATCCCATGACCCTTTCACTCTCGATAGCTCTCCAATGAGCTGTAGGATAAAGGTAGACCTCTTTAGAGTGATGCTTATTTACACAGACAGTATTTA
This sequence comes from Rhinolophus ferrumequinum, assembly GCF_004115265.2. Lineage (NCBI taxonomy): Eukaryota > Metazoa > Chordata > Mammalia > Chiroptera > Rhinolophidae > Rhinolophus > Rhinolophus ferrumequinum. The sequence goes on from NC_046292.1 coordinate 43,240,669, forward strand.
TTGAGTGCCTGCTGTGTTCAAGGTAACATTCCGAGTGAGGAAAAGGCAGTGAATAAAACACCCTCCTCTGTCCCCCCTCCAAAAATCAGTCCCCTTGTCAAGCTTACTTTCTAACAAGAGGAGAGAGATAATACACGATAAAGCAACAAATCGTTTTATTTTATGGTATAAGTTGTTAAAAATGATCGAGGAAAGCTTGTGATTCAGGTGAGCAATTTGAAATTTTAAATAAGGCAGTCAGGGTAGACCTCACTGAAGTGACATTCAAACAAACAAGGAAGAGAAGGAAATCTGGAAGAAGAACATACCAGGCCAAGAGAACAACCAGTGAAAAAAATCCTGAGGGGGTTGCTTGCCTGGGTATTACAGAAATAGCAAGGAGATCACATGGATGGAGCAAAGTGCACCAAAATGAGAGTTGTAGGGAATACGTTCAGAGAGGCAACAGGGGCTGCATGATTGGCCACTGTGTGAATTTTGGCTTTTCCTCTGAATAAATTGGGAAGCCTGCGGAGAATAATGAGCAGAAGAGAGATACGATATGATTTAGGTTTTTAAAGGATCTTTCCATCTATGGCCTACTATGTTAGGAGTAACCTCTAGGAGAGAAAAGGGGGAGATGGAAGCAGGGTGACGAGAAAGAGGCAGTAATCCAGCTGAGGGATAGGATGATGGCAGTGGAGCTGGTAAACAGTGGTCAGATTTGGGATGTATTTTGAAGGTAGAGTCAACAACAGAATTCCCTGATGGAGTGGATGTGAAGTGTGCAGAAAAGAGCGAGGTCAAGGTTTTTGCAGCATAATGTCGCTATCCACGGGGAAGATGAAGTAGATGTCAGGGCGGCAGGGCTTGGAAGGGGACAAGAATTACGGCCAGTTTTCTGACTGTAGGAACGATACACTCTCTAAGGTGATGCTCCCTTATTTGTCTTCATCTTAGTAAAGAGCACCATCATTTATATTTTTATTAAAGCCAGAAAATTAGAATTAATTCTCGATTCCTCCTTTCCCTTCTCTGCCCACACTGAATCCATTAGAATGTTCTATTGATTCTAACTCCAGAGTGTGTATCACCAATCCATCTTCTTTACCTTCACTCCCAGCACCATTGGCCAAACAACCATTGTCTCTTTCCTGGTCTATGTAAAGTGATCTTTCATACACAGCATATAGTTGGGTCTTGCTTTTCTGTACAGTCTTATAATCTCTGATTTTTTTTTTTGGAGTGTTTAAATTATCTACGTTTAATGTAAAGATGAATATGGTTGGATTTAGGTCCTCTGTTTTGCTATTTGTTTTCTATCGTCACTTCTGTTTTGTTTTTGTTTTTTTTTGTTTTCCTCTATCTCCTCTTTTCTATCTTCTTTTGGATTAATTACATATTTTTCAATTTTCAGAATTTCATTTGCATTTGTATATTTGCTTTTTAGGCATTAGTTTTTGCCTTCTTTTGTAATGATTTCTTTAGGAATTATAATAACCATCCCAAACTTTGCAGTCTACTTGGAGTGCATATTGTTAATCTTCCTGTAAGACATAAAAAGCATTCAGCTCTACAGTTTAGTTCTATTTACCACCCCCAACTCTTTATACTGTAATTGCCATATGTGTGATATTTACGTACGCTGTACACTCAACAAGACAGTAATTATATTGTTTGCCTTAAACAGTGTGTTAGTCTCCTCAGGCTGCCATAGCTGAATACTGTAGACTGAGTGGCTTACACAACAGAAAGCTCTTTTCCTGGCTTATAGATGACCACCTTTTCACTGTGGCCTCTCATGGCCTCTTCTAGGTGCATGCGTGTAGAGAGAGATCTGGTATCCCTTCCTCTTCTTACAAGGACACCAGTTCTGTCAGACGAGGGCCCTACCCTTATGATGTCACGTAACCTAATTACCTCTGTAACGCCCCTATCACCAAATACAGTCACCCTGGAGATTGGGGCTTCAACATCTGCATTTTAGGAGGACACGATTCAGCCCATTAGAAACAGTCACACATATTTCAAAGAAATTCCGAGAAACAAAACATAACATTAATATTTGTATTTACCTACATATTTACCATTGCCATTGTTTTTCATTTCTTTATTTGGTATTTCCCTTCAGCCTGAAGAAACTCCTTTAGCATTTCTTTATTTCTTGCAGATCTGCTATCAAAAAAAAATTATCTTAGCTTTTATATTTCTAATGAATTTGTTTTACCTTCTATCTTGAAAGACATGTTGCTCAATTTAGAATTCTTGACAGTTTTTTTTCCCCTTCAGCACTTAAAGATGTCAATATGTTGTATTCCAGTACTACTGTTTCTTATGAGAAGTCACCATCATTTGTGTTGTTCTTTCCCTATGCATAGCGTATTGTTTTTCTCTGGCTACTTTCAATGTTTTCTCTTAATCTTTGGTTTTTATTATGGTTTTTATTATTTATTATTCAGATGTGGTGTTCTTTGGATTTATCCTTCTTCCCCCAGGTTTGCTAAATTTCTTGAATTTGTAAATTGCTGTCTTTCACCAAATTGGGGAAATTTTCAGCATTTATTTAAGCATCTTTTTCTGCCCCCATTTGCTCTCATTGTTTGTACTGTGACTTGACTTTAAGTTCACGTATTTGAGACCTTTGGCTTTTATTCCACAGGTCCCTAAGGAATTCTGTTTTTCTTTTCTCCCTCTCTCACTCTTGCTCTCCCTCTCCGTCTTGCTCTCAATTAGATACTCTTTCTGTTGGTCTGTTTTCAAGATTATTGACTCTTCTTTGTGTCATCTCCAATTAGCTGCTAGGCCCATCCACTAAATATTTATTTCAGATACTATATTTACCAAGACAAGAATTTTCCATTTTTAATAGTTTCTGTTTCTTTGCTATTTTCTATCTGTGTATTAATTATGAGAATATTATCCTTTACATTCTTAAATACTGTTAAACTACCAGCTGTAAAATTCTTGTCTTCTAATTCTAACATCTGTGTCATCTCAGGGTCATTGTCCATTAAATGACTTTCTCTTAAGTATGGATTAATTTTTCTATTTCTCCATGTCTAGTAATATGGGATCATATTTTGAACATTATTATTCATGCATTCTAAGACACTGAATTATTGCTAATTCTCTGAAGAGTATTGACTTTTTTTGTTTTAGCAGGTAGTTTAGTTGGCTCAACTCAAACTGCAGATTTTGTCTCTCCTGTGATGGGCACCTACTAAAATCTTTCCTGAGTTTATTTATCCTTAGCTGGGCTACTTAGAATGTAATTCAGAGATCATCCAGACAGTAGGGTAGCATTTATATACACAGTGATGGGCTCTCTTTCTATGGCTCTCGCCCTTCTGAGATCTCCCCAGCCTTTACTTTCTTGCTGCTATAATTGCCTTGAGCTTGCCTCTCATTTCTTGTCCAGGAAGGCTGTATATTTCTCTCTCAGTATTAGCTGCCTTGCATGTCTCTGATTGGAGCCTGCCCTCAGGCAAAAATCTGTAAAATCAGGAAATAATACATAGTGATTTTTTTTTTCCTTCTCCCTGTCCACTCTACTGCAGCGTCTACCTGATTTTGTTCACTTCCCAGTGTCTTCAGATAATTATTTGATATATTTTGATTGGTATTTATAATTGTTATCTGTGGGAGAATTGATATGATAGGAACTATTCAGCCATTATAAGTGGAACCTCTGAATGATTTCTTTTAAAGCAAATAGGATTAGGTTACTCCCCTGATTGAAACCCATCTGGGTCATCCCATTGTACTTGGAATAAAAATCCAAAGTCTTTGCTTGATTTGCCCCACGTCCTATTTCTCTGTTCTCGTTTTACACAACTTTTCTACTTTCTTACTCCAGTCTGGTCTCACTGGACTCCTGTCAATTCTTGGCCATCTGAAGCTCTTCCCTACTGCAGAATCTTTGCATTTGTTACTCTCTTTCCTTGAAAATTGTTGGTTCTTTTTTTCTTCCTTTTTTCTTTTTTTATTACATCTCAGCTTAAGTTTCACCCTCAGGTCCCCCCTGAACCCTCTATGTAAAGTTAGTGTCCTTCTTACAGTAACCTATTTCCTTCAAACCATGAATCACTATCTCTAATTATTATATGTATTTGTTGACTGTCTGTCTTTCAGTATAATGTAATCTCCATGTGGACAGTTTACATCTGTCTTAAATGTTAGTGAATCCCCTTACTTACTATGAGCAGAGCAGGTGTTCAATTAACATTTATTGAATCTATAAAGAACCTTATCGATCCAGACTATGTTTGAATATTTGCCCATTTTCCACTCATAGGCAGAGCTTTGTGAGAGCAGTGACTTTCATTTATCTTGGTATCCTGAATTATTTGAATGATGCCTAACACAAGGTAGCCATCTATCACATTAGTTTCATGAATAAGTGAACTAAATAACAAACTGTAAAAATATACAAAGCTACTAACTAGTCATTTTCAGTCATGACTGACTAAACTACTTCGGCATTGAATCAGAATTTATCCACTTGCAAGTGAAGTTGTTCTATGCAAAACGAGAGTTAAAGTGGTAAAAAACAAGTTTGTATTTTCTTTCAGGAATGTTTGTTGTTCTTAGGAACTATTCATTATGAAAGCCCACAATCCTTTACAGCAGCATAAAATAAATTGTCTAGGTCGGGCTTTCTTCTTTCATTAGATGTTCATGAGAATTTTAAGGCTGGGGAAAATCAGGCAAAATGTTTTCACTTTGAGATAAGAAGACTAATTAAGTAAAGAGTTGGAATAGCTTAGATGAAAAAAGTGACATTACAAGTAAATACAAATAAAAAAAGGCAGTCGTGACAAATGAGGAACATTTCTCTGAGCCTAGTGATTTCTTTATCTGCAGAACACGGTAACAGATAGCCTCAAGACTGATACATAAAACTGATTTTAAAAGAGAAAACCCATCATGCAACACGGTAGCCTGGTCTTAGCAAAATCATCATAGAACTTAAAATTCTTAAACTCTAACTTTGCCTTCATGTGTTTTTCTTGTCTGTGAACTCTTTGCCAACAGTTTTAAAAGCAGTGTAGTTCTTTGTGTAATTTTACAAACAGTTGGTTATTTGTAATATTAAGTTATTAAACATTTTAGAGAGAGAGTTAGAAATGGTCTTGTCCACGATCAAGCCCTGAGCCAGAACTGAACTCAGGTCTTAGGATCCCTTGTGTGTGTTCTCTCTGCCATATCAAGGGTCAAAAACTCACATACCTGAAGGAGTCAGACAGCGTAAATGAATAAACAGACAAGACAAGTAAAAAATTTGTTTTTACTTCTGCAGAGAAATGTTTATTTTAATTCATACTACTCTAGCACTGAATTCCATGGTCCTTCCTTTGACAGAGATGGGCACAGAGAAATACATCTCTACTACTAGTAAAACATTCATGCAATCATAATGCTACATTGATGAAATCCAGTGTCTGTTGTTGGGAAATACTGGGGAGTAGCAGTACCTCTTACAGATTGAAGGGTGCAGGCCTGTCTCAAGGGATCGGTCACCACTCAGCTCCAGCTGACTCTTGCCATGGGGGAATATGGGTGGCTCAGTGTCTTCCGTTTACCAGTTCTTCAAAAGAAACCAAAATCTGGATTTCAAGTGAAATATCCAAATTTTAAAATATTGGCTCATTTTAAAAAACATATTCCCCAAATAAAATACATCTGTGGGCCAGATGCCACCTCATACTACCCATTTTTTAATTTTATTTCTGTGTTATACTGTACTGCATTTGTCTTTCTCCCAAGTTCCAAATACAGGTATCACCTTTATAATGGAAGGCCTGAAAATCCAGCCCAAGTTATATATTATAAGATGGCCTTTCCCTCTTGATCTAGACCTACAAGGCATCCTGAAGATCTGACTATTCAGCTCAGGATTCCTACCTATCCAAGTAATTCGTAGACTTTTCTCCCTCCTCTTACAGCTGCCTGCTCTCAGAGCTGAAATCTGAGAAGATGGAGGAAACAAGAAAATAGTCATAGAGGTAGATTAGCACTGTCTATGTATTTCTAAGGCAACCACTTGGCAAATACAGTCATTGTGGTTAAACTTGTTATTCCATTGGAAAACAAATAACCACTAATGGGACACTATGTTCTTCTATATTGTGCTAAATGCATTAGAGAATAAAACGTGCATAGAGAGATCAACCCTAGGAACAGGCACTCCAGGCTTTGGAAATGAGCGCTAAGTTATTTGACAAACAGGCTTGTTCTTTGCTCACCAAGGTAGGCCTTTCCCACCAGATGCTGTGAAAAACAAAAACAAACAAACAAAACGCAGCTGGCATTTGAAATCTTGTTCTCCCAACAAGTTTTTGATGGTACCCCCTTCTTTTGACTAATAGGTGTTATGAACTAAAAGCCCCCTATATACCAGACCTTCACAACAATCTTCTCTGCAAAGCATGTTTTATTATCCCATTTTACAGTCATAAGCGATGAGGCTCTGAGACGTCAAGTAGCTTTTCTTAGGCAGCACTGAATAGAAATATAGACCACAAATTGGAACCTAAGCCTGCCTGTTTCCTAAGCTCTTTTTTTTCCCACGAAGCCCCTGTTTTAAAATGTAGATTTTATTATTATTGAGGTATGATGAGGCGAACAGATCAGGAGATGGTTGTCACTGAAAGGATAGTTTGTTACAGTTCTTAAGAGGAGGGAGCCTGCCATGCCACGCAGGACGCAGGACCACGTGGGAAGCACCACAGTCGTCTCTACTTGTCTGGTACCTGGCCTTGGGATGATTAGAGCAGGGAGATAGTGGCGCATAGAGGAGATGGTAAAGAGGTGGGCTCTGGACTAGTTAGTTTGCATAAAAAGCATGCTCCCAGGTGAGCGGAGTCCTTTACTATCTCTAGGAATGGGCTAGCCCTGGGAGGGGCAGGTAGTCTCTCCAAGGTTAATAAGGCCCCAGATAGCAAAGCATCAGAAATACAGAAAATAAAAAGACACATTTCCTTTTCTTAGACTTAAAAATTCAGAATCACCCGTGCCTCTGAATTTCTTATATTCTGTAACTGGCTAGTCACTAAATGTGTTATACATATTTTTAAATGTGTCTTATTCATGCATTCACATGCGGGGGGCACTGTTGTTGGCACTGAGGAGTGGGAAATAATGAAGGTCTTCATTAAAAGAGCTTAGAGTGTAAAGTAAAAGACTGACTGTAAACTAACGATTGTAGAAGAACTTGACACATGCCACGACAGAGCAAGGACAGGGAGTATTTGTGCCTTGTGTTCCACTATCAGCCTCCGAGAGTGTCTGCATTTCCTGCTCTCTGCCTAGTCATGTCCCTCTCCTGCCTACCCTCCCAGGCTGATTTTCCTTGACTCCTCCTCATTTTCCTCCCCAGGTCAAAATAATTCCCTGTGGTCTCTAATCCGATAAAACTATAAACATTTACCTGATTTTCAAGATCCACTGTCTGCCTAACCCTCCTCGTTCATCCAATATTTCCACCACTTCATTTATTCTTTAACACACATATTAATTACCCTGTGACCAAATTGTGACCCACACAAATGTAAAGTGTGTGGTAAATGCTACCAAGAAGTCCATGGTCCTATGTGAGCACGAGGTGCGTCTCCATTATAGCTTGTGCTATAATGCTAACACAAGCTCCATTATAGCTTGTGTTGAATCCCACATGGATTCAACAGATATTTATTGAGCGTCTGACATGCCAAGCATGGGGCTTGACTAGTCTCCTTATGTCCATAATCGTATGTGTCTCTCCTTCATATCTCTGCTCTTCACTGCCTCCTCTCTGGCATGCCTTGTCTTTAGGCCTTTACTCCTCCAATCTCTGCCTGTTCTTGGACTCTCAGCTAAAGTCTCACCTCCCCTAATTATATAATAATTGCCAAGTTTTTGATCCCTTACTTTATGCTACTATGCTTTGTGTGTATTATATTTCTTTTTTGCCACTGTATTCCTGGAGGCTAGGCACAGTAGCCAATGCATTAGGCGTGCAGTAAATAAAATAAGTGCATCCATGCGTGTGCCACACGTGCTAAGTTCTGTGCTTCCTCCTGGAAACTCATTTAAATCTCCCTCCTTTGAACTCTGAAAGTGCTTCCCACAGAAATTAGCATCAAATCAAGAAATGCTTTACTGATACAAACTCTTTAAGGTCCGGAATATGTCTCATCGTAGTACCCCAAAGCTGAACCTGTAGGAAATACTCAAAACCAGCATGTTTTTTGTTTTTCCCATTGAAGTGACCAATTGCTTTGATATAATTTTGAAACATTATGCAGAAGCATACAAATGGAATGCAACAAACGATATTACACCTGGAAGTTTAGTAGACAGTATGGCTTAGTAGTTAAAAACAAGGACTTCAGATACAGAGAGACCTAGATCTGTCACTTACTCCCCTGTGACCCTGGGCAAGATTTTTCATCTCTTTTATTCCCGGTTTTCTCAACTTCATAGCGGACAGTGGTATCTTTCTCAGAGCAGCATCACAGGAATAAATGACATAATGCATGTAAAACACGTAGCTTTGTATTAATGTATAGGAAATTAGTCGGTAACTTGTAGGTGATAGTATTTACACTATTGTTAGCTTTAGGGTAGATACTCTCTACATCCTAGCAATCCTGTTTTAAAAGGAGGCTGGGGGAGGGGAAAGGAGGTTATTGAAGCTCAGAGCAGTTAAGTGACTTTCACAAAGTCACACAGTTAGTATCAGAGCCGGGATGCAAACCCAGCCACTGTGCCTCCAGAACAAATTCTCTTCCTCCTTTATGCAGCCCCAGCTCTCAGGAAACATGCTTAGAGAGACTGTCTCCGTGAGGCCAAAATAACCACTTGGTTCATTGTTTGAGTGAAAATAAATCTGTCAGAATGGTTGTTGTAGCATCCTAGAGATTCATATAAACATTGAGAAAATACAGAGATTATGTTCAGGAACCGAAACATAGTGTTGGGTGTGTTCTACCAAGCAGTGTAACAGCGTGGGGAGCATTTCTCTTCCTGATGCATGGTACATAATATTTCGTTCAGACCTACCAAGCGCATTAAGGAATAAAATCTTCAACATGGGATTTCAAATGAGAAGATGGTTGTCCCCAGAATGCAGACATTTCTGTCCTTGGAGAACTGTGTCCCAGTTTCTCATGTGTTACCTTTTCAATCAGTGGACATTCTCTTGACAGCTTTGGGACAACCCTTTTTTTTTTTTTTTAACGGAGACTCCCTCCTTGTAGTCTCTTTCATTGAACTTCTCCATTAGTAAGATAGAGTGAGTAATTCAAGGTCTGACATTGCCCTTGGGTAACAGCCTGGATCAAGAGGTGGAAATGGTATGAATCAGAGATTCATACTTAACACCCAGGTCCCCCACCATTTACCTGGAGTTACCCCTCCTTCTCACTCGTCTCCTCGCACCTCATTGTTGGACCTGATACTACCTGCTGCTACCAGTTCAATCTTGGGAGTTTCATTTCCTGGTACTCTTCTCTTTAAATGTCTTTGTTTTGTAAATCCAGGAGGCCAGCGCTAGGTTAGGCAAAGCTAGGTTTGCGAAAGAGCTGAGACACTCTCGCTGAGTTAGCATTTTACCATTCTTAGATCCTGTGTGGACAAAGAGTTGAAAGAAACAGACATTTTACTGTATCTTTTCCGGCTTCCACATAGATTAGAGCAACTATAAAATTGACCCACGTCTCTTGTTTTTCAGATAGACCACATGGTGCAGGGCCATGCTGCCTTCTCTGAACTACAAGCCAAGGCCACAGCCCGGTAGGTACCCCGCCTCCTACCACTTTCCACGCCTCACGGTTTTGAGGGTTTTCACTTTAGGCTGGTGTGTGATTTTCAGAGCCTACGGGCAATGAAAATGCCTGGCAGTGCTTGATTATAAGACAGTCATCCAGATGATCTAGAAAATACAGGTATTAATTTTTTAAATGATCTAAGAGAATTCAAAGAACCTAGAGATCCCCCAAAATATGCCAGGAACTGTGGATGAGAAACTCTGATGTAGTAGAAGGAACATGGACTTTTAGAGTCAACATTTCTTGGGTTCAAATCTGGCTTTCCTCATTACTTAGTGTGTGACCTTGGGCAAGTTATTCGACCTCTTTAAGCCTGTCTTTTCGTCTGTAAAACTGAGGGTAATAACTGATATGGAGTGATTTCCAGGATATATCCTTAAGTAATGAAAGTGGAGTACAAAGGACATGTTGACAGTGTGCTCCTTTTCGTGTAAACAGAAGGTGATATAAGAAAATATGTGTATTTTTACTCATTTTATGCAAAAAAAATATAGGAAGGTTAAACCGGAAACAGATTGGTTACCTATAGGAGGTAGGTAGGAATGGGATGGAAAGAATGGGGGAATGGGAACAGGGTAGTGGGGGGAATGACGCTTCTCTGAGTACATCTTTTTGTGTGACTTTAACTCTTAGAACCATGGTAATGTTTCATGTCCCCCTGAAAATAGATAGAAGGTAGATAGGTAGGTAGGTGGGTGGATACCAGGATATATGTATGTAGTGGGGGTGGGCAAAAATGAAATACGAGCAGTAAAAAATGAACCTACTGTATTAATAATGCATAACATAACTACATTAAAGGGAGTTTGGGAAAGAAAAGAACTAACCTAAGTAGTAACTTCGTGAAAGAATATTTCGACAGTATGCTGTATGGCTAAAGATAGCATGACTGTACACGAATATTATAATCTGATTTCCAAATCTGTTTTTCCGAGATGTATGGTTAGCTATTCTGAAAATCCTTTATGTGTACATTACAGTTGAGCAAAATAAACATATTGTGGTAATGACAGCCAGGTTTCTCACAAACAGGGTTTCTCACTCATATTCGTGTGTGAGTATACATACGTATATTCCCTAGCTCTCTCTGCTGAGATGGCCTAGAAACAATGACACCCTAGTAGGAATGTGCTCACCTGGTTTCTAAATGCCATTCTCCTTTTCTTCAATAAAAGTCATCAGTACTTCTCAGAAAAATGGTCAATTCCAGGGCTAGGGCAGAGAAGATACATGAACATTTTGTGATGCCAGAAAGTGAGGAAGTACTCAGAAAGGAGATGCGGAATATTCAGGAGCCAGTTTTAAGAATCTCAGTGGCCTAATCAGGGACAATTTAATCAACAGACTAAATAATGATAGTATAAAATAACCCCATGAGGCCATACTGATGTAAATAAATAATTAAAGACATAAATACATGGGAAAGAAAGGACAGATCTTCCTGTCCACTGTTACGACAATGTACTTAAAATTAATACATGTAGGAGAAATAATGGAAATAGAAAATCATCATTAGATAAACACACAGTAATAATTGTTGCAAGCAAGGGTCATCAGTGGATGCTAAAATTAGTGAGTGAAGATATGATGCAAAGCAGAATATTTGCATAGTCCCAAAGTATCTCACTACAAGATACTTAGTAATATAAAAGGGAAAATAAAAATTTCACAGTGGAACAATATATAAGGCAGACAACACCTTACCCTTACAAGCAATCAAAGCTAATAAGACAGGCAGTAAGATATATCAACCTCATGTATGTCTTTTATGATGCACTGAGGACACAACATCATGCCTGTAATGTTCTTTCCAAAAATACAGAACCTCAGTGTAAATATGAGGACACATCAGACAAACCCAAATTGAGGGATGGCCTACAAAATGATTAAGTAATTTGCTTCAAAAGGAGATTATGAAACTTAAAGAATTACCTTTGAACTGTCCCAATTTGGAGGAGTCTAAGGGGTGTATGACCATCGATTAAACCAAAAACAGTGTATGACCATCGATTAAATCCTGGACCAGAAAAAGAACATTCGTGAGGGAAAACTGTCAAAATTCAAAGACGTATGTAGATTCGTTAATAATATTGTATTTATGCTAATTTCTTAAATGAGGATAAGGGAAGTCTGTATTATTTTTGTAACTTTTCTGTAAATCTAAAATTATTTCAAAATGAAATCCATTTATTTTAAACTTTTTATGGTAATAAAGCTTAACTGGGCTTTTTCAGAAAGCAAGATAGTTTATAAACATTAGTAGAGAAACCCCAGGTGACTAGTAGATGGACAAAGCGAGACAGTCTAAGGTTGCGGTTAATATCATAGACTCCGGAGCCAAAGTGCCTGCTTCTCAGCTGCACCCCTTAGTAGCTGTGTGACCCGGGGCAGTTTACCTACCCTCTTTGTGCCTCACTGTAAAGGGAAGTGACAATAGTTAACACTTCGTAGGTTGTTACACAGAGTAACAGTTCAGTGTCAAGCTGTGATAGGTGTTCAGTTAATGACAGTGGCAGAGACAGAAGTAATAGTGACAGTTGTTGTAGTTCCTTATATGAGACATTTCCATCCCAGCAATGGGCTTACGTTACAGTGGAGGAGGCACACCGGCACAGAGCCGAGTGAAGTGTGTGCTGTGTTAGAACATAAGCAGCGTGCCGTCCGGGGTAGGAAGGAAGGCCCATCCTGGAACAGACAAGGGCTTCACAAGCTTTCCCTTCTAGGAATCTCTAGTTTCGATGCCAGTACCACTGAGAGGGATCACACCACCATAACCTCATCAACTAGCACTTTATTTGGCTTAGAGACCGTATAACCAAGAGCAGGGGTTCCTAACTTCAGATGATCAGTGAACCCCTTAATCGTATGCTGGTTTTGTTGATGATAATGCATGCATTTCTGTTAGGAGAAGGCATAACTCTCATCAGATTCTTGAAGGGCTCCAGCATTTAGAAGCCGCTATCCCAAAGCCAAGAGCACTGGATTTGGAGTCAGAGATCTAGATTTATACCCAGCTCCAACACGCATCATTATGTGAAACTCAGGGTCCTCATCAGAAGATGGGAGAAGAGTTATGAGCGAAGCAGCCCTGGATACGTCTAAGATCTCCTTTTGACTTTAGGAAGGGAATGTATTTGGCAAGGCTTTGTTAACTGTACTATGACAATAACTACTACAACTTCTGCTACTATTCCTGATGGTTGTAAAAGAGGAGGAAGTTTCGGCAGTGGTGGTTCTAGGGTTAAGCAGCAGATTTGGAACGTGTGGCAGAACAGCAACAACACTGGACTGGGAGTCAGGGGCCTTGCGTTCTTGTGTCAATTCTGCCATAAATGTCTTGGTGACTCAGTTTCTTCACTCATAAAATCTCAATAATACCACCCTGCTTAACTCATTTTACAGGTGTTATTGGGTGAAAGTAGATCATGAAAGTGCCAGTCTGAAGATCTTAAAGCTCAACACAAACCTGAGGGATAGTTAGACTTTGCAAGGAAATACTCAAAATTTCCAGAACTTTCTTCTCTAGATGAACCTCATGTGAGTAGTTTTTACTGAAAATAGGAAAGAAGGGTTTATGGATTAGCATGCAAACTCCGAGAAACAGCAGCATATCACAGCCATTTATAGAATTCCATCTTGGAGTCAGAACCGGATTTCAATCCCAACGCTTTGCATGTGCCAGTCGGCTTCCTACTTGTTGCCTCCCAGCTACTTCCCTGTATTTCTCCTCTTCAGAGCTGTGTCACCAGAGCACTGCTTGTACTCTTGGTCTCTAGTTCCTCACTTTGTACTCCTCCCTGGCCTGCTCCAGTTTGAATTCTGTCACCATCAGCGCCTGAAACATGTAACATGAAGGACCTCAGCGACCTCTGTTTGATAAGTCCTTACTCAGGACGTCTGTGTCCCAGTCCCCTCCCTTGAGCGCTCAGGAGCACGTCGCACCAACGACGACTTCTTCCTCTCCTCTATGACACTCACTTTTCTTGGCTTCCTTTCTGGAATGTCACTCTCTCCCAGTTTTTTGTTTTGTTTTCCTGTGTCTCGGAGTCCTCCCCGCTTTTGATCTCTTTTTCAAGCCCAGGGTCTTTTTTTGACCGTACCATGGAAGTTCATCACAGCTAGGTTCCCTCTTCTCTCTTTGCTTTCTCTTCCAAGAGATCCAATCTACACTCTTGGCTTTCATTTCTTTCTCTATTTTGAGGATTCTCAAACTTTATCTCCAACTCATCTAATTAGTATGTATTCAATAAATGTTGGTTCTCTTTCCTTTCACTTTCCTTCTATTGTCTTGCAAAGGACCGTGCATCTCTGTCTTCTCACATCCTTGAGTAGACTGTCCGAGGACTACGGGACCCAATGTGCTTCGGGTCTCAGAAGGAAGCAGACATCACTATTACTACAGTGAAGCTGGCTATTTGGAAAGGGCAACACATCCCACGGAATCAGAAACCATATGCCTGTTAGGGTGTGACTCGGAGCTCTGCAAATAGCAGTGCAGGCCACCCCTGTCTTCGGGCTTAAACTCAGCAAATCCTATTTGAAACTGTAGAAACGAGTGTTGATAAACAGATTTAGTATTTTATACTCTTGATTTACCATGATCCTTTTAGACAAGACATCGCTGAAGAGAACTGTCTTGTGAGCTTATAAATTAAGTAAACACTAACTGGATGTGTCCATGCATGTAACTGGCACCATAGTCTCTCTCTTTACGCGGCCAACAGCCAGATATGTCACTGCTTAGCCCGAGATCACCTTAACGTTGATTGTAATTTCGGCTCTATTCCTCTACACTAATTATTGTCGTATTCTCTTATAAAACCTGACTACCAATGGCTCAGGATGAGGTTCTGGTGTTGGCACGGTTTGGTGGGAAGATGCTGGCGTAATCTATAAGTACTGAATTCCAGGGTGTCAGCAGAGCCAAGTTTAAAGTCCATTCCTCCGACTGTCTGATGAGTGTCTTACAGGCATTTATGATATAAGAGTGGACAACGGTGGAAAAGAAGTCCCTGCTTTCATGGAAATTACACACACACATGTGCGTGTATGTATTATATGTGTTTATTTGTACGTGGCGGTGGGGGCTAGTGGAGAGAACACATGTACACACCAGGGATTGATAAGCATTCCAAAGAATGAGACAGAATGAGGGGCTTTGGGGTGATAGGTGGGAACCATTTCAGACAGGTAAGCCATCGTTGATGAGGTGACACTTGCGCAGGACTCTGAATAAAGAGTGGGAACAAGTCCTGGTCATATGGGGATCTTCAGACCCTCCAGTCTGAAAGAACAGCAAGGCCCAACGCCTTGTGCAGCCCCGGGGACATTGTAGAGGCTGACAGGGGACAGGGGAGGGTTGAAAGTTAGCCAAGGGCCACACCACGTGCGTTATTGTAGGTAACTGAAAGGACACTGGATTTTGTTCTAGTTTTCAGTTTTTGAGCAGGGGAAAGACGTGATCAGATTTACCTCTTAAAAGGATTAATTTGGCTACTCTGTGGATAGTAAACTAGATCATTGGTGGGGGTAGAGGGGCAGAATGGAAGATTATGGCCCCTGATCTCAGTGAGCTCAAAGTCCGCTGGAGGGGAAGAATGTACACAGAGAAGTCCTGCCTATTCTAAGTTACTTTTACAGAGGTCACGGCAAGCAGTTGTCATTTCGCGTTGTGATTCTTTTGGGTCCAGGTCCGTTACGATTATCAGCATGAAGTTCTCCTAATTCAAATTCTTTCAAACTGTCTTTCTTTTCTTCCGCTTTCCCTGGATTTTTCAGTTATTCCTTTGAGGATAATCAGTTTTTCTGGATCTGATGTATTCCTCAGACCTCTTTTGCTTCTGTGATTCTCATAATCCCTCTGAGGATCAATTTCTTAAAATGTGCTGGTCCCCTATACGCCAAATCTCACCATTAGGGGCTGTGTAAATCCCTGTGGAGCAAGGAAAGGAAAAAAAAGGACAAGAACATGTATTAAGAATTTTTATTGTCCCTGGCACTGTACTTAGTGATAGTTTTGTGTATATTATCTCATTTGATTCTAGAGGAGGAAATGAGTGTTACAGGGATCTCTCAGGCTCTACTTCTAACGATTGTTCTCACTTTCCATTCTGCTCTCGTGTTCTCAGATTGCTCCCTTGGCGTTTATGTCTTCCTCAACCTCGGTCCTTCATCTGACAACGGGGGCTGTCAGTCTAACAGCCAAGTATATATGTATATATGTAGTAGGCTCCCAGAGTTAGGGCATTCATAGAACCAGGGTGAAGATATTAACACCTCTCATCCCCCAGGCTATGCCAGGATAATCAGTAAATTCTTGATGGCTCGTGGATAGAAACGCTTGTTAAACAGGAATAAGCTAGGTATTATAATACCATTCTTTGGCTTCTGTTTTGCAAGGATAAGAAAGTGCTCAGGGCATCGGCGTCCTCTCAAGAAGACTGAGGGCTATGCTGACTTAGGAAATAAATTCTCAGCACCTGACACATTCGGGGGAGGGTGTCCAACATATTTGTTTCTTTTCCCTGCCCCCTTCTGAGGTGTACCTGGAATGTAGTGTCCATATGACTTCCGAGATCCACCCTTTGGAAGCCCCTATATACATTGAGATACAGAGGTATCAACAGCCCAGAAATTCCAGTTCTAATATCCTATATTAGATCCATATTTATTCATTTTACATTTCAGTAACTATGTGTTGAGCACCTGGTGGTAGGATGAATAAGATGTGGCTCGTTCCCAGAAGGAGTTCAGAGTCCACAGATGGATACTGGTAAAATGAAGAGTTAATTGTCCTACAGTGGAGGAACTATCATCCATCCATTCGATGTATACTCTTGAGTGGTGCTAGATGACAAGTTCTCTGCCAAATTCTGAATGTATCCTGGTGATGCTCTGCCTTCATGTAGCTTACGGTCAAAGAAGGTCATAGGCAGTTAACAAGTAAATGAACAAGTAAATAATTCTACAGTGACCATGCGTGATATGAAAGAAACAGAGTGCAGTGATAGAATGTCAAGGAAACCCCATTTAGGTAAGGTGGTCAGGGAAGCCCTGGCTAATGAAGGGACAGTGTAGATCTGAGGGATAAAAAAGAGCTAATCATGTGAAGAGCAGAAGGGAAAAACACTACAGGCTAAGGGCCTGACATATGTGAAAGCTTTGAAGAGAAGGCTGAGGAGCTGATATCAGGCCATAGACCATAGCGGGTGCGGTGAGGCTGCAGACGAGCCCAAGGCCTGGATCAACTAGGACCTTATATGCCAAGGTAAGGAACTGATTTTGTCCCGTGGACACTGGTTAGCCATTGCAGGGTTCTAGTAGGGAAATGATGTAGTCAGTTCTACTGCAGAACATTGCTTTATTCCCAAACCGGAGAGCACAGATTTTACTGTCAAAACCCCAACGTAGATGATCACCCACTCTTGAAGGTGCTTACAGATGTCAGGATCACTCCTTTGCTCTCGTAAGGCTGGGGTTGGAGAGGGAGGAAGAGAGCTGAGGCAGTTGTGTTCAGCGTAGATGACTATGTGGGCATGCGTAGTGAAAGGAACATCAGTCCAAGAATGGCCTGCACAAGGTGGTATCAAAGATGAGTTTGGAATGATGATTGACAGAGGCAGGTAAAGAAGGCAAGGAAGAGAATGCTGGGCAAGAGGGAGCAGAACAGGGAAACATTCAGAGGCGTATTACGAAAAGTAAAGGTAGTGTAGTGTGGTTATAGCATGGTGTGTTCAGGGGGCAGGAGTGAGGAGGAACGGATGACACGTTTGTAACACAGTGCCGTGTAGGGAGGGCTGGATAATGGGGAACGTCTTACATGCCAGGCAAGGAAGGTGTGTGTTCTCTGGAGCACAAAAGGGAGGCACCACTGAAGGGTTTAGGCAGGGGTGGGAATCATAATCAGAATTGTGTTTTAGAAGAATCACCCAGGAAGGAGTGCAGAAAACCTAGTTGGAGGGGGCAAGATTTCAGTAGGGGAGATAAGTTAGGAGGCCTAAGGTCTAATCCAGGCATTTGAAGGTGGCCTGAAAAAGTAGAAACAGTTGAACTGGAGAAAGGTCTGCTGGGTAGAGGAATATTTAAGGTGATAAATTGGAAGGTCCTGGTAAAAAATTAAATTTGGGAGCTGAAGGGGAGAGAGAGGAGTCAAAAATGACACTCACTCTGACTCGGCACCCCAAGTGGTTGCTTGAGCAAGGGCTTAAATGAGATTGGCTTTGATTAACCCAAGGGACACGGAAGAAAGAGTGAGTATACCAGGAAAGATGATGTGTGCCATATTATACATTTTTGTTGAGGTCCCTTTGGACAGCCAAGAGAGAGCACTGGGTGGATGGTGGATATTTGACCCAGAACTCATGAGAGAGAAATGAGCAGGAGAGAAGTGTATATATTTGGGAGTCCTTAGCCCTACATGATAACTGGAGCCATGAAAGGAGGATGGGATAAACCAACGTTATATAAAGAGTGAGAAGAGGAATAAGGATAGATCTCTGTGAGACTTCACATATTTAAGGAACAAGCAAAGGAAGAGAACCAACTAGAGAGGAAGTAGGAAAACCAAAAGAGTGTAGTGTCCTGGAACCAAGGGCAAGAGAACAAACGAGTAAGAAGCGGCCAAGGGATGCAAAATGTGGAAGAGAATTCAAGTAAAATAAAGGCAGAAAGTGGTCCACTGGAGTTAGCAATAAAGAGAGTACCATTCCTCACAGTGGGACCCGTTTCACTAGAATGGGGCAGGCAGAATACATATTGCAGTGGGTCGAGAAGTGAGGACCTGGAGACAAACAGTGTGGAAGCTTCTTTTCCAAGACTTTCTTATTCTTGGAAAGTGTACAAATATCTTCTGTTAGACCATGTATTCTGATTTTTGGTTTGAAAGTATGGTCACCATACTTCTGTGCAGCCTATGAATCCATAGAATTACATGATTTATGGAGAGGGAGCGGAGAGTAGAGATTCCAGGGTACTGTCTGTATTCAAGATTGTAAGCAATAAAGTCTTCAAAAAAAATCTTCCCTGACTCTCGAATTTTTTTAAAGCTGGAAATTAATTTCCTGTGATGGGAAAGGAGAGGGAACTATTTATCGATCATCTGTCATTTTACAGTGCTCAGGACTCTGCATTTAATCTTACTAGGAACCTATAAGGTAAGAGAGTTAGCTCTGATTTGCAAAAGAGTGAACTAGGTTTGGAGAAGTTTAGTGTACCTGATCACCCAACTAGGACGTGGTGAAGTCACTTTGTGATTGTTCAAACTATATTTTCTTCATTGTACTCCATCGGAGTATGACAGCAAGAATTTCTGCCTGTGAGACAGGATATATGAGCCTGGAGTTATGAGAGGGAGGGAGAATGATCTACTTGGAACAGTTAATATGTGATTCCTGAGCTGGAAGAGGGCAGACCGCCATTTGAGAAGGAATTGATAAAACATACAAAATGAATCAAAGTCAGAACCAAAAAAGGCATCATGCAAGGTTAAAATTATGTGAATAATGATGTGCATTCGTTATTTTAATGTTTTCCAAGTGCACTTCATTTTGAATGATACACTCAGATAGCACACATGGTAAGGTATAATTGAAAAAACGTGCAGGAGAATGGCTGCATTCAAAGAATAAACATACAGCTGCGAGGAGGTTAGGAGTCAAAGGGGTAAGCATATGCCCTGTCCCCCAGGGATCTCATTAGTGCACGAGTGACCATATATGTAGAGGCTAAATGAATCTCACTGTTTGCAAAGACCCACAGTAAATGAGACAATGACGAATCAATAGTAATTAGGCCTATAGGTTCTTATTGACCCAGATGTCTGAAACCAAATGCCCTGCTCTGAGATTCCATGAGAGTCAAATGAAAAGATTTATAGACATGCAATTCTTCAAAAAAAAAAAAAAATCCCTTTGCTCTAAGTGCAGTGATGCTATTCTGAAGAGGAATATTGCTAGAATTAGTGCAGACTCTTGACTTCTGGCTAGAAAGGATGTTCTCGTGGCTTTTGTTGTCAATGTGGTTTCTGCTGGCCCAGGAGCAGAGAGAGCTGGGAAGTAGAAAACCAGGATGTGATCAGATTCTACCCAGATAGATAGTTCTGGCCCCACCTTCCGTGGAAGCCTTGGAGGAGCCTTTTCCAATACCATCGTAGAATCATGCTAAAACAGAGTGTGAAGGTGGGGCTTTGAGAAATCATTTCTGCCCTGAAATACAGAAAACACAGGGCTTCAGAATCACACAGAGGAGCGTTTCCATTTGGACTCGGCCACGTGTCTTCTCCTCATGCATCCGCTCTGTAAAGGGATGCTAGCAGTGCTTACCTTACCAGGCGAAGGCCTGAGGCTCACTCAGCGAGCCACCGTGGATGACTTCGTGGTTGGTGAGCCTTTGCCCGACCACAGCGTCAACCTCCTAATGTGATCTAAGGTAGATTTTTGCTGATCGAAATGAGGTGTCACAGCAAAAAGATCGCCTGCCTTGCTTCCACCCACCATACATCACACACACACACACACACACACACACACACACGCATTCTCACATTGACACTCCTTCGTGCACGTATATAGAGCAGTTTTGCTTTTCTATCTTTTCTATATTGTAGTTCCACATAAAATTTTTATTTGATGAAGAGTTTGAAAACCATTGCTCTACTTGTTTCTAATTTAGAAAACTTTCAGGAAGTTCATGGGGTCCATAAGAATGCTTAGTGTCACAAAACTGGAGCTCGAAATCTCTGAGCTGTATCTCCTAAAACATTTTTAAAATGAACATAATAAATACCATCTTAGGTATGTTAGATATTAACCTCCATTGGACATTGATTACCTTTTTTTTTTCCCCTGCCATTATTCAAGCCACGTTTTTTAACCATTAACGCTATCATTCCAAGGACACCAGTGGGAAGTGGCATGAATGCCAACCTCTGATAAACCCACTTTCTTCAGAATTGTTGGTTCAGGACTTTGAAAAGGAAGCACCTTTAAAGAGGGAAAGTAAACCAACTCCAATCTTTGTGACACGTAGTGAAATTTAATTCTGTGGGGTAGGTATTGTTATACCCATTTTAATGTATGGGAAAACTGAAGTTCAGGAAGGTGAAGTCACTGGCCCATGTTACCCAGCTGGGACAGGTAGAACCGAGATAGCCCAGGACTGCCTTCACTCCCAAGCCCATCGTCTCCATCTCTTTCTCCCTCTCACCTGAGCATGTAAGGACTGAGAGAGAGAGTCAGATTCCCTCGTTCTATACATGAAGAAACTGAGGCTTAAAAAAAGGAGAAAGAACTAACACAATGTCATTTGGTAGGTTCGGGTTAGACATCAAGTCTCCTAATTCCTGATCCTAACAGCATTCCCTCCATTCTCTCACTTCCCTGAGCAAACGCCTGTCCTCAGTGTGGGAACTGAAATTTGTCTCCATTCGTCATCTCATCATTATTATTATAATTACGGATACTGATTTTAAAAAATCTTTCACATATGTACAGTATTGTACAGTTTACAGAACAGTGTATCTTCACATACATAATCCCCTTTGATCTTCACAATAACCGTATGAGGTAAGTTGGACAGGAATATGTATCTGGTTTTACAGATGCAAAAAAAGTGGTTCAGAAAGTTTGAATAACTTGTTCGTGGTTACACACCTACTAGGGGTAGAGCCATTCCTGGATCTGGTCTTCTGATTCCAAACCTTTTCATTTTCTGCTAGAACATACCATGTATATTAGGTGATAGTACAATGATTTGAAGAGCATGGCATACTGGTTTCTATGGGTTTGGGTAGTTTCTTTGCTGACGCTTTTGGGATTCTGCTTCCTTTCAGGATCTGATGTGGAAGTACAAATGGTTTCTTTCTGCAGAACAATTTGCTCCCTGACCCTACTCCCCTTTTAAAAACAAAATTCACTTCTCTTCCAGATGCCAGAGTGTATATGCATATTTGAACAGTCACCTGGATCTGATTAAGAAGGCTCAGCCTGTGGGTTTCCTCACTGTTGATTTACATGTTTGGCCGGATTTCCATGGCAACCGGTCTCCCTTAGCAGATCTGACACTAAAGGGCATGGTAAGTGACAGCCAGTCCTTGCACAAAGGTGAAGGCAGGCCAAAGAGTTAGAAAGTTTGGAAGAAGCAAAGTGAGGAGAAAGGAAAAGAGGAAAAATAAAGAAAACAGGCCAACAGCCGCTGGCTTCTTGCAGATGCATTGCCATTGTGAAGGCTCTAGCTGCTCTCCAAGATGACCTGCTGAAAGTTCTCATTGTTTCGGAGCCAACTTCGAAAGCATTAAAAGCAATATTTCTTACACTTAGCTACTGCCGTGTCTTTGTTCCGTGGAGTCATGAGCCCCTGCCTGTGTAATTTCCGTATTTACATCAGTATCAAGAGTCATGTTTTCCATTTCCATTCCCAGGCTGCCTTGTAAGCAAGTGTAAGCATTACCACCCATGGTCTTGCTTAGCACAGCCACACATCTGCCGAGGTTCTGTAAGTCAGGGTTATTCAGAGTCCATGCTAATATTATTAGGATTTCAGATGGAACTTTGGTAAAAGTAAAATCCAATTAATACACTTACATTGGTGGATAGATTCGGCTCTTAGTGACCTGTAGGGTCACTTCCAGTGCAGAGATTCTGAACCGTCCTGTCGGGGGCAGGATGAACTTGGTGGGAGAGCGAATAATAACCACCTAAGCTAAGATAGAATAGCTCAGTGGCCACGTGAGATTAAGTAGCTGAGAGTAGTATAGCCACTGAGAATCATGTCTGAGGTTGGACGAAGCATGCAAAAGCTAGAGAAGTGGAGTTACGCTTTAGTTCCAAGCCTAACTTCCAGGAGAGGCCACAAGTAAGATAACAAGGCATGGATGCAGATCAGGAAGATGTCAAAAAGTTGAGAAGCAGAGCGGGAGATAAATCAGGTGGGGAGCTCGGAGTGGAGGCTGGAAACAATGTCAGGTTTATGCATTGCGTGGCATTGGAGCAGCGCGATAGAACTGGTAGAACTCCAAGACTCAGAATTCTATGGTTTGTGGTGAATTGCACTGAGATGTTTTTAAATATTTTTATGACGCAAACAGGAAGACCTGATCTTTATTTTCATTACTTTGTTGGCATAATCAACTTCTGCTAATAAAAGGGAGTCGAGGTGAAAAGAAAAGGAAATAGAACATGGCAAAGGTTATGTATGTCTGGACTCCATGAAGTGTACCTACACAACAAATAATGAGCTTGGCCTCTTTTTTGGCCTGTGGAAGCACAAGGGGAATGTCTGGAGAGGGCCGTGTGGCCACAGGCTGCAGCTAGAAAGCTGTGCTTTCAGATAACTGACTCTCTGGGTGCAAATGCGTTAGGGGAAGAACACATTTTCTGTGGGTACAAAAATGAGTATCTTAATTAAAAGTAAATATCAGAAGCCAAATATATGAGACACTTAAAATGCTAAAGAAGTTAAGAAGCATGACCAGTTCATAAAATGACCCCAAAACAATTCGGGGTTGTGTAGTAAAATGGTGATGGGTCTGGAGTCCTTCCCTTGGGGGCCTTTCCTTGCCAACATCTGTCTCCCCAGTTTCAGCAGCAGGTGCCATGGCTCCCAGTGGCTTTTATCTATTTCTTAAAACCAAGCCTGACATCCACAGATTTTAGAATTAGTATCATAAGGATATTCTATTAAAGATAGCCCAAATGCAGCATGTGGAGTTCGTGCAGTATTTTTAACAATGCCTGCCTCATCAGAGTAAGTACTTAATCACCAAGGGAGATTTCTTGCGTGGAGAAATATGCCCAATTATATTAAAAAATCCTGATATGTTTACTTCTTTAAAAAGTTTCATTGTTTTGTAAACGTACCTCATATATCACCTGACATTTCTTAGCAATGCTTTTCCTTTGTAAATGTTCTTGTGTTAGGCTTACATTGGAATAACTGTTCCTCCATGAGTTTACATCACAGCACTGGAAAGAGAAAGTGACCTAGATAAGATAGAAGGAAGGAAATCCTGGGCTAAAAAATTTCCCTCAAATTTCTTTCCCTCAATCCATTTTTGGGTAACATCAAAACAATCATCCTAAAATCCATCTATTATCATGCTATCCTTTTGTCAGAACCTACAATGATTACTGCCTCTAGTACTCATTCAGTAAATATTTATTTGGTACCTACTATATGCCAAGCACTGCTATAGATGCAGTAAGGTACAAAAATTCCTACGTTCGTTGAGCATGTTTCAGGGAAGGGGAGGGAAGTGCTTGATAAAATGTACACATAGCAACTACAATTGTCGGGAGAACCCCAGTAGGGCAAGAACCATGTACGATTTATTCTTTTGGCTCCCAAAACATTTCTCTGGGCACATACTAAGTGTTTAGTATGTACTTATTGACAATTGATAGTCAACATGGGGATAATAACGAGATCATATATTCCTTTAGAAAAAATATGCATATGAGCAATTTGCTAATACTACATGGATTAGTTGCTACTCTGACTATCCATATAAGTATTGAATACCAGTATTAATGAGCAGGTAAATTAAGAGAAGAGGCTGCCATTTTTCCACAAGGATGAGTACATTTGTTCATCAGTTAATTAATTGTTTTAACAAGCACAGGCCCGGTTATAGGTCCTGGTGGTTATCAGAGTAAGTAGCCATAATTCCAGCCCTCAGGACTGTCACTGTCTTTGGGGGCAGACAACATATAAACAGGCAGCGGGGATACTGGCTCAAGTTCCAGGTGCCACTCAGTGTCCAGGGCTCCCTAGGTGCATAGAAGATGATTGCCCACCCTGGTCTCAGTGGTCAGGAAAGGCTTCAGAGAGAAGTGACATTGACCCTGAGTGAAATGAGCAAGAAGGTGTGGGGCCAGGGAAATCACAGTAAACACCGTGTTCTGGAGAGGAGGAGAGAGCATGGCGTGCGAATGGCTCTGATGTGGGCTCCTTGTATCGTTGTTGCCAGTGCTGCGTTGCATTTAGCATTTTGTCTTGGTAATAAGAAAAGAAAATATTTTCTCAGAGAACCTCTGGGCACTCCCTATGCTCCTTCGGCTTCAGCAGCGTTCCACTCTCTCTCTTCTTGACTCTTGCCTCAGTGACTGTTGTCTCTTACATTTGTTAGACATTCATTCATTCAGCAAGTGCTTATTAATCACTGACTATGAACACAAAGGAAAAAAATAACTGTACCTGTCCCAAATTCACATGAAAGTGAGGAAAATAATTATTGTGTATGTGCAAGTGCCTGTGTACGTAATCATTATACCGGGTGAACCCCGTAATAGAGACATCTATGCAAGCTGAAGGAGCTACTCAGTAAATATCTGACTTTGAATTGTTTTTGAAAGTGGCATTTGGCTGGCAAGCCCTCATACAACCTTTCTCTACTTCACTTGAAAATACCTATGAAGATGCAAAAAAATCATAAAACCATGCTGACCTTGACAATTAAGATGACATTCAACTAGGAAAACTGCAATTTAAAAAAAAATTATTAAATTTATTGGTGTGACATTGGTTAGTAAAATTATATAGGTTTCAAGTATACGATTCTATAATACATCATCTACATATCACATTGCGTGTTCACCACCCAGAGTCAGTTCTCCTTCCATCACCATATATTTGATCCCCTTTATCCTCTTCTACCACCCCCTCCCCCTTACCCTCTGGTAACCACTAAACTGTTGTCTGTGTCTGAGTTTTTGTTTGTTTGGCTCGTTAGTTTGTTGCTTTTAGTTTTATATCCCACATGTGAGTGAAGTCATATGGTTCTCGACTATTTTCTGTCCGACTTATTTCACTCAGCATGATAATCTTAAGATCCATCCATGTTGTCACAAATGGCACTATTTCATCTTTTCTTATGGCTGAATAATATTCCGTTGTACGTAAGTACCACATCTTCTTCATCTAATCATCTATCGAAGGACACTTTGATTGTTTCCATGTCTTGGCCAGCATGAATGATGTTACAGAACATAGGGGTACATATATCTTTACAGATAAATGTTTACAGATTTTTTTGGTAGATACCCAGGGGAGGGATTGCTGGGTCGTATAGTAATTCTATTCGTAATTTTTTGAGGACCCTCCATTCTGTATTCCATAGTGGCTGTACCAATTTACATTCCCATCAACAGTGTATGAGGGGTCCTTTTTCTCTACAACCTCTTCAACCCCGAATTGACATTCTCAGAGAGAATCTGGAAAGATTTTTCAGAAGCTAAAAGACTAAAGGTAACTTGTTTGATAAACATAATATATGGCATACGAACAAAGTAAACCACTAGCCTTGGGAGAATTTGGACATCTCCACCTTCGTCTCCCTCACTTAAAAATGCAAGGCCCCTTTAAGGCTAAAAACAGAACAGTCATCCCTCTACTCTGCTGCTGTGGTTAGGGTTTTTTGTTTTGTTTTGTTTTTTGAAAGCAGCCAGTGAGTTGAATTTCCCAGAACTCCAACACAACCCAAATCTTATCTTCCCTTTCAGTTGAGTCCATTAAAAAACTGCCAACCTGAGAAACCAACTGGGTGGGAATTCTGATGTAGGATGAATGGTGATGCCCTGCCTTCTAAAGATCCTGAGTAAAACTCTGTAAGGGAGCAGAGACCCTGAGGAAAACACGGTGAATTTGGAGGAGGGCTGTAGTTTTGAATGTCTACTGTCTGTTCTAGGGTTAGAAAGCCGGGCAGTGGTAACCTACCTCCAGCCAACACATCTACACAAAATAAAACCTGCTGGCCTTTGGGAGTTGACAACTAGCTATACATCTGAAGAGGCAAACCCAAGCTACAGTGAGTGGGACTGGGAATAAGTCATGTAGACTGTATGCGGGAAACACTTCATGTGTACAGCTCTAGTTAGAATGAATTAAAAATAATAATAAAGTGAGTCCATTAGGAAAAACATGTTGCATACAAAGAAAAAGAAATACCATTTGAACACTTAGGGAAAGGCCTCTGTAAAGATTATTTACTACTGAAACGAAAAGAAAATATTAAAAATGTCTTGGCATATTCAATGGGATTTTTTTTTAAGGCACAGCTCTATGAAATACGGTAGAAACTTACTAGGAAAAAACGAGTTCAGAAGAAAAGACAATGGAATGACCAAAAAAAAAAAAAAAAGGAAATGTTAAAGACAGCCAAAAATACAATAGCAGAATTAAAACCTGCATTGAAGGCAATAAAAAAAAAAAGAAACGTAACTTTTACTGAAGAAAGTAAGATTAGAGCTGTCATAAGATGTAGCCTGTATTTTAAATTTATTAGGAAAAGCATTTTGAGGGTGGGAGCTATAGATCATTTACTTTTTAAATTCCAACAGAGCCTAGGTCAGAGATAGGCACTGAAGAATTGCCTTATGGCTAAGCAATTATCTTCATCTTTGTTTGCTGAGTGAGGAATGAATGTACAGTGACCTGCCCAGGGTCATGAAGCCAAGAAATGGCAGAGCTTCAATAAAAATATGAATCCTGACTTTTAGGATTCCCATTGCCATGAGGCTGCCTTAACTTACAACTCTGGACTTTGAAAAGAGCACTGAGGACTATAAAAAAGAAGTCCAACAGCTACATCATGCGCGGCTTGATACTGACCCACACTCCTCACCCTGGTCCTCTCGCGCCTGTTCTGACCACCAGCCTTCTCACTCTTTCTCCAGTTTTTATCCTTACGCCGGTCCTTGGAAACCTCTGCCCTTGTCTCTTCTCAGTGGTGGTTCTAGTTTCCTTCCCACCCTCACTGACTCAGATTTCAAAAGTAATTGCTACTCCTGGTTTGACCTGGCTCTAAACCCTTCCACTTGAGGTGCCTGCCCTCATGAGCAGGAACAGGGCACCCAGGCATCCTTCCGTTATGCTTAATAGAATCATTTTCTTTTATTCTGGTAACAGTTGGCTTCCTGCCAGGTGACTAAATGTTGTATTTTTTCCTTTGGTGCTGCAGTATCGACCTACAGCACTGGACTACATAGAGATGGAGGCTAAAGGGTAGGCAACTTAATAGTATGCCTGGACCAAGTGCTCACTTATGTGAATAGTCTCCTTTCCACTTGATAAATGAGGCATGGCGAGGTAAGGGCTGCGCATGCGATATTTAAACGAAGCAGGAGCTTGGGTAATAGCCATCAATCATTGTCAAAATACTCTAGTGAGTCTAGGTTCTTTAAAACTAAACCAAAACAAAACTGCTTACTTTTAAAGTACAGAAACATGACATGGTCACACATAAAGATAGATGAAGCTAAATTTTCACAATCAGGAATGGTTGCATGTCTTACATTGTGTGTGAGTGTGTGTGTGTGTGTGTGTGTGTGTGTGTGTGTGTGTGTGTATTTTGAATGGTTGATTGGATAGTTTTTACCCCTGTGAGATGGTAAAGAGAGCCCAGGTTTTGCAGTTAGACCTGTATTTGCATCCTGGCTTGAAAATGTATCCGTTGTGTGACCTTTGAGGTGAGCTGGGTGAGGTCTGTCTGCTCCTCAGTATGCAGGAAGGGCACAGGCTTCTTGCAGCATCATCGTCAGAATCAAACGGCGAGACTGTCACTACACAGACACCAACAGCAAATGCGTTGGAATCTATGGCTCCTTCTTAGCGGTTCTTACTTGCATGTTTACAAGCTGGCCAGCTGGAGTCTAAGAGTCTCCTTTGAATCCTGAGAGCCTGTCACAAGCCATCCACCTTCGTCTGACTGGACTCATCAGCCATGGAAGTTACAACCACAACCAGCTAGAGACACTGCACACTCAGTCTATCACAGAGCAAAGTTTCATACAGCTGTAGAGGTTAAGTCTCTGTATTTAAGGCTTTGGCCCTCAATTTCCTCATCAACACAATAGGAAACTCAAATTTGGTGATTCAAAACAGCCAGCGCTGTAGGAATTTTGAAAGAGTCCTTTCTTCCTTATGTATATAACCAGTTTTTATTCTGAAATTAATATGGCCTCCTCTTTTTGATTTTTTTTTTAAAAAAAATTATTTTCTGAAATACCCACTTGAATAATTAAATTAATTCGGAGATATATCATGCCATGAGCACAACACACCAAGTTCACTATTGGTGGAAACGTGTTTTCTGTGCTTTTTCCAAGCACAGTACTCCCCAGAACAAAAAGTTACTTTCTGGTTCTTTGAAGAGCTGTGATTTCTAACGTAAGGCCATATGCTGGAGAGCATATGTAAGGTTGACTGCTGGAGAGGTTGAATGCTGCTCCAACAGCTCGTCAAAGCAAGCACAGAGCCTGTGTGCATGTGGAAAACTGGGAGAGTGTCAGGAAAGAAGCGTTACAAGACCTTAGCCAGTTCCCAGAGGATTGACTCGTAGCTGAGATGGGCATCACTAAACAGAGTCAGATGTGGATGGAGTCAGCAACTCAGATGAGTATTTGCAAGAGCTTAGTAGAAACCAGAGGTTGTTTCCTTGTGGCTTCCTCTGATGGGGTGACGGATGATGGAGCTGGACGTTCATGGGCAAATTAAAGTAGCTTTTGAGTGATATGTTTATAAGCCTTGGAAATACGTGGGCTCTTTGACATAAATTTGTTGTTTTTGTTACGATTTAATGCAGTTTTATTTAACTGTTTTTTCACATATTGTTTTTTGCCTGTGAAAAATAGAATCCTATAACAAAGCTTAATATCCTCAGTATCATTTAACTGGTTCTCTGATGATGATGATGTGTTTTTTTATTGAAGCAACTAATTTAGCAGCTAGTATTTTAATTTATAATAGGTACCATTTTTTCAGGGACCACAATGTGCCAGATACTTTAAATGCATCATCACCAGTTTTCATATTAACCCTGCAAGACAGTGTTGTTGCCCCCATTTAAAATAATGGAGAAACTGAGGCTGAGAGAGTCTAAGTTATTTACCGAAAGGAGAAAAGACCAGAAGTGGTCCTAGAACCTAGTCAGCTCAAACAAGGGTGACTGATATTCTTTGGGAGAAAAAAAAAAATTTTTTTTCTTTTAAAGATCTTTGTGTTTTCATAGTCCTTCTGCTCTGTTTTCAATGTGTCTGCCACATTTCTCACTCGTTTTACTGACTTTTTAAATTATATCACAGAAGTAGACTTTTCTTTCTTCGTACGTTCTATCTTCTCTGTATACACTAAACAACAAGTAAAACTGGGGGAGGAGGTAGGTTATGGACAGGAGTTCTTCCCAGGGTAGTGCATGATGATGAGTGAATCGGGTAGAAGCCTGCTAAGAAGGCCCAACAGATAAATAATGGGAAAGGACTCAGGCCAGAGGACCCAGGATGGGATCCAAGTCGGTATATAAATCCAAGACAGGATTGGATGAGAGCACGTGGGGGCCAGGACAGTTTACCAGAACAGCTTTGGGATACTGGTACATGACGTATTAAAATCACTTAGATTTAGAGCATCAAAAGCAGAGCAGACCAAGGTGTGAAGTGCTTGGGATATCTGGGAAACAGCGAATGGACTCGTGTTGTGTGGTGTAGAGTTCACCAACAGTATAAGGTGGTGAGGGAGAATGTCAGCCTGTCATCTACTCATTGTGTGTGTGTATTAGTTGTCTGTTGCTGCTGTAATAAATTACCACGAACTTAGAGACTTATTTTCTCCCAGTTGTGTAGATCAGAAGCCCAGGCTGGCTTAGCAGGTTTCTCTGTTCCAGTTTTCACAAGACTAGAACCAAGGGCTCTTCCATCAGCAAGCTCTGGGAATAATCTACTACCAAACTCATTCAAATTGTTGGCCAAGTTAAGCTCCCTGCAGGTGTAGGACTGAGGGCCCTGTGACTGGATGACTGTCAGGCGGGGTCCTCAGCTTCTAGAGGCCACTCCCATTCGGTTCCTTGTCCCCTTCCTCCACCTTCAAGGCCAGCAATGGCCGTCAAGTCCTTCTCATGCTTTGAATCTTTCTGATTTCCATTTCTGCCTCATTTCTTTTGCCTCCT
Source organism: Rhinolophus ferrumequinum (assembly GCF_004115265.2). Taxonomy (NCBI): domain Eukaryota; kingdom Metazoa; phylum Chordata; class Mammalia; order Chiroptera; family Rhinolophidae; genus Rhinolophus; species Rhinolophus ferrumequinum. The sequence continues at coordinate 43,271,389 of NC_046292.1, forward strand.
TCTTCTACCATATCTCTGGACTAACTTCTGCCTGCCTTTTCTGCTTTTAAGAGCGCATGAATTACATGGCGCCCAACTGGAAAATCCAGGATAATCTCCATATTTTAAGGTCAGTTGGCTAGTAACTAGTTCCATCTGCAAAGTCCCTTTAGAGCAATGCCTAGATTAGTGTTTGATTGAGTAACCAGGAGATGGGAATCTTGGGGGGACAGCTCTAGAATTGTGCCTATCACGTTGTGTTAACACATGTATCTGCATTTTCCAAATCTGGGTGCATTTTAGGCAATGCCAAGTGTCAGCTTCGATTCCTGATGCTTACCGAAAGGAAACCTCTACCTGTTGTCTGGGAGATTTGTCTCGTTTCTCTTCCAGGCTGTTGATTACTTCAGTCCTCTTCTCCAATCTCCGTCCTCTCTTCAGACGTTTTCTATAAATCTTTCTCTGATCCTCCTCATTTCCTCACTGTCTGTCCATCACCTCCATCTTCATTATTGACTGAGCAAACAGAGCATTTTTCCTGTGCCTTTTGTGTTCTGAAAAACTCTCAACCAATTCCCCTGAGCCATGGATGCCCCGTCAAGTTCTGATGACTCTAGATAAATCTCAAGACAGGGAATCATGTTTCTGTTTTTTGTAATTTTTAGAGACCCCTTGAGAATCTATTTCTAAGTCCCCCCTCCTTTTTTTCTTATAATCACTTCAATTCCTTTAACAACTAAGATGGAAGAAAAACTTAGCTAACTATATTACTAACACATTTTTTAATCTCAACTATTTTAGGGCTTATGAACCTATAATTCACAATGCCAAGATTTAGGACAATTATTTCCACACTTTATTGTGCATCCAGACCTTGCTGAAATTGCAAATTGCTAGGCCCATGACAAAGGTTCAGTAAATCTGGACTTGGATCTCAGGAAATCTGTATTCACCTGGGATCCCGGAAAAGAGTTAAGACATGTGCCCAAGTTCTCACGGCTACTAAGTGGCAGCAAGATTTAAGCTGAAGTGCACGGTGAAGTTCATCTGTCTTTCCTATTCCCAGGGTAAATGGACGTGTGTAGGTTGATAAGGACTAAGAGTTCTCCAGAGTTTTTGCAAGTGAATTCCCCACTTGCAAAATCCCTGAGCTTATCAGGGACACACTGCTTGTCCATACTCCTTGGTGTCCATACCTTTAACATCATGATGCTGGTGGTCAACATATATTTTGCCGTGGACAGCCACTAGTCTTCAGTGGTCCTCGTTAAGACCCTGTGGTACCCATAGCGTGTTGAAGCGATGCTTTATTGCTGTATTCCAGTTAGTGAATAGGATTGAGCCCTTGATGCATTCAAGAGAAAGAGAAAGTACATTTACTAAGAGAAAGGGAAAGAGAATGACCATTTTTAAGTGCCACCTATGCACACTTAGTTGGCATCACAAGTGGCTAGCTCTTGTAAACTCAGTACAGCTTGCTGGAAAAGTAAGGCACTTTGAAAATGATGTTTAATCTTCACACAGATACCTTAAGGTATTATTTATTATTCCTACTTTACAAATGAAAAAAGCTGAAGTTACAAAACTCACACTTTTGTGCAGCCAGTTAGGGGAAATGGCAAGATTTAAACCCAGGTGTCTTATTCCAAAGTTCATCACCTTTCCATTTACCTACACTCCTAAGCTCAAAAATCCTATAATGATTTTACATAAGTGTTTTATAACCATTATCTAGGATGTTGAAATAGTCGATTGCAGTTCGCATCTCATTGGCCACCATGTGCAGCTTTCACACATCTCTAAATATTAATTAGAAGTGTTTTCTCTTACGGTTCTCCTCATTACACAATAGGCAAAATAAATAAAGTGTGCTTACCATAGCAACTGCCCCATGGGGCTTCCCCACACATTTCACTGTCTTGCCCGAACAGTCGAAATAGGCACATGAGCATATATAAACGCATTCCTTCCACTTGCGTTTCCTTCCCACTTCCTCTTAATAATGGAACCATTCAGCCTTCAGCCAGGGGTATCAGCTCATCTGTCCTATCCCAGCTTTCTCACTGGCTCTAAAGCTATACCTCCCCCAGGACATCCCTGGCACTCCCAGGGCACTGCTGCCACCCCCCTACCAAGACAGCTCCCTAAAGGCCCTTTGTAGCCTCCTGAGTGGTCCACGTGGCAGGCATCCCTTAGAAAGTTCCATCTTGGGCTGGCGGTCATTTGACTTTTGCCAAGGCAGGGTTTCAGTCCCTGGTGTTTGAGGGAATCAAATGGACTTAATGATCATCGGTCCTGCTCATGTCTCCATCTACATATCCGGTGAGATGTCAAGGAAGCAGGAACCCCTGACTGAAGTAACATCACACTTCAGAGAGAAGTGTCTTTCACTGAGTCTCATTTCAACTCTATGACGCTGGTGCGAGTGGTGAGGAAATGTTGGGAATGGCTATGGGAGAACTGTGCTTGCTGAGTCCCTTCTGTACTGAGTAACTTCTTCCCAGGAAAAGCTTTCTCTCCCTTGAAGGACAGGTATGTTTTACTTATGGGGGGAGAGGAGGAGAAGCTACGTCACCCGTCATGTGTCCTTTTCTTCCGTAGCTGCTAACAAGCTCGAGTTCAATTTAGTGCTCATTTACATTGATCATCTCATTCTCAGTTTCTGGAGAAAAGAAACCACCTTCTCTTTTCTGCCCTATGATTTCTGAGCTCTGGAAATTTAGAGAAGGATCCATACTATCTTTTTGCTTGACGACCAGTTCTTTTTGGAAGTTCTTATGAATATTTGCAAATTATTTCCTCAGGAGATTAAGAAAGCTAAATCTAGTGATACCACAGCCCCTTTTCTCTTACGGGTTCTTACTAATTGAGAAAGATATCAGAACCAGTTACATTATCGGTGTTACTATAAAGGGCACTGGGGCTCCTAATCAATTAATAGGAGAGGGTATCTTATATACGAAGTCAAATTCCTCCCTCAATCCCATCACAGCTTATCTACATCTGTTGTTTAGTACCAACCTGTAGGGAGATGTGGGTGTGCCAAGCAGATACATGCCCAGTCACACACAGGATCGTGGCTTGATTCACATCACATTGATGATCCTGGAGGGGAAGCCAGAGGTGGCCTGGCTCTGGAGGAGAATGCTAAGCCATGCCCAGTTGGCTTTCCCAGTAGACCAACAGCAGAGATGCTACTGAGGCCAGGCCAGTACAGGAGAGAGAGAGAGAGAGAGAGAGAGAGAGAGAGAGAGAGAGAGAGCGCGCATTCGTGACTTGTGATACTGCTGGTTGCTCACACCAAGATATTCGGCTGAGGGGGCATATGACATGGCTGAAATACTGTCTGCTCTGCTCCTTTTTATAATTCATTCTCCCAGATGGCATGTCTTATATATTTAATCCACCTGAAAGTGGCAACCTTTTCTACTTCTCACAAAGGCTCCGTAGGAGCTACAGGGACTACTTTTGCCCCATTCTCATATAAGCCACTTCTCTGACGAGGAAGGGTAAGTGTGGAGCTTGGGGGTAGGTACTGGGACATACAGCAAATGGCTCCTCACCTCCATGAATATATGAGGAGCTGAGGTAGTAAATACTGTGCTCTCATAATTAAATCATTTGACAGAGAAGGATAGGGTGTTAGGAGAGAGTGGTATACAAAAGGAAAAAGGAGTGCTGAGTTTATGGTGAATAACACAGGTAAAGTCTGTCAGGACACCTAAGTGCTGGTTTCCATTCTTGTGTTCCTTGAGGCAAATTATTTTCTCAGGGAGGGTATGAAATGAACTTCTGTATTGGCAGCATTGTTCATGTTCTCTTCTAGTTCCAGCATGCTTCCTGTATGTTTAGGTCTCTGGGGAGTTTTATGAGAGCTGTTCCTTCATCGAGGTATTGGTTTGGGGGGATGCATCCCCAAAGTTCCTCTCTGGTCTCCTATTCAAACCTTCCGCATTCCTGTGTGTTAAAATCAAAGCCATTGTTCTCCTCTAGTTGCTCAGTTGTTTGCCAAGGAAAACTATCAGCAGGTAGCTCTACCGAATTCTGGTATCCCCTTATCAACAGACTTAGATAAGTATCCAGAATAGCTGGGACAGGGGATGCTAAGTGAGGCGGGGCAAGCACAGGCGCTAGAGAAGTGAGCAGGGTGGGCCCAGGAAGAAGCACGTAGAAGTGAAGGCATTTCTGCTTCAAAACGAGGGCAATGAGGAGAAACTTTAACACAGAGTACCATGACCAAATTTGCATTTGAGAACAATCACTAACTCCATTGTAGAGAGGAGCACCATTAGAAATGGAGATTTGCTCGGCTAATTCAGCAATCAGGAAGGACACAATGGTGGCCTGGTTAGTTAAGGAAATAAGAGACAGTGAGGATGAAGATAAGGGGATGGATTCAAAAGAGATTTTTTGAGATCAAATATACACAATTTGGAGACTGGCTAAATATGGGAATGGAAAGAGATGTCAAGAAAGGGTGCTCCCGGGTTTCTGGTTTGGGCAATGGAATGGTATCGGTACCCTGCCAACAGGCCAATACTGGCCCCTTAATCATGGCTGGGGAATCTGGAGAGAGCAATAAATGGGGCTGGAGAGATGAAGGAAAGGGAACTGGGTAGACCACTCAGCTCCCCTTTTATAACGCAGGCTGCATGTCGCTTCCTCATTGAACTCAGGACCACACACACGGTAGGCTCCGAGAAATGTATGTTATGTGAAGGAATTTTTGTAATGTGAGAATATAAAGTGAACTCCAGTATTGATGCCCACAAACTTCGGACTAGGGTTGACAAAACCAGCAGTCTTAACCCTCTGGCAATGTCCCAAGAGAACACCTTAATAAATGGGAAATGTGAAGGTGGGTCTGTGAACAAGTTTTGAAGTTACCCAAATCCATCATCCTGTTCAGTTCTGGAATCTCTCAGAGACTGCCGTACTCCATATAAGCATGTGGTTCCGATTGACTTTAATGGGATTCCCTCGCAAACCACAGATTCTAAATTATCCCATAGTAGGTATAACATTTATAGGAGGCATATTATTTTACCCCAAATACCCTCTAGATGCTGTTACACTGAATTCTGACAGTAGCAGAACTCAGAATAAGAACATCTTTTACTAGAATGCTACTGCTACATGTTGAATTTGGTAAGCCAACGATATTTGTAATAAAAGAACATTTTTTTAAAGAAGAAGAAAGAAATATAATTCCATGCTAAGAAATATCAAATACAATCTTTCCACAGTATTTGTTTTGTTTTGTTTTTGTTTAATTCAATGCAAGGCATTTCTTTTATGAAGGGATAGTTTTTCCCAGGTCTGGAGATTAGATTAAACAATTTAGTAGTCATTTCACATTCAGCTCACAAAAAGGGGATTTGCATATGAACTTGTGTCGGCAAGAAAAAACACATCTGAACGTGTTTCATGGGAACTAACTCTGACCATGGCAGCTCCTTTCGGACCTCATCTTCTTCTCTTGTTTTCATCCCTGCAGGTCACTGGATTGAAACTGTCTCAGGATCTTGATGATCTTGCCATTCTCTACCTGGCCACAGTTCAAGCCATTGCTGTAAGACATTTTAATTCCATTTTTAAAGAGACTTAGAGTATCAATAAACTTTAGACCACATGCTCCCCAAGATGCTATATGCTTTTGTGACAGAGATTCTCAATTAAAAGGAAATTTACCAAAAAGAGATGCATGTCTGTCCAGAAGGAAATCGTGATGGTTTTTACCTGCTTTATTAATAACCTCAAATAGCTAAAAAAACTGAAAAGCGTTAAAGTCTTTGAACGTCATACTTGGCATTTATCTTATTTGTCTGCTAAGTTCAATTAAATAGAAGCAAGCAAACAGATGCCATATTGAGTGAGAGAAACCAGAATTAAGAATGTCCAAATTTATAAAATGCATGATACTGTTCTTCACGCACACACACACACACACACAAAATTGTTAATAAGGTTTTTTTGTTTGTTTTTTTTAAAATAGTAAGCTTCCTTAGAACATGAAAATATTTTTAGATAACTAGGTGCTTGAATGAGCAGTTTGAATGGTTAGGGAAGGAGAAAAGGAAGAATTTAAATCTAAAGTGTTAGGAACTCCTAAACTAAAGATCAGTCAAAAATGAAAACAAAATCCTAGAGACTCAAACATGATTGTCTAAGGAATCTTCTTCTCTAGAAGTGATCCATGAGTGGGCTGCAAGAGGGTTCTAAACCCTGAACTCATTCATGAAAGATTATATGTGTGCACACGTCAGGAAGTGTATTTGTAGGGATTGGGTCATGGCTTTCAGGGTCTCACAGGTGGTAGGAACCCCGTAATCACAGTTGATCCAGTGAGACTTAGCCACTCTGGAAAGAAAATAAGGACCAACAGAAAGGAAAAATCAATTCACTAAATTCGGATTCAGAATTCATTTTCAGAAAAATGCCTATAGACAAATTTTTTTCTTAATGCTATGAACATATTTATATGCTATTCAATTATTCTGTTCCTTCATACCTCTTTCATAACTTCCGTGCTTCAAATAATAGAACTACATGCATTTTTCCATATATCCATATCACCAACAAAAATGCTTTTCTGATGTTCAGATTTGTCCAGGTGCCATGTGCATATGATAAGAGAAGAGAACTTCCCAACCACTAAAGGAACATAACGGTCTTTAAAGCAACTACGTACGAGTATGGAATCAGCTAACTTCATTAGATTAAACCGTCCTTTTGGTTAATAGACCAGTTTGACTGTATTTTTCTGAGGCAACTGTCGTATTGATTTAATAGCTTGGCCAGTTCAGTGAAATCAATCAGTCTGCTTTGTTTATGGGGATTTGGTCCAAAACAAGCAATTCTGACCTCAATCAAAATGAAGGGAATGATTAGTAAGATGGAATGAAGGACAAAACTGTGCATCAGTAGTAAAAATAATTATTTAGTGATCTTGCTTTATAGTAATAATGATGATAATGATAATAATACACTTTTAGGCGATTATGTGCTAGGCACTGTGCTAAATATTGTCCACACATTATCTGACTTAACCTTACAAGGTAGGGATGACAATCCCTGTTCCACAGACTAGAAACCTAAGGCTCAATGAGGTTAATGGCTCAGTTTCATACAGCTAGTAAGGGGCAGAGCCTGGATTTATACAATAAAAGTAGATACATGGTATATTGAGGGACTTTTATTTCTGATTCGTTAATGTTACTGTATGAAAGTCTTAACAGTAGAATAAATCACTTGCGTTGAAATGAGTACTCCCGGAAAATCAGAGCTGTCTCATCTTTCTGAGTCCATGCGAATGAAGAAGGTAACTGCACAGGATGGGCCAAGGGATAATGCCATGGTGACGGTGACTGTTTTCTCTCATTGACACTCACTGTCTGTGCCAGGCACCAAACACAGTGCCTTACCCACCTGTGGCTTAAGAGAGTAATCTGTAAGTGGTGAGACTGTTCTCATTTTACAGACAGAGGGGAAAAAACCACTTACCAAGGTCAAAACAGCTGATATGTGGCAGAGTCGGTATTTGAACCTCTCTCTGTCTCACTCCCAGGCTTCTGTGCTTTCCACTTTACCATGCTGCATTTTTTCTTTATTTATAAAGCTACCTGGATAAAATAAGCTTCTAGGCATTCCCAAGAGCAGTTTTGACTTGAGACATCTTAGAAAACATTGTTAATTTGTCCAGGATTGCCTCCCAGAGGTCCCCTTCCTGGTAAGAACACTGCAGCAGGAGTGCAAAGATGTGTGAATGAGGATAAACTTGACATGGGGGGCAGCCTGCTAAATTTCCCCAAATACCACACACTTAGAAAATCAATGTGGTATGTAATGGGCTGTCATGTATTAAAAGCTATCATATTTATTCTGTCCATTGTCTTAACGACCTTTATAATACCACAAAGGGAAGGCAATTAAAGACAGATTTTTTTGATGAGACTTTATTATGGAATCAATTTGTGAGGAATCCAGTCTGTTTTGCACAAGTATCTGGGTGTGCTGATCTTTTACGCAAGAATGTGCATCTTAATGAAGCATTCTGATAACAGATATTTTCCTATGTTGTTGAACTTAAAAAATGTGTTTTTGTTTCATTGGCCCTGGTAAGGCCCTAACACCTATTTGTTGTTTATAGGTTAAAGGGAAACAAATTCCTCTCTGTAGTAATATCTATGGTTGGTATTTTGTGGGAATAGAATGAAACTGAAGACATATTGTAATGAAGTTAAGTGGGGACTGTGCAAAACCCTCCATGAAGTAAAATTCTTTCCTGATCACATTTAATTGAAAGACCTGTCAAACACCCAGTTTATCCATAGCCTGTTCATCTATAGTTTTCTTTTCAGAACAGACCCTTAAAAAGTACCATTTGCATTTGAAGTCTCTCAATTTGCATTTGGTTCTGTACATTCCCGGTGGAACCGCCTAATTTTAATTTAAATTTCTCTGTGAAAACATTTTTTCCAGAAAGGTGAGCACAAAATCATTTTAGCACAAAGCCTTTTGGTGGGGCATTTCAGGAGGGAGGAGCGTTTCACAGAGTGGAGTCCGGGACACCAAAAGGGAATGCCCTGTAACTAACTGCCCGCCTGAGTGGGAAATTCCAGCCAACAATGCCACACGGGAGAGACAGGCTGTCACAACGCCTGTGGAGGGAGTGCCTCCTGTTGGGATCCTTTCTTTCCTTTTCCCAGGCAATGGGCTTCGCATTACCCTCCAAGCAGTCCCAGGAATCATGTGCGCCCAGGTCCTTGGTTTTAGAAATATCAGAAATATCAATTTTGCATGGCATTTCCATATGTATAAGGAGGCAGCTCCCCTGCCCTCCATACAAACTGTATTGCCTTAGGCAGATGATATAAGTCCTAAATGGGGATAACAATAGCAGTTTTTCAGTTTGTCACTAGATTAGAGATGACATTTACATGCACAGCAGAGTGCCTAGCATACAGCTAATAACCAGAATGGCTCTTATTTCTAAACAATTCCCATGTGTTTGACACTCTTCTACAAACTTACGTACACTCTCTACAAAGGGAGGGCTTACTGTGTCTTATCAAGCCTAAGACCACATTTAATTTTTTTTTTCATATTCTGACAATCCATAGAATTTTCAAATGAACCAATATGGTAATATTGGTTCATCTCATTTTAAAAATGAGAATTAAGTCTGAGAAAGGCTAGGCACAAATTTGATTCAGGAAATAGGTGAACTACCTTAATACCGTCCTAGGGTTTTTTTTTAATTCAATCACCATGATCTTAGCTACTACAGATTCATGCTCCTCGCGTAGACTAGGGTTACCTGTATTCCATGGACACCAAATGATCCATGCTGGATGTAAGGGCATCTGTAGACCTCCTGAAATAATTTATAATATACCACTTTGTGACTTTTTTTTCTGGGGAGGTCAATAGGTTTTATTATATTCTCAAGAGAGTTCATGACCGCCAGAAAGCTTAAGAAAGAACATCTGGGGGTAATCAATAAGCAGGATCTGGCCTTATATGGGACAACATGTTTTATTTATTTATTTTTTTAACACACTACATCTGTGGATTATCTTTAGCGGCCCAAGTTTCACCTAATCCATATTCTTACCAGATTCACTAATAGCTTCAGCAACCCAGAGACCTCTGGGCTGGATCTGCTGTGCTTTGCTCCTGAACTACCCCTCTCCATCATCATCGTTTATTCCACAGCAATCAGGATTGCACGACCCAGGGTCCCAAATCACCCTCTGGCCATTCCCTCTCCCAGAGGCACCTCCAGTCCAGGAGAGACCGCTCTCTAGATAGCCTTGTGAAAGGAGGCTTCATTTGCCCTATGTTTCAGCCCCGGGGAACAGGCAGATCACTTCTCAAACCCTCTTGCTTTACTTCGGGTAAGCTTCTGATATGGCGTGCCCTCAGACTCAGCGACCTTCTCTTCTCTGTGCACTTGGGTACCAAGTTGCCAGCAAGGCTGTCACACTTTGATGTGTGGTATTGGCTCACGTATTCTCCCCAGCCCAAACTCGTTTTCTTCTTGGTGGCTGTACCATCTGTGGCCTCTCCGATCTTGACCTTCTCATCTCCCTTGACCTTCTCCTCTGTCTGCTTCAGCATCTCACTCCTGTGTCCACACCTTGGACTTTGTCATCCCCCAGAATTGCTCAATCTCGAACCATTTTCAGGACTGTCTCTCCACCAAAGAAAAACTTCTTCCTGCATCCTAAGGCCATATCATAGTTCATCTTTTTTTGTTTTTAATCCTTATCCCAAATAAATTATGATTTGTGAATTTCTAGGTTTTGCACTTCCAAATAAATTAGGATTTTTATTTATTTCGACATCCTAGCTAAAACTAAAGAATTCTACATTAAGATTCACATTGATGACCCTACGATAGTGTCCTTTTCCCAAGCATCAGCGTTTGTTACTGAGTTTAGTAAACTTAGCAAGACAGGGATGAGGATAGCACATTTTATGAAGCTATTAAGACACAGGCCTGAAATGAAAATATGGCGAAACCCTGAGCCAACCAGAGCACGTGGCTTTGCGTCATTCCAGATCTTTAAGGACTGATTGGGCATAGAGTCTGGCTCTGGAAGCTTCATTATTAGAGCTACTACCTGGTTCCAGGTGATAACAAAGATCATTTTAGCCCTTTGCCACAGAATTCTGTGTCTCACCTCTTTTGTGCAATTAGAGCCCTCCATGTTTCTGCTGCTGAATTTGTTGATGTCTTTAGTTCCTATTTAGGGAAGGGAGACTGACTCAGGGACCAATGACCGTTATTTTTGGAGCAGTGTTGCCAATCACTCCATGCTGTTCCCAGTCCCTTATGGAAGACCTGGGCCACAATAGATGCTCATCAAATACTGGTTTGAAGGAACTGTATCAATATTAACTGTGTTCGCATTGCCATTTGTTTCTGTCAGTGTTGTAGCAACTGATAGCAACAAATAATCTAGTAATGAAGAGGATTTTCAGTCAGGCAGTCCCAGGTTGGAATTCCCACTCTGTGACTTCGTGATCTGTGTGATCAGAGACACCCGAATGTCTCCGAGTCTCAGATTGCTGAGAGAGTGTATGGAAAGCAGGGTCTGGCACTGGGTAAACACTTCGTAAATGTTCCATACCATTTATTGTTGCTGTCCCTCTGATGCTTTCTTCTGTTTTTATCCCTTGAAGTTCGGGACCCGCCTCATTATAGAGGCCATGCAGGCAGCAGGGCACTCGATCAGCACCCTTTTCCTGTGTGGAGGCCTGAGCAAGAATCCCCTTTTTGTGCAAATGCATGCAGACATTACCGGTAAGTCTGAGAAGGAGGGGAGAGGGCATCTTAGGCTTGGCAGCAAATGGTCGTGGCCACGAGCTGGACAGGATTAAGAATGGGAAAATGTACGTGATATGCCAAATTATTTTGAATATTTACTGCGCTAAAGTGTATAGTTTCAAAGACAACTATGGAGTCTTTGTCGCCATGATGGGGAAAGTGGCTTCTATGTAAATCCAACTATAGCATGATGGTGAGAAATGAGAGAGGTCAGCAAGGACTACATCCTAATCCAAGCATTTACTCAACGGTTTTGGGAGTTCTTCTGACCCACACATTGTGGGGAATCTTGAAGATACAGAGTCAGACATGATTTCTGCCCCTGAGGAGTTCAAGGTCTATTGCAGAAGACAAACAGCCAACAGGCATGTTCAATCTAGTGTGGCAACAGTTCTGACTGAGAAAAGCCCAGGGTATTATGGAAACACGGAGGGGCTCCTCTCCGTGATTTGGACCTGTGACGGTGCATGACAAGTGATCTGGGGAATCGAGAAGGAAACTCTTAGAGAAGCACTGCGGAGCCCGGCTGCTATGGGAACTGTGGCTACAGAGGGGAGTTTGAGCCTTAAGACCGATATGCCACGATTCCTTCTCAGCTCGTCAGAATCAACGCTCATGAAACAGATGGAGAGAATCCAGAGTAGTGGGCTGATCCCTTTGTGATATGAGCAGACAAAGCAAAGCAGGATCCATAGAGCAGACCCCTGGACCCAAGGAAGGGGCCCTATTGGCAGGAGCCTTGCTGGTGTCAGAGAGGCTTGCCTGTTCTCCCGCCCCTCTGGACCTGGTGCCCTTATCTCTCTTGCTGCTTTCTCTCCCAGTGTCTCCTGGGGAATGTTGTCCCCCTCTCAGGGCCTATCCCAGCGTGGCCAGGCACCAGAGCAAGGCAAGGGGATAGAAATAGGGAGGACTGGACCCTGCTTACAGCCCCAGCTCCACCCTGATATGAGCCCACCTTAACACTAGCTTCCATCCATCGTGATCTCTTGCTGTCCCCCAGGTACCTTGTCAAGTTTCCTGCCTCGTCATCCCTCCCTTCTTCCTGCAGGCCAAGCATAGTCCTGCAGACGAGAGCTTTACCAGATGTGATGGGTGGTAACTGAGCCCTGCACATTGTGAGATCAAACTAAATAAGCCGCTTATCCTGATAGTAGAGATATGTAGTGATCTCCACAAGCCAGAGGACAGTATAAAAACAGCATATAGTCTAAGGGGAAATATGTCAGGATGTTAAGAATGGAAATTCTACCGTTAACCAAGCTCCCACTGTGTGTCAGTATGAATCACTCCATTTACCTTTAGTCCTCACGTACCACCAAAAGGTAGAAATTGGTGCCCCCATCTTACTGGCAAGGAAACTGAGGTTCATAGAGGTAAATTCAGTTGACTGTCCAAACTCACACATCTAGTAGGAGGCAGGACCAAGATTATAACCCGGGGATATCCAGGCCCAACGTCCCCTATACTATGCTGCTGTCCCAGATTTCTTAACCTTCTGCTCAGTGTGGAACCATTTGATAACGATGACTCCTTCTTACCTGAAATATAACCTAGAGAAGTGAGCGGTTCTGAGGCAGAAGGAGGAAAGACATGAAACGGCACCCAGATTACCTTGTAATTTTCCCCAGGAGGAAAACTGTAACTACACTTGGTTTAACAGTCAGCTAGCTGGTTCAGATAAGATTCAGATTTAAAATTTGATCTTTGAGAGGCTTTTCCAATTTCCAGCCTTTCTAATAGCCACAAAGACTTCCTACCTGGATGCAGAAGGGGAGATAAGATTAGCCTTGCCTAACACACCACCCGAGGGAATGGGAAACAGGGCTCCAGAGCTGGGCGGCCCAGTGACCCCAGGCCAAGATTCGGTGGCCGCCACTCCAGCCTCTGTAAATGCGGGTCCTCTTCTGGCCCTACAGCCTTGAGCTGACTCAGAAGCAGGGGTACAGCACTTCCACAGCAAAATCTGCTTTGGAAACTGTTCTTCAGGCTGCTGAATGAAAAGGCTGTTGATCGCTATTCAGATTCTCATTGAAACTGGACCCTTTGTCTCTGACTATGGACCAGTTACAGTTCCGGACAAAGGGATCTTTTCTTTGGCCTGGAATTGCTCTGCCTTGGGAAGCCTGTGACTGACAAGTGATGGCAAAGTGCATCTGCCTTAAAATGCTTTGGGTTCTGCTCAGCTCATTAATGCATCAGATAAAATAGTTCACATTCCACACAAAGCTGCCATCTTCCTCTCCTTCACCAAGCACTCAGAGAAAATAACACATTTGCATTCGTTCCTGTAAAAGGCACTACGCAGCAGTGGGTGGAGGTAGAGTTTTGGGTGCTGTTAAACATTGTGATTGCTCTAGTTTTCCTGCAAAGAAAGACTTAGCACCATAAGCGAGGTACATAATTCTCAGGAACACATGTTAAAAACAACGGAATTTGGAAGATTCATTGGGGAAAATGTGGAGTAATGGAAAGAGGGGAGGGAGGACCAGCTCTGTGACTCTGGGCAAGTCACTTTACCTCTCTGAGCCTCATTTCCCTCATCTGAAAGATAGAAATAATATTATTTCCATCATGTAGATCATACTGAGGAATAAATACTCACATGTTTGTGAGCACCAAGCTCTGGCTCAAAGTAGGTGCTCAGTACATGTTCATTCCTTTCTCCCATTTAGGCAGCCCCACACCAAAAAAAAAGAAGGTGCGTTTGAGAAGAACGCAGGTTAATATTTTGTAAGCAAATCTGTGCCATTTGGGAAACAGCTTGCTCTACGCGAGCAGGGAGAGTGGGGCTTTGCCAAGGTCGGAAGTGTCTTCTACACGAGAAGGAAGAATGTCCCTGGGCATTTAGTTAACTGTGGTTTCAAGAGGTACGTGGTGTGTGCTGAGTAATTACAGGTGTCCCCCACTGACTGGGGACTAAATGTTCTTCCTAGTTTGTATGTTTCAGTACAGGCAATTTCAGTAGGGGGTTTCCCTCTTCCTGTCTTATTATTTTAATCATTCGTTCCTTCATTTGTTTACTCCAAAGCCCTCTCTGAGCACGCCAGTGAACCGAGCACTGAGAAGGGCATGGGGATGCGACGAAGACCAATAATGTCCTGCCAACAGGCCCGTTACAAACTGAACCGTGTTCCTGGTGCTCTGAGCGATGTCCCGAGGGTCCAGGGAGACCCAGAGGATGTCGGTGTCAGTACGAGTATGACTCAGGTTCAGGCAGGGAACAGATGACACACTCCAACTGGATTAACTGTAAAAGTCGCATAAGGGATCTATTTACAGAGGTGTGGGCCGGGTGGAGGGGAACCCTGGCCATCAGGCAGCACCCTGGGGGCTACTCACAGCCTTAGCACCTCTAGGCTTGCAGCTGCTGGCACAGGGAGGAACCAACCTGAGTCTGAGGGGATCCGTAAAGAGGGCCACCCTGAATCTTAGTCAAGGATGCAGCCAGAGGACAAGGGGGCCACAGATGTGGGCCACACAGGCCAGTGTTCCAGGACCCAGAGTGGGTTGGGGGAGGGGTGGGAAGGGAAGAGGTGGGATTGACCTTAGGGGCAAATGGAAGCAGTGAGTTGGTTTCACTCAGGGTAATGGGTGAGGAGAGACTTCAGAGATTCTTAAAGGTAAGCTTTAAGAATCATAACAGCTAAAGCTAATTTAGTGCTTTCTCTAAGCTAAGCACTGTTTTAAGTGCCTTACTCACAATACCATTTCCCTGAAAATAAGACCTAGCCGGACAATCAGCTCTACTGCATCTTTTGGAGCAAAAATTAATATGACTCGGTATTACATCATATTATATTATATTATATCATATAATATTATATTATTATATTATACCCGGTCTTATAGTGAAATACGACTGGGTCTTACATCAATTTTTGCTCCAAAAGACACCTTAGAGCTGATTGTCTGGCTAGGTCTTTTTTTCAGGGAAATACGGTAGCACGTTTAATCCTCACAGCAACCCTGTGAAGAAGGTGGAATTTTAACCCCATTTTGCAGATGTGAAAACTGAGGCCCAGAAAAATTAGGTTCTCACAGCTAGGATCTCACAGCCGAGGATCTCACAGCTAAGTCAGTGAGGAAACCAGAATTCAAACCCTGGCATCTGGCTCCAGAGCACTTTGGGCTGCAGACAGGGAACTGATGGAGACTCCTCAGGTTCACTCTGGTTTCCACTTCCCAAGGGGAGAGGCCTACAGGTTTTCTCCCTGCTCAGAACCCATGAGGCTTTTGACAGAGTAGGAGGAACTGGGGGGTGAGTGGCATTTGGAGGAGCTATCTCCTAAAATGTCCCAGTGCAGTGGGGTGGTCAGTCACACTCCTTCTGCAAGGCCCCTAAATTCTGTGAAGCCATGCAGGGCTCTCTCCTGACTTGGCCACCACAGCCCTTCAGTTTGGCCTGTGTCTGCCTTTTCCCTTTAGGCAGCTGATGGGCAGCTGTCCCATCCCTTCCCCACTGTTTCAGTTCCCATCCCAGGTGAAGTGCGTGCAGAGGGCCTCATTCTAACAGTAGCCGCCATCATTGCAAGGGCTTCTAATAGGCCAGAAAATGTGCTCAGCGCCATCTGGGCCCTTTCTCATTAATCCCCACAGCAAACCTTGTTATCATCCCCACTTTATATCTGGGGAAACTGAGGCCAAAAGAATGGAAGTGATGTGGCTAGTGGAACCAGTTCTGAGCTTTCCACAGAGACCCCACCCGACCTGACACTTGTCAGCAAAGTCTGAAGTGCTCCCCCTGCAGTACAGGGCTGCTCTTCGTGAGTTCTCCGGGACGCGTGTGGGAATTCTCTTCTCCGCCCCCTTTGTCTGAGATGGCTGGCCCGCTGACCCACTGCTGGAGTGAGAGGATGAGTTAGGAGGTGGTGGGAGAGCAGAGGTAGTCTGGGACATCTTCCCAGACAAGATAGGAAGAAAATTCCAGTCTTTGGAAAAAATAAGTCTAATGTCTTAAGAAGAAAAAGATTTTATAGGTCTGGCCATAGAGCTAGCTTACCTCTGTGGAGTTTGTTGCCATCTCATGATTAGCAAATACATTTATATTTATATTTTGTGTGTGTGTGTGTGTGTGTGTGTGTGTGTGTAATTATATATATAAATCCTAAGAATTCTAAATGATTTCTATGAATCTTAAACCCCCCCAGGAGCCCCCTCAACCTCTGGGAGTTGGCATGGTGAATGCTCCTCCCTGCCTGGCAGACCCCAACTCATCTTTCAGTTTTGGGGTTAATCCTCATCTCTGCTCTGTTGACCCCCCTATCCCAGAAATTTGTTCTTTCATCATTTGAGCTCTTACCATGTACTGGGTACTGATCTCAATTCCAGGGATCCCGCAGTAGATAAAGCAAAGCCCCTGCCCTCATGGAGCTTATGTTCTAGGAGGGCAGACAGACCATAAGCCAAGAGCCTTAGTAACAGTGTTGGAAGGTGATGAGGAAATAGAGAAGGGGATGAGTGTTGTGGGTAAGTTGTCATTTTCAATTGGACAGTCAGGAAAGCCACCGTGGGAAGGGGATGTTTGTACAAGACTTGGAGTGAGACAGAGTTGCCCTGTGGACATCTAGGAGGAAGTGTCCCAGACGGAAGAAACAGCAAGAAGGCCCTGAAGCAGATTCAAGAAACAGCCAGGAGGTCAGGGCAGGGTGGCCATGAAGAGAGGAGGGGAAGATCAGGGTGGGCACCCGTCTTGGGGGGGGCCTTGTCAGCCATTGTGAGGGCTTTGGCTTGGGCTCAGAGACATTGGAAGCCACTGCAGGGATTCATCATACCCTCTCTTAGGACTTACTTCCCTTTTCTTAGTGCATCTCAGTTATAGAATTGAATAGGACAGAGCCAGATCATCTCTGTTCTCCATGGGCCCAGCAAAGCACCAGATAAATGTTTGTTGAACTGAACTTGAACCAAATGGCACATAGCAGCTAGCAGAAGCCTGGGAAACCCTGGCAGAAAGGTCTCCTGAGTTGGTCTATATAGTGTTGGTTCCCCTGGGGCCCTTGGCTGCTGTACCAGCAGGCAGAGGCAATGAAATCCTGTAGACCCAGGGAATCCCCTGGAACAGGGAACAGTGGGGGACGGGGCGGGGATGCCCACTGCCGCCTCCACAGCAGGTATTTTCGCTGCTGGGGCTGCTTGCTGGCTCCCCACAGAGCCCGGTCCTGCTCCCTAACCAAGGTGTGGCTTTGTCCTGCGCAGGCATGCCTGTGGTCCTGTCGCAAGAGGTGGAGTCTGTTCTTGTGGGCGCTGCTATTCTGGGTGCGTGTGCCTCGGGGGATTTCGCTTCTGTACAGGTATGTGAGGACCAAGGGGTGGGCCCCGGGCCCTCCCCTGTCTGAGGCTTGCTCTTGACAGCAGCTCACGTCTTGCAAAGCACACACAGGATATAATTAAGAAATGATAGGTTCCAGCCAGGGAAAGCACAAACACTTCTAGCCTCAGACATATTTATTGCAGACTTTATTTCAGTTGGCCTGTTAGTGTTGGTGGTTCTGTTTTTCTGTTGATTTTCTTTTTGCTCCTTTAAAATAGCTCTTAAATTCCTTTTTTGAATTTTTCCCTTGACCATTTATTTTCCTTTTAGCAAGTGAAACAGGTAAGATTCAAAACGTAAGTTTTTTCATGTAAATTTCAGATTTGTATTTGCTTATTTCGTCTCCACCCACCACTTCCCAAATACCTTTGAGGCCTCTATCAACAAAAGACACGAATGAAAATGTTAGTGAAAACGGGAATTAAAAGGGAAAATAAGGAACAAAGATATAGGAAGAAGGAAACGGTTTAGTGGCGGTGATTGAGCCCACAATTTGACTCTGAGCTTCCTGGCAGCCAAGACAAAAAGAACACATGCTAAGTTGCATAACTCTTTTTTTCAAAAAGAGGAAATATACTAGTTTCTTGCAGGAGACAAAACTTTTCCTACCCCCAAATTGCAAGATATTTCACACATGGGTTTTATGGAGAGACTTTGAGTGGTAACATAATAGTATTAACAGCAGGTTTAAAAAAAGATAGAAAAGCATCCTAGGTAGACGTTGGGAGCTCAGGCTCTGGAGTCAGACTGCTTGGGCTCAAATCCTAGCTTGATTACTTATCAGCTCTGTGACCTGACCATTCTGTTCTCCTCTCCATTTTTTTAATCTGTAATAATAATCAGTAGCACAATATGAGTTCTTTCTCTGGATCAGGAATGCACATTTAGTCCCACAGCCACTTTGTTATTCCCATTTTATAATTCAGGAAATTGAGGCATAAATTGGCCTAAGCTGAAACAGTTAGTCAATGCCCAAACCAAGTCTGGCTCCCAAGTCTTGGCTGAGCGTTCAAGAAATACTTGTTCAGCTGAGCATCGGAGAGCTTAAATGACTCGCCCAAGATCTCAAGGTCAGGACTACAAACCAGGTTTTGTACCAGTTGCCCAATAATTTATTTGTGACCCTCTTATGTGCCAAGAACTGTGCTAGGTGCTTTGCAAATAGTCTTCCTGATACAACAACATACACCGGCAACTGAGATCCAGAAAGTTGACAGAACTTAAGTGTACAGTGTTAGAAACAGGCAGATAACAAAAGTCTAATTCTAATATCTGTGCTCTTTGTATCACATTTTGGGAAGTGTGGTATACTACAAACTGCTCAAGCCTCTAGAAATGGGGCCTGTGAAATATCCCTCCCAAGGAACTGAGTACATTCATGAATGCTTGTGGATTTTAACGGAAGTTTTTAAACAAAGATGATAGAGTTGAATTCTCACCTTCTAGATTGTCTGCAACTCAGAAACATCACCTGGGGATAATTTATTTATTATTGAAATGTCAATGATGTGTCAATTATTATTTTCGTGTTATGAAAAGATGTTCTCACTAGATGCCTTGCCCTTCCTGGGACAAATTATAATTGCTGAAACAAAAACAGTAGAGATGCTCTCTAAGGCCCTGCATAGCTTACCTCATATTATGCACTGAATGTTCGTGTCCTCTCAAAATTCATATGCTGAAACCCTAACCCCCAATGTGATAGTATTTGGAGATGGGGTCACTGGGAGGTAATTAGGGTTAGATGAGGTCATGAGGGTGGGTCCCTCACAATGGGATTAGTGCCCTTATGAGAAGAGACACCAGAGCGCTGCTGCACACACGGCTCTCAAGCTCACTCACTCGTTCTCTCTCTCGCCTCCTCCCCGCCCTCTTTCCTTCCCTTCCTTCCTTTCTCTGCCATGTGAGGATGTAGCAAACAGGTGGCCCTCTGCAAGCCAGGAACAAGGTTCTCACCAGAACCTGATCATGCTAGCTAGCATTTTGATCTTGACCTTCCAGCCTCCAGAACTATGAGAAAATAAATTTCTGTTTTTTTAAACACACAATTTGTGGAGTTTTGTTATGGCAGCTTGAGCAGACTGATACCTCATTTAATTTTGACAGTCTCCCTGCCTGCAGGATGCTTTTATCCTTGTGATATGTATGAGCAAACCAAGGCTCAGAGAGCTTTTAAGTAATTTGCCAAAGACTACAGTTAACAAGGAACAAAAGCAGAATTGAAACCAGGGTCTCTCTGGATCTATATCCTGCCCTGATTCTCATTCCTTTTCTGCTTTGTTTGAGTTTTTTCTCTTTAAATATATATATATATATATATATATATATATATATATATATATATATATATATATTTAAAGAGAAAATATATATACACACACACACACATATATATATATATATTTGCCTTTTTAAATATTTAAAGGTGTATTTTTTGAAAAGAAATGTCATTGGTCACAGATCAGGAGATAGTCTGCAGCCCAAACACCGAGTAGTATGACAAGATGGGGTGGCTCCGTCAAATACTTCATTGGTGTCTTAGTCAAACTGAAGTCTCTAGCTCCAAGAGGATGCCACTCCCAATTCCACACTGACATCTTCACTACATGAGATCTTTCATTAATCTTCTGGAGTAGAATCTAAGATATGGTTCATTGAATATTGGCATTGGTGTCTTGAGTAACAGCTAGGAGGCTCACAACATCTCATAGACAAGCTCATGTCTCCTATTCAACCCAAGGACGTATGTGCCTCTTCTGACTGTTTTTAGGAGACACTGTAATCTTGTAAAGACAGCCCTGGCTGAGAGCGACCTGAGATCTTATCTGTCATCACATGCCTGAGAGAATCCATGTAGTATTGACCTCTATGCTTGCTTGTTATATATCATCAGACCGTGTCACCTGGCCTCTCTAGATGCGTCTTTTGTTTATCTCCTTTTAAAAAATGTTTAAATCAGAATTACCACTCATCTGAGACGGTTGAGATGAAGCACCTTTGAAAGCTCTGACGACCTCCATGAGTTGTCTGTTCTAATGATTATGTTGGGAACTGCTTTGGAAAGGTAAACGCATGTACACTTGGCTTCTTTCACCCATGTCCAAAGAAGACCCACCAACCTGGCCCACCTGTGCGCCCCAGGCCTGGGGACCAGCTCAGGACTCTGGCAAGTTGGGGTGAAACAGAATGGCTTCCAATCTGTGATTTATATTTTTCAACCTGAACTTCAGTACAGTTTTTTCTTTGAACTTCAAAGATCCTAGCTTGGTCTTTAGGGTGTCTGTCACTCCTTTCTTTAAGAAAACAGAGCAGTTCTTTCCAGCAACTCAATGATTGCAGCAGGCCAGATGTTTTATCTTCTACACCACACATCTGGTGGTTCAATGGAAGACTTCACTTTTTATCTCGGTGTGCAGACTTCAGTAGACCAAACGAGAAGACATCCGCTCTATATTGAAGGGAAGAAAGGCTAGGGAGGGTCCAGAGGACCGTCTGCAGACCTAGGAAAGAGGCCTGCCTGGCTGGGAGACAGGGTTTTAAATTCCCCAGGTCCATGAATGGATGACTTCAGCCAGGGATAAAGCCCTGTACCTTCTGTTGGTGATACCAGTTGATTAGAAAGACTTACTGGTGTGGGTTTTACTTAACAGCTCTTGCAAACGTCTATATATTTCAATTCTGGGGAAGTTTTATCAGATGTAGGGAGAAGAATATTGGATGAAATTTTCTGGTGGGAGACATCGGTCAAGTATGAGGTCCATGACTATTCCAAATTTTGAAAGCTGCTGACAATTCCAAGCTTCTACCTCCTGTTCTTTTATCCATTCGTATTCTCGTTCTCATAGTCTTCTCTCTTCCCCTGCCCTTTCCTGCACTCTCTTCCATTAGACATCTAAAGTCGTCCTACTACTTTTTTTTTTCAAATTAGGATCTCACAAAGGGTACTGATACAGCCATTCATCCTCACTGAAGAATAGAATGATGAATAAAGAATTGTCCCCAGAAATGGTATTCTCCTTTTAATAGTTTTAAAACTGTGTCCCCAGTAGATAGTGTGACAAGAATCATGTCGTGGTCATCTTTATATTTGCAGCTCAATCAGTAAAATGGAATCAAACAACTGACATGCCACTTTCATGGTAAAATTCAGCTACTGAAAAGGGATGCAAGGAAGACAAGTGTCCTCCCACCTTTTATTGGTAGCAGTGTGGAATCCTTGTAGTCTGGACCTCTGTGACCTTTCCATCTGACCACTCCCTTTTCCCTAGAAAGGCACCCATCTCTCCCTCGGCTGTCAGTGTACTCCAACGTGATCTTCTTCAATTCTGAATATCCTGGAAAGCAAACAATTACCATTAGAAGTTGGGAGCATCCCATAATACTTCTGTAGGCTCCAGGCCCTAGAAAATTAGCAAACTGAAAAAAATAAGTTTATGAAATATCAACACGCTTACATTTTCTGAGCACAGGCAGTAGAAAGGTTCTAAAAAGTCCAAAGGACGAATAAAACAAACTGGTTTCAAGATGCTGGGAGAGAAAAACAAAACCCAATGAAACGTCCAAGAGGCAGAAACACAGAATGGCGTTCCACTTTGCTTCCTTCGGGCATCTGCAGGTGTTACGAGCTTTCTGCCATTTGTTATCTTGAGAGACAGGTTTTTTTCCCCCCAAGTCTATACAAAACAAGGTTTCATTCTAACAGTGCTATTTATCTTGACACCTCCCCTCCCCCCGAAAAAAAAGCAGTAGAGGAAACATCTGAAGCAAAAATGAGCAAAAGGAGACAGTGACAAAAGATCAAAATGAATTCAGCAATCAATTTAAGGCGAGTACCAGTGTAAAGAAAATAAGACCTAGGAATCAACCAGTTCATCAAACCTTTCTTCCTCCCACGGTGTGAGGGCCACCGCCTCATAAAGCATTGACTCCATGTGCTCCCACCATCAACTTTCCCTGTCACGTTCCAGACAGACTCCTGTGTCTTGCAGACCAATACTTGTAAGTGGCCAGCTGAGAGCCCTGATTACTCATCCTTTCTGTAATGTGTGCCCACAAGATAAACCATCCACACTGACCACTGTGGTCTGCCCTCAAGGTCAGTCCTTGCAGACATCTTCAGTGCTTAGCTGAAGCCTCTCCTGTCCTTTTTCATGAAGTTTACTTTATTTAGAGCCAGCTCTATTCATCACCTATTAAGTGCTTCAGAGCCTGTGATTTTATATACGATATGATATATCTCCATTCTGTTCTATTTTGTGAGAGTCAACTCTTTGTGATTTTTAGTTCTGTTTGGCTTTCTGTCACCATAAATACCAGTTTTACATTTGCAAAGTAAAGCTGATTATCATAACTTCAGTTTCTGGAGACTTGGAAAGACTGATATATAATGGATATTGTGAAATATGAAACCATCCCATTTTTTAGCACATTCAGTCATAATTTGCTTTTCTTTCTTTTTCTGGAATATAATTAATCATTCATGTTCATTAGGAAAAAAGAAAATTCAGTTAAGTTAAAAGAAAAATATGAAAACACTGATCTTGCTCCCCTAACATAACCACTATTTAAATTCTGGTTGCTATCCTTCGTGTTTTTATGCATATTTTTAAATCTTTGTTTACTTTTTTAAATTCCAAAAATGTGTTCATGTAATGCATACTGTTTTATAGCCTTTCCCCTCCACCCCAAAACATATAGTTAATACTTTTATTTATTGTGTCTGTAGGATGCATAATTTTCTACCCCATAAATATGCCATGAGTTATTTCACCTTGGTTTAAATATTTAGGTTGTTTCTGTTGTTTGAAACAATGTTGCACTAACATCTCTTTAGCTAATTTTTGCATGCACCCTAAGTTATGTCCATAAAATACGTTATAGGTATAATTGTTTGTCAAAGTTTGCTTGACTTTTAGGATTTTGATACATACTAACACTCAATACTCCCACTAGTAGTATATGCAAATCCTATTCATTTCACATATAGTCCTGATACTGTCAACTTTGTCTATTCACCTTTTGCCCTTTGATGCTTAAGCATGTGTTTCTGGAGGTGTGAAAGTCTAGTTTCTAATTAAATAGATTCAGATTTCTGATTGAATTTTCAGTGTCCTGTCCCATATGCCAGTGCCTCATAGAAAGTCAACAGAAAATCCGGGAATGGTAATTAATAGTTTAAAGAAGGATTAAATTAGGAATGTGATGCTGTCCCTGACATTGATTATACTTATTGCCATACCAGATGAACAGTACATTCATATCTTTTTCAGAATGGTTCCCTCTCATGAATGAATGGATGAAACAAATTCAGGTTCTGATCAATTGTAAACGTCCTTGTTTCCATCTGCTTTGCACAATGGAATCATGGATGTCAAAGTCAAAACATTAGGCCCAATTTAGAATTCTGTGTTCAGGAAATTGCTTCAGTAAATAAGATCTATAACATTCGTTCCTTACAGGGTAATCCAGGAACAAGGCCTGCTCCTCGCCTGCTACGTTCCATCCCTTGTCATTCATAGAATCCTAACAGCAACCAGTGGTTGTTAACAGTGCCCACTGTGAAATGAGGGCTCTGAAGCATGGAGAGGTCATATTATCACCTTGCTTGATACAAACTTGACGCTCTTTTTATTCCGTCAAACCATATCCCAGTACATATATATATCCATTGCTTGGGAAAGTCATAGATTTCAATATGGCAATTCAGCTGCCCTTTCCGGGGGGGTGTGATTTATAGAAAATATCAGCTTCCACATGTGTCAGCACAGCACTGCTTGGTGCAGTATTGACTATAGAAAATAAAAATAAGAAATGTGCCATCTTTGGTTTGGTTTGGAAATTTTCTAATTCCTGTTGCCTTTACAAGACTTTATATCATACTCACCAATATTTTGCTTTATTTATTTGATTTTAATCATAATCTGCCTATTTACTTTTTATAAATGATGGATGTAGAAAAATACTTTAATGAAGAGCTTTAATTAAAAGACACTTTTTATAGTATTGTTATTTACATGAATAGTTAGGCTAACAAACATTTTTCCCAAATATCCCTCTTTCCCTTAATTTTTTACTCAAGAACTTAAGAATTAGGCTGTTATAAAAGCAAAACTGGCCAAACACCAACTAGATCCTTTAGAAACTTAAAAGGGTTATAGAACTGTATTTCTAAAATAAAGTTTACCTAATTCTTTGACTTCATTTTGTTCAAGACAACATTTTATACTGGTGCAGATCTGAAAAGATACGTAGCACCTTTCCATGGAAACAAATGCTTATAACTAATTAATTCTTCATTCTAATTATCATTATGCATTTACATTTCATAAAAAATTCCTTGTTGGAAATGAATAGGTTGGGTATTTTATTCCTTTACACTAGGATAACTCATGGAAAGCAGATCCATCCTGTATAAGCTTAATAGTCAACACAGTAAATTAGGCTATGGAACCAATTAAGAGATTAGGAAAGACAAGGCCTTAAGTTAAGTCAGGAATTTC
The DNA here is from genome assembly GCF_004115265.2 of Rhinolophus ferrumequinum. Classification (NCBI taxonomy): domain Eukaryota; kingdom Metazoa; phylum Chordata; class Mammalia; order Chiroptera; family Rhinolophidae; genus Rhinolophus; species Rhinolophus ferrumequinum. The sequence continues at coordinate 43,296,512 of NC_046292.1, forward strand.
CTGTAATTGGGTGGGAAAAGTCCTGAAAAATGACCACACACACACACACACACACACACACACACACCCCTACACCTACACCTACACACTATTGGACAAAATTTGATTCAGAGTCATGCAATGGATAGAGGTCTCACTGAATTCTGGGAAAGAGTTTTGGTTGCAGCATTGAGGCAAATGATTGAGAACGATGCAGAAGGGAAAAAATCATTACAATTGCTTATTGGAGGAATTTGATTCTCTGCCTTAAACCTTGAGAAAGTGCCATGGGTTCAGAAACCTAAGTGGAGGGTCTTTAACCATGCATATCAAAGAAATGTGCACATTACAAATTTTGATATGATGTTAAAAGGAAATTTCCTATACTGTCATCATAATAATTTTACAGGTGAGGAAAGAGGGTAAGAGAAGTTGAGTGACTTGCCAAAGCCAGTGGCTAGAAAGGAATGAAGCCAGGGTCCAAGACCTAGGCTAGGATTTCAAAGCCAAGGATTGTTCAACTCGATCACATAAGGAAATGGACTCTTCTGGCGCTAAGTGTGATTGCCATTATTTTGAAAACCAGTGTCAGAAACAGACAGCCAGAATTAGGATGCATAATATCTCAAATTGAGATAATGTTAGAGAGTTTAGTAGATAGAGCGTGTCTGAGATTGCGGACCAGGGCAGAGAATTGACCAGGAAGAATGTGATGCCCTGGGTTGGTAACAGCTGCACCTGAATAGGTGAGGGGAGAGCACAGTTACTGGAACCCCAGAACAGAGGGCTGTGTGGAGACTCCCAAGTCAGCTGTCTGGTCAGTGACCCCAGAAGGACAGAGCTGGGGTCTTGATGGCATTGTCTTCCCTCTCTCTGATCGCTTGCCCGGCTCTCCATAGGCTGGATTCAAAGGTAGAGGGCAAGGGAGCACATTGGGGTAATCAGTACAAGTAGGCCTGGCTAGGCCTAGAGAAGGGTGGGGAGCGGTCCTCAGGAGACATGCAGATGTCCAACACATCATCCAGGGCGAGGTGCTCGGGGAGGTCCGCTGACCAGGGGCTCCATCTGAATGGTTTGGTACAGATTTGATGAGATAAAGGTACTTGCATCAGCATGTAAATCAGTTACGACATTTCATTCATAGCAAGATGTTCTCAATGAAGGATAAGCGTGTTTGTTCACGTTCTGGGGCATGTGTCTTATGTCACGATGGACGTGTCCTTTGAGATAAGCACCGATCTCGACTCCAGAGCTCTGCAGACATGCTGGAGTCCTCAAAAGGGATTCCCCTATCCCTGCTTTCATTTCCTACCTTTCCTAGGCGAAAGACAGGAAAACGAATACTCGTGCACCTCCTCTGAGCTGAGCACTGGGCTAAGGTATTTAGATGATACTTCATTCTTACCAGTTACCTTATTCACCTTTACAGATAGGACACTGAGGCGTAAACAGAAAGTTTAAATAACGCGCCCATGGTCTAACCGCAAGTAGCAGCACTAGCAACCAAGACCAGATCTGACTCTACTGTCTGTGCTCTTCTTTTGTCTCGACTGCCCCAAGGCAGTGCTTTTGCTTACCTGACATTAATACCGGGAAGCCATGGGGCCTTATAAGGCAAGTACCTTGTTTGGGGACCCAGGGCTGAGTTCTCTGTTGTCAGTAACAACCAACTCATGGTTTCTGGGAATAGACACACCCCAACTCCCAAAGAATCAGCAACATTTATGGGGTCTCATGTGATTCCACTTGACAAGGCCTTGCCCAGCCCATCCAGCCAGATCGGAAAGCAACGTCAGTTTTTTTCTAAGGGGCTCTTGTCTTGTTCCATCTCTTCTTAAACTTGGGAGGTCAGGAAGACGATGGAGAGAAAGGATCCATGAGAGGGATGCATTTCCTTAGAAATGTTATTAATTGGCTTTAGCAAAACAAGAGAAGGAAATGAAATAGCTGCTCTTTACTAACTGAAGGCATCTTCTTTCCTTATCTCATTAAAAATTAAAAGCACTCTTGGTTTAAGTAGGGCAAATTAGTAATTAAGTGCTATAGATTCAACTTGTGTAAACATAATATTGAAGGGGAGGCCAAATTACTCACTCCGCTGGCTTGTTTTTGCCCCCATTAATGCACCTTCTCCTCAGGTGCTTCCTGTGATGTCAGGATGCATCTTTTGCTCACCTCTCCTACTGGAGGTCGGGTGGGCTGTGATAACCAGGCTGACAGATGACAGTTGGCTAGATCTGGAAAAGGCATGTGTCTGAGCCTTGACTCAAGGAAGTCATGAGGTGTCCTGGTTAGTTCTTTAAGCCAAGGTCCATCACAGGAGGCTGCCACGTGACAGGGACAAACCTAGATAGTCACAAGACAAAGGATTATACGTATCTCAGTGCCCATGGCGTCCCCAGTCTAGTGGGGAGGAGGTGGACGCAAGACAGATATCGTTACAAAAACGTCAACACTGAGTGTAATGGCAAAGACCGTGGGGCCTTTGCTTGGGCTTCAGTCATGGACCTGCCACTTACCTGGGTTAAGTTCCTTAGTTTCTGTGTGCCTCAGAATCTGCATATGTGAAATATGACAGTAATATCTGCATCATAGATACATTACCTCACAACTCATGCTGTAAGGAGTAACATGTAGTGTGCAACAGTGTTTATTTAATGTGGCTGTTGTTTGTTTACTACAATTGCTTTCCAATGAGTTAATGGAACGGCAAGGAAGGGGTACATTCCACTGCTTTGAGGGCTGAAAAAAATCCTTCTAGGAAGGCAATATTTGAACTGGGCCATCGAGGAATTAGCTAGTGATGGAGCTGGTAGAGCTGGAACTTGGGGGTGGGGAACCATGTGACGCCAGTTCTGCTCTTAACTTTTGCAGTGGAATGCCTTCTCTGAAAGCAGAGGAAGGAACATTTGCCTCAGTCCTACACAAATCTCTCTCCCTTTCACCTCATCACAATAAATATTAGCAATAACTGCTGGCACCTCAGTCATGTGGTATTGTGGCAGCGCCCTGCCCAGTATGGTGGAGGGGTGGGGGGGTGGTATAGAAGAGACAAGTGAGCTGAATCCACTGTGGGCAGGATAAGAGGAAATCAAATGGGACAGAAGAAAGTAGCCCTCTAAGTCGCCTTGCCACTCTCAGGGGTAATGGCTTCTCCTTGACTTGCTAGCTGTGTGAACGAACCTGCCTAGGCAAGGCCCTTAATATCTCTGAGCCTCAGTTCCGTATTAACTGACCCCACATATTTGCTGCAAAGATTCTATGAATGAAAGCACATTTAGCACACTGCCTTTACACCGGAAGTACTACTGTTATTTCCTATATTGATTTAATCCTCACAACAAACCTCTGAAGTAGTTGGTATCACTGTCCCACTTTATAAAGCAACAAATTGAGGCATCAAGATATTGATAAGCTGGCCACAAAGATGGTGAGTGGTAGAAGGAGGCTTTAAACTCAGGTGGTCTGGCTCCAGACTGGCCTCTCCATACCCCTTCAGCGGAGTTCTTTAGTGGCACCTAGAGCTAGATTTACATATTAGGTGCTAGAAATAGGGCAGATGCCTCTAGATTATGTTGAGGCCCCTTCAGTTGCTACTAAGGAAAAACTCTCTCTCTCTCTCTCTCTCTCTCTCTCTCTTTTTTTCTCCCTTCCTTCTTTCCCTTCTTCCCTCCCTCCCTCCCTCCCTCCCTCCCTCCCTCCCTCTCTCCCTCTCTCTCTCTCTTTCTTTCTTTCCTCACAGTGGTAATCTTTTAACAGGTGGGGCAGGCCAGAGTGACCAGAAATTATCAGTCCTTGGATATAGTGGGAATGAAGCTGTTTACACTGAGCTTGACAGTTTTGCATAGGGAAGAAAACAATTTATTTGTTTATTTGTTTATCATTCATATTCCACTTCCAAAAGGGATTTGAGGAAGCTTATAATAAATGACTAAGCAGAATAAAACTGAGCAAAATAAAACTCACAAGACAGAAACTGTGTAGAAAGAGGAGAGTACACAAACCGCACGGACTAGATGTTCCTCCAATTAGCATGTCTTCAGGTGCCAGATAGTATATATAACATAGGAAGATACCAGCAGAGTATCAGATGGTTTCATTCTGTACCAAGTTGGAGAACGTATGCTCTGCCTAAGGACATTGAAGTTTAAAGTGTCTTAATCCTGGGTTGGTGAGTGCCAAGCCAAACAGATTGATGGGACGGGTTTGGCCTATGGGTCTCTGACCCATAAATAAGGGGATTACTTTGAGCTTCCAGGCAGCCGGGACAAACCTGGGCAATATGTCAAGTCATATAGTGTTCACAGAGTCAAAGAAGTATACCAGTTCTCCAAAAGAGACCTCATTTTCCCCAGCACCAAATTCTAAAATTGTTATTCCTTTAAAACCTAATCTAGAAATTGATTCATGGAACTCTCACAGAAGAAGCAGAAGAATTCATCATATACCATCTTGTTAAGAACCCAGAGCACGATATTGAAACTTGACTTCAGGTTAAAGATTGCCCGGAGATGTCACTTGCCCCCGGACTAGAACTGAGAATACCCAGGGGGTAGATGGATGGCACGGCCTTCCACCTCTCTTCCCTGAATATTCCTTCCCTCAGCCAGCTTTAGAAACAAAGCTTCATCACTGACCTAGAAGTGTCTTAGAGGACCTTAGTACCAAAGCTTTTTACCAGCCTGGCATCGGGAAAGTGTTAAAATGAAGCACCCATCAATCGAGAAGGGCAACAGATGTTGAAGCAGATCAAATGTCAGTAAACAGCAAGCCTACAGAGGCCACTGAACTTGGCATCCTCTTAGCAAAAATACCCTGTTGCCTTCAAGAGGGAACGCCATGGACTTTTATAAACTACATTAAGTGGTGTACTTGTTTTTTAATCTCTACTTTTTTTAAGGGCAAATTTAATGCTCACAGAGTGTTCTAGGCTTTCAGCCCTGGAAATCCAGGTCTTGAAAATATCCTCCCAGCAATTATGAGAAGTTTTATGTTCAACTTATCTAGCACCCTCCCTTTTACTGTTAACAGTATGATTCATATTATAAGTAATAAAGGGGACCGTAGTTAAGCATAGACTCTGAGATCACGGAAGTCTGGGTTTTAATCCCGAGTTCAAATGCTATAGCTGTGCATTAGGTCAAACCCTTCACCTTTCTAAGCTGGTTTCCCTCATCTGTAAAAAAATAAGACTAATTAAGAGTATGTACCTCAAAAGATTGTTGTGAAGATTAAATTAGATAATATGTATAAAGTACTTACCATAGTTATTGGTATGAATAAACTTTCATTGAGAGTTATACAAAATTATAGCAATATGTAAGTTGATAGCTGTCATTATTAGCTATCAGTCTCACGCTGTGCTAAGCGCTTTACACATATTATTGAAAAATTGATGGGCCAGTTATTTGCCCGTTTGCGCTCAGATAGCATATTGACCCCTCCTCTGCTGTATATTACATTTCCCAGGCTCCCTTGCAACTGGCCTCTGGGTAGGTTTGGCCAGTGGGAGATACAGGTGGAAGATTGATGTGCAGAAAGAGGTAAGAAGTCAGGTGATTTCTCCCTTCCCTGCAGCAGCAGCTGTATCTCCTGTGTGATTCCATCCCTCACCTCTCCCTTTCAGGTTCCAGTTCTGGCCACTCAGCACTTCTTTGGTTTCAGGTCCAGCCTGACACCTCTAGCTCCTGGCTGTGGTCACACCACAGCCTCCCCTGGTCCCTTGATTCTTAGAGGGGAGCATCTTTCTGCTGTTGCTGATCTCCAAGTTGCTTCAACATCACTATTTGGATTCTTGGTTTCTTCTGTCACCTATGAAGTCAATTCCTTGTATTCAATTCTTTCTGTTGAAAGACCTAGAGTAGTTTCTGTCCTTCTGACTGGACTCTGATTATTATGGTTGCTTTTAAATATTAAAGAGAAGTCAGTCCTTACATTGACTTCACCTCCCCTCCTTGCTTCCTATTGGAATGAGCGAGGCCAACTGGAGAAGGGGTAGCTGGTTAGTTATCATGGAGAGCAGTTCACTTTATCTAAGTGCAGCCTAAATGACAAGGAATTGACCTAACAATCTTTAGTGACTACCCAGCTCTGAGTTAGGCACTGAGGTCAGTAGCTTCACAGAGCTTACCACCGCCTCTCTAAGGAGACAAGACTTGATTACAAGTTAGAACTGGGAATATTTCACGATAGTATCTAGTAAAAATGAATAGAATCTCCTCTTGTTTGAGCTGGAGCTATGGACCATTCACTATTCTAAGTGAGTCACTATATTTACATGTGTGATGATTCTTTCCCTCAAGAGGAAACCGAGGCTCGGAGAGGGGATGTGATTTGCCCAAAGTCACACAGCTATTAAGTAATGGTATTAGGAGTTTAACCTAAGTCTGTATGTGTCGGAGTCTATGTTTAGTAGAGACTTATATCTGTTCCTCATTTTTCCAAGCTTTCTTCCTGTTTCTAAGCAGATAGTGAGTAGTCAAAATAATAGCTTCTATTGCTCTGGTCTTCTTGTAGAGGTTTCCTCACAGAAACGATCTTGAACCTTCTTATCTAATTCTCACAATAGGTTTATGTGGAAAATTTATTTTCATTTTTACAAATGCGGAAACAGACCTAGAAAATTAAAGGAACTTAAGGTCATACTGGGTGTTAATATTCAAACTGGAATTGAAATGCAGGTTTTTCTGTCCTTAAGCACACACTCTTTCTACTGGTGACATCACAATACTAGATTATGTGTATAAGGCCAAGTGTTTTTTACAAATTAAAAAAAAAAAGTCAAGAAAGGCCAGGTACCTCACCTTCAAGGAGCTGACAGTCAGGCTTGATAAATAAAAATGAAGCAACCTGAAACCAGAGCGTGCCATTGCATAATCTACTCTCTGGTAACAGCTACGAGCAGGAAAGAGAAGTGTGGTTTTGTATAAGTGGGGCTTGAAATTGACATGTTAACTTAGGACATGCAGAGAAGCAGCAGGAAGAGGGCTTTTCAGATAGAGATGCTAGTGAGAGCAAAGGAATAAATGCAAACCAAAAGGAGAGCAACTCAGCTCCTGGGAAGGATCACAGTTTCAGAGTAGCAAACGAGAAAGCTACATATGTAAGGACTACAGTTCACTGGGGGTGGAGGTGTTAACTATCAATAGACCAATTAGGAATTTGATCAGGAGTCTTGGGAGCATCTTTTGCCCAACATCCCCTGACTAGTTATTGTTTTAAAAAAAAAAAAAGTTGTAGGCTAATAGCCTCATTAAAAAAAAGCAACAACCTTAAGTGCTTCTTAGATGATGATACTGCTTCCTGCTTAAGAAAAAGCACCTATGGATTAATTCAACCTAAGAGTTGTAAGCAAACAACAAAGGTTTACACGACTTATCTCCAATACTTTTGAAGAGTCCCTGAAATAGAAGGGGAACACGCTTTAACAGTCCCTAGAAAACTATCCTATTTCACTAGAACACACTTGAGTCTAGCGTGTTGTAACATATCATGTTTGAGAATTTCAGGATGGAGGAGGCACCTTCTGAGAAAATGCCACTGAGATATGTGAAGCAAGCAGTCCACCTCACACCAGCTCAAACCTACCCGTCTTCCCTCCACACCTCACTCCCTGTCAGCTAGCCGTTGACTTAGAGGAGCCCTGTGTGTTAGATGGAGTGGATCAGAGCGAAATTCCTCCCAAGCTGGCCGTGTCAGTTTCACCTGTCAGCATCTCTGATGAGGAGGGATCCTGACACACCGGACTGGTTTGGGTAATTGGATTACAGCAGTTGTCTTCGTCTCAGTAAGCTGACTAACCAGTACAGATGCTAAAGGAGAAATTTATAGACAGTTCTAAAGTGGGGGTTCAAGCAAGTGCTTCAACTACTAGGAAACAACAGGCTCTGGTGAGTCCAGCATGTTGAATGCGATGGTGAGCTGCGACCCCTCTCTTCAAGCGGATCCTGAAAATGGTAGCAGACGGGATTCATATAGTAGCACCAGCCACTGTTTCTACCCTGTTTGTGTATTCAATTCACTTAATGCTCACAATAATCCCATGAGATCCTGCTATTAGTTGCAGTTTGCAGAGAAGGAGACTGAGTCCCAAGGAGGTTAAGTATTTTCCCAAGGTCACATAGCTGGTAAGAGAGGAACCCAGACATTCCGACCCTGTAGTCTGTTCATTGGGCTAATACTGAAACCCATCTGTCAAGTAGGTTCGGGACACTGCGGAGAGGCCAGCCTCTATGCTGTCCTTATCTGTAGCACTGCCTGTAGCTGTCTCGGTGTCTGCTTGCCCCACGGAAGGGTGAGCTTCCAGGTAGGGGTCCAAGTCTGCCTCAGCCTTAGCTTATCATAGGTGCTGGGTAAATGCTGTGCCAAACTGGAGGGGAAGTTTTACAGATACTTTGTAATCTCCCCAGAGCTGGCTAAGAAGGCAGCCACTTGTGAGTGGTTACACAGAAAGCCAGCCACTTAAAGCAGTGGTGCTGCTGTGGATGGATGTGGATTGAAAGTCTTTTAACAGGTAAAAGCTGATCTGAGACCACCTAGTTATTAGCTGTATCTCTGAAAACAACTTGCTCTGTTCCCACTAGCACTGGCTCCAGACTGCTCAGTTACGCTTATGTTTTCAAAGATAACCCCCCCCCCCTTTAGTGTCGGTTCAATTACCGAACACCTCCACTTGTAACCTGGAACAAGAGGTCTGCGTCTTTGGGCCTCAGATTCCTCATCTCTAAGCTGAAAGAATCAGGTTTGGTTTTAAAAAATCTTAAGGGAGTGGAGCGTTTGGGAAGCCAGTACAGAAAACAGAAGGTGAACTGTGTCTCCTGCTTCTCCTGGCATTCCCTCCCTTTCCCCACGGCAGGGCAGTCTTCTGCAGGGTCTCTGCTGAACGTAAGAAGCACCGGGCTAGATTGTTTCAGAGGAAATACCCAAAGTATATTAAAGTAGCTAATACTGATGCTTAATAATATACAAATAAACTGGCTTCACATGGGTGATCCCGGAGGTTGAGATAAGTAGGTTGGAGGGCTCCTTGCCTGTTTCTGTTAGATTCCCTGTGCTCTTGGGGGAGGGGTGTGCATTTGGCCTGACTGTGTACAGTGCGGTGGGGAAGCTAAAGCCTCTGGGCCTCATCCTCCTTGTCTGGAAACAGGCTGCATGTCATGGCACCGGCGAATTAGAAATTCTACCCGACGACTCTTGGAGATTGATTTTCCGTCTGGGGATCTGACCTCTTGCTTCACCAGCAAAGGGAATCAGACTGTTCTGGGCGGAGTCCGTGAGCAAGCCCTCTGAAAGGCCTTCCCTTTCTTTTTCTTTCCTTTTTTTTGTTTCCTTTTTCAACTGTATGTTTCAAAAGGAATTTCTGATTATGCTGGGGGCTTAACACCACCAATTTGAATCCTTCTTGACACTCAGAGCGTTGAGACATCCATTCCACCCCGCCCTCCCCCACCGCAGTGGTGTATGCTAGAGGATTGATGAAGGTTTAATTCCATTTATGCCACTGGATTTATACAAAACCCTTTTGGAGTCATGGATGAATGCCCCATTTCCTTTACTTTTGTCAATTTTTACAGATCCCTTATGTGAATGCCTCAAGGGTAAGAATCATGCTTTAGTTATTTTTGTATCTCTAGTGCCTAATACAGAGATTGAGATAGAGTAGTAGTTACTTGGTAAATATCTGTCCATTCATTCAACAAATACCCCCCTAGGTACAGCGATGAGCAAATGAATCATAGACCCAGCCCCCCTCACATTTGCAGCTGAGTGGAAGAGACAGTTAAAAATAAATAAATACAAATAAATATATATTATATCTTGGGTTAAGGGCTATAAAAACAAAGAACATTTTCAATGGAAAAACAAATTAGAATGCTTTATGAGTGAATGAAAGTAAAATGACCTTGACTCCCAACCCTAAATCTTTGTCTCATCTTGTCTCTCTATAAATAATAATTATCGCTATTATTTTAATGATTACAAGTGCTACCATTTATTGCATTCCCACTATATTCCAAGCCCTGTGCTAGCATCTTCCTGTTTGTTACATTAAATTTTCCAAACAACCTTGCCATTGAGGCTTTCTTATCCCTTATTCCAGAGGGGCAAACAAGGCCCAGGAAAGATAACTAACTTGTTTCTGATCAGAGAGCTGATGAGTATCAGAAATAAAATTTGAATCAAGTTGATCCAGCAAGTCTTTGCTCTGAGCAAAAGGGACAAAGGTCCAAAGATTATCGCCAACAGGGGTCCCTGCTTGAGAAACAGTCCATCATGCCATGTGGCAGAAGGTCAGTTATGTCAGGTGAGAGGAGAAAACAAGAGACAAAACTTTGCTGGGGAGTGAGAGGGAAAAGGAGAACGATGTAGTCTCGGCTTGACCATCTTATCAGCCTCGCAATAATAAACCATCACTATGGTAACAGGAACTCTAATTGATGGCAGATGTTGAGTCACTTTAAAAACCACACTAACTGAATGCCGAGATGGTGCTGTAAACCTGGCTCCCCTGCCACAGCTGGGCTAATCATGCTCTGGGCTTCTTGGAGAGACACATCTTTCAAGGGCGGAGCAACCTCTGAACTTGGCATCAGAAAATTTGCATCTGATCCCCAAATCTACCCTTTCTGAGCTCTTTTGCCTTGAGCAATCAGTTTGTCAAAAGTGAGAAGTAGTTATTATTTTATCGTTATTAACATTACCAGTAGTAAGAGTAGTTTCCTGAGATTCAATTTTATATTTACAAAATGGGTAAGTAATATCTGTCTAAAGCATTGTCAAGAATTAAGGATGTGGAAATATTTAGTAAACTAGAAAATAACTCACAAATATAAACTGTTGTTAACACCAGGAGACAACCTGATGTGGTAGAAAGAGCTTGCATTGGAATCCGACAGACATGACCTGTTCACTGCTTCACCTGAACAAGTCACTTAAATGCTCCACTTCAATTTCTTAATCGGTAAAATTTCTTGGTATAAGTCTGTACAATGCTCTACCCATCTTCCAAAACACCAGTCTTACTTAACCTCTGCACTTCAGTTTCCCCCTCTGTAAAATGTAAATGACACTAGCACCTCCCTCATAAGGTGGTTGTAAGGATTAAATACATTAGTGCAGGAAGCACACTTAGAACAGTGCCTGGCACAGACAGTGTGCCATACATTTTAATGGTTGTGGTGGTGGTGGTGGAGGAGGAGGAGGAGAAAAGGAGGGAAGAGGGGAAAGAAGAAAAATTGCAATGATATATGTACATAGAAGTGTGAAAGCTCTGAGGCATGATACAAAAGAAGGCACGTGTAGTCATTGTCAACATACTTTTAGTCAATTCATGGACTGGTCAGCTCATTCATATATCTACCAGTTTTCTCAAAGTTGCTATTGTCTATGTTACCTTTTTGTCCAGCCCAGTATGCATGTCTCTCCTGATTCCTGGCTATGCATTTTCAATAGGAGAAGGAGAACCAGGACAAAGAATTGATAGAAACCGTGAGAAAATTTGCTCAGAGCCCAAGTTCTCTATAGGCCAGGATTTCCCAAAGAGTGTCTGTTGATATATTAGGAGGTATTCCTGGAAATAATTCATTTGGAAATTGCTTTGTTCGAGTTAACCAGGTGTCTTTAGAACAAGACTTCTCATAAGACTTCAATATGTAAACGTGTTGTAAATTTTCTGGATTGCAGAGGCATATAGAATATAGTCTTTTCCAAATTTCTTTAACCAAAGAATGAATTTTTCATGGAGCATCTCACTTTGCTCCAGTTTCAGGGACCAAACATTGGGAAATTCTGTTATTCATCCTTGGTCAAGACCATCAAACATACATGTAATACCATGACACAGGTTTGAAAACTCCTATCAATCCTCCCATTAATTCATGTGTCCATTTAACAAATTAAAAGAGCACCCATGCTGTATTTGGCAGCAACTGTGTGCTAGATGGCAGAGAAGCAACAAGTAAGACCAATACATGTTCCCACCCTCTCAGGGCTCTTGTGGGCCTCCTGGGGCAACTTCAATACAGTGTGACAAGTAAACAGAGAGCACAAGGTGCCATGGTACAAGTCAGGGGTTTCTTATCCAACTTGGGGGGTGAAGGAGTTTCCCAGAGGAAGTCACTTGTAAGCTGAGAGCCAATGGAGTAATGAGAGCTGTATAACAAACACATTTTCCACAACGCACTTTCCCGTGCATTGCCATTTTGCCTCCTCATAGCGACCTTCCTAGTTAGATAGGACGAGAGTGGTTAAGTCGTGCCTGTCTCTTAATGAGTTCCTTCTACAGGTCAGGCACTGTGCTAGGCATTTTATACACTGATTGCATTTAATCTTTACAACAATGAGTAGTAGCCTCAGTTTCCAGATGGAAAATTGACGCTCAGGTCAATTCACAGAGCCTCACATGTGATTAGAGCAAAACCTGGACTTGAACTCTGATCTGCCTGATTCCAAAGAGTCTCCCATTGTACCGGGGTCCACCTATGCTGAGCCTGGACAGTGGCGCATCGTGACGGCATTTTCCCCAGACTGGGAAATGTAAAAAAGTAAGCAGAAGTTCATGAATATTTTTCTTGTTAAGTGATTTATGTTATCCTGACAAGTACCCTTCCCAATCTGTTGGTGTAGGAAGTCCTGTGCTTTTTTTTATATTGCCTTGTATGAGAACATTTGTTTTTTGTGGGTTTTTTTTTCTTGAGTTCTTACTTGGCAAAATAAAAATTTGCTAATCCTATGTCAGTCTCCAAAGTAATTTTGGAAGGGTTACTGTCCATGAAATTTTAACATCTTGGAAATACCCTGTATGCAAGTTGATGGCACATACCCATGCTGAAGATGAGGCGAATATGAACCAGCACATTGCTTTGGTGTCTGTTGGCTCAGACTAGGGTGAGTGACTAAATTACACAGGCTCACATGTCCAGTAGCCCTAAATGGAGGTAAAGTAGGGCAATATGGAATCTCCCAAAAGGTACGCATATACTACCAGGAGCACTCACTACGGTTTTTAGCTGGCACGCAGACACTCTTTTTCTGATAGTTATATATTTATCTTAACATGTATTAGAAAAAAAACAACCAACACCAAACCTGGGTTTTTATGGACTTTTTGCTTAGAACAAAGCAATGTTTTAAAAGAGAAAAAGGAGTTTATTTAGAATTTAGCCAAAAAAGAAGACATATGCTAGGTAGTACTTGTATGTGGAAATAATTGTGAACATGGTATGTGAATTACTGAAATTTGTGAAGTCATAAGATAATATGTGTGAAGGTGTCTCATGCACAGAAGGCCCCAGTAAATGCTTCCTTCCTTTCGGATTCACCTGATCAGCAAGTGGCAGAGCCCACGACTATACCTCGTCGTCTCAGACTCCCAGTCCAGTGCTCCTTCCAGAACACCCTTAACTCTTTGCTTCCTGTCTACCTACTCACCGGGCATCCTTCCTTCCTCTGTTCACCTCTCGGGAAAAGTGCGGTGAGTAGGTATTTCAGAAGTGACTGAAGTATAAATGACATGTACCCAACAGAGTAGACTGTTAGCATTTGGGAAAACTGGAATCGGAATAGAAAAACTGAAAAAGCCTTCGCGGATCATCTCGCTCAGTCCCTCTTTTTTACAGCTGAGGAAGTTGGGACCCGGAAAGGGGAAGTGCTTTGTTCATGGCCAGAGATCTCTTTGCTGCTCAAACCAGGATGAGAATTCCTATAAAACAGGCAGATATAAAATTTTACAGGTTGGGGAAAAAAAAAACAACAACAACACTGTTTCCTCCAGACTTCCTGCTTTCCAGATAAGTAGCTGGGATGGAACACAAAAGGACTTCCACAAATCCTAAAATTTGGAAGGTGACACTTCATACTGTGCCAGGCAAGAGCATATTGTACATAACTACTGGAGAAGGCTTTTCCTGGAGATATTATTTGTTAGTTTGTTTTAATTGTGGTAAAATACACATGACATGAAATTTACCATTTTAAAGTGGACAGTTCAGTAGTGTTAAGTAAGTATTATTCTTATCATTGTGCAACCCATATCCAGAATTCTTTTCTCCTTGCAAAACTGAAAGACATGCATAATAAATACTGTACTATACCCTTTAAACAACAATTCCCCATTCTCCCATTGCTCCAGGCCACTGGCAGCCACCATTCTACCTTCTGTCTCTATGAATTTGACTACTCTAAGTACCTCATATAAGTGAACTCATACAGTATTTGTCTTTTTGTGACTGACTTATTTCACTTAGCATAACCTCCTCAAGGTTCATCCATGCGGCAGCATGTATCAAAATTCCCTTCCTTCCTGGTTGTATTCTGAATGCCACAGCCTGTTCCCTATGGCCTCTGGCCGTACCCATCATTACGATGAAGACTTTGGCATGCTTAACATTTAAGTGACTTCCGGCCAGTGGGGGAAGTAGCCCAGATGTGGGTGACAGTGGTCGTGGGGCGCAGTACCTGTGGAGAACTCAGCCCCTCTTCCTCCAGGCTTTTGCAAGCAGGTGACAAGGAAGATAAATGAGATTACGTGCTGTGTCCCCCACCCTCACCCCGAATTTCCTTCATTGCTCCTGTCCCCAGAGTCTTCAGTCAGCCACAGTAAAGGAGTGGGGCTCGGGGTCTAGAGGTTCAAAAAGTAGACTTTTGAGTGAAAGAATCTTAGGCTGCAATGCAACCTCTGTCACGTGCTAAATGTATGATCTTGAATAATGTGATTAACTTCTCAGAGCCTCAGTTCTGTCAGTTGTATCTGAAAATGGACACAAGTATATCTGTATCAAAAAAGCTTGCACTTCTATTTTTCCTTTTGAGCTGTAAGGTATTATTTTCTGTACTTTTTTGGATTTAAACTTAGTTTATCAACTACTATAAGAAGTACTAGTTATTACTGTGGCCTCTTCCACTGGGTTGCACTGAAATGTAATGTGATGTGATCTGGCATTTTGGCTACTCTGAGATGTCCTGCTCAAGCCAGAGGATTTCAGGGAGACTCGTGATATTGGAAAGAACAGAATGCTCATTTATTGTGAAGCTTCTGCTCGTCATATGTGTACATTATGGCAGAAACATTGATTAGAACTCTATTATGGCTCTTGGTTCTTCTCATCATTATCATTTTCTGTCTCCCTGATTTGTCTTAGCCACCCCTACCCCCACAGTTCCTACCCCTTGATCAATGCCTAGCCTAATGCCCAGAAAACTGCATCTAACCCCCTCTCCCATTTAAAAACAATAGTGTTTTTTTTTTTAATGCATTGGGAGTCAGTCAGAATCTGCCTGCATTCATGTGGCCACTTGCACTTCCCCCATATCTTATATGCTCTCCCACTCCGACACCCCCATGGCCTCATGGTAAAAGGCACCATTCATTCAACCCCCAACTCTGGCAGGGAGGCCTGAGTATAGAACCTGATTTCGGCTCCTCTCTGAAGTTGGGTAATTCTCTATGCTGACCACTTAGGGTTTTTTCTTCTTCTTCTTCTTCTTCTGACCCTCCCCTCTCCTTTCTTTCGATAAACAGGACAGCTGTCCCAAAGGGATGAATCTATTACCTTTCGCCAGAGTTGAGTTCATTTTTCATTGCATGTTCCTATTAAAAAAAAAAAAAGCCTTTTAAAAGGGTTGAGCATGCATTGAGTGTGTGTACTTAATTTTTAATATGTGTGTGCTCACAGCCAAGAGACCAGAGAAGCCTTAAATAACAATGAAACTGAACTGTACACGTTGTATGTTTTATGTGGCACTGACTCCTAAATATACACTTAGGAGCCAGGTATTATTTAATACTTCCCCATTAATCAAGGTGCCAAATCTAAATGAAAAGCATGTTTAAATATATTTAATAAGATGATAGCTTTTGGTTGAATATCAAATAACATAACTTTTTTTTCAGCCAACCTCATTCACTGTCTTATATTTTTACTCTGAATGCTAGTTTTTGTGCTATCAAGCCAATCTTAATTATAAGACAATTTATACCACAGACTTTGAGCACTGTGTAGGTCTCCACTGAGTTCTTAAATGTAAATGTTTTAGGGAGAGAGAACAACCTTGAGTTTTTTTGTTTGTTTCTGGCTAAAAAATGAGATGTTTCTTCTTTGTGGGGTAAGCCCTTGAATTAAAAAGGAAATTAATAATTGTCTTAGAGACACTAAATTGTTTGTAGCTTCTGTAATAAATGAAGTCTGCCTTTTGAGCTGTTACTGTTTTGTGCTAAATGTACTTACTATGTTTATTTTTTTCTCTCTTTTTTTCTTTTGACGATTCCATTCAGGCTTCTGTTAGTTTTGCAATAGCGACACCTAGGGAAACTAGGGAACATTGCATGTGCTATTAAAATGTTCTCAGTATGCTCTTTGAGATGCAGTGACAAAAAGCTTGTGGGTCTTGGGTTTGAAGGAGAGAGAAGACAGTGGCATCCTGGTAAGATAGATTGCTGGTTCTGTCCATTAGGTTTCCAATCTAGTGACAAACCGAAAAGAGCTGTAACTAAAAAAAGTATTTTTATAGAGATCTAGCCAACCTTGGAGTAATATATTCTGTTCTAGCAGGTTTTTTGAAGTTATTAATAAAATATCATTGTATTTATTTAACATGTTTAACTCTTGTTCTCGTTTTCAGCAGTTTGCTTCCTGTTTTCAACCTTGTAACAGTTATGTCCCAGTGATTGTGGCAAAATGATTATTGTGTATGGGGCCTCCATTTACTGTTCTTGCAGTAATTTCTTGCTTCTCACATCTCCAAATGTTCTCTTTCCTTTCTTCAGTGTTCTCTGTATTAGTCCTTAGAAAGCTTTATTTCAGCTTTTTAGCCTATTTGTTTTCTCCACTAATGCTTTATCATTTCTTCTAGTTTTTCACAGTTCTTACATGGTTCTTCATGGTTTTATGTCTTAAAACTTTTAATCCTGGATTGAAACAATCATAAACATGTTTATTAAAAACACAATAAAATGCTTTGATTATATAAATGCTGATAAATAACTCATAAAACAATTATCGTACTATATTAAATTCGAAATAGGGTACATACACAAAGTGCTTAGCTTTGTACCCTGTAGAAGTTCTGTGTTTCAGTTTGAAAACAAAAAGTAAGTATAGTGCATAGCAATACATAGCATTCTTATAAATATTCTGCGTCATATCTCTTTGTAGATAATCATGGTAAGGATGATAGGCAACATTTATTGATGCTTTCTGTATGCCGAGCACTGTTCAAACCACTTTGTATGAATTAACTCATTTCATCACCACAGCAATATTATGGGACAGGAACTAAAATGATCACCATTTTATATATGTCCACAGAATGTTTATGAACCCCCAAAAGGGAAACTTCAACTTGGTTCTGTAGGAGCCTGCCACAGTTACTGTGCCATAAAAGAGTGGATATTATTGATTCTTCCTTAAACATTAGAAGTCAGTTTGTGTCACATTTTCTTTGGGAGCTTTTGCATCTACTTCACCTTCGATACTTGTCTCCTTACCTCGCCGAGTACTTCTAGCTGTGTCACTTGAAAAGCAGTGTCCTCAAAGAATGTATATTCTAGTTGGCAGGAGTCCAGTAACAAGTAATTCCAAAACAAGTCATCACAGCAAACAATATGATTACAGGTAGCAAAACATGCTGTGAAAGGTAGTCAAGCAACGTAAGGGAACAAAGAAGGGTTGGGCAGACTGGGCGTGAAGGACTGGCCATGTGAGTGGTGGGAAAGGCCCTCCCAAGGAAAGGATGTTTGAGATGAAACTCGAATGACAGAAATTACAGTGAGTGCCAAGGTCCTGAGGTAGGAATGATTGAATGTGCCTAAGGAAAAGGAAAACGAACAGGGAGACTAGAATGTATTAAGTAAGGAGAATTCTGTGGTGTGGACCTCTTCTCTCTTATCTGACACTCACCTTCTCAGCTCTCTGACACACTTTCTGCCACAGGCTGTGGTTTCACTGAATTCAAAGAAATGGTCTGGAATGGCAAAATCCTGAGATGTCATCCATGGGAGTTGGGGGGCAGGGAGGGACACAGGCAAGAGAATTGGACTGAGAAAGATTACACTGTGCGTCTTCATCCTACACATTTCTATCCTATAAAGTCAGATTAAGATGAACATAAGGCAAAAGTAAAATCTCATCCCTTTTACCACAGGTCGTCATTCATTCATTCTTCAGTGCTGCTGTAGCACAGAACAGACTGTGATATGATGCTTCTCACATGCATGGTGACTTTCCTTGGTGTGTCTGCCTCCCACTAGACTGGAAGCTCACTGAAGGCAGAGTCTATGTCATGATCATTCTTCAGTTTTCTTTCTTGCAGTGGTTTATTCAACAAATGGCTCTTGAGCGCCATCTATGTGCCAGGTCTCTTTCTTTCTCTCTCTCTGTTCACACACATAGCTCTGAACAAGAAAGATTCGTCCTTGTTCTCAAGTTTCTTACAATGTTGCAGAGGAGAAATGCAATAAAACAAGCAGCTGTAATAGAGTGTGCTCTGTGTTATGATAGGTAATGCACCTCACCCAGCCTTGGGGAGTCAGAGAAAACGTTCCAAAGGAATGACATTTGAGCCAGAACTTGGAAGTGTTAACTAAACAACTCACGTGTGTGTGTGTGTCCAGTGTGTGTTGAGGGACTGAGATGGGGGAAGGGTGTGCAGAATTTTAGATTTGAAGGAAAAAGCATTCATGAACCTATAGGTGAACTCAGTCGTGTATTGGATGAAAATGTGAAATTGAGTGAATGAATAAATGAATGTTTTTGTCTACATACATGTTGTAGGGGCAGCTTATGACATGGAAGTATAAAGCCAAAAGGCATTGTGTTAATTCACCGTGATGTATCACTGTTCCAAATTCTGCCTATCATTTCCCTGTAAGCAGCCTCTTACGGAGACACATATTATTATCAAAAGGTTGCTTGCCATGTCAATCACTCGGTGATTTATTAGGAGAGCAAGCTAAGCATTCATCTTACTCTAGGGCTGGCCTCATCAATGGGACTGGACATATCCAAAGCTCCATGGCCAGTATTCCTCTTTCCTGAGCATTGTTTGTATGAGAACTATGAGATGGATTACTGACTGAAAAAAGAAGTCATGACTCCAAGGCTTTGCATGGAAAGGTGAGTGGCTGTTCATGGGTTGTAGATGCCAGAGGCAGATTGCAAGCTGGGGAAGTAGTCTGCTGAGTTCTAATCTTCGCTCTTCCGTTAACTTGTGGTGTAGCACTGAGCAAGTCACAGTTCTCTAATCTGTACAGTGAAATAGTGCCACACAGTGCGTAGGGTCCCTTCCGGCTCTGGAATTCTGTATTCACTTTAGTTCTATCTGCTGAGGAGAGGGAGCAGTAAGTAAATGTATGGGCACCAGCGAGGCAGCTGCTTCATCCTTCCTGGCCAGCAGCGCTGCCCTGCAGCACTCACTCCTCCAGACGCATGTCCGTCTCGAGGCCAGAGCATCGTAAGAAGCTGCCCTCATCTGCCGCTCTCGCGGGTGGGGTCTGCTTGGCCACCACCCGTGTTCTCTCAAGGCCATGAATGACCATATTCCTGATGTTCTTCTCCTTCCCCTTCTGTCTAAAGTGTTCCAAGAAGTAGGCTATTCCTGATGTAGCCTTTCCTTAGATTGCACAGAAGGAGCTTCTGGTCTGCCCGTTTTCCCTCTCGCCTCCCGCTTTAGGGCCATACCGCACGCATTCAGATCCCAGCCCCTCTGCTAACCACCTGGGTGGCCTTGGTCAAGTTTCTTACCCTCTCTATGCTTCAATTTCTTCAACCATGAAATGTGGGTAACATTTGTTTCCACCTCATAGAGTTAAGTTTGAGGACTGAGATAATCCATGTAAAGCGGTTAGAACAGTGCCTACCTGGCGCACAAATATTTTCTGTCCCGCTGTCAGGCAAGCAGTAGACATCCTGAGGTAAAGAGGACACCATCTCTGCCTGGAGGCATCCAGTCCGGTGCCGTTTACTGAGTGCCTCTTGCGGCGCAGACACGTTACCTAGATTCCCTCATTGAATCCCCACCGCAGTCCAGTGTGATGCTTATTCTTCTCATTTCACACTCGAGGAAACTGCAGCCCAGAGAAAGCCATGTGACATTCCCAGTAGTATGCAAGTAGTAAATAGCAAAGTTTGAATTGGAACTCAAGTTTCTTAGACTCCAAATTCAGTGCTCTTTCCACGTCCAACCCAGCTACCACAGGCTACTGTGACGTGGTTTGTTTTGAAAGGAAAAAAGAAGCAATGCATGATGGGAGTGATCATAATAGGTAATAAATGCTCCTTGCCAGGGCATCCACTTCCAGGTTTCAAAAGTGGGAAGGCTCATGAGCCCAGCTCCCAGCAATCCTTGCTTCAGCTCATCTGAAAAGGATCCTCTTTAAAATCAAGGAGCCAGAAAAAATAATTCATACTAAAAACAAACTCTGTCATGAGTCATTTGACTTTGCTTTCCCCTGAACACATAGTTTATGTCTTGGGCGAGCTGAGGCGAAAGGAACATCTGATATGTTTTAGGCTAGCAGAGCCATTATTTAAGGAGCTTCACATCCAATGTGTGCCCACTGGACCCCGTGGTTTAAATCAAGGCTTGCGCTGATGGGGCCTGACAATTTGTTATTTTTGTTGCAGTTGTATTGGGGTGTGATTGTGTGTGAGTTTTATCAAGATGACAAGAATCACTTTGGTCCAGGATTCAGTTCTTTGGTCGTGAACCAGCAGTTACTCTGAGTGAGCGTAGCGTGTGCACCAGAGGAACGCATGCTCAGATGTGTGAGCACCTTTGGAAATGAGAGGCGGGTAGGGCGGGGTGGGGGGGAGAGAGAGAGACAGAGATGAAGAGACAGAGACAGAGAGAGAGGTGGCTTCCAAATGAGCTGCTTTCCATTCCCATCAGCATAAGGGACAGCCTCCACTTTGGGTCAGCCTATTTCTCAGTCCTGGGCAAACAGTCTATAACCCAGAGCATGACGCATGTGACTCTGTCTCTGTGGCCAACTTGTTCTTCTGTAGATAATTGAAAAATGACAGGAATACACTTACACTGGAAAAACTCAAACAGTATAGAAATGTAGAATAAAAGGCAAAAGGCACAAACTTCTGATCCCAGAGATAATCGCTGTTGTACGTTCCGTATCTCTTTCTAACCGTTTTATTGCATTCACGGACATATACATAGGATCATGTAGCACAAATTGTTCTGCAACTTTTTTTTTCCACTTAGGAGAAATTTCGGAGTAAGTTAATGAATGTAGAGCTGCCCCATGTCTATGGCATATTGGTAGTAATTGCAGAGTGCGTCTGTCAATACTTATTTAACCAGTGTCCTATTGATAGGCATTTAAGTAGTTTCTAGTGTCGAGCTTTTACAAATGGTGATACAAGGTCCATCCTCGATATGGTTCCTTTTATACAAGTATGAAGATTTCTCTTGGAGAGATACAAAAAAGTGGAATTTCTACTGGAAGGATTTGCGCATTTAAAATGTTACTAGCTGTGGCCAAAATGTACTCCAAAAGGGCTGCCTCCATTCGTGTTCCTGGCCGTGGTGCACCGTGCCTTTGCCAACACTGGATATTGTCAATCATTTAACAGTTTTGCCAATTTCTCGGGCAGAAAAACGACTGCTCATTGTTCTTTTCCTTTGCCTTTTCCCCGTTACTAATAGCAATGAATATTTTCTTTATATATATAGTCACTTTATATCTGTTTTCTGTTAATGGCCTATTAATATCCTTCCTTCATTCTCCTATGGGGTTGTCTGTCTTTTCCTCATTGATTTGGAGGAGTTCCATATATAACCTGTAGATCAATATTTTGTTCAACATATATATTGAAGACTTATAATATATCCCTCAGCATCTAGCTTTGCTTATGATACCTTGTACAGGAGTTTCAAATTTTCATGTACTCACATCTGTGAATCTTTTTTTATGACTGCAGGATTTCTTGGAAACTTTCCCTGTAAACTGTTTCTTCTCCTGAAGCTGTTTTTCAGAATGATAATGTTTTAAACCAAAACATACCAGGTTGGCTGAATGGTCTCTGTGTTTGGTCAGACACTCTTGGTACTTTTACCATTGATTATGGGAAAATTCTAAAACCGTATGAATCAGTCACAGGTCACTGAGAGGCAGCAGGGAGCTAGCCAAGAGCACGCAACCTGAAGTCACACGTGTGGGCCTTGGGCCATACCAGGCTCCTTTACTTGCCACTAGATTTTGGGACATCACTTTGCTGCTCTGAGCTTTAGCTTTTTTCTTTAAAATGGGGCAAATCACAATTTCAGAAGGTTTTCATGAGGTTTAACAACTGCCGTGTTTCAGCGTGGTAGCCACTCAATACATGTTTGTTTTTGCCTTTCCTGACAAAAGGCGTTCCCCCCAACCCTTGAACATTTAAATGTAACCGGTCATTTAAAACCGTTGACTTC
Organism: Rhinolophus ferrumequinum; assembly: GCF_004115265.2. Classification (NCBI taxonomy): domain Eukaryota; kingdom Metazoa; phylum Chordata; class Mammalia; order Chiroptera; family Rhinolophidae; genus Rhinolophus; species Rhinolophus ferrumequinum. Next base: position 43,318,910 of record NC_046292.1, read on the forward strand.
CATCTCTTCTGAGGATTTTGTAGCTAAATAGTGGAATCACAGCTTTCTCAAGAGTCTGAGGCAATTTCCTCATGATGCATATCAGTGAGCCTAAAGGAAACAAAACATGTACACCATTGCTCAATGCTGGAAAATTCTCCAGGGTGGCCGACCCCTTTTGGAAGAGAGGAGCCAGGACTCTGGGGGACTGCTCCAATCCACGTGGGTGGAGGGTTCTTCTAGAGCTGTTGTCGTTTCTGGACTCACTGAGACTCCTGCCTATATGAGGATAATTCCTTCTGCCTCTGAAGTCATCTTTTTCCCTCACCTCACCTGTCATCCTTCTTATGACCAACACAATACTCAAGGCTGGGAGCCCAGACACTTGAGCAGATGGCCTGGGTTTAAAATCCAGCTCTGTCACTCTTACTTGTGAGACCTGGAGCAAGTTTCTTAATTTCTCTCTGCCTCAGCTTCTCTATCTGGAAAATGGGAATTGTAGTATTACCTACTTTATAGAGCTGTTACAAGAGTTAATATTTATAAAGCACGTGGCACATAGTACAGTGTGCAAGGAGCTACCAAGATATTGTGTACGGTACCTGAATCCTGGCTCCTCCTTTGATGGCCAGTTGACTTTGGATAACACACTTATTACAACCTCAGCCCTCTCCTTTGTAAAATGGGTGTGAAAAATATCTACTTCATGGGATTGCTGGGCAGGGCAAATGGGATAATGTATGTAAGGATTAGAGGTATTCAATAAGTGGTACTGACCGTGGTAATGATTCTCAGAAAAAGACAGCAATGAACATGCAGCAAGTACCCAGGGCTCCAAAAGAAAGAGGCTGGTGATTAGCAGAGAAGGCTCCGGAGTCAGACACTGGAGTCGGACACTCTTGGCCCTGTGACCCAGGATGTCACCTCGCCAACGTTCAGTTTGCTGATCTATAAAATTAGGTTGATAATCGTGCCTACCTCTAGGCTTGTTATGAAGTGGAACTGATAATAAATTGGGCACACAGAAGGTGCTTAATAAAATGAACTATTACCGATACTCGTATCTCTTGTCCGTCCACGGGAAGATCCCGGCCTACAGTCAGGGGTCCCTGGGGCAGAGGAGTGGTAGCACAGGCGGGGCCCCAGCCCAGTCCTCTCTGGTGGATCTGGAACACAAGACAGGAAGGAAGATCAACTCAGGAAGGGAAACTGAGGCAGAAGCCTGTTCTGTGGACTAGTCCAAAATGATTGGGGCAGAGAGAAAAACACAATTAAGGATGTCCATCAGGATTCATGTTCAGCAATACGTATTATTTAAATTCTTAAAATAATCCTATTGGGGAGGTTCTGTTATTTCCAGTTTTCATCTTATGAAATTAAGGGTCAGAGAGGTTAAGTGACTTGCCCAAGGTCACAGAACTAGAAAATGGAAGACCTGGGATTTGAACCCAGGTCCATCCTGCTCCAAATCCCTAATGATATGCTGTTAATATATGTCCTGCCTGCATTGGGAATGACTCAGAGGCTGGGGGGGGGGGGCGGGGAGGGGGAAGAGGAGGAGTGAGGGGTGCCGCTGTTTCTCTGGGGCCCGGAGGAGGCAGAGGCAGGGAAGGTAGCCCTGGAGCTGACAGGCTGCATGTAAAAGTTTGGAAATTTTGCCCTGAGAAACAAGAGAGTGTTTTCAGCTGGGGCCAATTTCAACTGTACCCTGTGTACTAGGCTGAGGGTAAACCAAAACACAGCCATAAATAGTACTCCCCAGAATTCTCACCACAACAGCCCACTGTGCTCCTTCTGTTGGGTGATGACTGTTGAAACACTTCCCGTGAATATGGCTGAATCTGTCACTGCTGATGAAGTCAGTCACAGCCCATTCAAATGAGGTGCCCTGGGTGTGAATAGAGATGCAGGAATCATCAGATGGTCAGCCATTGTGGAGTCTCAACAAAAGGCCCTGCCCCCGGAGCCAGCATCCCAGGACTGGGGTCAGGCCTTCCTAAGGCCACTGCTTCGAAGGGGCCCATCCTAGTTCAGTGGGCATGCCCCAGCTTGTTACAGAATACGTTTTTATAGCTATCCTTTGTCTAACTTAAAAAGAGAGAGAGAGAGGTATCAAAGCTGGAAGAGACTTTGTCATTTAGTCTAATGTATTTAATAGACGAGGACAGTAGGTTCCAGAGTGGAGGGTGATGCTCCCAAGGTTATAGAGAGAAAACCTGAGACTAGAATCTCGGCCTCCTGATTCTTAGTCCAAAACAGAACGTCTAATATTGCCCTCCTGAACCTTTCCACTGCAATAACCAAAGGCATGCCAGCCTCTCCAACAGCAGGACTGCAATGTGGGAGAGATGGGAAGGAGGGTGGGTTTATATGTGAGGCTTTTCCCTTCCCTCCAACATCTTTCCCCCCATTTCAGTATTTCTTCTCACCTGTCAAAGCTGACGAGTCCTGTGCCCTCAGATCTCCTGAGAAGCAGTTTCTTGGGTTTCCACAGTTCTTGCTGCTCACCTGTCCAGGGCTTTTCCTTCCTGGCAGTGCTGCCTCTCGAACAGTGGAAAGGCGCCTGGACTCAGAGGATGCCTGGCTCAGCCCCTACTGGGTGGGCTCCCCCAGATGAGACGTTGCCCCCCACCCCCACCCCCAAGCATCCTTCCTCATCTCTCAGGTGCAGGTGAAGAAGAGAAAAGGAAGGGATGTTAACTGATCACCTGATAACATGCTGGATGGTATGACCACATTTCATCTTTAAATTAGGTTTTGTGAGGCAGGTAGATATATTATTATCTCCATTTACAAATAAGGAATTCGAAGTTTAGAAAGACAAATCACTTGCTCAAAGCCAGACAGCTGGAAAGTGAGAGCTGGGACATGAACCTAGTTTGTCTGAAAATCCAAAGTATAAGCTCTTTAGGTTCATCAGGCTAGAGAAAGTGAGATCAGTATATGGACACACACATGCACACAGTAAGAGAGTGCTTTCGAAACTGTGGTGTGCCACCCACTAGGGAAGTGTGATAAGAATGACAATTAGCCACCTAGATCAGGCCGAGAATAAAATGGCTCCCAACAGTCCAGTGCTAGCTTCGGGGGAAATCTGCCTCCCGCAAGGAAGTCTGGGTTCACAGCCACTACTCAAAGAACCACTTACAAGTGACAGGAGTGGAGAAGCTAATTCGGGGCAAAAATCTATCACTAGTCGAGGAGTTCTCCGGTGTCACCGAAGGGCCACTGCAGGCAGGGCTGGCTGCATAATTTGAGGGAACGAGTGCCAAATGAAAATGAGGGGCCCTGGTCCAAGCCGGGGAAATCTCCCCTTCCCGCAGGCCTGCTGCCTCACTTTATGTCTGACCGGTGACCCCCAGTGGTGTCCAGCTTCCCAGTTACCTGCCCAACCCTTCATGGCAGTGAGAGTTGGGGCGGGGGAGCCATTGCTTTGCCCCACCCCGAAGCACCACAGGCTCACTGCGTGGCCTGGCTCTCTCTATACCTGTGCTTGTCCCTGCATTTCCTACCATTCCATGTAAACCTGTCACTACCGGCGGTGCATGGGGAGGCATGAGGATGTGGAGTAGGGCACCCGAAGGCAAGACACAGACAGCTAAGGACCAACCTTAGATAACCAAAGGCAGCAACAGAGCCGCCAGCCCACGTTCCATGGTGCCATCCGCCTTCATTTACAAAGCACAGATGCAAAGATAAAAGTAAGAATTTCAACACAGCAGCTGCAGATCACTAAACTTCAAGCCTGGGCCCTTACTGGAGGGGACCCTGTGTGACTACACAAGTGACATGTCCATGAAGTGGCCCTCACTGCAGGTACTTAACCAAGTTTCATTAAGAAATGACAGTTTCACAGGAAATGAAAAACTAAGGGCAGTTTATGAGTTTTTAACGAGTCTAAATGTAGACAATTTAAATGATTTCCCTTTATTTTCAGTTCATGGTAACCTGTGTGTGTGTGTGTGTGTGTGTTAAAATCTCTTTTTTATGACATAATGGTCAGAGTAAATGTTGAGTCTTTTTTTTTTTTTAAGGTCCTTATATAGCAAAATAAAAAGCTGAGAATGTTTGCAGTTCTCCGAAAGGTGTAGATATTTGATTGGTCCAAAGTTTGGGAACTTCTGAGGGAGGCCTTCAAAGAAGATAGCCCTTCCTGCTTGTGAAAATGGAGCCTCTTCCCCAGCCACCAGCATCAGAAAGTCTCCACCCTACATACAGTTAGTACTTGTTGTATACAGTTAGTACTTGTACGCGCTACGTACATCTTTGCTTTTGTGACGTCTAAATTCTGGTGGAATCTGTTAGAAGAGACAACACAGAATAAGGGCATCAAAATCAAAATTCAGTCTGAAACCTCCCAGTTTCCTAGGACCCGCGAGAGAGAGAAGGGCCCAATGTCAGGCATTTCTCCAAATCTCCCAAACACCCAGAGCTCCTGAGAAGTGAAGTGGAAGGGTAATCACAGACCCAGGACAGACCTTATGTCCTGGCATAATTGTTAATAATTGGGCATTAAAAGTATCTAGGACTCCAAGGCGAGTGTATTGGAACGATAAATGGTGGCCACCCTAATTAAACTGCCCTTCCTCTCTCCTGAGGTACCAAGCCCCACAGAGGCTGCCGTTTCCCTGGGCTGAAGGCCCATGGTGGCCAACTGAAGTGTTGCTGCGTCTGTCCTGTCAGAGGCCTGGGTTAGGTGTCATCCTGGAGCTTGGAGGATACATTGAGATTCTAGGCTTCCAAGACCTAGTGGTGGGTGAATATGTGTGACTCCCAGGCCAGTGGCCTCCACCATCACATTGTCTTGTAGGAGGGTCAAGTTCAAGTCCAAACTGACGTCTGTCCTTTGATGAGGATAACACAATGGTCCACTGAACTCTGGAAATAGACAACACGCAGTACCTTTTGAGGATTGGCATCTGAATGGTTTTACTCCAGAAGATGTGGAATTAAACATAAAGCAAACAGCTGATTGCTGTGAAATCCACATGTACAAGACTAAGCATTACTCAGCTGCAGAACCAGAGGCTTTCCCTAGAATAGACTGGTTTTTAGACTGGGCTTTGAGGGGAGAGGACAGGAGGAGGGGGGAGGAAGAAAGAGAAATATGTCAGATAGGTGGACAGTTTTGAAATGTACAAAGTCTATGCCATTTAATGGGGATTATTTTTTCTTTTTATTCCAAATATTTGCAATATGGAAAGAAATCTTTGCTGTACCGGCTTCAGAGTCTCAGGTTTAAGAAGTCAATCACTGACCGAGGGAAAGAGTTACATAAATCACACTTGAAGGCCTTCAGACAAAGAACAACTTGGGGCAAGCTGGAGAGTTTGCAGGGCATTTTGGTGACATTTCTGGATGCCCTTTGTTTCCCCCTTTCAAGAAAAGCCCTTTCTTTCCTCGCTTTCTCACATAACAGCTTGGAATTCATGCTCCTCTCTCCCTTCCCCCAAATGCATTTGAATTTGCTGGGTTTGTTAAGAGTCAGGGCATGAAGCATTTTTCCATGGTAGAAAAGTTCTGGCATTCCAAAGCAGAACTAATGTGGGATTTGGGAAGGCTGCCGTATTTGTGCCCCTAATTAGGGCTTCCCAAAGGCCCCTGATCCATCCATGTCATAGGAAACCAACGAGGCCAGGGAAGGCTGAGATTGTGTGAGCACCCGCGAGGGAGGGCAGAGAGCCGGACTGCACACCTGTTCCCCAATGACTGGAATCAGGATTCAGAGGAAATCAAGTTAGGGGCTTTCCAGCAATGCTCGTGTGGATCCCAGGCCGTTTCATCATTCAATGTGTCACCAGTTTGAGTCAAGTCCCAGAACACTTGGAGATAGAGGACTCGAGTAAGGTTCCTTTCGGGCCTATAAAGATCTTGGTTCTGATAAGATCTTTGAAGTTGACAAAAATTACAGAGGAAAAAAGTACTAGAGTCCAAAAAGCCTACGCTCTAAGCCTGACTCTGCTGCTATTAGAAGATGTCAGATCTCGGAGAAGTTACTTAGTTATTTCTGACCTTGAGTTTTCTTCCCTATAAAAGGGCATTCTATTACCAGTTCCATGGTTTCATTATAACAGCAACAGCTAACATTTGTTGAGCCATTTCTTTGTGCAGGGCACTGTTCTAAGAGCATAACCTGCATTAACTCTTCAATCCCCTGGCCACTATAAGGCCCCTAACAGAGGATTCTCTGGCCCTGTGGGCCAGGTGTTGCCCACTGACCATTTTTACAAATAATGCCTTATCGGAATACAGCCATGCCCATTCATTCACGTGCCTCACTCTGTGTATGGCTGCTTTCCTGCTACAACTGCAGGGTTGAGTAGGTGCACCAGAAGGTGTATGTCCCGCAAACTCTAAACTATTTACTATCTTTTCCCTTTACAGAGAAAAATTGCCAACCCCTGCTTTAAATTATCCCAATTTAAAGATGAAGAAAAGAAGCCATGAACATTTTAAGTAACTGGTCGCACAGCTGGTAACAGAACTAGGATTAGAACCCAGTAGCCTGACTTCAGAATGTGTGCTCTTCACCAGTACCTGACAGATCGTATAAATAAAATGCCTAGCATGGTGCCTGGCACGTAGGAGACGCGGAACGTTGTGTTTTATTAGCAATCTTTTGCATTCCCCCATGGTACTCCTTTCCCTTCTGCCTCCCTTCCTAGGTTCCTATCAATTCCAACATTCTTCTGCTTCTCTTCTGATTATATTTGCAATTCAGCAGACTGGGCAGTTTTATAGCTATTATCCCAGGCCATCAAACAGCTCTATGAGGTCGGTATCATTAGCTTCATTTAAAAGATGTGAAATCACCCCTGATCTCTGAGCACACAGGAATCTACGCTCCATTTGGGGACCCTCAGAGGACATGTTGCTGGGGACTTTCGGAACATTTGTTTTATGCTGAAAACTGACATTCAAGTAAAAAAAAAAATCTCAGTGGTTGTCCAAAATAAGAACATTGGAGCTTAGAGCATGGCTATCAAATATTAATGGGAAAATTAGAAATATTTCACGTGCTTACGTCAGCTGTGAGGGCTTTTGTGTTATTACTCTCTTCTGTGGACGCATGTGCTTGTGGTTGGGATTTTACAGTGTGCCCATACAATATCATTTAGGTTCAGCCTGTAAAATTGTTCCTCCTTGTTCTGATGTTGTTATCCATTCTCAGTTGATCGTGGACTCAGACGGAGAGGAATTAAGGGTTCTCTCTGAGCCAGTCTGATACGTCCCACCACAGGCAATGGGGAGCTATGAAATGCTTTTGAGTAGGGGACGCTGTCATGAAGAAATCATTCTGCAAACAGAATCAGGCTGGATGGGAGCTGGGAAAGGCAGGAAGGGGGAGGTAGGATGAACCCACAAGTGTTCGTATGCAGTTGTAAGGCAACCTGGATTGAGACAGGAGCTTGGGTTTGGGATGACTGAAGAGGACATGGCAAGAGGAGAAGGGCACGCGTATGGAGTCAGAGGTTCATGACCCCCACTGCTCAGACCTTACTACTAGACAGCCATTCTTAAGGGACATAGGACTTGGAGTCTGAAGACGTAGGTTCAAGTCCTGGCTCCACTGCTAAAAATATTCTGTGTGAAGAAGGAGGGGAAAGGGAAGAATTGTATGCTGACTGAGTTATACAGCATCTCACTGTGTCTTCCCGTCAACTCTCAGAGGTGATAATGGTAAGAACTATGGAGAACACATAAATATTGCTGTGTGTCAGCACTTTCTGTGTTTTCTTCTAGCTATTTTCTATATGTTAAATCTTTTAATCATCGTAGAAACCCCATGAGATAGGGGCCACTGTTATCCCCTTTGTAAGATGGGGAGACTGAGGCCCAAAGAGCGACATGGCTATGGCCACACCACTGGTGAATGGAGAAACTAAGCTTTGAACCAGGTGATTTGGCTGCTGAGCCTATGCTCTTAGTCACTTTCACACTGCCTCTGAGGCGAGTTTACCCAGAGGAGCATTTTGGGGTTCCAGGTATCCCATCCCACGCCTTTACCTGTACACTGACACTCCCGCCTCTACACCTAGGGGTCAGAGACTTCTCACTGACAAGGCTCCTTGCTACAGACCGGCATTGTTCACAGCCTGTCTGGAACCTTTCTCTGCATCCCCTCACTGGACCCTCACCCTGGCCTTCTGGCTCCTAGTCACTCCCAGCCCCCTTGGTTCCAGCTTCCTACCCTAGTAGGACAGGTGCCCAGCACCACTCCTCCAGCTCCCCTTCTCTGAATAATTTGCATTTGCCCTTGAGGCATTTTTACTTCTTTTGCTCAAAGTGACAGTCCAGCTCAGCACCCAGGATCCTCCTCCACTGCCAGCCCGCATGAGTGACACCCCCACCAGATTTCTACTGGCTCCTGGGACTAGGACTGGACAGTCTGTTCAGCCACCTTCTCAAGGGCCCATCCCTGGCAGCTTTACCAGACACACCTGCTCCTGGTAGCTGCCAGGAACTGGATGAGGCAATTGTGGGGAGCAGAAAAAAGACGTCTTCACCCTAGTCTGACTGGAGTTTGACTGAGCATGGCACCAACTATCTTAAATAAACCAAGATATTCTGAGATACAAGTCCCCACTATTGAGAGATCCGTGTTTTACTCCCATACTCATGCAATAGCATGCCTTTATTTGGGTCCTTTCTGGTTAAAGGGAAGTTCGCAGAAAAGTGGTGTCGATTGCATCCTTCTTGGTGCAAATCTCGGAAAGAAGTGAGCATTCTTGCGCCTCTCTTCAGATGCAGTCTATGAGCCTGGTGGGCTGTCCTCTGAGGACTGGGGATGTCGTCCTCATTGAGGATGCCTTCTGTCCTGTAGAACTGGAAATAGAGACGGAGAAGGTGGCAGGTCAGGAGCTCATGCTGGACTCACCCAGGCATGCTTTGCAAGTTATTTTGTTCTGTTTCTGAAACAAGTCCCTGTCATGAGCTTGCTTTTTGGATTTGTGCCTTCTGCCTCCAGCCATTGAAAGCCAAGTAAGTAAGTCAAGGAAAAAAAGGTCCTTCAGTTAGTTGAGGTTTTGATTCTGTTTCTACTTTGGTGGTTTGAAACTAATTACAGACTCTGGATTGTGCCTACATGTACAAAATGAAATGAGAGTTTGAGCCGATTACTTTAATAACGAAGGGATGAAAATCCACTTTTCTTTCCATTATCTAAAGATTTCAGGCATATGTAAGTTTTGGTTGTTTTTTTTTCTGTTTGTTTTCTTTAAATTGAATTATATGAAAAATTGGCCTCAAGCCTTCATTTCACTTTGCCAGTGTAGAAACAATCTCAAATTTTGTTTCAGAAAGGAGATGACATGTCTTAGAGTGCTTCTACGGGACGACTGGGTCTTGTTGGAACAATTGCAGGCTAAGAGATTTGAGTATTGTAATGATAGAATATTTGTGTGTGCTTGGGGGAGGATGGTGTATTCTGTATTTCATTTCCATATTTAAAAAGCCTGGAGAACCTAGAATAAATTTTGAGATGCCGAGTTTCCACTCATCTCATTTATTGATTCATTCATTTTGTCCGTCCCATGGCCTACAAGGTCCACCTGGCACCTAGTTGCTTTCCGACTTCATCTCCTGCTCTTCTGCCCCTCACCCAGGCTGCTCCATCCACCCCGGTCTCTTCCCTCTCTTTGCACACACTAAACACACTCCCTCCCACAGTTCCCTCTGCATGGACTCCTCTTCCCTTAGATGTGTACATGGTGCACACCCCCAGTCCCTTCAGATCTCTGCTCAGATATCATTTTATCAGAGAGATGCCCTTCCCGGCCACCCTATACAAAGCGCCTGCTCCACTCCTATCATTTTTCATTCCCCTTACCCAACTTGATATTTTTTCCCGTACCACTTATAACCACCACCTGACATAATATATGTATATGTGTATATAGGTATGTGTACATATATTCTTTTAATAAACTTTGATTTTTAGAACAGTTTTTTATTTACAGAAAAATTGTGAAGAGATACAGAGAGTTTTGGTAAACCCCACACCCAGTTTTCCTTATTATTAACATCTTACGTTAATGTGGTACATTTGTTACAATTGATAAACCAATATTGATGCATTATTGTTAGCTAATTTTATTCAGATTTCTTTAGTTTTTACCTACTATCCTCTACCTGTTCCAGGATCCCATCTAGGATATTAGATTATATTTAGTCATCGTGTCTCTCTAGGCTCCTCTGGTTTTTTAATGACCTTGACAGTTTTGAGGAGTACTGGCCAGATACTTTATAGAATGTTCCACAATTGGGATTGTCTGATGTTTTTCTCATGATTAGACTGGAGTTAAAGTTTTGGGGGAGCAAGACCACAGAGATGAAGTACCCTTTTCATCACATTATATTAAGGGAACATTCCATCAACATGACTTATCACTGTTGCTGTTGACCTTGATCACCTACTTGAGGTAGTGCTTGTCAAGTTTCTCCACTGTAAAATCACTCTGTCTTTTTCCACTTTCCATACTGTGCTCTTTGAAAGGAAGTCACTATATGTGACTATATATTTCCACACTTAAGGAGTGGAAATTACGCTTCACTTCCCTGGAGGTGGAACATCTACATCAATTTGGAGTTCTTCTGCATGGGAGATTCATCTCTTTCTTTCTTCCTTTCTTCTTTCCTTCCTTCCTTCCTTCTTTCTTTCTTTCTTCACTCAATCATGTCTTTGTAATAGTGTGGACTCAGAGATATTTATATTATATTGTGAGTTATACTCCAATACTGTATTGTGTTGCTCATTTTTTTACAGTTTTGGTCATAGGGACCTCCTCAGGTGGCTTTTACCTCTCTGACATGGCCCCATAATTGTGTTTAATTACTTTCTTATTTTCTGGCACTACAAGACAGTCCAGGCTCATCTTGTGTATTTCCTGCCCCAGTCCTAGCATCAGCCACTTCTCCAAGGAGCCCTGATTCTTTTTATTGGAGAATGGGATTAGAAACCAAGATCTGGGTCCTAAGTGTGCTCATTGCTGTTACTGATTCTGGGCCCTCCCAGCTGACAGTGCCAGGAAAGGATATGTGTGTATATTGATCTGTATGTATACCATATCTGTAAGTATTTCTGTATGTAATCATCAGTGTTCCATTGTATAGATATACCAGTGTGTTTATTCATTCACCTACTGACAGACATCCTGGTTGCCTCCCGTTTTAGATGATTGTGAATAAACATTCACATGCATGTTTTTGTGAGGACCTAAAGTTTTCAAACCAGTTGGATAAACACCTAGGAACACAATTGCTGGGTTGTATATAAGACCATGTTGAAGTTGGTTATAAACCTCCGAAGTATCTTCCAACGTGGCTGTACTATTTCGCATTTCCACCAGCAATGAATGAGAGTTCATGTTGCTCCAGATCCTTATCAGCAGTTAGTATTGTCAGGTTTTGGAATTTTGGCCTTTCTAATACCGTGTTTCCCCAAAGATAAGACCTTGCTGGACAATAAGCTCTAATGCATCTTTTGGAGCAAAAATTAATATAAGACCCAGTCTTATGTTAGATAAGACCCTGTCTTCTAGTACAATAAGACCAGGTCTTATATTATGTTATATATTGTGTATTGTGTATTGTGTTGCTTACTTGTTACAGTTTTGGTCATAGGGACCTCCTCAGGTGGCTCTTTTACCTCTCTGACACGGTCTTATATTATAGTAAAATAAGACTGGGTCTTATATTAATTTTTGCTCCAAAAGCCACATTAGAGCTGATTGTCCGGGTAGGTCTTATTTTCAGGGAAATGCTGTAGGTGTATAGTTTATTTTGTTTAAATTTGCAGTTCTCTAATTGCAAATGATGTTTCACATCTTTTCATGGGCTTATTTGCCATCTGTATATCTTCTTTAGTGAAGTGTGTGTTAGATTTGATTTGATTTGCTGATATAATATTGAGGATTTTGCACCTATCTTTATGAGATATGTTGATTTTGGGATTTCCTTTCCTGTAATGTCTTTACCTGATTTTGGTGTTAGAGAATTATGGCTTCAGAATGAGTTAGGATGTCTTTTCTCTACTTCTGTTTTTCTGGAGGAAATAGTAAAGAACTGATATAATGTATTTCTTGGTAGAATTTACTAGTAAAACTATCGGGGCATTGTGCTTTGTTTTTGTTTTTGTTTTGTTTTTTTGAAAGTTGTTAATTATTGATTCAATTTCTTCAGTAGGTATAGCTCTATTCAGATGATCTGTTTCTCCTTGTGTCAAGGTTAGTAGTTTGCATTTTTTTAAGGAAATAGTCTATTTTATCTAAGTTATCAAATTTGTGGGCATAGGATTTTTTTCGTTATATAGCTAATATCCGTGGGATCAGTAATGATGACCTGTCTCTAATTTCTGATATAAGCAATTTGTGTCTTTTCTCTTTTTATCTTTGTTAGCTTTGCTAAAGATTTATTCATTTTATTAATCTTTCAAAGAACTAGTTTTTGGTTTCATTGATTTTTCTCTATTGTTTTCCTGTGTTCAATTTCATTGATTTCTGCTTTTTATGATTTCTTTTCTTCTTATTGCTCTTCTTCTTTTCTTCTCCTGCTTGCCTTAGGCTTAAATTTTTCCTCTGTCTTTGGGCTTCCCTAAGAACTCCTCCTTACATAGATTTTGCATCTTATAGCTTTTCAGCTGTAATCCACTATTATTATAGTGGGTGGTTTTAAGGTGTGGGGAAGGAGAAAGCACTCTATATCTTTTGATTAAATCTTAGCTTTTAGCGAGCTTATGTCCTTGGGCTGTGACCTTCAGAAATGTTTCTTACCTTTTCTTCTTCTCTCTTTGGTGAGACAGGAAGGATAGAGAGGGCTAGAGTTGGAGAGATGTCCTTCCCCTGGGTGGAATACAGCCACCCAGGTAAAGTTTTATCCCCTTGAGGGCAGGCCTTTGTTATAGAGAACTCTCTGGCATACTTCACACTGTTTGCTCTTTTCATCCCCCTGCTTGAGCCAGGAGGGGCTCATTCTTGCCTCTTCACAGTGAGAATCCGGTAAGGTTCCTAAAATTTAAACCCATGGAAGTGCTAGTTCACACTCAGCTCCCAGTACTTCATCAAACTTAGCCCTGAAGTTTGTGGCCCCAATGGCTTCAGCGATGACGATTTGATTCTCCTGTCTCCTGACATCTCAGGGTGGTGGTCTGCGCTGTGACCCCAATTCTCCGAAAAACCCAAGAAAGATCCATAATTTATAGTTAGTTGACTTTTTTTCTTGTAAGAACGGGAGTGATGACTTCTACAGTCTTTACATGGAGGTGCTATAACCGGAAGTTTCTCTATATTCTTTCGTGTATTTCCTGATCCTGTTTTAGTCACTGCTGTATCTTCAGTAGCTCGAATAGTACCTGACTCAGAGTAGGTGCGTAATACGTATTTGTGAAATGAATTAATTAGTTAGTTCATGTTCCCTGAGCACATGGATATACTAGGCACTGTGCTTGTTATGCAGATTCAATGAAAAAGAAAGCCCTCATATGTATACAGTTGTTACAGCGGTGGGAGGGGCATGGTGGACATACACTTTAAATGGAAATAACAGTGAACTATGGATTAGAGGATGGGGGTGATTGGCGCATGAAAGACACATACTTAAACCAGCCTAAGCAGAGGGGAGGTCAGGCATTGCTGGAGGAGGAAACTGTCACCTGAGTTGCGTGGTCAAGAATGAGTAGCTGCTAGTCTACAGTCCGAACAGCCGGCCCTGCTCAAATCCATGTCGGACAACGTGCGAAGTGCTTTTCTCACCCACCTCTTGTAATGTTCAGTACTCCATACAAGGCAGGCACTATGAGCTCATTTCACAGATCAGAAATTTTAAGTGACTCGACAAAATGTCACCAATGCTGAGTGATGGAGCAAGGCTGTTTGAGTCCAAAGTCCATTTTCTTTTTGCTACTACAAAGATGACTAAAGCACGACTCAGAGTCTGGTGGAGCAGCCAAACCCATAAACAGATCTTTATGGTACCAGTGCTGCCTTTGAATTTGCTTTTCTTTAAGACTTCAGCCCTAGAAGCAGTGAGCTGAAAATCAGGGCTGCCTTGCAAATGCCCACAAACCACTGGGGGGAGTTTTGTCAAAGAAGGCGGGAAAGAAAAATAAATGTGGGCTTCTGCTCTTTAAACCTCAGCCCAGTGAGGCGGACTTCCCGGAATGCTTCAGGCCGCTTCAAAGGCCCATTGTGGAAAGTCTCCAGATGTGCGTGGAAAACCTCATGGGGGAGCTTCCCAGTGAAGAGGCCTTTTAAGCTTGAACTGAGATGAAGGAAGTTGACGTGATGAGTCCTACCAGGTGGCCCGTTTTCTGAAGGAGCCCAGATTATAACATAACCGTAAGAAGGCGGGGCAGGGGGGATTAGCCAGTTTAGATTCCTTTGCCCAAAGTGCATCTTCTTTGATTGCAGAAAGCAGAGGTCTTTGTTGCTGGAGTGAGTGGTGGGGGGCATACACCGCATGATTTATCTACCTGTAAATTATTAGTGACAGCCTGGACCTTCCTCCAGCACATCTTGTGAGGGTTGGGAGGAATTTCAGGATTGGAAAAAGTCGAGGCCCCGAGAGATTCGTGCCAGTTCCTACAATGATGCTGCTAAGTAAGTTCCGAGAGCCAGCCAGCATCCTCTGGTTTGTGCTCTGAGGCTATGCCCTGAATCTGTGCTGAAGCTGTCTGTCCAGTGCCCTGTGTGTCCTGGGTTCGAGACCCCATTTTCTTCTTGCTAGACCCAGGGGAGTCAGAGAGACCCAGGCTTACCTCCTGGCTCTCCAGTTGGCTGTGTCGTCTTGGATAGAGGAACTTGCACTGGACTGAGCCTCAGTAAGATCTGTAAGATGAGGGTAAGCTGGCTGTGAGGGGGGATAAATTGCTGAGTCGACATACACAAAGCACCCAGCACCATGCCTGGCACAGAGGAGGGATTCAGGCTATTTCCATTCCCTTCCTCTTCGATCCAGCCATATGGGAAGGCAGGGACTGCCCCCTTTGGCCTTTGAATGTTCCTCTGTAGCTGTTTTTAAATCCTCTCCCTGCAGTGTCCACATGCGCTTAGCTAAGTATTTTGAGATCACAGTGTATTTAGGGGAAAGTCCTCTTGGCTACAGCTAAAATTAGGCCTCTCTCTTTGGCTCCTCTGTTTACCACCTCCCTTCCTATTTTAACTAATTAGAGGCATTGACACCAAGAAACACTTGAGAAAAGTTGGGAGAACAGCTGGGAGTTGTTCTAGATCCCAGCAGCTGCTCCCTCTCAGCATGCAGGCACGGAGAAGGATATCCTGAGTCCAGGAAGCGGAAAGGGTGCCTCGAGGAAGACGAAGGAATGCCAGAGGCTGGCTGCAGCTTGGCAAAGGGAGCAGGGGTGCGAGGTATTATCAGTGGGTCCTCCGCCTTCTGCTGAAAGGGGTGGGAGGAGAGACAGAGCAACACAGCAGGGAAAGGGAGGGGAAAAAGAGGTGAAGGGAAGGAAGGCTAGTTGGTTAGTTATTTGATTGCTTACTTCCTGCAAGCCACTGTTACTCCCACCTAGGCTTCTGCACTATTTTCCCAACTGGCCTCATGCTCCAAGCTCTTGCTGCCCCATGGGAACCAGAGAGGGCACAAAAAAATGCTAATTTCACGCCCTGAAACTCCTGTGATGGCCTTCCACCCTTGAATTTAGGAAAAATTCTAGAAGCCCAGGCCTCTGAGGGTGTAGGTGTGCCCTCTCCCTCCACCTCTGTAACTCCCACAGCTCATCCCCTCAGCCTTTTGTCCAATTGCTCCACTCCACGGGTCTTTCTCTCCTGGAACCAGATTACCTGAGTTTTATCCCAGTTTCTCTACCTTCTAGCTGTGTGACCTTAGACAAGTTACTTCACTTTTCTGTGCCTCATTTTTCTTATTTGAAAAATGGGGCCAGTCACAGTAATTACGTCACAGAATTGACGTGAGGATTCAATGAATGGTTATTAGCTGTTTAGAATAGTGACTGGCATGTAATCACTGCTCGGTAAGTTTTGTCTGCTATTGTTATTATCGCTGTTATTGTTATTATTTCCTTTATTCCTTGGCTCTAATGCCGCCCCTCTCCACACACATTTTCTTGATTTAGATCCTTCCCTTCCTTCAACTGGGAGCTCAAATGTCAGTTCGTGAGAGAAGCAGACCCCGAGTCCCCCAATCTAAGCTAGTGCTCCTCACGTCGTATCCGGTAGCCTCTTGCACTTCTGTTTCGTGTAATGCATCACTCTCCATATTTTTGTGGATGTTTGTTCATTGTCTCCCCTACAAGGCTGTACGTTTCCCAAGGGCCGGGACCATGCTAATTTTGTTCATCAGTGACTGCCAGAACGTAAATTGTAGATGTTCAGTAAATGTCTACGAAGGAGGAAGAGAGAGAGGGAGGAAGAAGAAAGGAAGAAAAGATACAGGGAGGGAGAGAGGGGGCAGGGGAAAAGGAAAGGAAGATTACTGGGGGGAAAAGAAAAAATACTTCCAAAGCCCACTGTCTTTGGAAGCTATACTTTGCCACGCCTTAAGATGTCAAGGGCTGCATAGTACTTTCCTGAGCCTTGCACCCTCTGTCTACACTCATCTTTCCCTTGCCCCTCCCACCCCCTTGGGACCCTGCTCTGGATTTCCCTATCATGTAGCTCGTTGCTATGATAAAGGTGCCTTCTCCTATATTGATTATGGCCTAACCCCTTCTTGTTATACGTAATAAGTGTGCAACCATTCGTCTTTTGGAGAAACTGTCTTCATTAAACTCTTTTGTAGGGTGGAAATTCCAGGTAGTGAGTCATATTGATGGGCAAGCATTTTGGTGTCACCCGTTCACTGGCGGCCTTCCTCTTTGAGGGCCCTTCCCCTCCTACCACAGAACTTTTCAACTCGATCATGGCAGAACGGAGGGTCAGGAGACTTTTCCTCTGACCTCGTCTTGCCCGTTCTCTGTCTGCCTCCCTGTTAAATTACATTCTGTGCTATTTTGTTGATTTCTGCCTGTGGCCAGTTGTGACACCAGAGCACATATGGCCCTGGCGTGTCACCTCAATGCACCGTTCATTCAGCCTCTCTCTTGGATGTTGGCTTTGAGCATGAGGACTGACCCCACTGTGACCCAGAAGACACCTGGGACTCTTCCCTCATGAGTGGACCACCCACAAAGATTGCCTGGAATATTTTTGTTTTCAGGGGAAAAAAATACAAAAACATATTTAGAAGGAATGAAAAGGAGGACATGCTACAACACGTCATCTAGAATGTGTTTTACTAAGGATTACATGTTGTTAAACAGATGCGTTTGCAGTGGCCTACCGTGGGGATGCCAATTCCATTGTGCATTAGCAAAATGTATCTTCGTTTTAATGAACTTGTAAACCAACATGCTCCCATTTCAAAATGAAAACAACATCCCAAGTCACAGAGATGTTTGCAAAGTTACATTTATCTAGCCATTAAGAAGCATGCCAAAACAACCTAGATTTTTCTCTCTCTAAGGAACATGCTAGGATCTTTTGCGTGTAGATGTTAATCTAGAATTGCGCAATCCTAAATAATTCAGTCTGTGCGAAGTATAAGTAGTTTATGGCCCTACCCATGTCCACTACCTGTCAATCAAAATATCAGTCCCGAGAGGATCATTTTCTCTTCCTAGGAATGGTAGTTCCACAAGGGGGAAGGTTGCGGTGCTCTGAACCTCAAAGCTACACTAAGACCCATACTCTTCACACCTGGCAGAGAACTCCCTGGGCTGCCTTGGAGGGAAGAAGGGCCCAGCTCATTATCAAGCTTCCCCTCTGAAGAGCTGGGCCCTTCTTCTCTCCAGGAAAACTTCCTGGAGGAGGTGGCCTTGTAGGTTGACCATTCATTCACCCATCCGTTCTTTCAGCAAATATTTCTTGGGCGAGCACCATCAACCTCCGAAGCCCTGCGCTTCAACATGCACTGTAGACACAGCCCCTCCCCTCATGGAGTTGATGGTCCAATGGCAAAGACAGACAATAAAGAAATAATCACACATATAACCAGTAACCAACACACTGAATCCACAGTGCACAGAGGACTTAAAGGAGAGGTGGGCAGGTAGTACAGGGCATGATGGGAGTGTTTGGATGAGATGCGAGATCTGTAAAGTAGGACTAGAAATTCTTAACTTTCCAGAGTGGCTGAGCCAGTGGCTTAGGAGGGGTGGGAGACACATCGGGTGGGAGAGGTTTGCCCTGGAGGAGATTTCACCACTAACGTGTAGTCAGTGCACGTGGTAATGAAAAGCAGATGGACCTTTTAATTGGCCTTATTATTAGATTTTAATCCTCTACAGACAGCGCACCCCCTTTGATTGCCTACACCCCATGTGAGTAGCTCCGACCGCCCTGCCCCTTGGTACACCAGTGAGTTAAGCAGTGGATTCTACTGCCTGGTGTTGAAGACTGGAGCGACCACCCTGAATCCTGGGTGATCTTGGGCAAGTTACTCAACCTCTGTTCACCTCTTTTTTCCCCTGTAAAATAGGGATAATAATGATACACCCATCTTCTGAGGTTGCCACGAATACGATGAGATAAGGTGGTGTGTGCCGTCGAATATGGTGCCGAACACATAGTGTACCAAAAACGTTAGCCGCTGTGACTCATGAGTGCTTAATGGGTGGTGAGGATTCCTATTTCTGTTTCCATCTCTTCCACAATGGTGGAAATAAGAGCTGGTCCCTGAGTGGGAATCTGGTGAGGATGAGCGAGAGAGTGGGAAATGGAGGACATTTCCTTCCAGCTTCTGATTTAAACGGCCTCCCCATCTCCATTCCAGACTTGAAAATCTGCTGAGTACCTCTTCTCCCACCCTGTGCACCCCCACATAAAGGTTCCTGGGCGCTGTAGTTTCTTGCTCCAAGATGTCTGTGCATAATGGTCCTAGCATTTTTTCATGGCTTCATGTCTTCTGTCTTGATGCACATTTTCGTGCCATCTCCTTCTCACTACCTTAAGGAAACTGGGAGATACCTCTGTGGAAAGCTGTGAGCCACACACACTGTTTCCGGAGGTTGCATGTAAACTGCCAGGTTGTCAGAGCTTCTGCTACTTTAAAAAAACAAAACAAAAAAGTGCCTTCACATCTCAGGTGTAAGTGCCAGACCTTGCAGCACTTGCAAGGACAAATCCATTTCTTACTGAATAATGGAGCTTAAAACCCACATGACTGGCTGATGTAAGCTTTGGCCAGGTCTGTGAGGAATCTTTGCAACATTATTTCTTTTGATGTCTTTTCTGGTAGCTATTGTGATCTGAACAGGAGGAGGCCAGGCTGAGGTGCTGTCTTTCCTGTTACCTAATAACCCTGAATAAGCCCTTTCAAAATCTGAGAAAGTGAGCTCCATGCAAACAGCGCTAAGTACCCATCCTCACGCTGCCTCTACCTAAGTGGGGCGATGCCCAAACCTAGACCTCTGCTCCTGGCCTCTGCCAGGCTGAATGTGGCAGAACAGCCAGATGGTGGATGGCTTCCTCATGTTCTGGGGAAAGAGGCTGCAAGGAACACGTGGTGTGGCCCCTGCCTGCCTCTCGGCTCTGTCTTATACACACCTGTCCTTGCTTTATCTTCTCCAACCACACGTGCCTTCTCATTCCCCAAATGTGTCACTTTCCCTCCCGCCACGGGGTTCTCTCCTCTGCTCCATGTGTGCTTCCCCCATCCTTCACCTAATGTCTTCACTTCCTTTGAATGTCAGCTAAGCCGTAACATACAGGATGCATGCATATAGACAAGCATACATACATGCATGCATACATGCATACGTACCTATATATGCACATACATACACACACACATGCGTACATGTATACATACATACATACATAGCACACGTGAGGCAGCGGCGGCTCAGGAATGCTGAGGCATGCCCTCCCATGCCTCAGTGCCCTGAAACAGTCTGTGGGGAAGGACAGAACCTTCATCTCTCAGCTTCTCACTGCTCTCAACAGAAAAAGATCTAACGAGACAGCGGTCGGGAGCTACCCTCGCCACACTGCTCTACTGTATGCTTCCAAGCACACGGAGCCCAAGTGGAGGCTTGGACAAGATAATTTTTTGTTCTGTCCTTGCCTCTAAGCTGACACATTATTTCTTGATTACCTAGCGAGATTAAACTTGACTTCTGCAAATAAACTAGCCAAGCTTTCCTGCCCAGGCTACCAAACATAGCCTCATCTGTCTGTCTGGCCATATCGAAACACGGAGTCAAAGAATTTTTGTTCTTTTGGGTTTCACTCTCCCAGGCACAGACTAGGCAGGGGCCAGGCGGGGAAGGGGTGGGGGTACATGGAGGAAGGGAAGAAGGGGTGGAGAGAACCTCTCAGAGTGACTTGAGAACTTTCACAAAAAGAGCTTCATTCACTCTCCCCCACCCCCTTGCTCATTCCTGCCCCTTTAGAATCTCTTCTACTTACCAGCCCTTGGAGTAAGGCTTAGGCTACCTTCTTCCCTTAGCCAACATCTGGTCCCCAGTGAATCCCACCCAGCCCTTCATTTTTTCCCTACCCCAATTAAGCTCTTGAGAAAGATCTGAAGCCTGGGAGTCAGGAGTCCCAAGTTCTAATCCCAGCTTTGACATCAATTGATTTTGTGATCTTCTGTGAGTCTTCTCAGTTTCGTCATCTGAGGCATTCTCGACACTGTGGCACTTCACCTCTGAATCCAGTGTGGAAGAGGTAACGCAATTTGAAAGCATTTGCTTTGTGCAAAACACCATCCTTGCAATTAATGATTACTTATTCACTCACCATCCCCACAAGGCAGATATCACTCCCGTTTTACAGAGGAGGAAGTTAAGACTTAGGAAAATGAAGAGACCTGCTCAGGGTCACAAGCCGCTAAGAGAAGAGGCAGGTTTCAAGCCCAGGTCCTTCTGTCTCCAGAGCTCGTGAACCTTTGCACTAAACGGAGTCCCAAGTATACTACAGAAAAAGAAATGAAGACGACTGTTTACAAAACAAAAAGTAGGTCTCGTCCTCCTTCATCCATGCATTGTGCAGAAGATAGGGTGCCATCTTTTCATTTTCCCTCCATACACACCTCTGCTCAGGAGCTGAGACAAGGGAAGAAGGCATGCTTTGGGACTTCATGTACTAATCTGTGAGAGCCAGAAGCCCAGTACCAGAGGCAGAGGTTGAAACAGCATGAGGGAAAGCAGAGGTTGTGAGGCTCTTTAGAGTCAGAGCAAACCGAATCCCAGCTTTTGGTTTGCAATGAGTAAACTGCGGACCAGACTGGATATAGAACTTGTCTGAATTCACGCCATTTACAAATGGAGAGAAGGACCTAGAACCCAGGTCTCATTCCATAGAATCGCCCAAATCAAATGAGCCTCCTCTATTCAAACAGAAGGACCTCCAAGACCATTCATTTTGTACCCATCTAAAAGCCACACTGAGCTAGCTATGCTGAAGGTAACGGGCATTGCAACAAACGTTCTCACGGAAACTCCCAGCTGAACACACAAAGAAGTGGGTCTCCAAGGAACTGTGTAAGGATTGTCTGAAGAGATCTATGCTGGTAAGATTACAAAAATCATAATATATGAATAAATGAACATATGGAAGAAATCAGCAAAGCCCTCTCCTTCTTCCCATATGTAAACTCGGCCTTCGCTTAAAGTCATTAAGCAAACACAGATGCAGCCAAACCAGGCACCAGATGGCAAATGAGAGTTGGAATAAAAGGTAGAAAAAACTTCAGTGTTTATTCAAAGATGGAAAAAGAACCATGATCCAAAATGCCACTGTTTCCACAGAATGGTCACCTAGGGTCACCGAGGCCCAAAAGTGACCAAAACAAAACAATCAAAGAGCTCGAGAGTAATCATGCTTGGGAAGCAATAGGAAAACCACTACTGTCTTCTGTGAATGGAATAGTGTCAGAAGAAAAGGATAATTCTGGCAAATGAAAGCAATGGCTAAACCATGGAAGGACCAGAGAGGGACAGGATAGTGGGAGGAGTTGGCTTTTGCCGAGCACGTCCATGTGCCAGGAGCTTTGCATCCTCACAACGACCTAGCAAGTACTGGCCAATTTTATAAATGAGGACATTTCATCAATGGGCCAAGAGAGATTAGGTGCCAAGGTCACACCGCAGGAATTCCAACCTAGCCATTTCCGGTGCTCCCTGTGCACTGTTCCCGGCTTTGCAGCTCTGATTTCTAATCTTTTATCCTGTTGTCAGACTGTGGAATATTTGACACAGAAAACATGGTCTCTAAAAGATTCCATTCGGCCCATCATCCCTGAGCATTCACCGTGTGCCAAGCCCACGGGATACCATGGCTTATGTCTATGTAGCAGACACAGGAAAGTCCCATCGTCCTCTCTCCCCCTTCTGCTCAACCTCCTGGACGTAAGGAAGGAGGCAGCCAGGTGCTGCCCAGAGGGGCATGGCATCCAGAGCTTGCTTGAGAACTTGACTCCACTTTTATAAAAGACGCCTTACATGGTCCTCGTCCACCTTTTGGCTTGTATATGTGAGAGGGACACCTATGATGAAAATGCCCAAGGGCGTCCTGACTTTTCAGCATTCATGTGTGTGTATATTGAGGGGTAGAAAATTCCAATAATGCTTGCATTTCAACTAAAAGCAAAAATGAACGTGAAAATTCCCCTTTTCCCCCAGTTCAGTCAAATCACTCATCTGCTTGCAGGTGGAACTCCCCATTCCACCAGTAAGGAACCTTGGTGCCGATCAAGCCACATGACTGCTTTGGCTTTCGGTTTCCTCTAACACGGGTACCATGCACTTTGAAGGGCTGCCATGGGACGTGGTTTTACTTTACTTCCTCCGACCCCTCTTCTCTCTTTCCACAGGGCCAGTCTCGACATGACCGTTTCTTTTTTAAATTTTTTCATGTTCTTTTCTTACCAAACCCCAGTCCAGGGTGGGTTCAGCTTTCTGCCTTATTTCTGCCCGCCTACAGGCCACTGAACACTATAAGAAAACACAAACATAAGGCAGGCTTCTAACATTACATCGTAATTGTCTTCAGACAACTTCCCTCACTCCCTGGTATCTAGTTAGGTTTGACCAGTGAGAAGCACCAGCAGGAGCTTGAGGAGAGAATGAAGGTAATTTGTTCCCCCAGCTGCCTCCGTGCGGAGGTGCCACTGTGTAGCGCAGCCAGCTACCGCTGATCACAATCCCTGCGGGTGGCTCTCCCTGCAACTTCCTCTCTGAGTGATGGGAACCACTCCCTCCTTTTATTCCTTCAAACCAAGAGGGGGTAATCGCTCCCCACTGCTGCCAGGCATGGGGTACTTGTTTATTTTTTTAAACCGTCTTTGAAATGAACTTTTTATTAAGTTTTACTTCAGTCCATCTGTTTCCTGATGGGAACCTAATATGTCAGCTCAATTTCTCATTTTCCACAACGACAATATCAAGCCTCCCCTAGTCTCAGCCCATCTCTCCTCTCACATTCAGACGTAGGACCTCCTATTTGTTCTCAACTACCAACTATCTCAAGGAGAAAATAAACGCTATCAGAAAGACATCTGCCGTCAAATATCCCACCGTTCTTGTAGCCAGTGGTGTGCTGCAGCTGGCTCATCCCTGCTCACAGAGCCGATTGTGTGCGTCTCTTCCCGGCTCCACGTTCACGGACATCACATTCTCAGCCTGAAACTGGCCACAGTTGGAAGTCTTTACACCACAGAAATTGGCAAATGTTACAATTTAGGCCCCCCCTTTTTTTGCAGAACCAGTTACTAAACATTTATCAGCACACCACTGCTTATATCCAGACACAGACTTTCTCTTCTTTACATTTGTTGAAATGGAAGAGATGTCCCACCTATTATCAGAGGCTCCGCCACCTCCCACTTCCTCTGACAGCGCACTCGTTCCTGTGTATGTGCCTTCTCGTTAACACTGAGGCCTTCTCATCAGCATTTAAACATAGAATAGACTTCTGCTGTCTCGTACAGCAGCCACTAGTCAAATAGAGTTTCAGAGCAACTTGACATGTCGCTAGTCCAAATCGAAATGTGTAAAATACATACAGGATTTCAAAGACTGAGTATGAATAAAATAATGTAAAATATCTCAATAATAACTTTTCTGTTGATTACTTATTTAAATAATATATTTTAGATATAATAGGTTAAACAAAATATTCAAATTTAATTTACCAGTTGCTTTTTTCTAAGTGACTACTGGGAAGATTAAAATCACTCATGTAACTCACATTATTCCTGTTGGAAAGTGCTACCTCAAACTTTCCCATTTTCAAAATAAACTCTCTTTTCTCTCACAGTCAAAAATGTTTTAAAAGATGGCTATCCTCACTCTCCTGATTTTCTCGCCACCACCCACCCACTGCTTCCTTAATCAAGGGCGATCTGCCTTCCACTCCCAGAATTCCACCCAATAGTCCCTAACGCTAACCTAGATTATTGCTCAGCACAAAGAGCTCTTCATCCCTTATCGTGCTTCACCCTTAGAAGGATTTTGCCCTGTGGAGCACTCTCTTCATTGACACACTCTTCCATTGAAAACATACTTCCTTGATTTTCCTTTCACTACATTGAATGCTGCTTTCCAAATTTCTTTGCCAGAATCCCTCTCTCCTCTACCCAACACTCTATGTTGGTCTTCTGCAGGAGTCTGTCTATCTCATCTATTTCTAAGGGTTCATTTACTATTTGTATGCCAGCAGCTCTACAGTTATCCACATAAAATCTCCACTTGAAGGGCTCTCCATTTAAACATGTTCACATCCGAACTCAGCCCAGCCATGGTGCTATCTGAAAAAATGGCACCCCATGTACTTTATCTCTCCTGCCAGAATCTCAAGGGCATCCGGAAGTCACCCTCTCTTTTCCCTCCTTTTCCGTCTCTCACAGTCTTGTGAGAGACGGAAAAGGAGGCAAAAGAGTTTCTTTGTAAGATATAGTTTCTTTGTAAACTATATCTTATGTGTCTTGAATCTTCTTCCACTTTACTTTAATTCCACAGTCACCATCCTCGTCCATTCCAAGCCACCATTACATGTCACCTGGACCACTCCAAGGGCCCCTTGACTGGTTTCCTGACCTCCGCTTTACCATCCTCTGATTCATTCTCTACACATTAGCCAAAGTGATCTTTTACGAACTTGGATAGGATCTCTCTTGCTTAAAACTATCCAATGGCTTCCCCTTGACTTTGGCATAACGTCAGAAACCTTTAACATGATTTTAAAAGCTCATCCAAAATCTAAATCCCGCCTTGATTTGTAGCTTCATCTCATCGCTCATTATACTACTCTGACCATCTTGGACTTCTTTCAGTCCTTTGAATATGCCATATTCTCTTGACGTGAGGCTTCAAGTGTACATTTCCTTCATCCTACAACCTTCATTATCAACTTTCTTTAACTGGCCAACTCTTTTTGAACCTTCAGATGGTATC
Organism: Rhinolophus ferrumequinum; assembly: GCF_004115265.2. Lineage (NCBI taxonomy): Eukaryota > Metazoa > Chordata > Mammalia > Chiroptera > Rhinolophidae > Rhinolophus > Rhinolophus ferrumequinum. The sequence goes on from NC_046292.1 coordinate 43,344,297, forward strand.
CTAAGCACCCAACTAGTTTTGTCTCCCTCTTACACAATCAGATAACATCTGTGTTTCTTCAGTAGACTCGTAAGTTCTATGGAGACAGGAATAGAGCTGTCAGATTCAGTGATAAACCCAGTGCCTAGCACAATGCCTGGCATACGACAGGTACTCAGTAACTATTTGTTGAATAATAAAACTAACATTATCTGGCTCAGACTTCCCATTTTGGAGAAGAGGAAACTGGGATCCAAAGAAAGGAAGCAACTTATTGAAAGTCACAGAGCCCAGGCTAAGATAAATACAGGACCGTGGCCTCCTGTTTTTCCCAGATCAGTTCTCTTTCCAGTACATCATGTGCTTGTCTATCATTTAGTGACCAGAGGGAAGCAGACTGAATTCCCTATGTCTTGTGAGAGCCACAGTAAACTCATAATGCATAAACACAGCTGACATAGTTGTTGTTTTCTTTGTTTATTTTATGTAAAAGGACTGGAAGTCCAACCCAGAACTAAACTCCATGTTTCCAAACCTAAGCTCCTACCACTGTTATTCCCTACAGCCCCTGTTCTGCTCATTGTTCATCTTCCTTCCCCTCATAAACAGAAGCATTAACTGGTCTCTGAATGGTGTTGAATGGTTCCTTCATCCCGTGCCCTTTGTCACTCCCCTGCCCAGGCAGCATGTCACGTGTAGCACAAGATGTGGAAGCACTGTCTGATAATAGTAGCACTCAAGAAAACATTACCAGATCCTGTGTCATGCTGGGGTGGAGTAGGATACAATAATGATAAGAATAAAAATAATTCAACTTTTCTAAGCTATTGCTTGTGTCAGGCACTAGTTTAGATGGTTTGCATGCATTTTCTCTCTCGTCTTAATAACTCTATGAGAAATTATTTCAGTTATTTCTGTGTTACAGATGAGTGAACTGAGGCATAGAGAGGTTAGTCAATTGCCCGAGCCATTCAGTCAGAAGAGCCACAGTTCCAATCTAGGTGGCCCAGCATTCGTGATCTTAACTTTGTGACAGCTGACGACGAAGAAGACATTGACCTGACAGTTAGGAAATACCAAAAAGTATAAGTGAGGGAGATCCCAAAGTTTCTCTATACAGATATCCTTCTCCTGATTCATTCATTCATTCATCCATCCATCTACTCATTGTTCTTTCATTCTCTCAGCATATATTTGTTAAAGAGTCACATTATAACAATTTCTGGGAACACTGATAAAAATCAATGGCCTCTATCCTCTTAGATCTCGTACTTGTTGGGGAGACATATCAGTAAACACCCATGTATCCCACTGTGTGCTAAGTGCTCCGATAGAGGGAAGCATGGGGCATTGGAAACACAGAAAAGATTATCAGCCAACTTAAAAGGACACCACAATGATCTATCCTGGACTTGGATTCCACACCTTTCCCTTTCTCTGCCTGATCTCTGTGTCCTCCCCACCCTGCTGCCTTCACACTTGCCTTCCAGCCCTTCTCTTGCTTTGGTGCTGTCTGGCCTCCCCAACTCTTGGCTTCAGATTCAACCTCTCTGCTTGTCTTTTCCCTCCGGAAGTGGTTTGAAATAAATTCGGCCTTAGCCAGAGAGACTTTTGTACTGTAAAGAAAGTCTAAGACCAGCCCTGAAGGCTAGACCCAGGGTATCCAAGCCCTACCTCTAATAATGGCTCTGGCCTAGGAGAGTTGAAGATCCCAAACAGGGAGCCTTAAGGAGTGTGGCGAGATGGACGGATGGATAAACATCCTGTGTCTTAGACCAGTTAGGGACTGACCAGCCGAAACACAGAGACACTGACCCCAGTGACTCCCCAACATCTCGTCCAGCTCAGTCACTGGGCACTGTGTTAATAGCACCACATTTCATTCTTTGCTGCCAATTATGGTTCCAGATCTGCTGGCCAAAGCATCTTCCCAGCACGGAAATACCTTGGAATCGGGCAGTGTTCAAACCCTGAGAGCTGTGAAGATGTTGCACTTTCTCGAGTTACAGTCTCCTAGTGGCCTATTCCATCCTAAATAAAGTTTCTCCCTTACATCCATAAACAAAGCTTATCTTGGCTAAATGATTTCTGTGAATTAGAGATAATCAATTGAATTTGGTGACGAAGAGAGTTATTAGTGATTCTTGTTGCTCACTGTATTTGATGAAACGGGTGGTGCATTCTACCCTAGCTGTGGAAGAAATTAGAGCCAGAAAGGGTATATGGATTAAAAGAAAAGGACAGGATTGAGATTCTGGAAAGGACCATGAGGTGAAGGAGGACATTTGCTAGGAAGGCTGGGGCAAGTGTGAGAATTCAACTAACGGAAATTGAAGTCAGAAAGTAGCTATTAGAAGAGTGGAATATACATAAGTATAGCAGTCTCAGTGGATGATAAGTTTCAAGGTTTGGCTGTGGAGTGAGTGCTGAAGTAAAGTGGAGATGAAAGTTCCTGGAGTTGGAAACCTTTTGAAATCAGTGAGACTCACCATTGACACCCAACACATTCTCCGGAACCACCTACTCCACCAACCTGAAGCATACACCCAAGTATATACATGGGAACTCTTGTCTTTTGATAAAGTTTCTGGGAAAATAAGATTTGTTTTAGTAGATGGGTAATTGGGAATAGTGATCATAATAATAACTAACTTTTGAGCATTTAGTTCACACAACAAGCGTGTGACATAGGTATTTAAATCCCAATTTTTAAAATGAGGAAACTGAGTCTCAGAGTGTTAAATGGCAGAGCTAGGATTTGAATTACGGTCTGTCCTTGTACGTCACCAAAGCCTTTGTTCCATAGCACATGGTTAAGAGTACAGGTTTCAATGATGTGTGCTTTCTTCATCTTTCAATTGGTGGAATAAAGTAGGTAAAGTGTTTAAAATAGTGCTGGGCCACAGTAAATACTCAATAAATGTTAGCTCTCAGTATTATTGTTGTTGAGTTGTTATTGTTTTTGTTATAGCTCACTGTAGTCCTTGATGGCTTTTCAGTCAGAAATATCAGCAGGAACATTTCTTTTCCAACCAACAACAGATTATTAGAGGGGTGACGGCTTGTAGTTTGGGAGTCTGTAATATGTCTGATGCTTTTAGCAAGAAGCTTGATATTTTTGCTACCCTCCTGTGCCATGTTTGCTGTAATTGAATTGCAACCAAACTGTACTTTGCTGGGGAAACACAGTGGGTCTATATTCACTTTCAGACTGGGCTTAATAAAACTGGGCTAATGAAATGTGCCATTGGGAGTAACTGGTTCACTGGTCAACTGAGAGTCAACCAAAGAAAAGACATACGAGGATGCACGGAAGCAACAGACTGCAGAGCTGGCAAAGACTTCAGAAATAATTTAATCCAACCCCCTCATTTTACTGATAAGGAAAGTGACTACCAGGGAGGGGAAGGGTCTTACTCAGGGTCATACAGCTGGCAGTAATCTTGTTTGTTTCAAAAATTAATACGCGCAATCTTTCTATATATCAATGAATGTACCTTCCTGCCTTTGTAAGCACAGTATCCTGACTAAAATTGAATTTGTCTTTGACAGTGGATAAAGCACTGGATTGTACAGGACCCCAAAGTCATCAGAGGGAGATAAATTGTCACGAACTAATGCTAGCGACCTACCTATTGGTTGCGAGCTCCTCAGGCAATGAGCCTGGTCTTGAGCATGAGGTAAAGCGTGTTTCAAATCCTAGCTGAGCCCCGTACTAGCTTAGGCAAGTCACTTAATTTGTCTGAGCCTCTGTTTCCTTATTGTAAATTCAGATAATAAGACCTTTTTCATTGAATGTTTGTGACCATCAAATGAGGCATGATATAGATACACAGCGCCTCTCTAAAATAGGCATTCGGTAAGTTTATACTGTCAGCTGATGTTTAACTAATACCCTGCTAAAAGCCAGGGATACAGCAAGGAATAAGAAAGCCAAGGACCCTACCTTCATGCAGCTTAGATTCAGGAAGGAGGATTAGAGGTGAGGGCCACAGAGGAAGAAGTAGGCAATAAACAAGGATGCAAATGAATTAACAACATAACTTCGGGTCATGCTAAGTGCTATGAAGGGTTATAACGATAAGAACATGAAATATGATCATGTTTGCAAGAAGTGGACTGTTTCGGCTAGGAGTGGCCAAAGGTGGCCTCATCGAGATTATCTTTGAAGAGGACTTAGTCATGTGAAAAAGCTAGACAGTCAATGAGCCTAGAAAATATTTCTGAGAGAAGCAGGAAGGCCCTGAGCAAGAGTAAACTTAACACGTTCAATCAGCAGCTGGACGGCCAGTGCGTTTCTAGCATGGTGAGCACAGTGAACAGGACATGAAATGAGGTTGGAGATACCGATCTTGAAGTTTTAGGCCATTCTACAAAATGTGAATTTCATTGAAAAACCGAAGGGAGTCCATTGCCGCTTTTAGGTTTGAGAGACTCTGATATAACAAAAACTAAATATGTGATCTTTGTCCCTGATTCCTGGCACAGTTCCCAAAGCTTGCGGTATCTCTGGAGTGAAAAGAGTGTCCTTTGTATACTGATGAGATGACCCGTAGCTAGGGACCCTAAATAGCTTGGTTGCTATAGAGGTTGGTTGCCAGAAAAGCCAAGGCCTGATTAGAGGGTAGGAACTTTCAGCCTCAACCCTCCGTCTCCAAGGAGCAGAGAGGCTGGAGATTGAGTTCATCACCAATGGCCAGTGATTTAACAAATCATGCTCATGGCCTGAAACCTCCATAAAAGCCCTAAACTGCAGGGTTTGGAGAGCCGAGGGTGGTGCACCGCAGAGAGGGCATAGAAACACCACACACCTCCCACACCCCCATACTTTGCCCTATGCATTTCTTTCATTTGGCTAGTCCAGAGTTGTATCCTTTAAAGTAAACTGGTCATAGTAAGCAACTGAGTGTTCCTGAGTTCTGTGAGTCGGTTATCAAATCGTAGGTGGGAAGGCTGGTCACGGGAACTTCTGATTAATTATAGCTAGTCAGTCAGATGTACCGGGGGCCTGGACTTGTGACTGACATCTGAAGTCCTGTGCGACTGAATCCTTACATGGGGTTGATGCTGCCTCTGGGTACTTGTGTCAACATTAAATTGAATTGTAGGATACCCAGTTGGTGTCTGGAGAGCTGGAGAATTGGTGGATCTAAGAAAACACCCACACATTTGGTGTCAGAGGATTGTGTATTATGGGTGAAAACAGCCAAGAGAGATAAAATTTAATTTACCTCATTCATTGATTCATTCAACAAATACTTATGGATTGCCCATTCTGGCCAGGCTCAGTTCTTAGCGCAGTGAATGAATCAAATAGAAAAACCCTGGCCACGTGGAGCTTGCATGCTAGTGGGATAATAAATGTGTAAAATTTACAGAACATTTACTATATGCTGGCACTGTTCCAAGTGCTGTACCTAAAATAACTCACGTGATCCTAACAGTCCTAGGAAGCCTACTATTATTAGCTCCATTGTTTAGGCAGAAAGGAAACAGGCATAAAGTTCAATAGTTTGTCCGTGATAATATAGCTAGTAAGTGATACAGCCCAACTTCACACTCTGGCAGTCTGTTACAGTCAGAATCTATCATTTTAATAACTGCACTATATTTTCTCTCTTTCTGAAAATCACCTTGACTGGCCCGGACTGCTATTAGGATATGAAAGTGGAAGTTAGGAGACCAGCAAAGGAGATGGTAGTCAGAGAGTACGATACTGGAATTTTCAACAATACTATGAGTAGATATTATTATTCCCACTTTATAGATGGGAAGGTTGAGGCTTGGTTCAGACATCCAGTAAGTAGCAGAGCCTGGATACCATCCCAAGCCTATTTATCCCTAAAACCTAGTATCTTTTTACTAGCATCTCCACTTCCTGCAGAATTGCAGAGCCTCCACACCCCCACCCCTCCTTTATGATCAAGCGACTAATAGGAGGTACATTTTAGAGTCAATATTAGAAATTGGGCATTTATTTTTTTTTTAATTTCCATTTGGTAGGCATATAATGGAAAATTAAATAAATTATAAATTTACCAACACGTACATGTATACATATACAGAGTGTTTTTTTTCTTTTATAATTTTAAATTGAAATGTAGTATACATAAAGTGAAATACACAGATCTTAAATGTCCAGTTTGATGAAATTTGATAAATGTATACCCCCATGTAATCAATACCCTAAACACGACGTGTGTGTATGTGGATGGAAGGCTGGCTGGCTGGATAGATAGATAGGAAGAATTTAAAATTATAAATGAAGTGTAAGTCTTCAAATCATGATTAATGATGAAGACTTCTCCCACTCTTTCCTCTCTCTCATCCCTTCCGCCTTCTAAATTAACATTGTTGTCTCCAATGCACAAAGGTTACACAGAACAGAATGCCAGATGCAAGTCAAAAGATGACTCTGTCAAAAATAAAAACAAAACAAAATAAATAAAAGAACAACTAGCCATTTCTTAATGCTTGTTGGAGGAAAATCACATTGCTATACTTTCTGTTTTTCTGCGGAGGGGTCATGTGCCTCAGCCCACACATTAGCATGTGAACTTGTTTTTCCAGTAAAATGAGTCAGAGTTCCTCAAGAAGGCAGATTCATGTATTTCAGAGCTATGTGTCAGCATCTCTGAAAAAAAAAATATAATGTACTGGTACGTCTCACACATGTACACACACTCACTCATTCTCACCCAAGAAATCTCCCAGCTAATAAGCAGCAGAGGTGGGATTTGAACTCAAGCCTGGAGGACTCACTGAGGAGGCTTTTGCATTACAGGGAAGACAGGAGTATCGGGTCTAAGTGTAGGACTCAGCAAAGGTCTGGAACTGGACTTGAATTCTGTCTTGATTACATATTGGCTTTATGACCGTGGGCAAATTTTTTATACTCTCTGTTACTCTTTGATTCATAAAGTGGATCTAGACAGTGATCTCCATGGCATAAAGTCATTTTGAGGATTAAAAAGTTCATGTATATCAAGCGATTAGCACAGGGCACAGCACAGAGTGAGCACTTGGGGAACTTTGGGTTAAACCAGCAATACAGCAGTGGCCATGGGAATTGTCTGCTAAGTCAGTAGATGCCACGTTTTTTTGATCATATATCCTATCACTTAAAAAATGTTCAAGCTTGCATCCTCACTACATGGAAACTTACTTATTTTATAAAAAGCATAGACATGCTCTGAGCTTATAGATTATATGTACTCTAAACAGGTAAAATATAGCTGAAATAAAATATTTCAAATATTTGCCTATCATGATGTCTTCATACTAATATTACGCATATCTAAAGGTATACTAGGTCTGCGTTGTTTTTACCTTATCATATGAAGAGCTAGTACCAAGTAAAATTGTCACCATTTTCTTGTTGACTTGAATCTCAATTATCACCATTACCTTTAATCCATTGACTGAATCTTTTTCAGCCACTTGTCGATTTTGTAAGGGTTGGTGTAAATAAACCACATAATGCCTTTGACTCCACTACCCTGGGCCATGTAAATGACAACATGTAGCAAATCCCTGGCAGATGGGGACATAGAAGCCAAGTGCCATGCTGTCGTCCCCTCAGTGTGGTAGATCTCCTCTGTTCTTCTCTGAGGAAACCTCACGCATCTTAGCTGACTCGTGACTATCTGATGTGTGGACCTACTAATGGATCTGCTGACAATGTGCATATTAAGTGCTGGTCAAGTTTAATTTCCTTAGACTGAAAATCAGATAAATGGCACCTCCAATATTTTTTTCTTCCAGAATCCTAATGCCACATCCTGAGCCCTCCCTGGAGTACATGTCTGCCACTGTCCCTGTTGGGAAAGTCATGGCCCTTTCATTCAGCAACTCGGCAATCATGCACCAAGCACCTGTAAGGGCTGGGATGTGCCAGACATGAGCCCTACAGTGACCTGGTTCCTGCCTGTGGAGAGCTCACATGATATAATAGCGCCCACCATGCCAGGTCCTGGTTATTCTTCCCTGCCAGTCATGACTCTGGACACGGCCAAGCTAGCTGCACCCTTGGCTGTCCAGTTCTAGACATCTTGATAGTCTTCCCAAAGTCTTAAGGCCATTGTTCCCTTTCCCATAGGGAGGGGTGAAGGTACCAGACCCCCTGCTTCCCAGATTAATGTGTCTGCCACCAATGGAATCTGCGTCTTCCCCATGGGTGCTCAAGAGCCCCTTCCTTTTTTTAACCTAATTTCCCTGCTTACCTCACCTCAGTGTAGCCTAAAGCCTGTGGTAGCTCCCAAACCAGGCCATAATGCATGAGAAGTGGGTGTTTCCTGCGCCCACACGGGCTTGTGATGGCTAGTGCTGCTCCCAGAGAAGTGAGCAGTGTGTGCACCCTGGGAGCTCGGCCTTGACACGGCAGGGAAGGGTCAAACCCCATGAATGCCGTCTTTCATGCCCAGGGTACAGGGCCCCTATTTTTTCCTACAGAAACCCTTCACTTGCTTTCAGAAGTAACGATCAAATGTGAACTTTCATGGTTTATTTATAACTCTGCCTTATAGAGAGAAAGAAAAGAGTGATTAAAATGCTATTTTACAAAATATTTTGTTTTTAAAAAGCTGTCATTGTGTGGGCAAAAAGGAAAGAGAAAAGTCACTGCATTCATTGTGCTGTCTAGACTCTCAAACAAAGAGCGTAGCGTGCTGCAAATTAAGGTTGTCCGGCTCCTGCCTGCTGACAGAAAGTATGAATTTTGAAGCCAACTTCAAATAGACCCTTTTGAACAGAAATATATTGTGGGGGTGACTATATTTAGCACGTGTCAGCATTTCCATAATAAATCCATATTGTTATGCTGCGGTAATTTCCAGATTTACTGCAGCCAGTGGGTTCATGAGGTTTCACTTTTATGTTAATTATTTGGAGAAATCAGGAAAGTCAGCAGTGCTATTTCTGATGACAGCACTGATTCTCTGGGCATTCTCCTTATTGTGTCAAATACTCGTCATGAGCGCTGCCTCCCAGGAGACAGAAGAGTGAGCACGAGGCATTTTGACTGCCTCCTATAATCATAACTTTGTGTTTTTTTTTTAAATGCAGTGTACTTTTTTTCCTTGCAATTATCAAATCCATATATGCCGCTGTAGACAATTTAGAAAACACACAAAAAAGTTAAGAAAAATAATTATCACCCATGCTTTTGAACCTGTTAACATTTTAATGTATTTTCATCCAATGTTTATTATGCCTACGTAACTTGTGTTTAGAACAAACACAATTCTTGAGAAGCCTCCTTTCACCCCTTTCCCTACAAGGAGGCCTGATACACAATAAACCAACAGCTCTCTTCGAAAACTCCAGCTCTTTTTCTAACCTTCCATATGGATAAAAGGTTTAAGAGTTGATTAATGGGTCCTTAACCACCCTTTTTACAAATTCTTCAGGGTGGTCTGTTTCTAGCTCACTTTGGTATCTTATGTCTGTCATCTTTAGACCTCAGCCAAAACTTCCATTTTAGCGTTCTGTCGTATGATCCGCAAGTTCATTCATCTCGTAGACATTCCCTGAACGCATACACTATGCCAGATGCTGGGTTTGGCAGTGGGAATAATTATAACAGCTCCTATCTTGAGGAGCTCACAGTCTAGTTGGGGAGACTGATGTGCTAACAAAGCGTTGCGGTGCCATGTCATAAATGCTATGATCGATGGAAGCACAAGTCGCTGTGGGGCAAATAACTCCATCTAGGAGGGAGGCAGGCAACGGGATGAATTTGGAAAAATCCTCTCCATGGAGACAATACCTGAGCTAAGTTTACTGCTTAAATCTGTACTTTTTCTGAGCAACAAAACATCCTCTTCTTAAACCTTTGAAATCTCGATTTCTGGTGTTTGTTTCTTAATAATTTATTTTCTTAAACAACCTGAATCTGAAGAAAGGAAGAAAGAATTCCCTGTCTGCCTTTTGTCCACACATCTGTTACAGTGAGAAGGGAAGTGACATTTATGGAGCACCTCCCATACTACAAGTTTTCCCGGATCCCACCCATGAAGGCAATTCTGGAATGTTGTCTCAAGCCTGAGGCCTGAGCACAGCCCACGGAACAGTCCCTGAAGGCATTTTCAGCAGTCAGAGGAGGGGGAAGAGGTGAGAGATCCTGCCTAGATCGCGGCAGAGCAGGACTCTGAAGGAAGAAGTGAGGACAAAGCCAGAGAGCGAGCCAGTGGCGCAGATGGCCATTGGGATTGCTGAGGCATCTTCACGAGACTCAGGGTTCACTTTAAGAGAGTCAGGACCGAGTGTAGGGAGCAAACATTCTGCCACACGCTGGGGCAGGCCAAGCTCTGAAAATGTCCTTGTTAAGTGGAATGGCAGTAACCTCACTAAGATGTGAGTGACTGCCCCTTCACAAAATGACCCCAGACAGCCCTTGTTTTACTTTTCATCCTTTCACCATGATTTCCTTTTAATAATTTTGTATAACTTTTTAAAATCTCCTCACTAAGGATGCCATTTCTTTTCTGCTGTCAGTGTGTTTGCTACTCTGGTCTCCCACTTCGCACTTTTAAATCCATTGTGGGCAGATAACTGTTCAGAATGTTCTTGCCCTCCTTGGGGAAGAGTTGGTAAAGCATCCTTGCAGGAGTGGAAAGATGTGTAAGTGACTAGCTGATAAAGAAGCTTTCACGCTTCTTAACCCTGGAATAATGATTGAAAAGAAGTTTATCTGCTTCCACCATAGTTATTTATCATACTCTACTTTGATCAGGGTACATGTCTTTTCTATGGTGAGCTTCTCGATGAAAGGACCCATCTATTTTTCATCTCTGTATTTGAATATATTGAGTGCTGTGCTTGGCACAAGGAAGGGGTTTGATGTTTTGCAAATATTCTAGGTGCTGAGATTAAGAAGCAAACAGAAAAGCCCGTGGCCTCATGTAGATTACATTCTGGTTAGGTCAAGCGGTGGAGAGGGCAGATACGGAACACATGAAGCAGTAAATACATGGCACGTCAGAAGGAAACTGGTGGTAAATTGTGTGTGTGTGTGTGTGTGTGAAAATCACAGTAAGGTGGCAAAGATGGACAGGGGCCATTTGGAAATGTTTTGAAGAGACCTAGGAGCCCTCATATTCTTCGTGGTAGTCAGCTTTTTACTTTTTTCCTCCCATGCTAGCACGTGAGTTTCTCCAGGACAGAGAGTATGTCTTATGCCAAGCTGTATCCCTAGCACAGTGAGTAATGAGTATGTGGAATAAGAAGTTGTGTATAAGTGACCCCAGAATGACGGTATCCTGAACAATAAGACCAGTAGCTGTTCCTAAAACAGGGCCTATTCCGAAGAGCTTTGTCGTGCTATTGCTTACAATCTGTCTAGTCAAGTTTGTCGGGCTCCAAAGTTTGGGTTCATTCCATTTCCTCTAACTTTCCCATAGCTTTAACGGCACTGGGAGGCTGCCCAAGGACCCTAACCATTTCGGTCCTGTAATGGAGCCAATACATTCTATGATCGGTTTTCATGCTGTACGCGTTAAACCATGTCCACTCAGATGCCGCAACTTGCCGGCTGCCCGACTGTCCCACTGTAAAGACAAGAATGTTCCAACATCACCTTTCAGAACTCAAGTCAATGACACTCAGCCCAGAGGTCTCATATCTGTACTCAAAATTTCCAGAAAGCCTTCTGGAAAGAAAGCTGAAGGTGAAATGAAGAGGTCTTAAATATTGCATCCTGCACTAGAGATGCAGAGTGGCTTCCACTTGGTTATTGTTATTTTGAGTTACGTAGACAGTGTGCTCACGTTGCCTTCTGAAGCCCTGGTGTCCAGCAATGAGAAGGGGAAACAATTTCCTCCCATTGCTCCCTGGGACTGATCACAAAAGCTTCACCTTCTAGCTGTTCATGCCCTGGAGGCCTCCATACACAACCATATATGAAGGCCAGGCTGTGTGGTCATAGGTGTAACTTTTAGTGTTCATTGGGTGTTATTCCCATTACTAGTGAAAATAAGTTGAAAAGAATATATATTAACTGAGTATCTTAAGGGGAAATGAATTCTAATTAAATGTTGTGGCCTATGACAAGCCTCACTTCGGTTTAGCTTTCCTACTCAGCTCTGTGTTCTTTTCTTCATTTGACAGGAGGCAATGGCAAGAATGAGCAAAGTTGGGAAAGTTGTGTTTCCCAGACTTGAGGATAAAAGGTAAGTTTACATTCCGTATATGCACAATGCTAAGGAATGAGAACATACAAACACTAGAGCTGAACTAAACCTTGGAAGTCAGCTAATCCAGTCCTTTCATTTCATAGTTGATAAAACTAGGTTCCAGAAAGGAAAGTCACTTTCAATTATCTCCGATCACAAAGCTACGGAGGGCCAGACCTATGGGTCTAATACACACTTCTGATCTCTCAGACAAGTCAGTGTTCTCTTCTCTAGGTCATTAGCAGCAAATCGGGTGTACTCTGCTCTAAAACATGGATCTTCTAAATCTTCCCTCAAAGGACAAGGTAGCTTCTCTCCATTCTTTTACCCTTTGCACCACTTGGCGTTGAGGGCTGCACCATGACCTTGATCAATATTTTAACCCCATGTCCTAAAACACTAATTTATTGAACTCCTGCTATATTCAACGCATATTATGCTCATATTAGCCTCTAGGTGGGTTTTAGAGGGGATTAAAACACAATCTGACTTACGCACAAAGATCATTTCAGAACCAAGGGATAAGTTCTCCAATAGAAGTATTACCAGGTGATAAAGTGGCCCAAAAAACAAAAGAATGTCACCTGTAGAGGCGAGGGAAAGCTTTTGAGAGGAGTTTAAGTCTAGCTGACTTTAAATGCTTAAAAGAAATTGTCATCAGACAAGACAGGGAAGGACATTCTCGGTAGAGGGAGTAACATGCAAAGTTATAAAGATGAGAACAGCATGGTATGTTCAAGGAACTGCAAGAAACTCATAATTCTGAAATACAAAGTATGCGATATGGAATGGCGGGTGTGTGGGGTGTAGGTGGGGTCAGCTCGTGGGGAATTTGAGGCCATGCTAAAGGCCTCAGACTTCATCCTCCAGGCAGAATGGAAATATGGAACTTTTGGCAGTGGTGGGACCTGGTCAGATGCAGATTTTGGAAAGGTACTTCGAGGATGAATTCAAGGGCCTAACGGTAGAAGCTGAGAGATCAGATGGAAGGCTTTGTCAACAATCCACGTTGAGAGATGAAAAAGACCTATATCAAGTCACTGGTAGTGAGTTTAAGGATGATGAAGGGACCGTTGTGCAAGGGCCTTTATAATTTTAGGAAAGTATTTGAGGTTAAGACATAAAAGCAAATTCAACCTTATATAACAGACAGGCAAAGGTGCTGATCCCAGCAAAGCACAATCAGTATTTAACAGAGTTGGAAATGTCCACAGAAGAGCAACCAGATTTATTTTCATTTTCTTAAAGAAGGTTTCCAAATGGAGTTGGGCTGTTATCCTCTGAATGTAGACTATAAAGCCCTCTCTAAATACAGGGGTCAGAGGGACTGGCCCTCACGTGAGGGAGTTCAACTCACGAACACTGAGAGATCCTACGTCCCCTTACGGTGGGAGCCATGGGCTAGCAACATCGCTCTTTTGTTGAAGTTAGAAACATTATTCTTCCCTGTCTCTTTGCTGATCCTTTCAAGACTTTTGCGGGAAGTCTGTTTTTAAGTTCTTCCAGTAAATCCACGTGTTCCTTTTGTAAAGAATCCTTAGCTTCTAGCTGTCAGCTGGGAGCCTTCCTGTGCACACACGCAGTGCTCTCACACCATCTGCAGGCTGCCTGAATGTTTGCAAGTAGAAAGGGAGCCAGTTTCCCTCTGAGCTACTCAAATCACATTATTATCTGTAGGGAACATTCACTTAGGTTTGTGCCACACAGGAGAATCCGACTGAGTGTGGAAGAGAGGGCATTCAGTTGATTTTAAAAGTCAGGATCATGAAAAGGATAACCTAGTAACTATGGTTCAATACGCTTTTTAGGAGGATCCCAAATCTCATTTTTATTCCCAAACCGAAGTTATCCACGGTCCTAGAGTAGTCACTTAAAAGTGCCCTAGAAAATTTTGTGCATCAAAAGGCATTATTAACAGAATAAAGAGGGATGCCACAGAATGGGAGAAAATGTTTGCATATCATATATCTGATAAGAATTAATATCCGGAATATATAGAGTACTCCTAAATCTCAACAACAAAACAAACAACTCGAATCAAAAATGGGCAAAGGACTTGAATAGACATTTCTCCAAAGAAGATACATAAATGGCCAGTGAACACATGAAATGATGCTCAACGTCACTAGTCGTTTAGGGAAATGCAAATCAAAATTACAATAGCATACCACCTTACACACATTAGGATGGCTACTACACACACACACACACACGCATATGCATATATATATGCACCTGCATATATATATATATATATACACACACACACACACATATACACACATATATACATACATATGCACACATGTATACAAACATATACACACATACATACCGGGGGGTGCCAAAAAATGTATACAAGTGGACACTTTGTTTAACATTGCTCAAGCAGTAGTTTGCTGTAATCAGAAGTGTCCGGACGCTGATGGTAACCACTTTGAGCACCTCTTGTAATTGCAGAAGTCAAACGTGACTTGTATTCATCTTTTGTTATCAGTATATATTGAGTATTACAATTTTAATACAGTTTTCCTTTCTTAAAATGTGTATACATTTTTTTGGCACCCTCTGTACACCCATACACACACACACACACACACACACACACATATACATACACATATATACACATATATGCACATATATATACATATATGAGTTTTGACAGTTAAGTTCACAAACTGATCCTAGAAAAAGTGCTACATACCTCATTGCTGAATATCACTATGGTCACCTTCAAAGCACTTCCCTTGGGAAGCTACTCACTGACACCAGTGCCTAGTCCAACCTTCAAAGCAATTTTGGAACTCTTTTTCTGGAATGGCCATCAGAGCTGTCATTGTATTACCCTTGATGTCCTGAATGTCATCAAAATGTCTTCCTTTGAATATTTCCTTTATCTTTGGGTAAAGATAGAAGTCATTGGGGGCCAGATCAGGTGAGTAGGGAGGGTGTTCCAATATAGTTATTTGTTTACTGCCTGAAAACTCCCTCACAGACAGTGCTGTGTGAGCTGGTGCATTGTCGTAATGCAGGAGCCATGAATTGTTGGCGAAAAGTTCAGGTAGTCTAACTTTTACACGCAGCCTTTTCAGCACTTCCAAATAGTAAACTCGGTTAACTATTTGTCCATTTGGTACAAATTCATAATGAATAATCCCTCTGATATCAAAAAAGGTTAGCAATACCATTGCAACAAGTTCACGAACTTAATTTTCTGACCTCATATTTTAGCACATACGTGTGTGTGTGTATATATATATATATATATACACACATGTAGGTGTGTATATATATATATATATATATATATACACATATATATATATATACACATACCTATATATATACCTATATATAAATATGTATACACAGCAAGTGTTGATGAGGATGTGGAAAATTGGAACCTTTGCACATTGTTGGTGGGAATGTATAGAGTGGTGGTTCCTCAAAACTTAAGAATAGAATTACCATATGATCCAGAAATTCCACCTCTGGGTATATACCCAAAGGAACTGAAAGCAGAGACTCAAAGTTCATAGCAGTATTATTCATAGTAGCTAAAACAGAAGCAACCCAGTGTCCATCAATCGATAAATAAACAAAATGTGGTATGTACATACCATGGAAAATCATTCGGCCTTTAAAAGGAAGGATATTCTGACACATGCTAGAACATAGATGAACTTTGAGGATATTATTCTAAACGCAATAAGTCAGTCACCAAAAGGCAAATACTGTATGAGTCCACTTATATAAGGTACTTCGAGTAGTCAAAATCAGAGAAACAGAAATTAGAATGGTAATTGCCAGGGGCTGGGACGAGGGGGGAATGGAAAATTATTGTTTAATGAGTATAGAGTTTCAACTTTGCAGGATGAAAAGAGTTCTGTGGGTGGAAAGTGGTGATGGTTGCACAATAATGTGAACGTTCTTAATGCCACTGAACTGTATACTTAAAAATGGTGAAAGTGGCAAATTTTATGATATGTATTTTACCACAATAAAAAAATTTGAAAAAAGCACAGGAAAAAATAAGTGCTTAAGACCTCTCTTTTCTGTGTGTAAAAAAAGGGAAAATATGCATTTCTTGGCATTCCAGGATAGTAGACTCATACAAGAACATTAGTTCACATTAGTTAGCACTTGGCAGCTCACGGAGTGTACCATGTTCACTTTCTTGTTTACAATCCGGTCACTCTGTGGCTATAGGTACAGTTACCACCCTCTTGTAGCAGGGAAGCTGAGGCTCAGCCCATTTCAAGAAGTTGCCCAAAGTCACCCAGGTCTCACTCCCTACAAAACCCATGTTTTTTACACTGTACAAAGAGTAAGACCAAGAAACAAAGCTGCTGCAAAGTTGTCAGTATTGAATTGGAAATCTTTAAGTATATAAGAAGGGTTAATGACCCAAGCTCCCTTCCAGCAGTTTTGAGATCCCAAAGTTAGGAAATCCATCAGATAGTGAAACTTGCTTAGCGTAAAGTTGTTATTATGCTAAGTGTCATTAAAAGGAGAAAATTGCTGTTCCCAAAACCATTCTATGATTAATGAATTTGGTGGCTCACAGAGCGGGTTTTAGGAGAATCCACATATAGCTAGATTGATGATAATATCGGAATATTAATTTTTTAAAAAGTAGGTACCATAACTAGCATTGATATGACTTCCTATGAACCAGGTAGTGTTCTAAATGCTTTTCATAGATTACCTCACTAAATTCACACAGCTTTTCAGGTCGATCCTATAATTATTCCCATTTACAAATGGGGAAATTCAGGCACCAACACATTAAGTAACACACACAAGGTCACACAGCTAATCATGGGTTAAGCTGTGATTCAAAGCTAGGCTTCAGCGTCCACCTCTTAAAGCTGTGTTTGCCCCATCACAGCTCTTGAGTTACCATAATTCTTAAGGTAGAAGTGTTTGGAGGAGGAGGACTCCTATTTATCTATTTAGCTCTGCATGTTTGCAAGTAGAAGTTCCAGAGTTATTCCAGAGTCTCTCTCCCCCATTCACAAGCTTGCACCAAAGGTCCCTCATGAGGACTTCCTTTGAGATCATCCCAGAATCTACCACGACAGCTAGCTACCCTGGCTTCATCAACCTCCCCACCCCACCCCATATCATCTCCTCCCAAGCATGAGAAATATGGACCAAGTTGCAAGTCTTCAAGTATGATTTGTCTTAGCTGTTCTCCTCCCTTTCAGAATTGGGCTGCTCTGCCATCTGACTCAGGGCCAACATCAGGTTCTAACAGGTCCCTGCTGAAGAGTCAGCAGGAGAGGCAGGGAGGGTAAGGTCCACTATGGGATGCCTGGGAGGCAAGGCACAGCTACAGGAAAGTCATTAGTCACGTTTTCATGGGGTTTGACTCCCAAATAAAGCAGTCTGCAACGGAAATGTAGGTGTGGAATCTGCAAAGGGTAATTGAAATGTTTAGTCTCGTCCCAGCTCAGGCTGTGGTTTTAAGCCCGTCATCAAACCTGGGGCTAGTCATATTTGAAATATTTAGGGAAGCTGGGAGGTGAAAGGTCCTGTGTTCCACCTTTCAGTACATTGCAGGGAAGGCTTTGAAGTCAGACAAATCGGAGTTTGAGTCCTAGCCCTGCTGGTTTTTAACTATACTGTTTTAGATATGCCTCTCTGAGAAAATGTCATTTACTTCTAAAATGAAGATAATAACACCCCATGTAAGTTACAGATAATAATATTCACTGCTCAGGATGCTGTAAACATCCAAAAACTGGGGGGCGGGGGGCATCCGCAAAACCGTAACAGATACATTCCTGTGCTAAATGTAAGGGGAAGCTGCATATCAGTTTGACATTATTCAACATATTCATTTGTCTCTCACAGATATTATGACAAGAAATATCAGGTATTCCTGAAGCTGGTTGAACATCAGAAGGAGTATGCAGCGATCATGAAAGGGGACTGAACAGAGCTTGCAGGTGCCGATGCCAGGAGGTTCTGTGTCATTGCCTCAGGGGCCTCTGTCATTTCAGCTTCTATTCAAGACCCTTTAGGTATCATTGTATCATTGCTGCATTGTCTTTTAATAAAGAAAACCCACACGTGTGCAACCAGAACTAGAAGCTTCCATTTCAAAATACCACCATTATTTAGTCGGCAGTTTCACAAACACCAACGTAGAGACAGATGTTTCACTGAGAGTCGTTGGATCTCATATGGGACTAGACCTTGGGGATCATTCAGTCCAGGGGAAACTTGTACGTTAATTGATTCAATGTCAGCTATTAAATGAAAGACTTACAGTGCTTTAGGTTGGACATCTAATGTCTATTCTATAGGTGCCTAAAAGCTTGTTGTTAACTTTCATTTGGAAATAATTTCAAACTTCCAGAAAAATTGCAAGAATGGGAATTATACAAGGAACATCCAAGTGCCTAACTTTTACCTTTTAACATTTACTTCATTTGCTTTATCATTTGTATATTATCTTTCTGCATATATATATATATATATATATATATATATATATTTATGTGTGTGTGTGTGTATATATATATACTCATATATACACACAGATTTTTTATGAGTCATTTGAGAGTAAATTTCAGTGAACTTAACTTTTATATAGTACTTTATTTAATCTGCCATCATATTCCAGCTTTGTCAATAACTCAATAATGTCCTTTTTGAGTGCATTTTTATCCCTCCTGTACAGGACCCAGTCTAGAATCAGATACTGCATTTATTTACAGAATCGTCATCTTGCAATCATCATATTAAAGAGAGGTACAGGCAGGAATCATCAATGGATTCAGGAGGGAATTTTGATGAGTAACAGGATGTATGCATGTTCTTAAAATGTCTCCTCACAGATTGTTTATTAGTTACAAGAGAAAAAGGAATGTTAACTTTACAGGGAAGAAATAACAACCACATCTTGATTGGGTGATGGAAATTACCTTCAGCTGGGCAGATGGACATCCTGTTCCTCCAGCTGTGATAGCCTGAGAAGGACACAGCATCATTCTGGCTGGGGATGCATAGCCCAACCTAATCATAAGGAAACATCAGACAAACCCCCAAATGGACAGCATTCTATTTTTTTTAATGAACTATATTCTTAAAAAATGTCTCTGTCATAAAGACAAAGAAAGGCTATGGAAAGTTTCCAGATGAAAGGAAACAAAAGAAACATGATGGCTAAAAGCTTTTGATGCAGACGTGTGTTTGAAAAAAATTTAAAAATTGCTTTCGCTGATACCATCATACACACATAAACACACACATATGTACATCTACCCACTCACACACCATTTCAGACCCAAGAGTAATGGCTAATGTTGATTCTAGGACTGTCATAGCTCACGAGTTTGGGTAGAGGATATGTGGGACTTCAGCAACATAAGTCAGCAGGTAGGAAAGAAAAAGCTAATACAAGTCAGTCAACAAACATCCTCCGGAGTCCTTATTCTGTGCAAGGCATTGTGCTGAGCACTGGGGTACAAGGATAAATAAAACATCGTCCCTGCCCTCGGGGAGCTCCCAGCCTAATGAGAGATGTAGACGAGCAGATCGATCAAAGCACATCGTGAGAGGTGCTATAGTAAAAGAAGGCCTTTGCCACCATGGTGCATATTGAGCAGGAGAAAAGGAGCAAGCCATGAAGGGTGGACGAGCGGGACGTGCAGCGGTGTGGTGTAAAGGCTGTGAGCCCTGGCTCGGGTTTCTAGGCCTGTCTTGACCTCTTACCAGCTAGGTGACTCGGAAAAGGGTCCTTAATCTTCCTAAGCCTTAGTTTCCTCATTTTTTAAATGAAGATATTAATAGGACCTACTTTACAGGACAATAACGAGGATTAAATGGGATAATGCATGTAAAGCACCTAGCTCCATTGTCTGGACCATGCTTGTCTTTTTGCAGGGCCTGACACCTAGAAGATGCTCCAAATAAGACAATAAAAAGCACTGAGTAGGACGACCACACCCAGTGGCAAAGGCCAGCTCTGCAGTAGCGTTCAACAGTATTCGAAGGCTATGGAGGTCTTGGGCTGGGCATGGTCTAAGGTGAAGGTGGGTGTGAGTTTCCCATGCACGAGCTGTAGCAACAGGAGGAAGCCCAGTTCATTCACCTGCACCCCAGCCAGAACTCGGGCTGGGGATAAGAAGGATTGGGGAGTAGGATGCAGCACCTCAGAGGAGAAGTCAGGTAAAGCAAGATCTAAGCAAGCTGTCAGGATCGTCAGACAGACTCGAGCTGCTAAAGCTGATGAGCACTGAGTCAGAACCTGGGCCAGGCCGGGGCCTGCTCGTGCACAGCAGTGGTGAGCGCAGCAGCTGTGCATGGCTAGGCCACAGGTATGAGCATGAATGATGACCGGCCATTTCCCACGTCCTTCCCCTCAGTCCTGACCACAGCACTGAGACGTCCGCAGCGCTGACCTCCACATTCCAGGTGACAAAGCTAAGGCTCAGAAAAGATAAACACCATGCCCCGAGTCTCTCAGGTGGTAGTGGGGGCAAGATTCAAATCCACATTTATCTGGGTTCCAAGCTTCGGGGGTTGCCCCCTTTTAACAGCTGGAGAGGAATTCTGCCTCACCAACCGCTCTTTGGTTCCAGTGCTCATGCTGTGGGTGACCAGCTCTGGGTGCTGGTCATTCTCTCAGGCAACACATATCCATACCAATCCTAATTTAGGGTCCCCACTGCTTAACAGAAAAAGGAAAACACACAGAGATGAGGCAAGGAACATGGGAACCCTAGAAATCCTCTGGCATCTCAACAGTGCGGAGTAGCCTAAGGCTAAAGTCTAGATCCCGGGCAGATACTAAGACTCTGGGCCTCAGTGCCCTCTCTGTCAGTGTGAGAATTCTGCTACCTACCTCTTAGGGTTGGCGCTAAGGACAAGGAAAGAACTGTGTGGAGAGCCCCGAGTACAATACCTTACACATAATAGGAACCTCACAGTATGTTTTTCTACAGTGTTCTCTTTGTGCCACCTGGCTAGTGGGTTAATCCCTAAGAAAATAATTATGGTTCCTACTCTAAAGCCAGTATTTTAGGAAAATGTAAATGTCTCTATGGATTTCTGTAACCACGTGTAGCTTGATAATAAAAATTTTAATGACTCCAGTACTCACCTTCTTGCACTGGGGAAGGAGGCTTGATTTAATACACCTCATGCAAAGTGTAAGTATATTTAGCTTTTATGAATACGAATTACAGTGTGGCCAGAGTGGTTTGTGGGATTTTTGTTTTGTTTTGCTGCCTACTGAAAGCTTTTCTTTCAAGTTGAAGCCAGCCTTGCTTAGCAAAGCATTTTGCCAAGGAACACATTAGGGTTTTTAGTTTTGACCAAAAATACTTCCCATATGTGATGAACGTAAATGTGGCTTTCAAAAGAGCCTACGAGAACAAAAGTGAGAGAGGGAAGTGGGGAAAAAAAGACAAGGATGGCAGAATGGTGTGACGTGTTGCAGAGCTGCCGTAAACTACAGGACCCAATGCCAGAGTTTGCTGGACTCCAAAGGAGGCATCTAGAAGGGGTTCCCTCTCATGGGGAGACCAGACTCGGAGATTGGTCTTAAAAGCAGAGCGCAGTCTATGTTGTTGTCAGAGGCATGGAGGAGGGAGGGATAAAGAAGCATGAGTTCCAAGGGGAGCAGTGAAAGTGCTGTGGGACATCCGTGGAAACTTCCAGCTTTGAGGAGGAACCAAACCAGCATGTGAAACAAGCTGGAACATGAAGGTCTTTACGTTAACGTGGTCTGCGATCTCTGATAGGCCTGAAGATAATCAAGTTATTCGGGTTTACTTATTTGTCCCCTGCCCCTGACCTGTGAGCTCCTGCAGGACACCGATCCCCTGTGCAGGAAACCTGTGTTTCCTGCACCTAAACAGTCCCTGGCACGTATGGGTGCTCAATACATAAATACACAAACACAAGATGTTTTCCTGCACAAAGAAGACTGGTAGAACTAAAAACATCTCAAAAATATCACTTTCAGGTCAGTCTGTGATTGGTGTTATTGTGCCTTAATTTAAGCAACATACAACACGTTAAAATGTGACATGGCCATTAAGGGTTAAAAAATTATGCCTTCTACCTAACGATTTGCTTTTAGTTTTTATTGCGCGCGTGCGCACACACACACACACACACACACACACCAATGCATAATCACACACCTCATTTGGGGTTGTAGCTCAAGCTCAGAAACCTTTTGTGAGTTTTCAGTGCTATTCCGGACCATTTCCTGTATAATCACTTATGGGAAACCAATTGTGTTATAGTCCAGAAATACCCATTGTTCAGTAGGGCTGTGGTCCACGTGCTTTCAGAATCCAAGGACATAGTTACAAATAATTATCATCAAAGGGTGTAAAATGAAGGACATTGTCGCTAAACAAGAAATTAATGACTGAGAGGAGCTATGTAATGTAATTATACTTAAGATGGGCGTTCTGATGAATTACAGAAGAATCTTTGTGCTATCTCATGTCTCCGTAAATGCACTTAACTGCTATTGACAGTAATAGGAGACTTGAATATAAAAAGGGTTTTTTTCCCCCTTTTTCCAATTTCTAGAGGGAGAACTTTTTATTTTTTTAAAAGTACACTTTTAAAAAGGATGTGTCTCCCAGTACTTCTGAATATTTGACGATATAAAATTTGTAAAACAAACGTTAAGTTAAAAACAAAGATTACTCGCTAATAGAATACATCCAGGTTTCTCAATTTATCATCAACTCGGCCATTAATCTTATGGTCAATTTCCATCAGCACAGAAAATCGTTTAAAATTACGTATTAGAATAAATGCTTCTAAAGGCCTAACTTTGATTTGCTTAAGTCATGCCTTAAGTCTTGATTAAAAGTGTTTCCTTATTAAAATGTAGGTTGAGCCTGTCTGTTTTTATTAATCTCTGGTATTTAGGCAAAGTCAGTAATGATGCCTTCCATTTGAATACCTCTTGACAGTTTCCATAGTGACTGTACATACATTATCTCAGCTGCTCCTGATAATAGTTTGGTGAGGTCGGCCTGACAAAGGTAAGGATCC
Organism: Rhinolophus ferrumequinum; assembly: GCF_004115265.2. NCBI lineage: Eukaryota > Metazoa > Chordata > Mammalia > Chiroptera > Rhinolophidae > Rhinolophus > Rhinolophus ferrumequinum. The sequence continues at coordinate 43,367,486 of NC_046292.1, forward strand.
CATTTTACAAACAAACACCATGGCTGCAAATGTTTGAGTAACTGGCCCACAATTGCGTAACTGGAACACAGAGGCAGGACCACTCTGCTTCTTCCTAAATAAATTAAATTAGCTTATCTGTGTAACAGAAGATGATTCATTAGTTCTCTCCTCTGCAGTGTGCCTCTTTAGCAGGTGTATAAATGTGTAGGAGGCACCTTCTGATGCTCCCTGGTTGATCAGAGCACTGTGTTATTTCTATTGGCGAGCAAAGTGGTAAAGGGCAACAGCCTCCCAGCCATGGGGTCACCGAGCCCTGCCTTCAGATGACAGCTTCATCGCTTACTGATTGACACCAGGTATGAATTCGTGCAAGCTAGTTAATCTATAAATGACTGTTCCTCATCTATAAAGCGGGAGAAAAGAAAACCTGCCTCTCGGCTGATGTGAGGAATAAATGGGATGATCTTTCAAAGCGCCTGGCACAGTGCCTGATATAAAATGGAAGTGCAACAAAATCCGTTTTTCTCCTCAACCAATCCATTTTTACATTATAGAATTTCTAGAAGAACTGCTTCCAATCAACTTGGATCAGCTTTATATCCAGTTTCTATCGGTGAAACTTCTATGTTCCATCAATTACAACCAACCATGATTGGGCTCTTACTATGTCAACAATGCCCGAATAGTTCTTGTTGATACATAATGGGGCTGGTATCTTCTTGAGGAAGAGAAAGGATATACGTAGAGATTTAACAACCACAGAAATCTCATGCAAGGTGCCCAGTATGATAATAAACCACAGGGAAGTCTTATCTCTCTGCACTCAGTTGATAGGTGCTGCAAGAGGTCCAAGGATGCCAGGAACATTGTCTGGAAAGATTCATCTGGAAATGATGAAAGCTGAAACATGTACAGCCCTGCCTTTCTCAGCTCTGTTGAACTGCAGGTACTAAAAGTCTTTCGCCTGAAGATCCAGCTCTGTTCCATCCCAGAGGTGTGACAGGCGGAGGCAAGCCATATACACCCAGTTCAGAGCAGCCCCAATTCTTCCCCAGCCAGTGAGTCTGGAATTCATTTGTCATTCACCCCTAGGGACCAGGAACCTCAGTAAATCACAGGCTTCTCCCCTAAAATGCAAACGTATTTGTCAAATCTGTCACGAACCCTTGAAATTGTGCAATTATCCTTATGCTGAACACAAACATAAACGTTGAGTCTTCCCTCATGGTTCACTGCATTTTTCCTAAGCTATTTGTCACAAGTCTGTGCCTTACATTTCATGCCACCTGTATTTCTTATGAGCTCAGGCTTTGTTTACTTAATTCTCTTATTTAGAGCCTTACTACTCCCTTCAAATTTGATTTTTGAAACTGTCTTTCTGGGTAGAACCTTGGCTGTCCTTCAACCCTAGGCTGGTTAAATTCTCCTTCCTGCTACTCTGACTTATAAATCATCTCTCCCATCCCACCTGCCCCCAGAAAGCCCTATCTCAAGTTAAATCATTTGGGAGACTTTGCTACCTGGAAACAGCAGCTAGTAGTGATAAGTGTGTGGTTTTCCCTCCAGTTTCTCTCCTAGGGCCAGAGTCCTACCTTGAATTTTAGGTTGTTTGGATAGAATCCTGATACATTATACATCAGGGAGCTTACCAGCTCCCCTTCAGGCCCAAATCCAGTTCTCTAAATTCAGCCACCAACCTGGGCCTTGCTTTGGCCCAGACAGACCTCCCACAGAGCATCCAAGGCACTCAAGCATACTTGCTGGCTGGAAACTTCTATTGCTATGCCAACTGTGATGATGTAAACTGAGAGCCATTGAAGATGTTCTCTGCGTGCTTTCTGGTTGCCGGGCCCCTTGTGGTCCAGTGGGCTCTTTTGACCAGTTCTGTTTAATGAGCGGTGAGAAATGAAGTGTGTTATTTCTGGACCAGGTCTTTGATTGTTAGTGTGAGGGCCCTCAGAACTTTCTTTTCTGCTACACAACAACCTGCAATGTCCCAGATGAGGATTCTCTCTCAACTGGGGTTCCAGAGTGGAGATGACTCAGGACAGAGGCCCCAACTAACCCACAATGAACAAGTAGGTGACGTGAAACACAAACCTTTGTTGTAGAAAGCAGTGAGGTTTTAAGGTCATTTCTTACTTCAGCATAATCTTTTCTATCCTTACTGATATTCCTCATAATAACTGATACGAGAGTAAGTTTGCCAGGATCACAACAGCAGGCTCAGTGCTTGGGAGAAGACTTGTACCTACGTTAATCCCCTTAGGTCCCAGCCCTGAACAACCCATCATATACTTCCCTTCTCCACTAGCGTGTATTGAGTACTTAATCTCACAGGAGGTCAGCAGGACACTCGTATTTCACTCCAGCGTTTTCTGAGAGAATCTTTATCAATTGGGATAGTGTTTAGCTGCAAGACATATAACCCATTTGATAGTGACTTGTATGCTAAGATAATTTATTTCCTTATTAAGAAATACAGAGACGGGCAATCAAGTTGACTTGTGGATTCAGCAGTTCCATCAAAGATCCAAGTCCTTGTCACTGTTCTATTCTCCCAGCCTCAACCTGCTGGCTTTTCACTTCTGGTTTGTGACATCCTGATTGCAAGGTGCTGCCACCTTTGGAGGCATCTTATTTTTCACATAATAGAATCCAAAGCATAAAAGGACCATCTCTCTGTGCCATTTTTTCTTTTTCTTTCTTTCTTTCTTTCTTTCTTTCTTTCTTTCTTTCTTTCTTTCTTTCTTCCTTCCTTCCTTCCTTCCTTCCTTCCTTCCTTCCTTCCTTCCTTCCTTCCTTCCTTCCTTCCTTCCTTTCTTTTTTTTTTTTTTTAAATCAAAGAAGAGGCTCCCAGCAGACTTTTCCTTAGATCTCATTGGCTGGACTCTGCATCGCAGCCTGCTCCAGGGCGGGGCATGTTGCTGTTCCAATGAAATCATGGTTCTGTTAAAAACGAGACGGGGAAGAGCTGTTGTGTAGACAGCCAACAGGGTTTGCCGGGGTAATAATAGGTTTTACGGGGAAAAGGGCAACAGCCAGCTAAGTTTGGGTAACCCTGACTTAATAAAGGCTTTGTTGTTACAGAATGTCTTGGAGCAGTTTTAATACGCTGGGTGCATGGTGAATCTCCTAGAGATAAGGTGTCAAGCATCTCCCCGACTTGATCCATCAGAGGTTTTTGTACAGAGTGTTTTGCGCTCGTATAGAACCACCACAGTAATTTGGACTGTAACTAACCAACAGCTTGTGATGTTTTTGATCTGAGTTGTATGAATGTTTCTGTCATGTTATCTGTGAATCGGAGGTTTATTCAGCAAATGAATGACTACTAAATGAAATTTAGTTGTTTTACCTAATTATAGAAACAAAGTGCTATTCACTACGATATCAATTTACTATATTCCCTGCTAGATCAAATATTCTTAAAAATGAATGTGACTAATTATCAGTGTCTAAACTAGACATTAAAAACGGGCTCAAAGAAGACCTGTATTTAGAAATATAAGAAATCTTTCAGGTAAATAAAATTGTCCTTTCCCTTAAATTAAATTGGAGCTCTGGAAGCACCATACCTAGATCAAACCACTGGGATAGCAAGTGTCAAATCCTAACTAATAATACAGGCCTGCATTTCCTTGTGATCTTCTTAAATTTAGCACTTCCATTTCTTCTAACTTTGAAGTCTTCCTCCTCTCCTTTATGTATTCCAGGTGAAAGTTGCCCAGCCACACACACCAGCCTGAGGACATCCCACTCACCCGTCCTCTCCGTGTGCGTGTTCCAACCCTCAGCCACACACGCATACATACGACAAAGACAGCCTTAACATACTCTTGTCAGGTCTTCAGCTTAAAAGAAGACCTTGGTCTCTTTCCTTGCGACCAAGCAAATACCAAAAGAAAATATGTCTAACACTAGCTATTTTGTGACACACGGAGTTACTAATACTAAATTTCATGTGTTGCATTAAAGTGGAGCTGATTTAAATTCCAATATTGTAGAAATTTTAATATCCTTTTGACAATGTGCTTCTAAGATTTGTAGTTTATCATACTTTAATGGTTTTAGAAGAAGTTTTGGAACATATTAGAAAGTAAAAACTTGTGACGTTTAAAAAAGATTTGAAGAAACTATAAAGGTGAATTATGTTAATAGCAAATGTGTTTATTTTTTGTGCAAATGTGCATTTTCCTTCTTAACATCTACATAGTAATTTTTTAAATATAATGTCTAAAACATATGGCTTAGCTCTTCTACACAGGTGTTCTAGAACATTAGGAATCATATTGTGCTTATATGTATTCAAGCATATGCTTCAATCCTACTCCTCTTACAACAAACACTTCATAGACTTCCTGCTATTTATATCAGGAACATGTATTTGGCCTTGATATCACCTGCTCTTTTTAGTATAGGGACTTGCCAGGAAACTTCTCAGGGCTTATAAAATCCACAGGAAATAAATACAATGTTGACTTTGTTATAATGGTGATTGAGTTGGTAAGGATGTGGTTAAAAAAAAACTTTTATGACTGTAAATGGAGAATGAGATAACAATGTGTTACCCTTTTAAACCTTTCCTTATTATTTCGCTCTCCCCACAACCTTTTACATTTGTACAAAGACTTAACTTGGTGATTTATTGTTTCTCATACTATAATCACAATTCTCATTTTCAAGAATGACAGTCCATGCACTAATAAGAATAACTAATAATAGTAGTTTACATTGGATAAATGCTATCAAAGACTTTTGGGTCATATTAAAATAACGCGATGGCCATTACACCACCCAACTTCAGATCCATGATTCTTCTCACCTAGTGATTCTCACTCCAGGCTGCATATGGAATTACCTCGTTAATTTAGGTTCTACCTCCACAGATCTGAGTGAATTATTCTGGATGTGGCCTGACATTGGTATGTTTGAAAATCTCCCCAAGTAATTCTATAGTACAGGAGGCATTAAGAATAATTAAAATAGCCAATCTAACTATGGCTATAACCTCCTGCTATGTCTGGGAGGGGGCTCTGTGGAGCAGGACTGAGAGAGAATATACGCTTAAAAACACCATCATCAACAATAAATAACAAGCCACTGGATGCCGCACATGTCAGATCAGATAGTATTACTTATTTATTCTTTAAAAAAAAAACACTGTCAGGGGTGTACTAATACCCTCATTTTTTATAAATGAATGAACCGAAGCACAAAGGAGGTAAGTAAATTACCAATAGTCATGGAGCCAGTCAATAGTGAAGAAGCCAGGACTCATACCAGGTCTGCATAAATGCAAAACACATATTATGCTTTAGACACTTTTTCTTCCCGATTCTTAGCTAAAAAGAGGCTGCTGTCTAGGCTGCGCCAATACTTTCTCATTATCAGCCTGTGGTGACAAACATTTCCATTATTCCTCATCGAAGAGACACCTCTGGGGAAGTGAACACTGCCAGGCCGATTTTTACAGGTGAGGTAAAGGCACATGGGATTGTGGCTTACGTGGGGGTGCAACGTAAGACTACTGGTTGTTTAGAATCATTAGTGGTGTTTAATTAATTAATGGTGGTGTTTTTAAAATCAAGTATACATTTTAAGTGCAGTGATCAATATTCGATAGCCATAAATTACTTATTTCAGTAGAGAATCTAGAATGTACGTATAGGAATTGCATAGGGGATTCAATATGGTGGAAAGGATGAAATAGCAGACTTGTCATAAAACTGCTATTTCAAAGCCCTTTACATAAGAATGAGAAAATGTCAACTGTCCAGATCAAAGAATTGAAGGGGAAAGCTGCTAGAAATTGTGGAAAAGCAAAAGCCCCCTAACCCGAAACACCTATTGTTGTTATCCCTCATCTAGACAAAGATGCTTGTGTAAACATCTGATTGAGGTTAAAAGGAACGCATTAGGTACTCTGTGAGCTATAGTGCATCTTTAGAATGAAATTATTATTATTATCCCTTTAAAAGGGATCTCTTGGATTTCCCGTACATCCTTACCTCTTCCTCTCTGAGTCTAAGTTCTGGTTACATCTAACAGCTTCCTAGCTAACTTTTTGCCTCTATCCCTGTTTCCTTTAAACGAACCTAACGATTGCAGCCAGTCTCATCATCAGCTCTCCCATCCTTTCATTTGCTTTCCTATTTTTAAGGGTAAAATCAAATGAAAGGAAAACCCTGGTGAGGTCCTAAATGGGGGTATCAAAGTAGAGTTCATCATGGTGGTGGAGGTGTTTGAGAAGCTGGAAGACAAATGCTGGAGTGATGTCTGGAAGAGATACTAGGACAAGGGTAGGACAGCCTACCAAGCCAGGAAGGTCTATGTGAGAAATTAATAGATGTGAGATATGGAGGCCAAATGAGGAAGAAAGAGAGCAAGGACTCGAGGGAGAGCTGGTCTAAATGAATGTGGGAGAGAAAATGATGATGACAGCAGCATCTTTTTGTAGGGATTCCCAGGATTAGTAAGCCAGATGTATTTAAAGGGCCAGAATGGTATGGATAGCCATGATTTGGCTCAAGTACTCTCGCCTACTTCTGAGCAAGGGGTGCCCTTTTAGCCCATGTAACCCATGATGGATCCATCACTGGTACTGGCTGCTGTGTCACTGGGGTTGTGAAACTTCCTCCTCCCGTCAGATTTTTCAGATCTATATGGGACTTTCTAGAAGGCAGTGGTAGAAGAGTAATCCTAAACAGGCTCTCACCGGCACCTCCTTCTAAATTTCCCAATATCCTGAAGCCCAGGATTGTTCACAACATCCTGACTATGTAACAAATACTTAGGAAACCAACCAATGTCTCTGCCTGTAGTAACACTGAAAAACCTTTCCCCAGAGTTTCAGTCTGGAAAACAGAGAACTTCATCGCGACTCATTTTCTGTCAGAATCTAACCAAGAAATAGAAGCCACCTGAGCATGCATTATCGGGATTTCAAAATCAGGAATAAATTACGCAGGTAATGGAGGAACTGAGAATCAAACAAAGGATAGTGAGGCAACGCAGAGAAGAATCACAGAAGGAAGCCGTAGGCTAGAGAGAGAGGAAGAGGTGGTGTTACTGCTCCCTGGGCAAAAGCTCGCTGTGTACCAGGCAGGACTTCATGGAGAGGTACAGTTGCTGCTGGAGTCGCTGCCCAAGACAGAGAAGGAAGAGAAGAAAAACTCTGGCTCCTCCCTTCTTTCCACCCTTCAGTCTCCCACCAGTGCCTCCCATTGGCCATATTCAGCCAAAAACCTGCTGAAGTGGGAGGCTGAGAAAGGCAGCATACAGAGGTCAGCACCCTGCAAATACAGAGCGCAGCAGGAACGAGTGGAGAACCTACCTGAGGGCAAAATGCCCTGGAGAAACAAGACCCTTAGACATACTCGACATACTTCGTACCAGTACTGCTCCTTGCTTCATCACTCACAATTTATCCTTCTGCTTTGGCCATCCTTATGCCAACCCATGTGCCTCATGGATCCCCCATTCCATTCAGACCACTCTGCACCCTGAAAGTCTTCTCCAAACTCTCTTTCTGACTTGAATTAAAGCATGACTCACATTTAGCAAAACACCTATCATTCATTCTCTCATTCAACAGGGATAAATTAAATGGGAATTCTATCAATAATAGCCTTGTACCCTTGTATGTATTTTACACAAAGTAGGCCCTCCAATTCTCACAACCACCTTATATTCCTTTTTATAGATGAGAAAACTGAGACATGGAGTGCTTAAGAAAGTTACTAGTAACATAGTTTATAAGTGACAGAACCAGGAATCAAACCTGCAGCCAGGCTCCAGAGCCCAGAGTCTTATACCGCATACATCCTTGTTCTAGGGATGGACTTACAGTAGTGGTCATTACAAAGATGCTCTCTGCTAATGGACTTACAGTTTGGGGGGAGAAAATACTTTCAACTTCGCATTTTTGAAATAATTGTAGTTTTACAGAACAGTTGCAAACAGTGCAGAGAGTTCCCATACCCACTTCCTCTTGCTTTCCCTGTTAGCATCTTCCACGGTCTTAGCACATGTATCATTACTAAGCAATCAGCATCAGTACAATACTATTAGGAGATCTACAGACTTTACCAGTTTTTCCACTAACGTGTTCATTCCAGGACCCCTTGCAGAACACCACCATACATTTAGTCATCGTGTCTCCCTAGTCTCCTCTAGTCTGTGACAGTTTCTCAGGTTTCCTTTGTTTCTTATGACCTTGACACTCTGGAAAATTGCTGGTCAGGTATTTTGTTGGAAACCCCACAATTTGGATTTGTCTGATGTTTTCTCATAATAGACCAGAGTTATGGTTTTTTTGGACGAATGATATAAAGGGGGAGTGCCCTTCTCATCACATCATGTCAAGGATACATGCTATAAACATGATTTATCACTGGTGATGTTAACCTTAATAATTTAGTTAAGGTAGTGTATGTCAGATTTCTTTACTGTAAAGTAACTTTTTTTTTTAGTTTTCACATTTTATTCGTTAGAAGTGAGTGACTAAGTATTGCCCACACTCAAGGGGGGTGGAATTAAGCTCTACTTCCTGGAGCGGGGGAGCAACTACATTTATTATTTGTAATTCTTCCATAGGAAACATTTCTCCCTTTTCTTCCAGCTATTTACTTAGTTATTTGATCATTTATCTATGGATGCATAGATATTTATTTTGTCTTTAGGTTGTAATCCAGTACTATTGTTATTTTGTTGCTCAGATTGTTCCAGCTTTGGCCACTGAGAGCTTTTTCAGTTTGACTACTGTGTCCTTTTCACATATCACCATTTTTTTAAAGCACTGCTTTATTTTCTGTCACTACACGATGCTCCGGGCTCATCTTGTGTATTTCCTGCCCCAGCCTTAGAATCAGTCATTTCTCCAAGGGGCTTTGGTTCCTTTATTGGACAACGGTATTAGAAACCAAGATCTGGGTACTAGATGTGCTTCTAGGCTCTAGTGGTCAGTAGGAGAAAATGTATGCATGTATGTATACTAACCCACGTATATACACACAGGAAGACCTTCAGTAAATAGAAGTACAAATAGGTTATTATAAATGCTATGAAGAACAATGTCACATTCTATGTAAAATAATTATAGGTGTGATTTAATACAAAGGGTGTGAGATGGAGGTCAGGGTGGTCGCCACTGACCTTAAGCCAAAATCTATTAAATGAACAGGAATTTGCCAGGTGAAAGGGCAAGGAGAGAGCATTTTAGGTAGAAGTAGCAGCAGCTGAAGAAGCACTGAGTAGGAAGAGCTCTGTGGAGTTGGAGACATGGAAGAGGTCCATCGCGGTGGGAGCAGAGTGATCCAGGGGAAATGCGGACTGCAAATGAGCAGAGGCCGGATCACGTGGGCCTTGAAGCCACGGTAAGGATTTCAGATTTTTCCATGAATGCAGTGGGTTGCCATTGAAGTATTTTCAGTAGGGGAGGGAGATGCATCCTACTTCACATACAAATGGAGGGCTATGTGAAGTGAGAAACTCCCCAACTGCCTCAGCTCTCCCACCCCACCTCTTATAAACTTTTCTCTGCTGGCAGTCCTCTCCAGAAAGCTTTACACCTCGCCATGTCCTCTGGTCCAGACCAGTCTTATTTTTCCAGTTTTTGGATTTCACCAAGGCCATACCTATAAAATGCACTTATATGAGGAATACTCATATAATTTTGTTTTACCGTATGCTCTCATTTACATTATTTGTTATTTCAGTCAAAGTCTTTTCTAGGAACCGACTTTATCCAACGCCTCACAGAACTCCAGGCTCCACTAAAATTAAGAATAATGTTTCCCTCCATTCCTCAGTTGCTAAGAAGCTCATGACTACATTTTCTCTGCACTCAATTATATTTTCCTCAGCTGCGAATTCTTGATAAAATATTTATTTTATTGATTGGTAGTCTTTAGTGAGTGCTAGTGTTACAGGAGAGTGGGCCCTTCTCGGTGTGGGGTCCACGTTCTTGGCATCACGAGCAAAGAATTGAACGACATACCAAAGTAAAGCAGTGAAAAAACAGTTTATTAGAAGATAAAGCACACTTCAAAGAAATAGAAGTGGACCCGAGCAGTAGAGAATGGCTCAAGGGCCTTATTAGAAGAGAAAGTACACTGCAAGGGTTTGGAGCTGGCTCGGAGACTCAAGAGGCGCTGACTGTTGGGGACTTGGAGTTTTTATGCCTTTTTTTTGGAATGGGCTGTTCTTTTCTGGGAGTGGGATCGTTTTATTGGCACCTGTGATTGACAAGAGGCTATTACCTCATCTTTTTAAACTGCGCATGTTCCTTCCCAGAATTCAGTCTGTAATGATATTAATGAACTTCCAGGCATATGCATGGTATTATAATAATGGTATAATGAGGCTCAGGTGAAATGAAGGTCGTTGTGGCCTTTACTGCGCAGGTGTGAGTGGCCGGTTTAATCTAGTTGGGTATTTTGTACCCATTTGTTCCTCATAGGGGTAATTACAGTGAAAAGGGGAAGTTTTTTGGGCAGTGAGGGGAGGTCTTTTGGGCAGTTGCATTCTGTGGATTATGCAGGAATGCAGAGACCCGATGTCTATCTCTTAACTGCCTGCCTTGTTTCCCCTTGAGAGACTGATCCCCATAAAATCTCTGCGGGAAGTTGAGGGACAGGAGGTCTTTTTTTTCTGTATCTGCTTCCTGCTGGGCAGGGGCACAGAGCTGTCCCTACCTGTTGGGGGATTCATGGAACTCTTGTCCTATCTGATCTCAGATGAGAGGAAGGGGTCTCGAGATCCACCTGGAAGACTGCGCTGGCTTCTTTGGTTGCGACTGGTAATCTTGCTGGGATATCATCTATATCCCCAAGTCCCCTGAATGAGGAAACATAGGTTTGGGTTAAACAGAGTTAAAACTGTAGGCCCAAGAAGCAGAACCCAAAGCCATTGACGCAAGGTGGTTGTGTGATAGAAATTCTGTTCAGCTTTGGGGAGCCTGTGGTCTTTCCCTCTGGTTAATCCAGTCATTCCAGTGGCCGTGTTCACCCAGGAGCTGGGCCTGGAATGGCCTGGAGCAGGGGCAGGGGACTTCCTAGGATTCAGGCTAGGAAGACTCTTCTGTTTAAGATTAAAAAGCTGATTTGAAAGGGGATTAAGATCAGGAACTAGGGAGCTAAGAAACTGGGGGGAAGGAACTTAAGGAAAAGGAAACTTAAAATCCCTACAGGAAACCTAAGAAGTTTTTCAGTGGCGGGGAGGGTTACGTGCTTGGCCTGTATCACTAGAATTGTTTATTTTATTACACCTGTACTTTTATTGTACGCAAAATGAAGATTTTTTTTTTGAACTTAGGATGGTTACAATTTAAAAAAAAAAAAGTTCGCAAAGAAATAAAGAAGCGCATCCCTACCACTCGGTGCTGGGATTTTCTGTCTCGCACCAGTACCGGCCTCAGCCCGAGGACTCCAGCACCGCGGAGCTCCTGAGGGGGTTCTGTGTCTCTGAGCAGCTCTAATTACCGCCGAGTTCTTAGATGGTTAGAGATGGTTGGGCCACATGAATTAACAATGGTCTGCTGTTTTTGTTGAATAATGAGGCGGTGGTTGTTTTAAAATGTTGATAGTGCCTTATGTAAAAATCTAAGGGTTTACTACGTTTAAAACACATTAAGGAAACGATTTGTTTATTAAAAGCATAGGTTTTAAAATTCGTGGATCAAATATAACTATAAAATGAAAATAGAAGGTTCTTTGTCATCTATGTAGGAGTATTGTTAGAATGCAATAAAGACACATAATTATCTCTAGAGGAACACTATTAACCACCATGGCTTAATTACAGTTTATTTTCCCTTTCCTCTTGTGATAATTATTCACTCCTTTGGACTAAGAGATGCTGACAGTTCACCAACACCATGGTTATTTTTGTCCCACACACCCTGTGGTTTCCTCTCATTTTAGTCCTAAGACAATGTGTTCAATTATTTTCGGGTCCTTTGTTTGTTTTAATGGTGTCTACGTTTATTTAGATGAATGAATCTCTAATTTTTAAAAAATTAGAACAATTTTATTTTGATATTTTAACAATACATTGAGTGCTGTTTAACACGTTAAGGAATTCTCAGGCCTTACACCACACACAAATTTAACTTTGCAAGTCAAGCCAGCATATCATCAAGACTTGGAGTCACAAGACTTGGGTTTGAATGGGAACTCTGCACACACTCGCTGTGTGTGAATTTAGACAAACCAATGAATCCCTCTGGGTTGCTCTTTTTTCATTTTTAACATAGAGTTAATAATCATTCCCCTGCCCGGCTTGCTGGATTGTTATGAAATATGAAATTCAAATGGAATAATTGCTGGAAAACTGTTCACTTTGTACGCCATAAACTTCTTGTCAAGTATCAGTCATAGCATATGTGGTCATTCATTTCAGAAACATTTGCTGAATACCCATTATGTGCCGGGCCCTGCCCTCATGCCAGAAATGTGAAGGTGTTTGGATAGAAGAGTATGGTGATGATGATGGTGACAACAAAATTTCAGAGGGTTATATGTACATAATATTTCTTGTATCTCTGTAACATCAGAGTATTGTAATGCAGTTATGATGTGTCCTCTTATTAAATCTTTTAAATTTATGTTTTACTCATTTGGAAACAATAATGTTATGCTAACTTTGTCATAGTTATTATATGCTGCATGTTAACAATGTAGTGGAAAATCTGGACTTGTAAACAGGATATAATCTATGATTCTAATATTTCTAGTAAAAAAAGTAAAAAGCTGGTTAATTTTTTTTTATTATTATTAAACTGGTAAGTTTTATCAGGCTTTATGGTTAGTTCCCAGTGTTGTCTCTGATCAACAATTCCTGTGTTGGACTGCCAGGCAGAGTTTCAACACAAACTGTCACAGGGAAAGACCACCTGCAGTACCTACTTTATAAAAGCTGATTTCAATGTCAGAAGCAGGAATGCTCATAAGGACTCAAAGGACAGGAGAAACGTGAATTATAATTGCAAAAAGGCAGCAAGGAATTGTAATTACCACCAGCGAAGCAAGAGACAAGATAGATAACATGCGAAGGTCAAACAATCATACAACAAATACTGATGGAGTGTTTACCACGTACAAAGTACTGTGATGGTGATGGGGAATACAGTAATGAATACACTGATCCCCCCTTCACGGAGTTTAGAGAAATGAGGAGGAGTTAAGAAAAGTTAGGAAGAATCTTCTAGGCAGAGAAAACAGTACTCGGGAAGGCCTAGAGGTGGGAAGAAGTTAATGCGTTTAAGTAACTCCTGGAACGTAGAAACCATGTTCTGATGTGTTTGTTCTGTGTATCTGTGTCTCCCTCACAATGTCTGGTATTGTGATGAACTCACAGAGATGAACAAGAGGTAGTTTTGAATCAATGATAAATGATGCACACCAGTGAATCTGGCACCATTGGGTCAGCGGGCCCTCCCCGAGCTTATCTAGTGCTGAATGCCCAAACACTCATATCTCCGTTGGTAAAGAGTGAATCATGACATCTACTATACAGAATGATATGGAAATAGAATGAGATGATATACGGGAAAGCAATTTTTAAAATGCGAAGACATCATCAAAATATACATTGTTCATCTTTGAAACAGTTGGAGGAGTTGAAAGAACATGGAAAAGAACAACTTCAAGGATGATTCTCTATCGAAAGGGTCAGAATCCTGAACAAGTTCTTAATTTTAATTTTCAAACATATCAAATAATAGAATGTTTCTCAAGCAGAAATAGCCTCATTTGTGTCAGTGTTAAAGTCTTATGACCTTGAGTTGGGGGAGAAAGGAAAAGTGTTCAGACTGTCAGCGTGAGTAAGGGAATAGTCATTCCTCATTATCAAAGCTCACAGGTCAATGCACCTGAGTCTCAAGTGACAGAGTAGAAGGTGAACACTTTAGTTAAAGAACATATTCATGATGCCAATCAGATAGTTTGGATAGGTCCCCGCAGAATCAAACTCTTGTTTTGCTAATATACTTGGATTTACGGGGGGGGGGGGGGGGGGGGGGGAGAGAGAGAGAGAGAGAGAGAGAGAGAGAGAGACTCTGAGAGAGGTGTTAAAAGGAAACCTATTAGAGCTTTGGGCTTATTGATAATACTATATGTGAAAACATTATAATCTACAAATACCGAACTCTAAGAAACTGTTATTATCAATATTTTGAACGTTATACTGCTCCGTGCCATTATAATCTTATGGGCAAGGCTTCTTGATAACAATCCTTTGGGGACTTTCTCTCAATGGTCTTGAATGGAATCCAAGTCTTCAATTGCTTAAATGAATTCCACTCTCTCCTAAATGGTGTTGTAGTGCTGCTTCAGGATGTTAGATAATGGAACTGTGACCCCACAGATTTAGCAGAGCTAACTCTATTAATAAGGCCCAATAGGCCTTTATCTAGGATGATAAAAACAAATAGCACAGCACTTTAAAAAAATAATCATTGAGACAGCCTTGGAATAACGCCACCAATTTGAGTCTGGAAAAGAAAAATTAATTATTTGGAGAGGGAGTGCATTCACATATTGCTCATCCTGCCTTTACTAAAGTACTTGGATACGGGAAGCAGACTATAATGCAGCTCTTCACATATCGGGAGCTGGAGTAAAAAGCTCTGAGGATGTCTGCTATTAAACAGGAAAGCTACTACCTCCACGGGACATTTTCCTATTAAAGACCCTGCAGTACCATCAGTTACTTCACTGGTCACGTTATACCGAGCATAGCAAATAGGTTTCAATTCCCCTGCCAATACTAACTTGATTGGTAGCAGCTGCTGGGGGCACTTTGTTGAAAAAGACCATGATGGTGAAAGCAACTCTAAAGAACAGATCATGGATGTATGTGTTTGAGGGTGGAGGTGAGGGCTTAGCAGTCCTTAAACAGTGACAGTTATGGCTTTGTACTAGGGAAAAAGCGGGTTAAACACAGGCCCGAGGTTACCTAGTTACTCACTTGTTTGTTTATCCTTCACATCTTCCAAAAAGACATGGAAGAAAATATATGTAATATAAAAAGAGAAATATAAAAAGAGAAATAAATCACGGCAAAAAGAAAGTAAGGTCAAATAGTTTAAGATACGATCCCCGAGAAATACAAGCCATGAAATTCTGCACACTTACTAAGGGAGTTTATAATCTGATCCTGAATTTCCTAGTAGCCAAATTAAACATGGAAATCACCATCATTGACAAGATTCACATTGTCAAAAATATAAGGCAGGTCATATCCCTAAAGCAGACATTTTGGTATAAAAGAATAGAAGTGGAACTAGAACACATGAATTTAAATCCTAGATCTGCCATTTATTAGTAGCCAGTTGACTTTGAACAGTTAACACTCGACTACCTCGATGTCTTCATTTGTAAAATTTGGATAATAATACTGCTTTATGAATTGTCCTAAATTATGAAGTGAGCATGCTCTTCATTTTCCATTTGGTCGTCTATACCATTTCCCTCGCTGCACTGCCATGTTCAATGTCCTGGGAGGCTGACCCTCCAAACTGCATCACCCAGGCTCCCTTTGCCCTCTGGCTTCTTGTTCAGTTCAGCCCACAAGGAATAACCTCTCCCCACTTGATGCCAAGAGCCTAATGGAAGCTGTTCCTTTTATGAGGACAGGTCCTGATGGGCAGTTGCCATCCACAGGGCCAGCTCTCACCAAGCTGCAAGACTGCTGCCTCCCCATGCTCCTTTAGGCATTTTTTTTTAGCCCCCACCTACAGGTCAACTACAGAGCCAGGCACTATTTATAGTACCTATTCAATAAGTGCTGATAAATCTGAAATAAGGGGTAGGAGGTTTGTGGGCATCCAGCCAATTCTGTTGTTGTGCCTAGAAACCACCAAAGTGCTTCTCTTAATAAAGTCTCCTCCATGTTATTGTGGTCAGGGGAGACCTTCTTCCTCAGTCCGTGTTCACTGGTTGAGTTTGTTGCTTTTTCTCTTTCGACACGCGATTTCACAGAAGAGCAGAGATGTCTTAGATCCTCTGTGGGCAAGTCGGTCCCATAACAAAACAGACAGATCTTATACAAAATAACCACCGCATAAGAGAGAACTCACAAAGAAAACCTTTTGCTTTTTTGTGCCATTTTCATCCTGTTGTGATTTTCAACATGTGTAAATCGTTCTGTTGCTATAAAACTTACTAAATAAAGTAAAAGATCAAAGACCATGTAAATGTAATACTGGGGTGAAGTTTTAATCCTTTGCTTTTTTTTCTTTCTTTCTTTCTTTTTTGGCGTGATCAGCTTGATTATATTTGATATACACTTAAGGATTTTGTGTTTCAGATGGAACTCTTCTGAAAACTGTTCATGTGTCCCAGATGTGACCTAGTTTCATTCTGGGAAGTGGATGCTGAGTGTTGCACAGGCAAGTCAAACAGACATGGCTATTTTAGGAGCCATTAATGTAGTGTACTTACAGGAACCAAATATGTAATTCCAGCTGGCCAGTGAAAACCTTTATTGAGCATGTACTATGCACTGAGCACAGAAATGTAAACACAAAGAACAAGTCCTGATCTTAAGGTGCTCATAAACTAGTAAGAGAGAAAGACAATAAGCATGTTACATTGTGAAAGAAAACAAATGTAAAAAATATTAATAGCATAACATGTATAAAATATCAGAACATGGAGGAAAGTAGAGAAGTGTTACATAAAATGTAGGTATTTTTTTCTGTCTTAGGAGAGTTAAGGAAATGCTTCACAGGAGGTGGAATTCTGAATTTTAGGAGCAAATTCTAAAGTTTTAATTCCAGTTTGGAAGTTCTCTTCAATTAAGTCATGACCTGTTTATGGACAAATGTCCGCAGATCAACGAGAAAACAGATGGAAAAATCCTGAGATAAGGCTGGGCATCAAATAAGAATCACTAAATGCTTCCTCTCTCCTCCTGTATTTTTTAAATTGAGGTAACATTCACATCACATAAAATTCACCTTGGAATCATTTTGAAGTATACAATTTTCAGTGTTTTGTAACAATTACCACTGTCTAATTCCAAAATCTCTTCATCTGTCTCTATGCCCATCTTGGACATATCATCTAAACGCAATCATACAATATGTGGCCTTTGTGTTTGGCTTCTTTCACTTAGTGTAATATGTTCAATGTTCATCCCTGTTGTAGCATGAGTCAGTACTGCATTCCTCTTTTAAGGCTGAATATCATTCCATTGTATGCATATACCACGTTTTGTTTATCCATTCATCTGTTGATGGGCACAATAAAATGAAGGCATAATGTTGTACTGTGGATCTCTAGAACTTACCAATCTTGTATAACAAAAACTTTATACCCTTTGAAAACTAACTTCCCATTTCTCCCTCCCTTTATTCACTGGCAACCACCATTCTACTCTCTATTTCTATATACTTGACTATTTTAAATACTTCATATAAGTGGAATCAGGCAGTATTTGTCCCTCTGTGACTGGCTTATTTTATTCAGCATAATGTCTTCCAGGTGTATCCATGTTGTTACATATGACAGGATTCCCTTTTTTTAAAAGGCTTAATAATATTCCATTGTGTGTGTGTGTGTGTGTGTGTGTGTGTGTGTGTGTCATTTTCTTTAGCCATTCATCTGAGATGGACATTTAGGTTGTTTCTATATGTTGGCCATTGTCAATATGTTGCAGTGAACATGGGGGTGCATTTATCTTGTTGAGATCCTGATTTCAATTCTTTTGGATATATATCCTGAAGTGGGATTGCTGGATCACATGGTAATCTGAATTTTCATTTTTTGAAGAAACTCCATATTGTTTTCCATAGAGGCTGCACGATTTTACATTTTACACATAACAGCAGTTTCTCCACCAATGCTTGTTACCTTTTTAAAAAATATATAGTAGCCATCCTAACTGCTGTGAGTGATATCTCATTGTGGTTTTAATTTGCATTTCCCTGATGATTAGTGATACTGAGCCTCTTTTCACGTAACACTTGTATGTTGGCCACTTGTATGTCTTCTTTGGAGAAATGTCAACTAAGTTCTTTCCCACTTTTTCAATCAAGATTTTTGTTTTTGTTTTTGTTTTGCTGTTGAGTTGCAGGAGTTCCTTGTATATTTTGGATATTAAACTTTTATTAGTTTTAGTTATATGATTTAAAATATTTTTCTCATTCTGTAGTTGACCTTTCACTCTGTTGATTGTTTCCTTTTCTATGCAGCTTTTTAGTTTGATTACTTGTGTAGTTTTGCTTTTGTTGCTTGTGCTTTTGATGTCCGATGCAAGAAATCATTGCTAAACTCACTGTCAAGAGCTTTTCCCCTATGTTTTCTTCTAGGAGTTTTACAGTGATTTCTAATTTTATTCCATTGTGGTCAGAAAAATATTTTATATGGTTTCAGTCTTTTAACATGTATTGAGATTTATTTTGTGACCTCCACATGGTGATTTCTGTAGAATGTTCCTTGTGCATTTGAGAAGAATGTGCATTCTGCTGTTGTTGGATGGTTTATAGTGTTCAAGTTTTCTATTTCCTTGTTGACCTTCTGTGTAGTTATTCTGTTATTGAAAGTGGGGTATATAAGTGTCGTACTATTATTGTTGAACTGTCTATTTTCCCCTTTGTCAGTTTTTGCTTCATATATTTTGGGGCTCTGTTTATGTGTTTATAATTGATATATATGCTTGATGGATTGATCCTTTCATCATTGTGTTATGTCCTTCTTTGTCTCTTGTAACAATTTTTTTCTTACACTCTATTTTTTATGACATTAATACAGCCAGTCTAGCTGTCTTTTGGTTAGTGTTTGCATGGAATATATTTTCACATCCTTGAATTTTTCAACCTAGTTTGTCTTTAGATACAAACTGAGTCTCTTGTAGACAGTCTCTTGTAGACAGTTTTTAATCCACTCTGACATTGTTTGTCTTTTGATTGGAGTTTTAATTTCATTTACATTTAGTGTAATTGCTAATAAGGAATGACTTCTATTTTGCTATATGGTTTCTATAAGTCATATCTTTTCTTATTCAATTCCTGCATTACCGCCTTATTTTGTGTTATATACTGGGGACTTGTGTTCATCTCCTGTTATTGGTATATATTGAGTATTACAATTTTAATACAGTTTTCCTTTCTTAAAATGTGTATACTTTTTTTGGCACTATATATATATATATATATATATATATATATATATATATATATATATATATATTACCATTTTGTTTCCTTTCTCATTTTTTCCTACACATTTTGTGGTATTTTCTTAGTGGCTGCCCTGAGGACTACAATTAACATTTTAACTTATAACAAACTAGTTTGAATTAATGTCAACTTAGTTTCCATCATATATAAAAAGTTTGCTCCTGTACAAATCCATCCCTCCCTTTATGTTGTTATCATCACAAATTACATTTTTATGCATTGTGTACCCATCGACATAGATTTATAATTATTATTTTATGCAGTTTTCTTTAAATCATATGAAAAAACAAGGAATTACGAACTAAAAATACATTAATACTGACTTTTATATTTACCTATGTAATTACCTTTATCAGTCCTATACTTTATCCTTTGTTTCCCCCTTCCTTGTTTCTATTTTCTTTTTTTAGAAAATTGTAGGAAAAAAGGGGAAACTTGTATTTATTATTATTTTAAATTGAGAAGCTTATAATATTCTTGATGAATCCTTTCTCTCATATTTGACACTCACATGGTGTGTTACAAATATATCTCTGTGTTACTTATTTGCTTTTTTTATATACAAGTCTGGCATCCCCAATTAGATGATAAATAGAGTAAGGGTGGAGACTCTGCCTTATATTTCTCCACATTTCCAGTGTCAAAGCAAATGTTTTGTCTATAGAAGATACTTAATATGTAGTTGTTGATGTTGTACGAGATATCCTGCCTCCTTTCTTCAGGCAAGCTATTGTTATCCCACTGTTTTCTCATTTACAGTGAGAAAACTGAGAACCAAGAGAGTTCAGGAACTTGACCAAGGTAATAATAAGAAGGGGAGAAAAACATGTTCTTCTGGGCTTTGTACCCACATTGTGTTTCAAGCAGCTGGCCTCGGTTATCTCTTACAAGCCTACAAAATGCTTTCCCACCACTAGCACTAACTTCTGGCAACAGGCAGTACTTGTAATGAGTAATCCA
This sequence comes from Rhinolophus ferrumequinum, assembly GCF_004115265.2. Taxonomy (NCBI): domain Eukaryota; kingdom Metazoa; phylum Chordata; class Mammalia; order Chiroptera; family Rhinolophidae; genus Rhinolophus; species Rhinolophus ferrumequinum. Next base: position 43,387,614 of record NC_046292.1, read on the forward strand.
ACTGAGACAGCATTCAATTCGAGATGCCTATCTGTTCTTTTTGAATAAACACTGAAAGCAAATAAAATAGAATTGTTTCCCACAGGCTTCCTGAGTGGTAGAGAGAAACACTTGAATTTTATTTTCAACAGAAGGACAATGTTTGTGAGGGTGGCTGTGCATGAAAGTCACAATGACAGCTTCAAGTGAAACAGGGAAGGTGGTGTGACCATAGTTTGCCCTTCTCAAACCTTGAAGTGGGTGAACGTGTCCTCTCAGCCCAAGGTTTGGAGAATGGCATGTGGTAGTAGAAAGTACAGATGGGGCTTTTTGGGCCAAACAAAAAAGGGTTTTAGTTCTGGCTATCTTCCATACACATTGCAACTTTGAACAAGTTTCTCCCTCATTTGCAAAAACAAGGATTGTTGTGAGGATTAATCTAAACTGTGTATATGGGCTCCGTGCCTTCACCGCCGCCACGGAGACCAAGATGGCTGTGAAACTCGCTGCCTTCTTCAAGAATGCCTGGGCCAAGGAACCGGTGCTTGTCGCATCTTCCCCATCAGGGACCTCTCTATAATTCTGCTTCCCCTCAGCCTCTACACCAAGTACGCTGCCATCAACCAGTTCACACCCTACAACTACCCACTGCCTGTCCAAGATGATGGGAACATGCTCCACATGCCCGGTCACCCCCAGGAACCCCAGGGCCCAAGTTTGGTGTGGCTGAAGAAACTGTGAGCACCTCCACAGGCAGAGAGGAGGCCCGTTCCCCTGTGCTCCCCAATAAAAATGTGAATACCGAAAAAAAATCGTGTATGTGATGGTGCCTGTAATAGAAAAAAAGTTATGTTAGCCTTCTTTCCCACCCATAAGCCCCTCTCTCTTCTCCATTGGCCCTCCCACTTTGACATTGTCCAGTGTCCTAATTCTTTCAGCCTCTAATCCCTTGTAAAATACATGTGCAGATAAATACTTTCACCATAAAGTGTGACTATTAGGTTAAATATTTTAGTTTTTAGAAAGATGTTTTTATCTTAGCAGGGACTAAAATCTAATGTCCAAGGAATGAAATTATAATTATGAAATGGAACCTGCTTTGGTCAAAAAAAATTCAGCCTTATTAAACACCATTCCCCACAAAATGGAACCAGGGCTTCTTGGAGAAATGGCTGATTCCAGGATAAGGACAGGAAAGTACAAAGTGAACCTGGAACATCTTGTGCCAGGAAATATGGAAGAGTTATGCAGAAACTAACTTGAAGGGGTTCCCAATGGCTGAACTTGGGACATTTTAAGGACTAAAATGAATAGTGACAAGAATGGATTATATCATATTGAATAAAAAAATAAATTTATGAGTCCATATTTACAGTTAAGAAATGTTCAAGGGGGTGTGGAGAGAAGAGGAAAAACTCCTTTTTAAAATAGAATGATGCCAATTAATTGATGTAAAAGGAAGAATGGAAATAGGAAACCACCACAGTAATAATTAATTCAGGCAATAATTAATAACACTAGAAGCATTGGGTAGCAAACTTTTGGGGACTCATATATTCACAGTCTCGAATTATGCAGTAATTACAATGAGAAAAACATCTTTACAATGGAGAAATCTGGTGGACACCTATCCTAACCACGTGACATCTCTCAAATTTGGACAATCTGTTACCATGTTCCTGCCAATGTGATGCACTGAACTCACAATAATATAATCTGTGCGAAAAATGGTTAAACCAAATCTATTCACAAAGCAACAGTCTGACAAATCTTACTGTTTAAACTGGTGCTGTCATGAATTATCACACACAACACACACACACACACACACGCTGGGGAACTGACCTAGGTGAGAGAAGACTAAAGCTACATAGAAAAAAACATTATGCATGATCTTGATCCCTTGATTTTGGATCCCACAGGAAAAAAAGAAAGAGAAAGAAAATATAATTGAGGGCAATTAGGTAAACATAAATAAAGATCGCATGTTAAATAATAATATTGTGTTGATGTAAATTTTCCAAGTGTGATCATTATATGTGGTTATGTAAGTGAATATCCTTATTCTTAGAAGATATATGCTGAAGTATCTAAAGGTAAAGGGTAATTATTTTTGTTACGCTTGAAATATATATATGGAGGGGGAGGGGGAATGAGAATATGTAGCAACTATAACCTTAAAAAGAACTTTGAGCATAATATGTATATATGTATATGTGTGTGTGTGTGTGTGTGTATATATATATATATATATACACATATCTATATCTAGCTATCTATATACACTCCCAAGAGTAGGCCAGTTATTTACTCAAAATGGTCAAATTAATAATTCTTCAGAAAAATCATCAGACATTTGTAAGAAAATTATACTTGAAATAATAGTTCAAGCTCATCTTCAGGTAAAATATGTCAAAAACTTAATACATTCAAGATCTCTGAGTCATCTATTGTAGTCATTAACCTTCCGTCAGCAGATTTTCTGATAAGTAACAATTAATTTCACGATGGCTATGCTTGCTTCACAGTGTTGAACAAAATGAAACTTGCCCGAAGAAATATTTCAGCAGCAAGAGAAAATAGAGAAAAAATAATGACTGAAGAATTGTACATGCTGTATTTTACTTTGCAATGATTATCTTTAAAAATCAGTTCTTAACACAAAACACAAAAGAACACAAGGAAATTTTTGGAGGTAACAGATATTTTTAGAACCTTGATTGTGGTGATGATACGATGGGTATATTCATATGTCCAAACTCATCAATATCCATTTATTAAATGTGTGCAAAATTGTATATATCAATTATACTTCAGTAAAGCTTAAAATCAGTGCTGATCTCCCCTAGAAGAATTCTCTTCTTCACATCTGGAAAGAGATTTTGTGACTTATTCATCATATGAACTTGGGTATCTCTGATGCATCAGTTTCCTCATCTATAAAATAAAAAGAATTACCTACCTTGTCAGATTGTTGAGGATAAATGGATTACTACAGATAAAGCACTTAGAATAGTATAATACATAGCACCTATTAAGTACTCCATAAGTTTTAGTTACTATTATATTTAGTTGTTGTTGTTGTTTATAGCATCTAGACTGGATATTTTCTTGGTTACCTACCAATTGTGCTCATACAAAACATTGTAGTGAAGTCCCCCACTTTAATGAAATGTGCAGCTTCTCTCTTGTGTAAGGCTAAGCCCCGATCAGTTTTTTCTTTCTTTATTTATGTTTGTTTTCTTTTGTTTTTAGGCTCTCTGGGAAATATTTCCAAATTACATTAGGAAGTACTGTTTGTTTAGTTAATTTCAAATTTTTCATTTACTATAACTAGATTTCTAGGTGTTTCCTACAACTGCTCACATCAGCAAACCCTTCATACATCTTCCTGGCATTTCTTTCTTTGTTCTTACAGCCCAACTTTTTATTCCTCACGGTTAGGGAGCGTCCCTCTTCTGTCCTTTAATGATCTGATAAATTACTTCCTTCTAGGATTTGGTATTTTCCGATTATTTTACATGCAGAGTGAGTGAGATGTATCTCCTCAGGCAAACATCACTTGAATGTATTTTCAGCTGAAATACATGGAGAGGTTTCAGAATACCATTAGTTTGCTCAATCTATCATAACATCTAAGCAGTATTTCTAACACAGCGATCCCTGTCCTCCTTAGAAATCATGTTCTTATCATTATTTCTGTGAATCCTGTCTCATGAACATGACTTAACTCACTGTTCACTTATATAGTGTAAATTAACTTCTTGTTTTAAAATATCAATTTTCAATACCTTGCAAATAATAGGAAGTACTTTGGGTAGTTATATTGTAAAGCTAAATTTCGTTTGATTTTTACAGACAAACATCTGTGGATTAAATGATTAGCCACTATGTGTCAGTGTTTGGTCTTTATTTTTAAAATCTGCTTACATGGATTAGAATGGAATTTTGTACATAAAAAAAAAAGTAGGTCACCAGTGGAATAAGAAGCATGGATCATCTCTTCTAACAGAGTGTAAAATGGTGACCTATCTGGTGATTCACTTAGGTAAACTGATTATATAAAGTACAGATTCTGTACGTTTAAATGATACTTCAGATTGGTTACATTATCAGTATATTTTTACTATATGTCTATGTTTGTTACATGTTGTTTTTCAGTTTTATAAACTATAGTATATATACTTTGCTCTAGACTATTAATTTTTTCTCATTTGAGTTATTTAGAACAAGATAAAATAATTATGTCTAATTTTATTTGACTTAGAATGTTGGGATAAGTTTAAATGTGCTTAATAAATGAAATGATTATATTCATTTTGACTCAATAAACGACAAACTAAACATTGTTTCCCATAATTGATATCACCCTGCATGTGATTTATCTTTCTATAACTTTTGTTTCCCCAGGCACCTCAGTCTTAAATCCTCCAAGGCAACAGCTATTTAATTATTTGACACCAAGCCCCTACACGAAATGATAACAGTGGCTACAACCCCTTTCCATTTAGGAGCCTTCTCGGTGCAAGATCCAAGGATGCTCTCGGATCACTTTAACTTTGCAGTTCAGATACTGTTGCCACAGATAGGGTTACATGTCCATGCTTTTTCTGATACCTTGCTTTTACCATTCTGAGTGATGGCACCCCCACCGCCACCCAAAATGACGGTGGGTACCACTGCTGTTCAGAGGATACTGTGTGATGTGGTGCCCAGGTCCCCGACATCTGGGAGTGCTGTTGGCAGACAGCCATTAACCTTTGTGATTTGCCTAGGCTGTCATGCCACCTTTCCAGGCAGCCCGCATCCAGTGAGTTGTCAACATGGAGGCATAAAGACAAAGCCCCCTTCATCCAAACTTGGACAAGTTGGAAGGGCCATTCCAGCTTCAGAGGTCCCAGGCCTTGGTTGAGACTTTCATTAGGACTGCACCAAAGCCTGTTTTCTCCCTGCCCACATCTACTTCCTTTCCCTCCCTTCCACAGCTGTTATCCACAAGAGCACTTCTTAATAAACCCCCTGCATACTAATCTCCATCTCAGAGTTTACTTCCTGCAATTTTTTTCTGCTTATAGTGTAATTTTAAAATCCCTTGCATTACACGTTTATATTCGCCAGTGACAGAGATACCGTCACCCTTGTTTTGAACTTGAGCTTGGCTTAAATTTCTCCACTGGAATCTTATAATAATCTCTCTTTGGGCAGTCCAACAGATTAGTGATAACATCGCTTGCAAGCACTGAACTGCATTAAAAGACAGTTTTATTAAGTGGTATAAAATCTCTTTAAATCTATAAAGTCCCAGAAGCAAGATTCTCAGTGTCACAGTGTCCAAATGAGCATTAATTTCATAACAGGCATCAGTTCCTGGCCAGAGTGAGGAATACGTAAGTATTCCCTTTTGTATTCGGTGGGAAGTAGTCTACATTCTTGATCCCCTTTCTCCAGTCTCTACCTCAGCATTCACACTGGCTGAAAACATGAGGGGATTATGTCTGTCCCAATCCATCACCTAAAAGCTCAGACCCACTGAATATCCAAATCAATTCTGTCCCAGACAGAAGGCTAAAGCACGGTTAGTGTCTGGGATTGGTCATGCTTCTCGAAGCTCACTACAGTATTTAATAGAGCTAGGCACTTGTGCACACTGCAATCACAGACCTAAGAACTAGAAACTGTTTTTTGTTTTTTGTTTTGTTTTTGTTTTTATTAGTTTCAGGTGCACAAGACAAAGTAATACTTAGACGTTTATCATTTATATCCCTCACACTGTGGACCCCCCTCCCCCCATCCACTATCTCTCTGACATCGCACCGAGCCATCCCATTTCCACTGTCTCCACTCCCAATGCTGTACTCTGCCTCTTTTAAGTGTATACATACATATATATACATATATATATAATATTATAGTTGGCATTCATTATTGTTCAGCTTCAGGTGTACAGTGCAGTGATCAGGCATCTACATCTTCCCTGAGGTGGTCTCCCAAATGGGACACGTGTCCATCGGATACCCTACAAAATCTTTACAACATTATTATGTTCCCCAGATTAATTTTCAAAAACCCGTGGCCATCTTGTGGTTACTGACTGTTTTCTAATCCCCTCACCTTCCCCCTTATCCCCACCCCCCCGCCCATCTAGCAACCCTCAGTTTTTCCTCTATGTCTCCAAAACTGTTTCTGATTAGTTCATTCACTTATTCTTTTCTTTAGATTCCACATATAAGTGAGATCATATGGTACTTATCTTTAAAATACCAATTTTGGTCACTGTCTTTCTTCCCTGGGACTCTGCCTAGAGCTTGCAAACCTCCTTTCCCAGGTCCTGGACATTATTATTGCAAAGTTTCTCTAAGATTCTGCAAATACTCACAGTCTAGAAATGTCTGCTGTTGCATTTAACTGCCTGTGGACCGTGACGCTGACCAGATGTAGCCTGAATTTGCTATAGTTTTTTGGATATTTTGGACTGAAGGCAACTCTTGGTATCATCCAGAGAACCAAGTTGATCTCTGTGGTGGATCTCACATCATTCTAACTTCCTCTATCTCTTCGTTGCTGAGATCTAGCCTACGTTGGAATTCTTTCCTTTCTCTCTCCTTCTTTTCTCCATTTATCCCTTCTCCCTTCCTTCCACCTTAATACATTTGTAGGACTTCTGTTTGGGGAACTATGGAAGATACAGCTGCACCTAAGCAATATTGTAAGGATCCTCTATGTGTGGGCCCAACCATTTGCTTCAGGAATGAATGCTTTGTTGGTGAGGTCCACTTGGACTGTTTGCTGCTGATATGGCCACTCTGAGAGCATGGATACTCTGTCTGAATGTCTAAATCTCTGCCCGTCCAGGTCAGAGTTTTCTTCCAGTTAGCGTCTACCGTGTTTCCCCGAAAATAAGACCTAACCGGAAAATAAGCCCTAGCATGATTTTTCAGGGTGACATCCCCTGAACATAAGCCCGAATGTGTCTTTTGGAGCAAAATTTAATATAAGACCCGGTCTTATTTTCAGGGATACACGGTACCTTCAGCCATTCAGAGTATCTAAGTATCAAGAAGGAAAACCTTAGATTCGCTGTTTCTTCATTTCATCACTTCTTTGTGCAAGGTACAGCTTTCCTCTTCAAAAATAGAGCTTCTATTCAAGGCACCTGTTCAGAGGCTCTTTCCTCTTATTTGTCCTTCTACTTTCAACCCAATTCAGAGCTTAAAATCTCATCCTGACCCTATTTTTCTCTCTCTTAAAAATAGGTTGGTTTTATTTTAATTGAAAAAGTAATATTTATCCATTTTTGTGAAATTGGAAAAAAGTAATAATCATGAATAACCTCTACTAATATTTTAATATATTTTATTTCAGGTGTTCTTTTTTTAAAATCAGTACACACATACACACACACACGACCATACACACTGTATATAATAGCTAAAATGTATTGATCAACTATACTGAGCTAGGATTTCTGTTAAGAATTTATGTACATTGATTCTCCACAACAATCCTATGAGATTATGTAGAGAGAATTGTTTTTCTTTTTGTCTGCAGGAGGCACCCATCTCCCCACGCTCCATCTACATGGGGCAGCCACCTCATGATTTCACCTTGGGTTTGCACTCTTGGTGAAGTAGCCAGTCTAGTTGTTCTATCCTCTTGTGTTAAAGGATTCGATACACATTCCATGATAAACCAATCAGATGTCCTCCCTGGAACTTGAATCTTGAATAGAATTACTGAGAAAGACTTAGCAACTACTTTATCCTATTCATCCAGGTAGTGCTGTCCCAAAAAGACTTCCCATAGTTTTGCTACTAGAACTGAGGAGCTTGCTCTGTGACTTGCCCTTTCTCATGATGAGTTCCTCAGATTTTCCTTTGAATCTCTGTTCTTTCTCATATTCTTACAACAATTTGTTTTTTTACCTAATTTTATTTCTCCCACGTACCACCAAAAAAATCCCTAACCAATATAACAATACACAGAAATATACAAGTATTATTCTAGTTTATAGAGACTGAAACTGAGGCTCAATGAAATTATGTGACTTGCTCAAGATCACCCAGGCAATAAGAAGGGGTATCAAATCTCTATAGCTCTAAATTGGTGCTGAATGTTAACCAACTCTCTTTTCAATCTCTGTACAGATAACATAGATGTGTGTGTATTCTTATATGTATTCTACAGTTGAGATCTGACCATATTCACAACTTTATCATTTTTAGCCTTTAGTTTCTTATTTGTTTTTTGTTTTTGGTCTGGTAATAAAATTACTTTAGAAAATGTCAAAATTACTGTAAAATACAAAGAAGGTAAAACTTATCCATTATTCCAATACCTAGGTATCATCATAGATCTATGGACATTTGGGGTTATTTCCTTTAGCCTCTCTCTTTCTTGTGTCTACACACACACACACACACACACACACACACACGTTTTATATATATATATGTATATATATACATATATATATAGAGAGAGAGACAGAGAGACAGAGAGAAAAATTCACACTGTATGTAAAGATTTATATCATCATTTTTTTCTTTGAACATTATTTTGTGAGAATTTTCCTGAGTAATTAAACTTCTTTCAAAATGTTTTAATAGCTACAATATATTTCATTGTATAGATATACCATAACGTATTTAATCACTCCTCTTTCAGGCATTTAATAGCTGTTTCTTTTTTTGCTTTGATAACTAGCACCGCAATCAACAACTTTGTAGGCAGCTGATTATTTTCTTAGAATAGATTCTGAAGTAAAATTATTGGCTTAAAGGCTTTGAACATTATAAAGACTCTTGATATATATTGTCAAAAAATTTTCTAAAAAATTGTGCCAATTTACAATACCATGAGTAGTGTTTAAAAATTAGTTCCATTCAACTGTCCAAATATGGATGCCAACTTTTAGAAATGAATGCCAGTAGATGGAAAATGATAGCCTACATGTATTAGGCATTTCTTTTGATACATTTTTTTTTCTGATTAGAAAGTGATACAAGTAATTGCAGAAAGATTGAAAAATATAAGATTACAGAAAATAATGACACCATCCATATATAAAGTGACATAGTAGTGTGACAAATATTTGCCTTCTTGCTGTGCACATATTAAATACATATGTAATATTTATAATGTTGAAATCTTATGGCTCATACTTTTATTTGTAAATTTTTAATTTAATATTACATATCATGAAAATTTTATTGTTATCAAATACTCTCCAAACCATTATTTTTATTAGTTGCCAAATACTCTACCTTATGAACCTGCTATAATGTAGTTAACCCTTCTTGCTTATTAGACATGTATTGATCAGTATATATAGAATTGCAATACATATTGCATATAAAGGTTCATAACCTTTGACTGCATTTTTAGTGATTTCAATAGAATTTATGACATGAAGTGGAATTACGGAATCATGGGTTTAAATAGTATGTATAGTTTAAAGTTTCTTGATAATGATGAAAAAACTTTCTAAAATGCTTGTTCCAGTTGTGTATGAAAGTGTGCTTCACTCTTCTTGGCATTATTTTTTGTTGTTTTATTTCAGTGATTCATGTTTTGCATTATTCTAACTTTTTCATATTTATTTGAAATATTTGTATTTCTTCTTTGAATTCATTGATCATGTCCTTTGCATATTTCCCATTAGATCTAGTATCATGAAGAGAACTGGACATCATTCTCTGAGGATCTATTCTCTATACAGAGCCCAGGATAACTCAATTGCCCCCAGTTACTCTTCTGAAATATTTTGAATAGTTCAATCACCTGCAGCTTTTAGTGATGTGTCCTCATGTGCTTCTAAGCATATATGATTGTAGTAAGTCATGTTTGCAAAGGAGTTTTAAATTCATAAAACTCTTCCACATGCATTATCATTTTTTGCCTACCTGTGAGATAGACAGGGCACGTTAGTGTCATTAGCATTATTTTAGGAATGTGGAGGGTAGGTTTCACAGAAGAAAGCTGTGGGGAGTTAAAGTCAAGACTCAGACCAAGTCTTCAATTTCTAGATCATGTACTTTTCATTAAGTCTTATTACCAATGTTGCTAGTGTCCAGACATATAAAATGACTCCACCTGGGGAAAGAAAGTTCTGGAATAATGTTAAGGGACTTGATGACAAATGCATGTATTGTATTTTTAGAAGGAGACTGATTTACATTTAGGGGCTTTTAGTTACAGTCATCCATCAGTTTAAAACTTTCAATGTCTAAATATAAAGATGCAGCAATATAAATGAGCCAGCTGCGTTTTTTACACAGAGCATGAATTGATGAGTTTATGAATGAGTGAAGTGGTGGAAATCAACAGCAAGACGAAGAATATTCTAGTCCATTTCAATTGCCTAAACCATATATCAGTACCTTGGAGAGCTTCCAAATTATGCCACCTCTCCCCCAAGAACATTTCTCAGAAAAGACTGGTTTTCAATCGCCAAAGAAAGCATTGCACATTGATATCCTCCATGTTTTTTGAAAACTAAAATATTTCATTTTTCTACCTGAAAATGGTCATCCCTTTTGCCCCTTTTGTAAAATTGCCCCCAGTTTGTAATCTTGAGAGCGCTTATTTAAGCTGCTTGATCTTATTTTTCCCCCATAGAAAACACATTTCTTTGCCACGTCTGCAAATTAAAATATCCTTTTCCAATGAGTGCCTAGGAGATAATCAGCTCTCCCTATCACGACTGGTTTTTATGTAAGGGTAGACTCTATTATGGAAGCAGAGTGTTAGTCTCCAAAGGTGTAGCTAGGAACTACCTCAGCCGACCCTACACACGCTTGAGACCCCGCTGCCACTTCTGCTCTTGGGGCTGCGCGACTGTCCGCTTCTCCAGCGCCCCGCCGCGCACGCGCGCTCCCCACCCCCGCCTCCACTGCACCTGCCAGGTCATAAAACCCTCTCCACCCACCCCTGTCCGCTCCAGGAGGCTCAGTCTCGTCCTACGTTGATTGGTCCAGAGGGCGCGTCCAATCAGCAATCCCTCCTGCGCAACCTATTCCCGCTCTTCCCGCCCCCTCCCCGCCCCTCCCGCCCCTCTCAGGCACCTACCTTCCTTATGACTGGTGCGCGCCCAGGTCACTCAGGGCGGTGGGAGAGGTGTGTAGTAGTGGGGTGCGGGGAGAGGAGGGGAAAGGTAGGGAGGAAGGAGGCGGGGCTCAGGTGCGTTGCTGCGCGGCCCAGGCCAGGCGGGGAGGGGGCGGACAGCGGGACGGGAGGGGCGGGGTCGGGGTGGCGGTGGGGAGGGGGTTACGCCGGTGACGTCGGCTGCGCGAGGCTTCGCGCGTGAACGGCGCGGCCGCTGGGCCTGGCTGCTGAGCTTTCCCGGTGGGCGAGCAGGACGTCGACGCCGGCTCTTGGAGGAGCGCGGAGGGGAGGTGTCGGGGTCACCGGAGTGTTGGACTGCGGCCCGGCCATGGACGAGACGCAGCCGCTTCCGCCGTCCGAGCTGCAGCTGTGCGACAGCCTCATCATCTGGGTGAGTACGGAGGGGCGAGGGGGGCCGAGGGGACGCAGCGAGTTAACCCGGGCGCCCGGTTATCCCCAGGTGAGGCTGAGGAGGACCCGGGGCCGCTGCGCCGCGGACTCGGCGTGTTGGCCTCCGCGCCTCCTGGCGTCCTGGCCCGCCAGTGGGCCACCTGCGGGTCGCGGGGCAGGTGTGTGTGTGTGTGTGTGTGTGTGTCCGTGTCCGTGTCCGTGTCCGGGGCGGGGGAGGGGAAGGCAACTCGGAGGGGCGGGATGGAGGAGGCTTGTCTTAAACCCCTGGACGTGCTCCTGACAGCTGTTGACTGTAGTCTGGAGTCCATCCGCTTTACTGCCCCGGTCCCATTTTCTCCTGTCCCGCGCCCAAGCCCTAGACTTTCTGGATCACACTCCCTCGCCTTCCGTTTGCTGTGCAGCCTTCCCATAGGGATCTTGATGCCACTTGGGAGTGAAGACCCCCTCCGAAAACCTCCCATCCACCCCAACCACCTTGCTCTACTTGTACGCAGGTGGCCAGGACGTGGTTTTAGGTCCTAGATCAATGGTTCTCCACCACCCCAGGACATCGGATTTTGTAGAAGCTGCTTAGAAGAGATGTTTATACGTATTTCCTCTGTGGAAAAAAAGATATGTTGAGGGTGGGAATTCATACTCCCTTTTTCTCGCTGCCCCTCACCTCTAATGGACAAGCATTTTCTTTAATGAAAAGGACGTGGCATTTTTGTTTGTACTTTATGCTTCGTATTTCTATTAATTTGTGTTGTGTTGGGACAGGCAGGATCTGTCCCAGTATTCGGTCAGCAAAATGACCTTTTGGAAGGCTCAGTGGTTAAGAGAGATGGCATGATGTAATTTCTAACCCATATTGGGCAAGGTTGGTGCTCAGTGGTCCACAAGGTGTCCTTAATGGTGCCCATCCCCAAACCAGTTGTTTAGTTTTGTGTAGGGGAGTGTGTGTGCAGAATGGAATGTAAACAGACTGGATCAAGAGGCGGTAATTAATTAATGAGATTCCCAAGTGATCTTCTAATGCATGTAATTCAAAAGAATGAGAAATCAGGGAAGGTTTCTAGCAGTTATGCAGTTATTGGAAATAACTAATTTAAAGCAACTTTTTACACGTTAGAGATAAACAGCTTGCTTTAAGTGGAATGCAAGTACCTAAAGTTTTTGAGTTAAAAGCAGTTAGCTCACTGTTCATCGGTATTTTCATTTAAAATAAGTATTGGGGTTTAGATGCTGTATTTAAGGCTGCATGAAACAAGGCAACATTGCTTTTAATGATGTGATTTGTTCAAACAAATCGCTAATTAAAGGGTGTGTCCCAATCTGTTACATTGTTGCCCTAAACATCTGACTTAAGTGTAGTAAACCTAGTCTTTATGATGTCATTGACTTACATATGAAGTAGTGGAGAAGCATAGGTTTTTCTTGAATTGTATTGCAATGTTTTTAAATACAATATTATGTGACTATATCCTTTCTTTTAACCTGTATTTACTGAATTCCTACTTTGTATAAGGCACTGAGGAAGACAGGTACTGTGTTTTCCCAAAAATAAGACCGGGTCTTATATTAAGGTTTGCTCCAAAAGACACACGAGGGCTTATGTTCAGGGGATGTCATTCTGAAAACACCATGCTAGGGCTTATTTTCCTGTTAGGTCTTGTTTTCAGGGAAACACGGTATCAAGAATAATTCAAAGAACTTTCCATTTTAATTGGAGTAGTAAGCAGAGCTGTGTATTTTTATAATGGAAGGAAAAATTTTTTGAAAACTGCAAAAATGTTATAAACCAAATGATAAGGAATCATAGATGACAGTATAACTGGTTGTATAACCAAACCTATTATACTCCAGTTCACTCAAGCTGCTGAAACACTGTAGAGAACATGGAATTATTGTGCAGACTGTTGCCTCTACAAATGCTGCTACAGTCAAATCCACCCATTCCCGAAATACTGCCCGGCTTTGTGATTAAGAATAACTGCACAGTTTCTCTCACATTTCTCTTTGCAAACTTTTATCAGTACCCTGTTTGAGTGCTGAATTCTTCTCCTCCTCAGGAAAATGACTTCTATCTTTGGCTCTGACTCTAGATCCTATTCCTTTCATTTTTTCCTAAAACTTTGCTCTGTATCTTTCTGTGTTTATAACTTCTTTCTCTCCATGTACTCCTCTCTACATGTAATCTTGCTCAAATCTTCCCTATCTTAAAAAGAACTAAGAGCTACCATTCCCTATTAAAACCACACTGTATTTCCCCTCCCTTATAGTCAAATTTTTTGAGTTTTTTATACTCCGCCTTTATACTTTTTGAACTTTCATTCACTTCCTCAAGCCACTCTACTTGAGCTTCCTTTCTCTAAGACCTCTACTTATATACTTGATCTGGCTGACAGTAACTACGTATTATCTTATTTGATGGTTCCTTTGTGAAATTATCTTCTGCCTTAGTTTCCTGGGTACCTGTCTGTCGATTTTTCTTTACCTCCCAGTGAACTTTTCTTTCTCAGTGAATTTTCCTGTCCTGTGGGGCCTTTGCCAGCCCCTGCACTGTTGATGTTCCCTTCCCCTCTCTAAATTTCTCCAAACTCCCCTTAGGCCACGATCCTCCATGTCCACTATGCTACATTGACTTTATATTTCTTGAGGAAGTTAAGCTTTTTGTTTTATTTTATTTTTTTAATACATCAGGCCTTGTAACTTATTCTCTCTCTACCTAGAATATTTTCCTAGTTTTTCCAGTGGCTGGCAGGCTTCTCACCATTCAGTTCTTGGATCTGTTGTCATTTTTCAGAGAGACTGTGAGTGACAGTGAATGACCTACTTGTCCTGCACTCCTACCCCACTGTAACCTGTTAACCCCTTTCTTTTGTGTCTGTAACACCTTCTGAAGTCACTCGGTTTGCCCCTCAGGCTCAGAGCCCTTGTCTGACCTGTTTTCTGCTCTCTCCCCAGGACCAAGAACTGGCTAGGATCTCCAATACAACATTGAATCAAATAAATATCCTTGTCTTGGTCCTGACCTCAGAAACCAGTATTTCACCATTCAGTATGTAGGGTTTTGTGGGTACAGGTGAATTTTTAACTGTATCATAGAGGACTGAGCGGAAATGAGTTTTCCAGACTCAGGGAAGAACCCCTAGCAGTAATGTAAGTGGTCTCCTTTGACGATAGATGGAAAGGAGGTAGTGGGAGACATGTTTGTCCTATCCCTGTTCTCTTAATGTGCTTTCTCCCATGCTAAGTAATGTTGCATGTGGAGGGAAAGTAGTAGGAAATAGAAGATTAAAAGGTTAGGATGGGATCAAATCTTGGAGGTGAGAAGAGGATAGTAAACAGTGCTTTCAGCACTGGACATTGTTGTAGGACAGGAGAACCACCATTAACAGAATTGGAGAAGTCATCAAGAAAATTTGGTTAGGTGAAGAGATGACTCTTTTGAAAGTTTTTTAAAAAGTTATGTTTCATGATTTGGAACTCTTGAAATAATTAGTTCTTAGAAATGTTATACTGCTACTTAGCAAAAAATTCAGGGTTGAAAGATAAATTTGGGCATCATTCAGCTGGGGAAGCGAGTATATGAGAGTTTGAAGTATTTGTATGAAGATAAATTTAATTCTGCCTCTTGGCTCTGTGAAAATTTAAAATCTCTAGAATGTACTTTCACCAATAAAATTGGAGGGCTGGACCAGATTTTTATTTATTTATTTTTTTTTTTAGTGGTTCTCTTGGTTCTTGAATTTTTTGACTTTGACAGGCAGGCGAAGGAAAGACTAAAACCCAAATTAACAAAGAATATTAAAGGCTGAAGCATTTTATGATGATCTTAAAACTCAAAACAATGATCTTTCTGAAATGAGCAGCTAGAGGAGGAGACTATGACAATAGAGTTGACCTAAGGTTGAGTTTTTGTTGGCTATCAGTCCACATTTCTGATTATTTGCTTTATTTAAAAATAAAGAAGAAAGTAAGATGGTTATTTGCCAGAACACTGTACTTAGTGATAGAAACCCTCTCTGTCTTTTTTGGGTCACTCACTGACAAGACTTTTGCCTCTTTATATCTATGAATAGTGTGAAAGAATACTTTTTTTTTTTTTTTTGGTCCGTCTGCTTTGCCCGTCCCCCACCCCCAACAAGCTTTTTAATTTATCCACTCTTCTTGGTTATAAAGCCTTTCAGTTTAGCCAAATGAAATTATATTCCCTATTGTCTAATTTATTTTGCAGCTAGTTTAACAACTTCCAGGAGACACCCCAATTTCCATGGCTGTAAGAAGGAGAAATTGATCTTAATCTGAGCATGGTGGGCAACTAGGCAACTGCTTAGTACAGGTTTTCATTTTATGTATTTCTTTACTATTTTGCCTAATAATCTGTTCCTCCGAAATTGTCCTCTTCAAATCACTAATCAAATCCATTTTGTAAAAAGACAGTGATGTGAAGTGTAAGTAGGAAGTGTTGAAAAGTGGGAGCCACAGTTTACCTGAAAGTATATGATTATCTTCCTTTTAAAGATGCCCTGTACATCCACCCAATGGCAGAAATCCTTCTTATTTTCTATTTTGAATATTCCATGAATTCATCCTGTTCTCTCAGTTAGCATTTCCCTAATTATCTCCAAGCTATCCGTTTATCATTCTAACCGATTCAAGCATAAAGCTATTCTGTCCCATTCTCTGTGTCACTATAGCTGCTATTGCAAACAGACTAAAGATGTCACTCTCTCACTCTCTTCTTTATTATTCCTCAGTGATTCTTCATCACCCAGAGCAATTTTTCTTAAAACTTGATGTGCCTAAGAATCATTTGGGGATTTTCTGATTTAATATGTCTGGAGATTGTGATACGTATTGTTCTTAGACCCCGCACTTTGAGAAACCCTGGCTCATAGCTGATGTGCTAACAGCTATTGAGCTTGTACCATGTGCCAGACACTGGCCTGAGTACACTGCTAATTCATTTAATTCTCAAAACCATCATGTGAGGTGGGAACTATTGTGCTGTTTCTGATACCATTAAGTATGGACCAAGCTTTTTGTCAATGACCCTTCAGAGCCCTGGCCCAAGAATTTTTTTAACCCCTTTGGTTGTCACCTCCTCCCCACCCCCCTTTTGCACTGGAAATCCAGTAATACTAACTGTGTGTTGCTTAAAAATACCGTCTCTTCATGTATTTGTGCTTTTATCATGTTCCTGTTTCCTGAAGTTTCCTTCCCCTGGCCCTTTCTTTTCGCAAGATGTTTAATTCAGGAATCATCTCTAAGAAGTCTTTCCTAAATAAAAGCCCTAGTTCGATTAGTTGACTCGTATACTTCAGAACATTTTGTGCATACTACAATTGTGGGAGTACAAATGGCATTTTCTAGAATTGATTCATGTCTTTTGCTCCTCTCCTAAACTCTTGATTGAAGCTACTTAAGGAAACCTGGGGATTTTCCTTTGCAACTCCAGCCTCTACTACAGTGCCCCACATAGAGTAGGAGCTCAGTAAAGTGTCTTTATGTACTTTGAAAGCAACTGTGGCTAGATTTAGTTTGTCTATGCCATTACTCAATGTTGTACTATGATAAGGGAGAGAGATTTGTAGAATCTCAAAATATACAAAACCACTAAAGATGGATCGTGGTAGGAGAGAATTTTATTGGATCAAATGGAAAACTAAGAAATTATAATTGAATAGTAAAGAAGATGAATACGTATGGGAAAAAAGAATCATAGTTTATTTAATTTAAGATTATTATGGGTTGGGATAATATTTCTAGAAAGTATATGATCCATTTTAGCTCTTGTAATTTGCCTTTTAAAATTTTTTCTAGACTTGTGTGTGCTTATTAGAAAAAGATGCCACCATTTAACTTCTGTTTTTAATGTGTACATGAATATTTAACAAAGAGAGATTTGAACAGTTGTAATGTCTAAAGCCAAACTAGGTAGAAAGAACTTGACATGGTAGATGGGTGCTAGACTGTTCATATCCTAAGGCTGATTGTTGGATAGCAGGCAGAAGTCCTGCCTTATTTTAGAGTTCATTGATAAACTTAGTAGTTTTCAGGCTTGACATTTCTATCCTTTTGTTTTC
Source organism: Rhinolophus ferrumequinum (assembly GCF_004115265.2). NCBI lineage: Eukaryota > Metazoa > Chordata > Mammalia > Chiroptera > Rhinolophidae > Rhinolophus > Rhinolophus ferrumequinum. Next base: position 43,405,178 of record NC_046292.1, read on the forward strand.
TTACCAAATGAGATGAGTGAAATTTTAATTTGCAAAGGTTAGATTATCTCCAAGTTCTTTTTCTGATGTTATTCTTCATACATCATTATATTTGACTGTTTTAGGTATAATTTTTAATGATTTTATGAAATGTTAAGTGTTTATTATTTTTATAGAAATATTACACAGCCACAGAAATTTATTACCATGTTTCCCCGAAAATAAGACCTTGCTGGACGATCAGCTTTAATGCATCTTTTAGAGCAAAAATTAATATAAGACCTGGTATTATATTATATTAGGTTAGGTTATATTGTATTATATTATAAATACCCCATCTTTTATTATAGTAAAATAAGCCTGGGTCTTATATTAATTTTTGCTCCAAAAGACGCATTAGAGCTGATTGTCCAGCTAGGTCTTATTTTCAGGAAAACATGGTAGTATAATTTTATTTGTTTGGTAGCATCTGAATTTAAACAAAACAGGGCACTTTTAAGTGATCTTTCTCTCTAGTGTTCATATATATATTTGAGGGGAGTGGCGTTACTCTGCAGGTAATAAAGAGGCAGTAAAGTCATTCACTTTATGTCATTTTAGCTGCAGACATTCAATACTGCTGCACCTTGTCAAGATGTGAAACAGCTGACTAATGGAGTTGCCATGGCACAGGTTCTTCATCAAATGTAAGTACTAGTCCAAGCTCTTCCTGAAAGAATTGTAAACCCAATACCAAGGACAAAAACGTGTGTTCTAAAGGTTGCTGAAACTTTATCCTAGTCAGTGATGACAAGCATATGGTACCAAGACATTCTTGCATCTAGGGAACAAAAAAGTTATCATCTGATTAGTCTTTGTTCATAGAGATACATGTTAATTAAATGAGCAATCAGGACTCGTGTCTATTCCAGAAATGTTAGTTTTAAACTTGTTCTGATCATGTTCACAAGTTGTAGTAACTGGGAAAGGAACAGGTTAAGTGAATGGTATAATTACTTATAATGCCTCCTTCAGTTATACTGTTGTCATTTGAAGGTATCAATGGGTGGAGATTATTATTTTGGAGATAATTGAAACAATACTGGATTTGGGAAAAACATTAAATTTTGAAATCTATATTGGAACTAATAGTAATTGTATCAACCCACCAGTAATCAAATGATATATGCATAAATGAAATTTGAAGTTACAAATGCTGGGGAACCTTAACTAATAAAGTGACTCTTCTTGGGTTAGGCCCATTTTATATAATTACATAATATCAAAAGTTCTTAAATCCATTATTTCCTCATTTTAATTGTTGATAATATTTTGTAAAGGTTTGTTGTGATTGACTTTGAAAACCATGTAGATGGGTTAGCAAAAATTCTCTACCACTGTTATCAAAGCAACTTAAAACAATATCAAACTCTTAATTTCTTGGACTAGTCAAAGTGATCTAATTTGAATAGAGAGATTTTGTAGTTAACTCAAGATTAACACTTTAAAAGACAAACTTAACATGTTAATTTTTTTTGAAGTCATCCTGAAATATGCCTTACTTCCATGCTTTCTTAAAGATGTCTCTTAAATATTTTATTTATTCATACCATGGTTGGTTTCAAAGTGATTTAATTGATCAGAGCTAAGCATTCTAAACATGGTTCTTTTTTCTTTCTTTCTTTCTTTCTTGATGATTTGGGAAAGCCATCATTGTTTTTTGTCATTATAATATACTCCTGGCCTTTTCTCATTGCAGTGTGTTCTGGGTATTGGTTTAGATGCAGCTACGTTTTGGCTGGTACGGAACTAATGCTGGTGTGTACTCACTCATTTCAACAGTGCCATCCGAAGATGTCATTTAAATGTATTGTGGTGGCTTTGGTGACTTGATAACAAAGGACAATAGAAGAGACCTATTTTTACTATGATACGATGTATATGGCTCTTTGATCTCCTACACTGTATCACTATACCTGATGTTTACAGTAGGGTCAGGTCAGTTTTATTAGTAGTTAAACTGTATCCTTTATCATCAACTCACTTTTTCATAATCTGTTGGATTCTGCTGTTATTGCTGACCCTCTGTCTGAGTTTTCTTCTCAGTCTCTCTTTTGTCTCTTATTGTCTTCTAATAGCTTTTCTGCAGGAATAATAAAATAGCCAACCAATCAGAAAGCTTTCTTTTTATAACAAAGGACAATGACATAAAATTGGGCCTAAATCTCTTATTTTGTTTGCCTGTTTTTGCATGTAGTTAAATATCTAAGTCTCCATATCATCTAAGGGCCATTTTAAATTTGTTTTTCTTTTAGAACCCTCTTCCATCTTTGTATAGCTTTTCAGAAGTCTAGATCCAGAGAGTGACATTTAACAGCATATGTTTTCCTCTAGTTGGGTCAGTGTATCATATCCCTGCTGAAAGGGCAAATGTTACTGTATTTCTCGGAACACTTCAAAGCACTTTATAAATGTTACAATTTATTATGTATTGCATTAATAGCAATTCTGACATCAAATCGCATCAAAGTTGTTACTGAAGTTGAGAAGAAGGGAAATTTTGCTTTTTAAGGAAGTAGCAAAATTTAATGTGTTGTTCTTTCATTATTTACCTGAGGCACGTATGCTTGTAAGTAATGAAATAAAATGAGGGCCCAGAGTTATTGTTGTTTAAAAAATACGTGGGGAAATCCATAACCAGAACTGTATGTTTTCTGAGATTGCTGTAACAACGTGCCACAGACTTGGGTGACTTAAAACAACAAGAATTTGTTCTCTCATTGTTCTTGAGGTTAGAAGTCCTAAATCATGGGGGCCATGCTCTCTCCAAAGCCTCTAGAACAGGATTCTTCCTCGCTTCATCTAGCTTCTGGTAGCCCCAGGCATCCCTTGATTTGTGTCAGCATAACTCCATTCTTTGTCTCCATCTTCACACAGCTGTCTTCTCTCTGTGTCTGTGGGCCTTCTCCTCTTCTTAGGAGGACACCAGTCATATGGGATTAGGGCCCTTCCTAATTTAGTATGACCTGTTATCAACTTGGTTACATTTGCAAAGACCCTACTTCCAAAAACGGTTACATTTACAAAGAGGAACCAGGGGATAAGCCTTGAACATATTTTTTAGAGGGATGTAATTCAACACAACTATAACTATTGCATGCCACTTCCCCTAAAAGAAAGGCTAGCTTTGTCACTTTAATCACCAGATAACTTTTCTGGTTTTTCCTATTATCTTTGACTAGACATTTTTGCAAGAGGGAGAAGAATGATACAGAGAATGTAGAATATTCAGAGACCTCAAGTATCCTACACATATTTGTTCATTCAGCAGTTAGTTGAGCATTTCAAATGATAAATCATGATAGCCAGTGTCTGTTTATTTACTAAATATAGGACATTGTTGTATCGCTATACGTGTTATTTTTCTTTTTACTGTTCTATGAGGTAGACATTATTTTTATCCTCAATCTGTAGATGAGGAAACAGAGGTTCAGAGAAGTGCAGTGACTTTTATAAAGTCAAATAATGAGTAAATACCAAAGCCAGGATTTGTATCAATTGGGCCTCACTCTAAAGCCAGTGCTCCCAGTCAGCTGTAATAATTGAAATCCAGTATCTTGATTCCCTCCTGATAGAGGTGTACTTTGGGGTCTTAATAAATGAACATTAATTTGCTCAAAAGAAAATGGTTAAAATTCTAAATAAATAAATGAAAAATGATAAAGCCATTTTCGGTTACTCCAGTCAGAAGTGATACCTTCTGTATTAAATCATCTGAGGCAGAATGATTTCTGAAAAGTTAATCGTGTTCTAATTTCAGCTTTGTGTTTTTGAATTCAAGATACAGCCTTGGAAAAGAATTCCTTTAATTTCTTCTCTCATTTTAGTTGCCTTACCTGTAAAGTAAAAATTTAGCTTAGACCTTTTAATACTTCTGGCACTATATTCTGTGATTTTGTAGTGTTGGCTTAACCCTTAAAGCATTTATCACCTTCTCCTTTGAGTATAGTTACTTGTGCTCTCTAGTTTCCCTCTTTAATAGCTATCTCTCAAAAAGTCAGAATAGAAAAGTATTCATCTTCAGATTAATCTTGGCCAATACCTTATTCAGAGCAAGCATCCAAATATTTAGAATATAATCTATTACTATAGGTCACTATTTGTAGTTAAATTTTATTCTTGAAGACCTTATTAAGTAAATATTTAAGGTAGCGCTTCTTTGTCTTGGCCTTTCAGTATCAATAGAATTTACCTTTAACAGCTTAAAACTAAATTTGTCCTTGTAGATTTCTCGATACACTCATACTCAGTTACAATCAGATAGATTTATTTTGGGCTTTGCCAGATACTAGTGTCACTTGGGCAAATTAGTTAGGCTCTCTTATCCTTAGTTCTCTGACGAATAAGATTGAGAATAATAGAAGATCCTTTGCTCAAGTAACTATGATATTTGAATGAAGTAATATGGAAAAACAAGCACAGTGCTTGATACCTAGTAGACAAATTAGAATGTTAGTTTTCTTTTTTTCCCCCTTTACGATTGGGACTTTTATATCTTCCTGCATTATGAGGTATTTACTAAAGGTTTTTTATATTGAAGATGTTAATGACTTAAGCAGTTTATTACGAGAAATTCCAAAATAAATCCTTAGGAATAAAAATAAAATTAGTGGGTCTTTTAAATAGTATTTACTGTTCTTATTAAGGACAGGCTTCATCAACTGTTGATTAAATTTGGTATTTTTCATGTTATAAAAACATTTTAATGTTTAGCACTTGTATTTTTGTTTTAGTGATGTAGCTTGGTTCAACGAGTCATGGTTAAGCCGAATTAAGGAGGATGTTGGTGACAACTGGAGAATAAAGGTATGCAGAATGAACGGTAGAAGCTCTTGATTCCAGTAGTGGTTCTAAAATTAGCACTATGCTCAACTAAATCTTTTTTAAAAACTAACTTAAGGGTGAGTTTAGTGTATGTAGTTTCAGCTTTGACACGTGTATGTTCTTCTGTAACTGTCGTTCGTAATTAGATACAGAAAATTGTCATGATCCCAAAATATGTGCTTTTGCCCCTCCCATTAATCCTTATGCTTAATTTGGCCCCAGGTGGCCACAGATCTGCTCTCTGTCACTGTAGATTTTATTTCTAGCATTCCATATGAATTGAATCAGACATCACGTACTCTTTGTTTCTAACATCTTTTATTGAGTGTAATGTTTTTGATACTCATCCACACTGTATTACCGGTAGATTTCTTTTTTTGCTGAGTGGTATTTCATTACGTGGATATACTGTACAATTTGCTTAACCATTCACCTCTTGATAGATGTTTGAATTGTTTCTGTCTCCTCTTTCTTTCCTTAATTGATCATTTATGTCTTTTTTTATTTATTTTTCCTGAGAAGTCTGGCTTGATGTTTTTTAATTTTATCAAATTTTTTTTTTTCAAAGAACTAGTTTTGTTTTCTGTTTTATTGATTTCCTCTCTGGTCTTTATTATTTTCTTTCTTCTACATACATCTGTTCTTTTTTGTCTTGCTTCTTAAGATAGAAGTTGAAGCATCAGTTTTAGGCACCCTTTTCCTAGTATTAAGCATTCCCTCAGCCACATCCCACACATTTTGACAGACTGTGTTATTTTCATTCAGGTCAAAATACTTGGTAATTCCCCGTGTGATTTTTCCTTTGACCCATGTATAAATTAGAAGTAGGTATTTCAAATTCTAAATATTTGAGGATTTTCAAGGTACCTTTTTTTATTTCTTAATTTCTATTTTAATTCTGTTTTGGTTTAAGAAGTTACTTGAATTAAATTCTTTTACATTTACTGAGACTTATTTTATGACCTAACATATGATCTGCCTTCTTGGTGAATATTCCATGTGCACTTGAAAACAACATGTATTCTGCAGTTCTACAATTGTGAATATTGTCATATTTGTTAATAGTACTGTTTACATCTTTGATATCTTTACTGATTTTTCTGTCTGATTATTTTATCAAGGTGGGAGGACTCCTTAAATTTCTAATGATGAATGTGGATTTGTCAGTTTCTCCTTTTAATTCTGTTAAATTTTTTTACAATACATTTATTTTTTGCTCTTCAATTCTGTTAATTTTAAATCATGTAATTTTTAATCTGTTATTAGGTTTATACACATTAATTTTTTCTTATTAATGAATGAATCTACTTATTATTGTGAAATGCCTTTCTTTATCCCTGATAATATTCTTTGTCCTGAAGTCTAATTTGTCTGATATTAATGTAACCACTTTGGTTTTGTTTTGTTTGCTTTAGTATATCTTTTCCTATTCTTTTAATATCTTTGTCTTTATATTGGAAGTGTTTCATGTAGATGCTTAATAGTTAGGTCTTTTTTATCTAGTGACTATCTCTTTGGTCCTTAAAACAAACAAACAAAAAAAACAAAGCACCTTCCGTTTTTTTTCATATCTTCCTGTTTTCATTTAAATCTTTGAACAATTTTACACTAGCAGTTTTAACATTGTCTTCTAATTCTTCCATCTTTTATTTCTGGATCCATTGCTGTTGACTGAGTTTTGTCCTCATTATGGTCCACAATTGACCACTTCTTTACATGTGTAGTAATTTTTTGTTGGATGCTAGACTGTGTGAATTTTATTGAGTGCTGGGGTTTTTTTGTATTATTTTAAAGAGTGTTGGACTTTGTTCTTGCAGGCAGCTAAGATATTTGTGAATCAGTTTGATCCTTTCAGGGTTTTGGGGGAGTGGGGGTGGGAGGCAGATCAAGAGTTATTTTTTCTTTTAGGGCTAGGTTAGACCCATATTAAGTCGTGACAGTTCTGGGGTTGTTAGGAACTGCTTGTCTGTGCAGCATAGTCTCTTCAGTCTAGCTCAGGGGTGTCTAAACTGTTTTCAACGTTTTTCACCACGGGCCATACGCGGTAAAATACACAAACAGCCGGGCCACTCACTCGAGGTGAAGTACGTATTGCCTCACCTGGTTTATTTAAGTAAACTAAATATATTTTTGGAATTTGCTGCGGGCCAATTAACAATGGATCATGGGCCGCAGTTGGTCCGCGGGCTGCAGTTTGGACACCCCTGTCTAGCTGGTGGGAATTTCAGCAATTTCTGATTGGTATAGTCTTTGGAAATTGTTCAGTTTATAGTTCCCTGGATTGTTCTTTCCTTGGAAATTGTTTTTGTTTTATGGAGTTTCTCCCATGCACATGCAAATTCATATTTAGTCAAAGTCAAAGGGAACCATTATGCAGGTTTCTAGAGTTCTTTCTCTCCATAGCTCTCACCTCTTCATTTGTCTGCCCTGCAAATTCTAACTACCTTCACCTTTCTAGACTTCTGATGTCTATCTCCTTAATTTAACAAGAACATCAGGCTTTGTTTAGTTTCTACCTCCTTATGATGGTTTGAAACTTGACTCCAGAAAGAAATTTTGTACTCGTGTAGGGCCCATCATTTTTTTTCCCTTCTCTCAGAAATTAGGGTTCTATATTGCCTGTTGGCTGAAGCTTGAAAACAGTTGTTCCTTATATTTTATCCTGTTTTCTAGTTGTTTGTGGCAGGAGAATAAATCTAGACCTCGTTACTCATGACTGAAGGTGGACATGCTCATAGCTAAATGTTTAAAGTTGGTGCTTGAATTCGTTGTGACTAACTTTAAGTAGTATCACCCTGGTTAAACTATGTAAGCATGAAGACCTTTTCTTTTAATCAAACTGATTAAAGCTTTGATGTTTAGAAATTATCATGTACTTGTATTTGTAGAACTCTAAAATACAGTGTTTTCATTGTTATTTTTATCGGGGGAGGTTTTTATTGTCTTTCACCTTGGCATACATTTTGTTTCATTATTAATATGAAATAACTAATTTAATTATTTTTTCCACATTAGGCTAGTAATTTAAAGAAGGTACTTCAAGGAATTATGAGTTATTACAGTGAGGTATGGAAAACATCTGACTTTGTTTAAATACAAATGCTATGTGATAATTATATTGGCATTGAAAAATGATTTGGCTTTTTGTTTATGATATTTTATTTGAAAATAATTCATAAGTGGAATATGTTACTGTTTTTTACCATTTTTAGGACAAATTTTGTGGACATAAAGAGGCTTAGACTTAATATAATGACTTATTTTAGGTTGGTGCAAAAGTGTGGTTTTTGCAATTATTTTTAACCTTTTAAACCACAATTACTTTTGCACCAACCTAATAAAATAATGTTGTTTCTATATTTATACTCTTTAAATTGATTTTCTGAAATAGAATTACCTTTATTATGCTTTGATTTTATGCAATGCTGTAAGATAGACCTTATCATTAAATTAATTTCCTATTTAAAATACTATTTTGACATTTCTTTCCAATGTAAACATCAGCCAAAATATACTGTGAAATTAGGCTTGTGCAAATGAGTTGGGGGGAAAATGCAAAACGAAAGTAATATTAAATTGACATTAGTACATTATCCGAATAGTTTTCTTTTTCTTATTCAGCATCCTAAGTTCTCTGGTAGGATTATTTGGTATGAGAAAGTTTATTGCTTAACGTTTGGAAGCTTTTGGTTTGGTTTTGCCATTAAAAAATTACATTTCTATTTTTAAAAATTGTCCGTTAAACTCGTAATTTCTTCCAAATTTAAAACTGATAGTTTTCAATTTATACCTAAAACTCATTCTGAAACTTTTTTTCTTAATGCCACAAAAACTTTTTAATAAACTTAAAAAGAAAAATAAGCCAAGAAAGATTAATCCATTAGATTTGTTGTTCATGTGTGATAGTTTAGTTTGTGATTCTCTTAGTCGATCACATTTCAAAATGTGATAAATATCCTTTGGCTTAACATAAATCTGTTTTGTTTTTTAATAAGTGTTATCATAATAGATCAGGCTAGGGTCTTAAACAATCCCTCTCTCTGACAGTGGGGTCAAGGGATATTTGGTGTAAAACCATTTTAGTTGCTTTTGGTTGGTTAGTCACAATTTTGGAGGGTTGCTTGAACTTTACTAACTGGTTTTAGTCAATAATTATGAAATTATTATTTGTTAATTTATCTGAGTCATTTCGTGAACCTGTTTATAATTTATTTTCTAGTAATAATTAAATGTAGTAAATTCTTTGTAACCTACATAAATGACTGATCTAATTTATTATTTCAATACTGCAGTTTTTGGGGCAACAGATTTCTGAAGAACTTATCCCTGATTTAAACCAAATAACTGAATGTTCAGATCCTGTGGAACTTGGGAGGTTGCTCCAGCTTATTTTAGGTTGTGCCGTCAACTGTGAAAAGAAGCAAGGTAAGTGAATTTCAATCATTTGAGAATATATACTTTCTAGAAACAACCTGCATTGCTATAGAAAGTAACACAGAAAGGTATTATTACAGGTTAGTGAAAAGCACCCTGTAATGTAAGCCAGGAGATCTGAATTCTAGCTCAGCTCTGCCACTAAAATACTTACAGATCTCAAGTACCCCAAATATATCTGGATTCTGAGATTCATATTTAGTGGCTACATATAATGCATTTTAATTTAATTAGTTTAATATATTTAATGCTTGAGATTTAGTGAGTAGTCAGTAAAAATTGTACTTATTTGATACGTTGTCTCTTTCACATATAAGATACAGAGCCTTAGGTTGATGCAGATTTTCATAAATAAATATGCATGTACTAAATTATAATTCACGCTTCTTCAGATGGTATTCTGTTCTTCAGAAGAATGCCTGTCCAATGTCTTCACCAGATAAGCAGTCTGATGATATAAATGGAATCGGTATATTGTATTGATTTACCCAAACACAGTGATCCATATTGGAGTGCAAAATGAGCATTTTTGGTTGAATATAGTGAATTCAACCAAATGATGAACTGAACACACCAGAAGGCTTGCATCAGTCTGTATGGTGAGATTTTTGCTGATGTCTTTTGTGCGATTCATCCAAACTTGGCCTCAGTACATTATCTTTAAAAGAGAACGTTGGGTGCTTAAGTTTAGAAAACATATTTAATGTTATCTAACTAATGTGGAGAGCATAAGAGGCAGGATAAATTCAATAAGAACAAATTCAGGAAGGAGAAAAATAAAATACATGAAATTAGTAGTAGTTTATCAGTAAAAAAGGGACTGGATATCAGAAAACTTTCGTATAAGTCCATTTCTGTCATTAGCTAGCTGCTTTTTTCTAGTGCAGGTCAGTACTTCCCTAGAGGCTATTTCTCACAGATAATGTCAAACAAAGATCTGTATATTGTTTTTTTTATAAAAGTAAGGAATATTTGCTCATGGAAAGTTAAAACTTCTGTAAATATGTAATTAACAAATTGACAAATAGTGACTCATTTTTAAAGTAGCAATTTTCTGGTACTTTGATCCTTTTTATTTTTTATTTTATTAATGCTTTGTTTCTATTTCAATTACTGGTTATTTATAACATCTTTTGCTTAATTTAGCATGTTTGTCAGTTATAGTCTTTTTCAAATAACCAACTTTAGCTTTGATTCTATTTATTTGTATTATTTAATATTTGTCCTTTTATCTCATTTTTTCTTTTGTGAATTAATCAGTTCTCCTATTCTGAGTGCTAATTGACATTAACTATAACTTTCCTTTAAGTTATGATTTTGTTGCCTCCTACTAATTTTAATGTAATATGTAGTATTTTCATAATTTAGTTCTAAGTATTACTTAGCAAGTTTTGTCCTCATATGTTTAAAAAGAAATTCAGTTCCTAGAGACATAAATAAAAGTTTAGCAAGTAGTAAATATAAAGAAACAGCTAAACTTCATTATTAAAAAAATCAGGATTATCTAACTAAATTTATTTTTGGAGGTATGTGTCTGGATTCTCAGTTTTTAGGAGTGAGCAGAAAGTGGAAAAAAAAGTCTTTTAATTAAAAACAATCCAGAGTATAAAACAACTTCCATACATTTATACTTTGCAGAATTCATTTTCAAAACGATTCCAAGGTGTTGCAACAATCTCAATCTTGAAAGAATGAACGAATCTGGTTAATAGTATCCTGTTTATTTTGGTAGGGAAAGTGATCATTTTTATTAAAGTTTCAGCAACCTCGAAAACACTTAATTATCAAAAAAATCCTGTTAAAGGAAACCATTCCGTTGCCTGTGTGTTCTTTAGTCAATACTTCCCTCTCCCCCACCCCATAGCACTTATTGGTCAGGTGCATACCAGAATGTATCAGAATCTTTGTCCAGTCTTTCCTTCGCAAGTAAAAATTTAGAGAACTTTCAGTTTACCAGAGGAATGATTAAAACAAAAATATTAGAAAAAATACGTCCTTAAAATTTTTGGAAAATCATCTTAGCTAGAGAATATATAGTTGAAATGGATATAAACCTGCAAATATATGAAAGACTTTTTCTCATGATTGGAATAGAGTCAGCTTTACTTAGTGCATGTGTGTTTGTGGTAAAATATAAGAATGTCCTTGAGATGAGACTAGGTAAATAGGTAAATATTGAGCAGGTTTTTATAGGAAGCTATTAAGTTCCTTCTTGAAAACTGTTATGAAATGAACTAACCAGGTGATAAAATGAAACTTGCTGGGCTTAAAATTTTAGGAGTTCATTTAACACCCATGAATTTATCCCATAATAATGAGTACTTACCAAGAGGAAAGAAATTATCATAATTGTTTTAAGATTAATTGCAATTTCTTCTCTTTCTCTTCCTTACAAGACAATGAGAGGTTTTCTTCTTTAGAATAAAACACTTAAAAATATATGAATACTTTCAATACTGTTTATTTATTTTCAATGGACATATTTTTTTGTGGAAAAATAATGTACTTGCATATAGAATTTGGTGTGGCAAATGGATCTTTATACTGTTAATTGAATGCCTTAAAAGTACTATGGGTAGAGAATAGTTTTTCTCAGATCTGATTTTTTTTTTAATCATAGAACATATTAAAAATATAATGACACTGGAAGAGTCTGTTCAACATGTGGTCATGACTGCTATTCAAGAGGTAAATTATATCATATTCACGTATGTATGAAAATCCTAAACCAAAATATATAAAATTTTTCACATAAATTATGTGGAATAGTTATTTTTCTGTTTGTATAAACTTGCCCGTTGCAGCAGGTTTGCTTACCTTTAGCTGTTGTTCTTTTTTTCCCCAAAAAATATCTTAAAAGACAAGCCCACTTTTGATCCATGTGCATTTTAAAAATTAAATTGATATTGTCAAGTTCCTTTAAATAACTTCAACTAAGAAGATAAACAACCTCTGCCCTGATGGGCCTTTTTATTTCTTCCCTTTTTTTCCTGCCAGTTAGAGCAATCTTTCCTGAAATTGTAGAGAGAGAGAAAGAGAAAGGGAATCCATATGTATTTTCAGTGTTAGAACTGTGAGCTAATATGGTGATACTTAGGGTTTGGGGCCAGGTAGTCTGGGCTCAAGCCAGTCTGGTTATCTAAGTTGAACCATAAGGATTCGGAATTCATATGATAAATGTTGATCCTTAAAATCAGACTGAAAAGGCTGAGCTAGAGTAGAGTGCAGAGAGCTGAGGGAAAGTAGAGTGAGGGATTAGTGAGGACAGACATGGTTTGGAAGGGCCATGATTTAGACGCAGATCTCATACGGCACTTTAGAAGTCTGTACTCTCTTAGTTTGCATTGTTGATTTGAATTCAAAATGTCACTAAATAAATCTGCCTTTCATATGGAAGATAGTTATTTTGCAAGATTTTTTTTCATATAATTCTACCATTTTTTTCATATAATTCCTACTTTTAAAATGACTTCTTAAATTAGTAATTTTGTCATACCACTCCTTTAAAGGTATTTTAAGTGTTAATTTGTGTTATGAAGAATCATTTTTTATTAATGTTCAGTTTATTTAGTAATTCATCTTTTAGAACTTGGATTATAATGTTTTAGTACACAAGTATTTTCAATATAACTACGTATTTCAAGCACACTTATAATGTCCTCACCAATATAATGCTTGAACACCGTTGTTTAACTTAAACCTCCATAAAATTTTAATTTGAATAATATAAGAATTATCAAATTAAGTCAAAGAAAAACTAAATATAAAGCATTATATTCTCAAGTAAACATTTTTACTGCATAAATATCACTTTCTTGTGCTTCATTTTCTATTTTAATATCCTAGTTGATGAGTAAAGAAGTACTGAGCTCTCCTACAAATGATGCTGTTGGAGAATTAGAGCAACAGGTAAGTATTCAGTATGTGAGGAAAATGTTGAAAACAATACCGTATTTTGCCAATTAGTATATAAAGTTTACAGAGGAGAGCATTTATAAGATTACTTTCCTCCATGAAGTTTAGATAGTTTATGTATTCCTTCATGAGTGCAAGTAAGTATTAGTCTCCAGAATTGTTTTTTTGTTTTTTTTTTAATGATCATTTTTGAAGAGTTCAGGGGTATGGAACTTTCCTTCTGACACTTGTAATGCGTATGTAGCCCATTTTATATAGTTACACAATTAAATACTAGAGAATTTAAAAACTTCTCCTGAGTTCTAATTTAATAAGGTAATGTAATTTTTATGGCATTTGCTTTCCTCTCTCCTGATCTTGAAGTATCAACTCAAAGCATTGTACTCAAGTCTCCTTTCCCTGGTTTTATTACATGACTATTTTACATGGGGGAAAGGCATTCTCCTCCTATGTGTAACCCAATCTGGTTTTAAGGGAAAGGTAAGAGAAGAGGCAAATGCATCAATACTTACGCTGTTTTAGTTTTGGAAACCTGGTTTTTATGCGTGTCATCACTTAAGAAGTATTTCAGATATTCTTTTCTATAAAAATTTTATTTAAATTTAAACTTGGTGTGTTCTAAATTTTTTTTCTGTGATAAAATTAAGCAGTACATCCTCTAATACTCTTTTGTTTAAAGATTTCATAAGGATATATACAAACTTTTATTTCTTTGGTGCCTTAGCCATAAATGTTAATGAGACTTTGTAAATTTTCACACAAAAATGGCAAATTAAGACTTATTTGTTAATAGGTAAAATTTTAAAACCTTTTCCAATATCAGTGTATATATGTGTTGTGGTAAAAGTATATTTTTCAATTTGTGTCAAAACATGTTTACTAAGAATTAGGACATTTTATATTTCAGCTTAAAAGGGCCCTGGAAGAACTTCAGGAAGCACAAGCAGAAAAAGAAGAACTGAGACAAAGATGCCAAGAACTAGATTTACAGGTTGGAAAAGAAACCTGATCTAAGAAAAATTTCCTCTTTACGGTTGCAATGGTTTTATTTTAATTAATTATTGGCAACGTGTTTTGGAGGTTAGGTTTCATTTCATGGAGGAACCAGTAAAAGAATTTATTATAGGCTTGAATATTGAAGCATGAATTTCATAATTCTCTTAGAGTTGAAAATTGCTGGCTTAATTACTTCTTTGAGAAGATCGATCATTCTAATTGTAGAATTTTAACTAAAGTATTTAGATGAGGCCTTAGTTTTTTTCTTTTGTAAAAAAAGAAACTTAAAGTATCTACTTCATAGGATATGATTATTAAGTGAGATCTTTATGGAAGTACTGAGAAGTGCTTGACCCCCAATAAATATGAGTGCTAAGTTTGTTTTACTAACATGTACATGTTAGTAGAATAAGCTTAGCATGAGAGACAGTAGTTAATGGTTAAAGGGGTAGACTTTCAAACCAGGCCACCTATAATCACAACCTGGCCATGTTAACTAGCTGGTGCCATACTCGGGCATATTACTTAATTTCCCCATACTTCAGTTTTATATTTTGAGAAATAATGTGATAATAGTATATATCTCCTGATATATCTCCTGATAGATTATGAGGGTTAAATAAGTTAAGTAAATATACATAAAGCACTTAGAACAGGACCTGGCACATAATACCATGTTTCCCCGAAAATAAGACTGGGTCTTATATTAATTTTTACTCCATTAGGGCTTATTTGCAGAGGATATCTTATTTTTTCATGTACAACAATCTACATTTATTCAAATGCAGTCATGTCATCTTCTGGAACATCGTCATAACGTACTAAATGTGTCCGTCTGGCTGACTGTCTTAACTGGGGCTTATTTTCGGAGTAGGTCTTATTTTCAGGGAAACACGGTATGTATGTGTTTGCATATATTGTTGTTATATGAAAATGCAAATGTGAAAGTTACGCACAGTAAGTCTTGAAAACTTATACAAAGGTTAAATGTGCCATCATAATATACTATAAGTAAATTGCATTATTTTTGTTCAAATAATGGGCTTCATAAATATGTGACAGACACTCTGAAAAGTATTAGAACAAGGAATAAAGGTTGTGGTAGCAACAGCCTTGCTTGCTGAGCTAAATACCTAGAATGATAGGGCTCAGTCATGTTTCTAACCCTAAGGGTTTGCATATAAGGAAAAGAGAAGTGACTTGGTCAGGGTGATTACTTACGGCAGGGACAGCACCAGAATCTAGGTCTTTCCACTTCAGCTGTAAAAATCAATCCTCTATGTTGAAACAAAGCCAATGTTTATATTTGAACATGAACAGAGCCAGTGTCTCAAAATTAGGGAAAATTCTACCTGTTCTCATTTCATCTTTCCTAACCACATTCATCTTACACATTGTAACATACACACGTGCACACGCACATGCAAAGCATCTGAGCTATATCTAGAATACCTCATAAAGAATAGAGGATTGAGTCCTTTAATCATTACCAGTATCATGTAGGATCTCTATATCATTTTCTGAAAGATTTAATAAAGAATGTAAAATTCTGTGTTAAGGTATTTGTTTGTAACACAATGTAGAGTATGTGATGATCTGTTTTAGTTGAAAAGTGCAGTCATCCTAAGTTGTGGCATTTTAATTCTAGTATTAAAATATTATCATCCCTCATGTACCGTGTTTCCCCGAAAATAAGCCCCAGTTAAGATCTCAGCCAGACGGACGCATTTAGTATGTTATGATGATGTTCCAGAAGAAGATGACATGACTGTATTTGAATAAATGTAGATTGTCGTACATGAAAAAATAAGACATTCCCTGAAAATGTACCCTAAAGGAGCAAAAATTAATATAAGACCCGGTCTTATTTTCGGGGAAACATGGTATCTGCTGTGCCCATTAAATGAATGATAACTCCATATAATCAGAACAAAAAGTAATTTATTCATTTAACAACATGGAATCCACACAGGTGTATATGACACAAATCCCAATCTTATAAGGAAAATTGTTTTCAAAAATTGTTTTAATCATACATCACTTGAGAGTGATTTTAAAATTTGTGTGTGGGGGGGATTCTCTTTTAATACCTAACAAATGAAACAAAAAAGAAAATAAGTTGCAAAGAAATTTACCAAAGGCAGGTAAACAAGAAAAAGGACATAACCTAATGAAGTTAAATAAAAATAAAAAAATAAAAAAATGGTGATCCAGGAAAGAAGCAGACATACAGCGTTGACAGAGATACTGAACAGCAGGCACCTACTGATTGTCCCTTATCCCCAGTCCATGCGGGGGCATCAACAAATATAAAACCTTGAGATTTCTCACTGCAGTATCATTCTTTTTTGTACCTCAGTCACTTAGGATTGTACATGACAGGTAATAGTCACTAAACTGCTTATATGGCAAGGGTGGATGCATCGTGCATTGAATTTAGGAAGAGAAATTGTTTCCTTCTATAGTCAGCCTGGGGACAGTTTCCCAGCCTTTGTTTCTCATTTGGAGGACAATGTGTATAACTTGCCTATATGTATTTAAGGCAAAATTAACAATTTGAATTGCCTGTAAAAGTCGCAGCCTTGCTGTAAATTTTTAAAGATGTTTTTAAATGGAAAAGAAATAGAAGCAAGAGAGCAAATCATGCTTGTTACATAAATATGTAAGTAAAATAAAAAATGTATCAGTTACTGATTTTGATGTAATTCTAAAGTTACATGTTTTTATACATTTTAAATCATAAGTGAACAGTCACAGTGTGCAAATGGATTCAGTTCAGCATTTTATTACTGATTCATTTACCAAATAAGGTGCTTGTCCCCTGAAGACTTGATGTGTAACTGATAATTTTCTGCTATGAACCTAAAATGATAACTTTGTGCATATGTGGGTTGGTTTTTTTTTCCTGGTTTTTCTTTTTTGGCTTACTAGGTAACAGCATCCTAAAAATAAATATATACCTAAAATGGGAGCAAATTAATTTTTTACATTTCATTTGTACATCAAATTTAGAAACAGAAACATCTTCTTTCTAGAACCAAAGCAAGCGTAACATTTTGAAGACATTCTCCTTATATGTATGAACTCTGTTTTCTCTATATTAATCAAATTAATTTGATTTTTGTTTGATTTGAACCTCCTAGACCCAGAATTCCAGAATTGGAAGGATCCTCAGAAGTTATCTTGTCTGGTTGATGAATCTAACTTAATGGACTAGTTAGAATTAGAATTCAGAACTCCAGACCCTAAGCTTTTTTACTATTGATACTTAACGTTTGTGTATTTGTTTTTTAGGTGACTGCACTTCAAGATGAAAAGAATTCACTAGTTTCTGAGAATGAAATAATGAATGAAAAACTTGACCAGTTGGATGGATCTTTTGATGATCCAAATACAATGGTTGCAAAAAAGTTTTTTCATGCACAGTTACAACTAGAACAATTACAGGAAGAGAACTTCAGGTAGCATTTTTAGTAGAAATCATTCTATAGAACTCTGTTTATTAAACTAATATCTGAAACATCGTATCAACAACTAATTATTAAGGACACTGGTCAAATGGTATAAATGGTTCCCGCCCTCACAGGTTTTGCAATCCAGTTATGCAAGTGGGATACACATAATAAAACAACTCAAAATAAAATGTGGTAAGGGACAAGGGAAGGTCATACGCAAGTCCACGAGGCGTTTAAAGGAGTGATTGCTGAAGCCTACGGAGAATGGGGAGTTTCTTACATAGGAGAGGGAACCTGATAATTAAATGGAAAAAAATGTAAATCTCAAGCTAAAGAGATGCTTTTCATTTCAACTTTTATATTTTTTCTTTAAAAAAAGTGTACTTCTCAACCATTAATAAACATTGTCTCTTACATACTTACCACTGAGCCTTACACTAAAGCCTTGATATCAGGCACTCTAGTTGTATGTATTCTTTTTGTTACTTTATTTTAATATAATTTCAAAGTTACAAAAAATGTTGCAAGAATACTTTCACTCAGATTCAACAATTATTTTCGTTTTCTCTCCATTTACCCTTTTACTCGTATCTGTTTCCGTATTTTGATCACTATACTCTTATAAACCACAGTATAGTGATTTCTCTTATAAACCACAGTATAGTGATCAAAATTAGGGAATTTGGCATTGATACAATATTATTTAATCCACAGATTATATTCAAATTCTGTCAGTTGTCTCAATGTTCTTTATAGCTACTTTGTTTCCTGGTTCAGAATCTAATTTAGGATTATGCATTGTATTAAAAATGGATGCTTAAATCAATGGATTATAAATCCATTTCTAGCATCATACTGTTTTCCATAGTGGCTGTACCAATTTACATTCCCACCAACAGTGTATGAGGGGTCCTTTTTCTCCACGTTCTCTCCAACACTTTTATTATTTGTCTTGATAATAGCCATTCTAAGAGATGTGAGGTGGTATCTCACTGTGGTTTTGATTTGCATTTCCTTAATAGCTAGTGAAATTGAGCATTTTTTCAACATCTGTTGGCCATTTGTATGTCTTCTTGGCAGAAGTGTTCTGTTTGTGCCCTCTGCCCATTTTTTTAATTGGATTGTTTTTTTGTTGTTGAATTGTATGAGTGTTTTTTTTTTTGTTTTGTTTTGTTTTTTTACATATTTTGGATATTAGCCCCTTATTGGAGGTGTTGCTTACAAATAGTATATCTTCTCCCATTCGGTTGGTTGCCTCTTTGTTTTGTTGATGGTTTATTTGCTGTGCAGAAGCTTTTTAGTTTGATACAGTCCCATTTATTTATTTTAGCTTTTGCTTCCCTTGTCTTTGAGGTCAAATTCATAAAGTCCTCTTTGAACCCAGCATTCTAATCTTTGCCATTTCCATATTGTAATTCCTTTCTCCAACAGTGAGAAACCTGGCTAATATTTTCCTCAGTATATTTATTTATTTACTTAATCCCAAAACACACAGAAAGTAATTTAAGAATCGCTAACCCATACCTCTGTAAAAAGCAAACCTAATACTAGACTTCAGCATGTTTACAGTTAATTTTTATTTTTTTACAAGATAACATGTATTGTGAAATAAATACTGAGCACAGCTTGGCATGTTTTAACATGCAGACATGTGTGTAACTCACACTTTTATCATTTGATAGATCATATCTGTCACTACAGAAAGTTTCCTCATGCTTCTTCCTAGTCTACCCCTTCCTCCCAGAGACTATTCTGGTTATTTTTCACCATAGATTCGTTTTCTCTCATCTAGAATCCCGTATAAATTGAATCATGCAACGTGAATTCTCGGGAGACTGACTTTTTGTTCAGCATGTTTGTGAGATTTACCCATGTTGTTGAGTGTATCAGTAATTTATTCTTTTTTATTGCAGTGTTATTGTGTGATACGGAATAATTCCACATTATAGCGTATTTTGTTCATTCATTTTCCTTTACATGGGCATTTGGATTTCCCAATTTGGTCTAATATAAATAAAGCTGGTATGAACATGGGAATACAAGAATTTTTGTAAACATATTTTTTCATTTCTCATTGGCAAATACATTGAGTGGTATTGCTGAGTTACACAATAGGTTTGGGTTTAGTTTCAAAACATACTGGAAAACCATTTTCCATAGTAGTCATACCATTTTACGTTTTCACTGGCAGTATTTGCTGCTATTTGCTCTTGTTGCTCTGCCTGCATACCATAATTTGGTCTTATCAGTCTTCTTAATTTTAGCTATTCCAGGAAATGTATAGGGATATCTAGTTGTAATATTTAATTTGCATTTTCCTGATCACTAATGATGTGATAAGCCCCTGTTCTTGTGTTTATTGGCAATATGTCCTACTTTATGAATTGATTCTTCATACTGTAAGCCTATTTTTAAATTGAGTTGCTTGTCTTATTATTGACTTATAGGAGTTTTTACAAATACATGCTGGATATAAATCCTTTGTCAGATAACGTGTAGTAATATTTCACCCATTCTGTGGCTTGCCTTTTCAGTTTTTAAATTGTCTTTAAAGAGTAAAGTTCTTTACTTAGATGAAGTCTGCTTTAGCAGTATTTTTAAGATTAGTGTTTTGTATACATACTGACCAAGAAATCTTTGTCTACTCCGATGTCATGAAGGTACTTTCTAGTATTTTCCTCTAGAACCTTCATAGTTTTATCTTTTACATTTAGGTCTACGGTCCTTCTTGAAGGGGTTTTTTTGAAAATAGTGTGAGGTGTTGGGGTAAAGCTTTACGTTTCATTTCTTTCTTTCTTTTTTTTTTTTTTAAAGATTTTATTGGGGAATAGTGTGTACTTCCAGGACTTTTTCCCAAGTCAAGTTATTGTCCTTTCAGTCTTAGTTGTGGAGGGCGCAGCTCAGCTCCTGGTCCAGTTGCCATTGCTAGTTGCAGGGGGCGCAGCCCACCATCCCTTGCGGGACTTGAGGAGTTGAACCCGCAACCTTGTGGTTGAGAGCCCACTGACCCATGTGGGAATCGAACCAGCAGCATTCGGAGTTAGGAGCACGGAGCTCCAACCGCCTGAGCCACCGGGCCAGCCCTTTATGTTTATTTTCCATATGAGTATTTATCTCGTTCCAATATCATCATTTGAAAATATTTTTATTTTACTCCATCAGTTGCTTTGGCACTTTTCGTGAAAAATGATGTAACCATAAAATTTGGGTCATTTCCTGGACTCTTGAGTTCTTTTTCTGTCTGTCTTTATGCCTGTGTGACATGGTCTTGATTACTGTAGCTCTAAAAGAAGTCTTGATTACTGTAGCTCAAGAATAAGTTCTTTAAAATCAAGTGTGTTTTGGCTATTGCAGATCTTTTGCATTTTCACATAAAATTGAGAATCAGTCAGTTTCTGTAAAGAAAACTTGGTGATTATTGTTTGGATTGTATATAATAGAAATTCTGAATATAGTTAAGGTAGCAATCTGTGAATATGACATCTTTAGTGAGTTCTTTAATTTCTCTCAGCAATGTTGTGGTGTTTTCCATATAGAAGCCTTCTACGTCTTTTGTGCACTTTATTCACAAATATTTTATATTTTTGACACAAATGCAATTAAAGAAGTTATTCTGAAAT
The DNA here is from genome assembly GCF_004115265.2 of Rhinolophus ferrumequinum. Classification (NCBI taxonomy): domain Eukaryota; kingdom Metazoa; phylum Chordata; class Mammalia; order Chiroptera; family Rhinolophidae; genus Rhinolophus; species Rhinolophus ferrumequinum. The sequence continues at coordinate 43,426,440 of NC_046292.1, forward strand.
GTTGCTGCTAATATATAGGTGTACAATTGATTTTTTGTGTTGAAACTTTTATATTTTGAAGCTTTTATGTCTTGCAAAGTTAATGCACTTGATTCTAGTAGTTGTTTGTTTTTGTAGAAAATCCTAAGGAATGTACAATCATCTAATCTATTAATAGAGCTTTTTACATCTTTCTTTTATTTCTACCTTGTATTTATTTTCTTGCTTTGAGCAACAGCAGACATGTTGCTTTGTTCTGAGTCTTAGAGGGAAAATGTTCAATTAAGTACCGTCAAGTATGAAGCTAGCTATGGAGGTTTTTAGTGTGCTTTTTAAAAGATTGAAGGAGTTTCTGTTTATTTCCAGCTTGCTAAGAGTTTTACCATTAATTGGTGTTGATCTTTATCACATGATTTTCTGCATCTGGAAAAAATAATGTGTTTCTTTTTCATTCTTTTAATATTATTCATTAATTTTTAAATGTTAAAAAATCTTATATTTTGGAGATAAATTGTGTTGGTCATATTTTATAGTCCTGTATACATATGAGTGAACTCGGTTTGCTAATATGTTGAAAGAATGTTTTGTGTCTTCATAATACATATTGGCCTATAACTTTTTTCTCTTGTAATGTCTTTTGGGTTTTGTTATCAGAGTTCTGTTATTCTCATAGAATAATTGGAAAGTATTCTCTCCTCCTCTATTTTCTGAAAGAATGTATGTAAGACTGATATTACTTCTGTAGGTATGACTGGCATGTTCTATACCTTTCAGTTTATATCAAGTTGGTTAATAGTGTTACTCAGATCTCTTCTATATTTTTACTGGTATTTTTGTTACTTCTATGACTTATTGGGAGACTGGTGTTAAAATTTTCAACAATGATTATGGATTGGTGGATTTCCACCTTTGATTCTATGTTTTGCTTCATGTATATTAAAACTGTTTTTAGGTTTACACTTTTATGGTATGTCTTTCTGATGAATTGACACTTATAATTATGAAATATCTTTTTTTTATCTTTGGTAATACTTTTTGTCTTAAAATTTTTTATATATTAACATAACCACCCCAGCTTCCTTTATTTAGTATTTATATGTTATTTTTTTACATCTTTATACATTTCATCTATTTGTATCTTTATATTTAAAGTGTCTCTTGTAATTAGAATATATGTGAGCCTTGCTTTTTTATCCAATTTAATAGTCTCAGCCTTTTTAATTGATGAGTTTAGTCATTTTGCCTTTTATTTATTTTTTGATACGGTTTTTTTTTAGGTCTGTCATGCTATTTTTCATTTATCATATGTATTTTTTTGTTCCTTTTTCTTTCCTGAATTTTTTGGGTTGAGCAAATAATTTTTTTAATATTTCATTTTAGTCACTGTATTGTCATTTTAATTTTTGTTGTTGTAGAATTTGAATTATTCATCCTTAATTTATCACAGTCTACTTAGAGTTAATATTTTACCACTTTACATGCTATATATATATTTTTTAATAATTTTAATATGTACTTATACATTTTATCTTCATCTTTTGAAATAAAAATTCCTGTTTGAACTAGAGATAAGCATTCACGTTTCAGAAGTGAAAATGAAAATTCAGAACATTGTTTATTTCTCAAATGTTTCAATACCAAGAACTTAAAAGTATATTCTTTAGTCTTTCTTAATGTGGAACCAAAAAAAAAAAAAAACAGCATTTAGAAGTAAATCTTGTTGAGCTCCTGTCTCTGTAAGAAAGCGAATGGTGGAAATTCCATTATATATACCTATTTGTTTTCTTTATACAAGGCTGGAAGCTGCAAAAGATGATTACCGTGTTCACTGTGAAGAACTTGAAAAGCAGCTCATTGAATTTCAGCACAGGAATGATGAATTGACTAGTCTTGCTGAGGAAACAAGAGCACTGAAAGATGAAATAGACGTTCTTAGGTATGGCATATCTAACTGTAATTATTTCTAAGTTATTAGTCATTTCAGTGCCCAATATTTTAATCATGGATTCTTAAAGTTATTCCTACCTGTAATGTATTGATCAGTTTTTACCCAGGCTCTAGTCTTTACTACTTTTATACTTGTTGATAATAATTGCAGTTTAAGGATATTTAATTCTTGTTAGGACAATTTCATATTATAACCCATAAACGTAAAATATGATACCTTTTTCTTAAAATTTTGTAGGCTGAATCCTTTTAGATACATTTAGTTTGACCTCCTTGTACTCAAGAGTTTATCCTGTGAAATTGAGGCTTGAGACAACCATATTTTGACATTCGATAAAATATAGATAAAGGTAGATAAGAATCCTAACATTTATTTTAGGGTCATCTCACAGTTCTCTTATTGTATTTGACAATATCAGATTTATATTTAGCTTTTACCTATGAAATGTCACCCAAGTAATAGGCTGTCCACATGCTTTTTATATTTTCTGTTAAATTTTTTTTATTAGCCATTTTGTTACACAGTTTTTAATGTTCATTTGGAACAATCTTTATAATCATTAATTTGAACCTGCATGTGACAGTGCAGTGATTTAGTTTGTGCATTTATTTATTTTTGCTTTAGCCCAGTTAGTCAGGTAAGCACAACTGTAAAGGGAAGTGCTTTGCGAGATAAATTATAAGTTGAATCAAGTTGTAAGCCTATCAGATACTTGGAGCAAAACTGCACTAAATATTATTATTAAAACTGCACAAAGCACATTTGACCCATAAGCTACGGAGAAGCTCAGAATTGTTCAATTATATTTATAAAACCATTCTTTTCTATACATTTAGGTAATATATAAAACAGTTTGATAATTTAGTGTGTCAAATTTAAAGTATTTTTATTTTGATACCTTTATAACAAAAAAGCTGAACTTTAGTCCATTTTAGGCCTGAATCTATTTCCAAAGTTCTCAAAAAGTTTATGATTCCTCTATTTTTTTTGCGAATTCATAGTTTATGTGGAAGACTCATTTTACAGTCAGAATAAAATTATGTGCATTTACTTGTTTTTACACAATAATGGTTAATCTTCATAATTATAGAGCTACCTCTGATAAAGCAAATAAACTGGAGTCAACAGTTGAGATATATCGTCAGAAGCTACAAGATCTGAATGACCTTCGGAAGCAGGTGAAAACTTTACAGGAAACAAACATGATGTATATGCATAATACAGTCAGCTTAGAAGAAGAATTAAAGAAGGCAAATGCAGCACGTACACAATTAGAGACATACAAGAAACAGGTAAGAAAATCTTAATTTTTTTAATCATTAAAATTGAAAGACCTAAACTTTGTTATTTCATTTGATGCTTTAAGAATGGCATAAAAGTTGAGAAACCTTGCCTTAGTCAGCTGTGAACTTAGATAAATTTCCTCTGTAGTGTTAATTCAGCGGTTGATAATTGAGTTTGAGTTGTCTAGGTTTTTATATTTTTATTGCCTTCTGAGCTTATATATTTTGGGGGACATTTCATTATTTATTAGCTTTTCTGGTAACCAGTGATAAATGTCTATTTTAGGAGCTATAACCTAAAATATTCTGTTTTGTTATTTATTGAACAACCTAGAGAAATAGCAGTGCAGAAGGCTGATTGTTTGTATTTGGCTCAACTTTTACTTGTGTATTTTAAAATTTATGTTAATTCTCATCTGCATGCTATTTCCACAAATATTTAAAATTAGACTATAGTCTTACTATAAATTTTACTTACCATCAGCTTCTCATTTAATGAACTCTGTAGTCTTACTATAAATTTTATTTACCATCAGCTTCTCATTTAGTGATCTCTTTAAAAACTATCACCATCATATACTCTTGTTTTTTTACTTTTGTTTCTGACAAAAGGTTCAGGATCTACACATTAAACTTTCCTCTGAATCAAAAAGGGCAGACACACTAGCATTTGAAATGAAGCGGCTTGAAGAAAAACATGAAGCTTTACTTAAGGAAAAAGAGGTAAACATAAATATAATTGATAAGAAATATGCCTGTCTGTTCTTAGTTTTAATATATGATCTTGCTGTTTTAAGAATAGGAGTTAATGTCAACCAGTTCTTTCTCCAAAATTGAAATTGTTGTTGTAAAAGAAAGTCTTGTAAAAAATCTTCATGCAGTTTTGCTAGTTTCCTTCACAAGGGAAGATGAAGTGACAGAGCTGAGCTCATATGTCTTGGTCCATGTTTTCCACTCTGGACTGTCAATTCCTTGAGAGCAAAGTCCATAGATGTGATTTTCAACAGCTTTATTAAGATATAGTTTATGTACCATAGATTTTGCCCATTTGAAGTACAATTCAGTGGTGTTTAGTACATTCAGAGTTGTACCACCATCAGCACAAAATTTAGAACACTGTCATTACTCCAAAAAGAGCCCCAATGCCCAATAATGCATTCTGTTACTCAGAATGTTACTCTGCATTCTGTTCGCCTCCCCCCAGCCTTAGCAACCTGTAAGCTACTTGCTGTCTCTGGATTTGCCTAGTCTATCTAGAATATGTAATCATACACTCAGGTTTTTGTGACTGAATTCCTTCATTTAGCATAATGCTTTTAAGGTTCATCCATGTTGTAGCATGTATCAGTACTTCATATTTTTTGCTGAATAAGACTCCATTGTATGGGTGTACCACATTTTATTTATCTGTTCATCAGTTAATGGACGTTTGGGTTATTTCCACTTTTTGATTATTAAACAAATAACGTGGCCATGAACATTTATGTACAAGATTTTACGTGGACATGTTTTCATTTCTTGAATATATACCTAGGAATGGTATTGGTTGGTAATATTGTAATAATATATTTCACCTTTTAAAAAACTACCAGACTGTTTTCTAAAGTGGATGAACCATTTTTTACTTTCACCAGCAATTTGTGAAGGTTCCAATTTCTCCACATCCTTCACTACTTTTTAATTTTAGCTATTCTCATGGTATGAAGTGGTACATCGTTTTGGTTTTGATTTGTATTTCCCTAATGACTAATGATGTCAGCCTTCTTTTGATGTACCTACTAACCATTTTTATATCTTCCTTGGAGAAATGTCTTTGCATTTTTTGCCCATGTTTTATTTAAGTTATTTGGTTTTTTTGTTATTAAGTTGTAAGAGTTCTTTATATTTTCTGGATACAAATCCCTTGTCAGATACATGATTTGCAAACGTTTTCTCCTGTGGGTTGTCTTTTCACTTTCTTGATCGTTTTGTTTACAGAATAGTTTTTCGTTTGATGATGTCACAATTACCTGTTTTTTTCTTTTTTTTGTGTGCTTTTTTTGGTAGTGTTTCTATGAAACCATTGTGTAACCTAAGGTTAAGGTTATAAAGATTTACTCCTATATTTTCTTTTAGGAGTTTTATAGTTTTCGTTTTTATATTTACTATGTGATCAATTTTGAATTAATTCTTATACATGGTATAAGTGTCTAACTTCCTTCTTTTGTGTGTGGGTATTGAGTTGTGTCAGCACTATTGGTTGACAAGACTGTTCTTTCCTCCATTGAATTGTCTTGGTACCCTTGTTAAAAATCAGTTGATCATGATGGATATATTATTCTTTTGATGGATATATTATACTTTTGTCAAAACCTATAAAAGTAAAAGAGCAAGAGAGAACCCTTAGGGCACCTGTGCACTCCAACCTAAGGACTCTTGGAATCCGTTACCAATTTGCTATTAGGTCGTTTTGATCCACGTAATGGACAAAACAGGGTTTTGTTTACTGATTTGGAATATAACAACATTTAAAATATAATTTTGTATTCAAAAGTACTTTTATGAGTTCTGGGAAAATGGCTTTAATGTGAGCCATTTCTACAGAACATAGAAATTTGTCATTGGCTGTGAGCTCTAAAATAAAGCAATTAATGATATGCAGTCCTAGCATTCTATCCTTGGGAAGTAGTGTTTTTCCAGAAATGTATGTTTCCAGGACACTACTTACCACTTCTTTCAGTAGAATTTCATAGCAGTGATAAAAAGAAGTAAGTCTTCAGCATCTCTTACACACCAGACTATATTCTGGATTTTCGACAAACTTTATTTCGTCATTACTCAGTACATATTTGCAAGGGTTTATGTATCAGAATTCCCATTTTGATGATATGGATACTAAAGCCAGAGTCAAATAATTTGTCCTAGGTAATATAGCTAGTAAGTTCAACAGTGAAACTAGAATTCAAGCCATGACCTGTTTGCCTCAAAGTCCATGCTGTTTTTATTTCTCTACAATTGTGTGTTTGTACTCTGTTCCATAGTTATATTCATTTGGTTCAAAGGTAAACTATGTAATGGGGAAATCACAAGTTTTGCATTATATAAAGACTATTATTTGTGTGATTTATGCAAGAGAAAATGAGTCCTTACCACTAAAATTAAAACATTGCTATTTTTATGTAAGCAACTGTTATCAAATTACCTTGTTAAGATGAATTATTATAAGCGTTAAGTACAGTGCCTGTGGGCAGAATTAAGTATTTTGCTTATACAAACAACTCTTTTTTAGAGATTAATAGAACAGCGTGATACTCTGAAAGAAACGAATGAAGAGCTTCGATGTTCACAAGTGCAACAAGATCACCTAAACCAAACAGGTAAATGTTGTTGGATTTAGAAAATTTTGTTTTAATGGTAGAAATACTGAAATATTAATCTATTTTGTTGTTATTTAGATGCATCTGCTGCAAAAAGTTATGAGAATCTTGCTGCTGAGATTATGCCAGTGGAATATAGGTAAATTTATTTTTATTGATAATCCCTACTTAATATTAGAAATGTGGTTTCTTCTTTTTTGTTTGTAAATTTCTTAGCTTTTAAAATTTCCATTTTAAAGTCATAGAACTCAAAATTACTTGGTCTCATCTGCTTGAATTTTCCAAGTCATATCGTTATTGCTACTATAACAGTTTTTAAATTTATCAGAAGTAAAATGGTACAAACTAGCTGAATGACATTCTGATTTTTGTAATATGACCTTTATTTTGTTGAACTTCTTTTCCTATCCTTAAACTCTATGGAAAACCCTTTTAATACATGACATTCAAATCCCCACTGGTTAAAAAAAAAAAAATTTAAATGAGCTGTCAATAATAGCAGGAGGATTAAAAAGAAGTTGAATAAAATACGAATTTTAGAGGTTCCTCTTGACCCAACTTTTATCTGGGTATTTTATTGCTATGTTTAGTTACAGATATTTGACTAATATGGTATTTTTATGTTTGTTTGTGTGTTTGCTGCAATGGTTTTATTTATTCATTACTTCAAACTCTGCTCTTTATAAATGGCTTTATTGAGATATAATCCACCCGTTTAAAAATGTGCTTTGCTGGGTTTTAGTATAGTCGCAGAGTTGTGCAACCATCATCAGTATCATTTGGGGACATTTTTATCCTCCCCCAAATAGATATCCTGTACCTGTTAGCAGTCATTTCCCATTCCTGCTTCCCCTCTAACTCCATCCCTAGGCAACCAATTATCTACTCTGTCTCTATCAATTTGCCTGCTATGGACATTTCATAGACATGGACTCATGCAACATGTGGCCTTTTATGACCGATTTTTTGCACTGAGCGTAATATTTACAAAGTTGTTGATTTTCAGTTTGTTCAGTTTTTGGTTAAAATAGAACTCATTACTTGCTGGGCTGCAAACCAGTGTGTATTTTTTGGTTATTTATATCTAGTGATATTAATAATCATTTTTTAAATAGCCATATGAACCTATATTTTTAGTTATGGTGCTGGCATTCAAAAAAACAAAACTGAGATTAACTGAAATTAGTTGCATTTTTATGGAATGGGAATTAGGAGGACAGCAGGTAGGCGAGCATTCCTTTTTTATTTAATACCATTTCTATCATTTGCATTTTAAAACATGTATATAAACGTATATAAAAATTTTTTCTAAAATCAAAAAAAATCTAGAGATAAGTCATGTGGCTGCCATTCTCATAAAAGTATATTTAAAAATTCTAGTCAAACTATAGTTTCTTGAATCTGCTTTTCTTTTGTATGTTTTCTAAGGATATGCTATGTATTTATTACCTTTAGTGAATAGTTTCTAAATTGTCAAAGTAAAATAATTCATATGATATCTTATGAATTTAGGAATTTGCAGAATAAATATTTAATGATGCACGACATAATCTTACACCTGTACCTTTAAAAATTTACTACTTGTTTTTTGAGACATAGCCTTAAAATTTACAGTTTATTCTTAAAAACTTTCAGAAGCTTTAGTAACATTTTAAAACAGGAATTTCCTTGTTTTAAAAGTTAATAATGTAAAATCTCTTACATTTTGCTTTTCAACATCAGGGAGGTGTTTATTCGACTGCAACATGAAAATAAGATGCTTCGCTTACAGCAGGAAGGTACTGAGAACCAACGTATTGAAGAACTTCAGGAGCAACTAGAACAGAAGCATCGCAAGATGAATGAATTGGAAACTGAGCAAAGGTGACATGCTCCTTTACAATCGACATGGTGATTTCATTACCTAACCAGAAAATCTTGATTCACACAAGTGGAAAATATTATTGTAATTAAAATAATTAGGATATTTAGAAAAAGAAGATTTTTTTTTGGTTTCATTTGTTGTCTGTCACTATCCATTACTTTTAGCAGACTTTGTTAACCAGGTTGCTTATTCTTGAAATTTATTTGGATGTCTTCACAATTGAAAGAAAATTTAACAGGTGAATGACAGTCTGGCTTTCTCCTGCAGTCTGGTTCATGGATGGGCCATGAATTGTGGAATGAAATTTCAATCCCATCTCTTCTTAAACTTATTAACTATTTGGTTCTGGGCAAGGTACTTAAATTCACTTAAGATTCCTCAGATGTAAATTTGAGGTAATAACCTATTTGCAGGTTACGAAGATTACAGATAATGTATTTAAAGCAAATGGTGTACTTATCTGATACCAATGAGGTGCTCAAATTTACAATATTAAAAAAGTAGTATTTATACAGTGCTTACTATATGCCAGGTATTTTTCTAAGCATATTTTGGTAGTAACTCAATAAATCCTCACAATAACTCTACAAAGTAATAACTATCATTATCTCTTTTTTTATGGATAAGAAAGCTGAAGTACAAGGAGATTAAGTAACTTGCCCAAAGTTATACAGCTAGTAAGTTCTGGATCCTGCATTTTGAACCCTCTGTCAGTATGACTCCTGAGTCTTTGCTGTTAAGCACAGTGCCAGCCTGCCCCTTATAAGTAGCATACTTTCAGTGAAGATACTTACATGTATTTGACCAACTTTTACTGGATTTTAGAGACCACCAGGAATTTTAGAGATATTTGAACCTTGTCTCTCCTTCATGATTTTAACAAAATCCAATAGTATGTATACTGTTACATCAGCTGTGGTTAAAAGAAGAATAACATTTTAGCTTTCTGAAGAGACCGTTAAATAGTACTATCCTATTCAGTTCCATATCAATTAACATAGGATATACTAAGTTTCAGGTTTTAGAGAGTCAATAAAAATAGACATGAATAGATAATAATTTTATATAAAGACAGGTACTCTTTTCTGCTGGTAGCTTCCAATGGAGGCAACTTTTAAGCGGGGTTTTAAGGAATGAGAATATCATTCCTTAAAGATCTGCACTAGTTGTTGGTGCCAATCTCTTTCATTTAATAACAAGTCATAAAGAAATGGTTGGAAAATGGTAACCTTCCTCTTCTCCTGATAATGCTGTGAAATCTGAAATAGGAAGAGGAAACCTAGTTTCCATTCATTAAAAATACAATGGTAGGAAAATTGAGCTTGTTTTCTCATTTTTATACCAGTGAGTACAGTTCAGAAATTTTGGGCTTTTGCCACTGACAAAGTACCTTAAAATTTTAAATGTTAGGTATAGGAGTATGTGCTTTCAGGATAAAACTATCTTATTAAGTATTTCCTTGAAACTAATCTACTATACACTGCATGCTATATATTATACCTAGCCACAGATGATTGCTCAGTATTGGTTATTGCTATTAAATGTATACTTTATGAGTTTAATTGTATAAATGCACCTGTGTTGATCCTTATCTACTTTGACTTTCAATACAAATAAATACATGATTCATCTTAAAATAGGCTGAGCAAAGAGCGCATCCGAGAATTGCAGCAGCAAATTGAAGATCTCCAGAAGTCTTTCCAGGAACAAGGCTCTAAGTCTGAAGGAGGAAGTGTAAGTAACTTAAAAATTATACTAACTCTGCTCTGTGTGGACTCTATATAATAGGTCCTGATGCCCAAATTAATCTTGTATTTGAAAGTACAACTCTTATCGTTGATGGTACCCTGAAATACCGTATATATCTGCATAATAGATGCAGTAATTTTGCCAATTTGGATTCTATAAATTGATCATATGTCTCAGTAGGTGATTTATATCTGTCCTTCTTCAACAGCTATCCCTAAGTTCATGGTAATTCCTGATTGAGTGCATGCTATAATTGAGGCCTTCACAGTTCTGCTGGGATCCCAACAGGGCTGGCCTAAGAACAACCCAGTGAGAGTAAGCAGCAGTCAGAATTGAGGGGAACTTCTAATAAGAAAAGAGAACGAGAAAATTATTTCCACCAAAAGAGCATTCAAGAAGTGTTTCAAACCGACCTTCAAAGGACGGAAACCTTAATGCATCTTGAAGACACTACCCCTTTTTTCTTCCCTCCTTCCATACTGATTTGGCACCTTGCCCTTTCCAATGGATTTTGATGGCAAATATTGTGAGGGCAGAAATAAGATTTAAAAGAGCTCAAACAGCTAAAAATACCTACCTTTGTTTTTTTACTTTGACCTCTTTATATTGAGGGGAAAAGAAATGATAACTGAGGGAGGGATATATTAAAACACAACAGCAAAAAGATAGGGCTAGCTGTGTGTTTGGTAGACATTAATGAGATAATGTTAGGTGATTCTGTGTTGATGGGGGAGAAAACTAGGGAGAGTAAGGATAATATTAAATGATGAAAAGAAAGATTGAAAGGGTTACGTTTCCTTTCTGTCTTTTTTATGCTTTTTATGATTTTCTCTTTTTTCTCTGGGGGCTTGGAAAATAGAAATCGTCTCATGCATGGCGACATCTCATATGTGCATATATACGGTATTGTAACCTCTCTAATACAAATATATTTTTAAGGCACATTAGGGAATACTTTTAAAATGAAATCTAATTGGGGAGTACATTTTGGATTACAATTTTTTAAAGATTTTAAATATCTTTATCTTTAAAAAAAATTTGTTGATGTCCAAGTTATATTCCATAGTATATATATTTAAACTACATCTATTCAGTAGATGATTCAGAACTACTATTGCAATTTAAATTCAATTAAAATTTATCGCAGATTATAGTTTTATGTTTTATTTTTTAAAATCCAATTGCTTCATTTAATTTTAAGCTAATATTAAAGTGCTTGCATTTATAATAATAAAGGTTTATTATAAGATAATTTAGTTCTTTGTCTATTCTTCATTAAAGGCCTAAAATCTTAAAATTTGTATTTTAAATAAGTGATTTTTTTTTAGGCATTTAAGTGTTTGATACTCCTCCATATGTTACATTCAGCTTGCTTTTGCTATTTTTTCCTCAACTTCAAACGTTATTTACATTGCATTTAGGAATATGAAGCATTTTTCTTTCTGTTATTGTACTCCTCTAATTTCCTATTCTCCTTTCCTTCCGTTTTGAGTGAAAAACATACCTAAAATCGTATTATGTTTTTACAAGTTTATTATTAGAAGTACAAATTTTTATCACATTTATAATTTTAAATGATACACTTTCATAAGGAATTAAAGAGATTTTGATATCTGGAAAATTTATCTTTGCCACAATAGTTATCTTACAGTAACTGTTTTTAATTTTTATAGTCCAGCAAACTAAAGCAGAAGTTGGAAGCTCATTTGTAAGTAAAACTGATACTTTATATCAAATATGAGAGGGGAAGGGTTTTAAAAGCTTCTAAAGTTAATATCCTTTTTCTGATTTTGTTTACAAAAGCAAATACCCCTATGCCAATTGAATATTCACCACTGCCACCAGAAAGTGAAAAGAAAAACATGCTGAAAGTGCCAGTCTGCCTGCCAATGATCGCATATCTTACATTTCTCAATGACTAATGTCATTTGAAGAGTTTACAAAGCAGGCACCTATTATGTGGAGATGTGGAATGTTTATCCCGTAAAATATTTCCTTTAACTTTCTTAGGAGGCAAATGTGGTAAGGTGGAAAATTTTAGCATTTTTGGCACCCATCATGTGCCAGAAATCTTCACAACAGCCCTTATAATATTTGGCAGGTGGTGTTCCCATTTCACAGGTGAGGAAAGTAAGGATCAGCAAGTGACTTCTCCACAGTCCATAAATGTTATGTGGCAGAAAATAGTTTTCATTCTTAGATCTGTTTGGCTCCAAAACTCCATGTTCTTTCCACGACTTAGGGAAAAACTGACAGAGGTCCATGAAGAATTGCAGAAGAAACAAGAGCTCATTGAAGATCTTCAGCCAGATATAAACCAGCCTGGTAGGTATTTGTAAAAGCCTGGATCTAATGAGTTGCGCTTTTTAGTTGATGGATACAGGAACTGTGTGTAAGTGTTTAGACAGTGCATAGATACGTGCATTGCAAATAAGTACCATGATAATTTTTAGTGATGTAAGTAATTAATAAACGATCTAATCTTAAGGCAACAAGAAAAAGTAAATCTAATAAAATGAACTGATTGATATGTAGGAGTATCAAACATTGTAAAGTAAGGAATTAGTGTATATGAAAATATAAAGTAATGATTTAAAATCAGATTAAATTGAACTTTAAACATTATGTAGAAAGGATGCGTTATTTTCTCTTATGATAGTTGTGCTTATTACATTGTAAAGTATATTTGCTCATTTAAATACTTTATAGAAGGGAGAAAATAGCTAGACGAATCAGATTATAGATACTTTTAAGAAAAAAATAATACAGAATAATCGAGGACGTATTGGTCGTTTTGAAAAGTTTCAGATAAGAATTCCCTACAAAGAATAAACAAAAGTTTTATCTTATGTTCTCTTATCAGTCCTTCAAAAATATATATGATAAATACATATGTTTTGTGTGTGAGGATGGAGTACTTTAAGTAGGTAGTAATTGGTCATGTTTCATTTCATTTTCATTACTAGCACAAAAGATCAGTGAACTTGAAGCTGCTCTTCAGAAGAAGGAAGAAGATATGAAAGCAATGGAGGAACGATATAAAATGTACTTAGAGAAAGCAAGAAATGTGAGTAAATTATCTTACAGAGCTCCAGTCTTTGTGACGCAGGTTCTGAGTACGCCTGTTCCACGTGATTGTACTGCTCTTCTCATATCTGCATCATGTCCCTTTGCTGCCCACTACCCTGCCTTGCAGGTCAGGCTCCTGGTGTGTCTCCACACCACTCCTTGTGTTCTCTCCCTCACTCATCCGTGTCAGATAAAGCAAACACGTGGCTAATAAGAACTGTTTAAACATGGACTGTAGTGACCTCATTAGAGAAAACGACTACTGTAACGTATGGCATCTTTAGGTCTTAAAAGGAAAGCACATTTGCCTTTTGTGAAAATGTAGCTTTTCAAACTTGTTTGTAACTGTTTTAGCATTTAGTCTACATTAGACAGTTAAACAGTGTTCTCATGTTCACCATACTAATTATTCTTTTTTTTATTTTGTATTTTTCACTAAACTTCTGCAAGCACTGTTCTCATAAAATCTTTCATGTCCACGAATACCATATATTTTCCTAATTAAGTGTTCTCTCTCAGAGAATGTCAGTGTACTCTTCTCTATGTACTGAATAAAAAGAATTTAAGGACGAAGCTTTAAAATCTTGCTAATGTCTGCCCTTTTTATGTTTGTTTTATATAATATTCACTGAGGCATAAATGGGACCCGCAGCAACAGGTAAACCCCAGGATCTTAAGGCTTAACAAGATAGAAGTTTGCTCCTTGATCCTGTGAAATCTGGTCATTAGTGGGGGGAGGGACTCTGCTCCATACGGTCACTCACAGTCTCGAGCTGATATAGGCTCTGCCTTCTTCAACACAGGATTCACAGGTTTACTTGCCACTGTCCAACTAGTAGATGAAAGAAGAGAGCATAGATTGTGTGGGAGACACGTAAGGGTCAAGCCCGCAATCAGTTTAAACCATTTTCACTCTCACTTCATTGGGCAGAGCTCAGGCCTATAGTCACACTGAACTTCTAGGGAGACAGGGCTTGGTAAACATCCAGTCAACCTATGCCATAGTTCAGTTTCTTTCCATTACAGAAGTATAAATGCCTTTAGTAACAAATACAAACTCTAGAAAGGTTTCCAGAGATAATTGCTATTAACCTTTTGATATATTTTCTTAACAGTGAATTTTTTTCAATACACATTTTCTCCATACTTTTTGGCCATAATATACATAACACACAAGTGTGTTGTACATATATATATATGTATGATTTGTATTTTTAAAACATAAAATTTTTTCATGTTATGTAAATGTAATTTAAAATTTATTGAATGCCTATGGTACTAAGCACTGGAATACAGGAATAAACAAAACAGAAATCACACAACAGACTTTGCAAAAGTAAAAGATGGCTACATAATACTCAATTGTGTGGGATATATCATAGTTTTACTTCGTCATCATCCTGATGTTTGAAATACTTTGTTTCCATTTCTTTTTATGTTTTTGATCTTAGAAATAAGGCTATAGGGAACATATTTATACAGAAAGTTTTTGACTTATTTTTGGTTTATTATCTTAACTTTGTTCCTAGGTTAATGGGTCAAATAGAATTATTGGATCATAGCATAGCAACCTTTTAATAAGATGCTTGATGTATTTTTCTGAAGGATACTCTAAAAGGATGATAATTAATTGCACAAAGCGATGACAAAGGATACCATATTCTTGCCATTATTGAATATAATTATTTAAAAAACAGCTGCTTACTTGTAAACGTGATTTCACGATATTTGGGGGAGAGGTTAGAATAGCATGGTGTGTCCATTATAAAAATTCACAAAAGACAAAACCATACTTTTTATCGTTTAGAGACTGATTTTTTTTCTTTGTAATTATGATTTAAACTCTTTAATATATCTGTTTGTATGATGTGAGTTCTGTGAATGCAGACACCATGTCTCTTGTAAACTGCTCTATTCCCATTTGTTGCAGTGCCTGCTGCCATTTTGGCACTCAGGAAATCGTTTTGAATGAACCACAGTAATCATTAGATATATTACCTTCTATTTTCTTTACCTCTGTAAATATAGATGACATTTTCCTAACTCGTGAAATAGTTTTGACTATTTTTAATAGATTTATAATTAATCATTCAGATGACCTTGTTATTGGAAACTTGTTTTGTGCTTATAATTTATTCCTGACATTTATGAATTGATTTCCTGTCATACTGCTTACTACATAGTTTAGCTAAGTCTCTGAACAACATTCAGATCAAACATCTCGTTTTACCCAACCTTTAGTAATTTTTGTAAATGTGATTGAGCACCCTAGAGTTCGCAGACAAAATCATCAATATATATTATATTGACCTTATATATTGAATTACATTTAACTAGATAATGGTAGTAAAAAAGATTGTTGCTAAGAATTTTTGGTGTATATCACTCCTACTTTATACAGTCAGCAAGTTCCACTGTAATTATTGAATTCATTTTAATTTTAAAAAATGCTCAAGTCAGATGAATACGGAAATGGTTATTTCAAGACCTCGATGCTCAAAGTTTGATAAAGCTAAATAAGTATCCCTGTTTACTGAGCCTTGGAAAGGGGAAATTTGATTGTGGGATAGGGATCTTTCCATTTTTGTACTGAATTTTTGTACCATTTCTCATTGATGGAATAAGTTATTTTATTATTCAAATTTGATTGTAAGACAAAGTATAACTCTTGGACCACTTTCTGGAAAATTTTCCACTTTACTTACATAGATCTTTATGGACTGTTCTTAATATTTCAATATTTGGTAAGATAAAGTGAACATAATTTTTTTTTCTTTAAATAGGTAATAAAAACTTTAGATCCCAAATTAAATCCAGCATCAGCTGAAATAATGCTACTTAGAAAGCAGTTGGCAGAGAAAGAGAGAAGAATTGAGATTCTGGAGGTAAAACTTTCATAATCATGCATCTCCTCTTAATTTTTCTGGGTAATCCTGGTAATTAACTGCTGTCATAGATTTGCCATTAATGATCAAGTTTTACAAGAAATTAGAAATATCACGTCTTTGCACTGAGTATGTTTACTGCAGGGCATCTCACTCGCCCACGAGGTGGGTCTCTCTGCAGTTTGTGTGCCATGCTGCATTGTGTCTCTGCTGCTCTGTAACAGCCAATCATGTGGCTAGCCCTTAGTTTTTAACAGAGTCCTGATGTAATGCTCCTTTGAAAATGATGCAGCTGAGGGTTCATTCAGAAATGAAAGAAACCAAGCTCACCTTTTAAAAAGGGTACCTGTACTCAGTTAACCAAATTTATCTTACCTCTTTCCCCTGTTCCTTACCTGAACCCAAACAAACTTACCAGTTGGAATTCATGAGAGAAGGAAGTACTTCAAAATCCCACTAAGCCCTTGAGCAAAGTGGCAGTCTCTTATTAATGATGCAAAATTATGTTAGTAATGGCATGTTTGCATTTGGTAGTTGAGTCTTTAAATTTTAATACTTTTATGTCAGTGATTATATCATTTTTTATGAGCAGTGTTAAGTATGTCAGCATGGAATTCTATATTCGTAGATTTTGTAATTGGGCAGGTGCTAATTTTGTGTGTGTGTGTGTGTGTGTGCAAAACTACTGTTTTTCATACTATCCTGAGTGTGATGCTACTCTTGAAATCAGTATATACTTCCTCATAGTAACATATACATAATTGCAGAGCCATGTTGAATTCTATATACTCACCTTGAAATTCTCGTAATTGATAGTTGGTTTCTTTTTGAATCAATTAGCAGTGCTTTATTTCAAAGAAACATATGTTCACTTACATTTTCTTCGTGTTATTTCTGAGCCAGTAGATGTGGAATTCGGTGGAGATATTTTGCTTAGAGACTTTAACAACCAAAGTACACGCTGGCCGTATGTGCACTTTCTATAAGTGCTTGTCCAGGCTGTCGGGTGTTGTAAAAAGCACTGGTGAGGGGTATCTTTCTGAACAAATACTGTTCATTCTTCAGGATCCAAATGTCTCTTTCTCTATAAAGCATTCCCTGTATTCCTTTAGCGAAGTGTGTTCTCTCTCCAGAGTGATTCCGTGTACTTTGAACTCATGGATTCATCCCACAATAGCATCATTTTTCTTTTTGATTTGTGTCAGAGTGAATTGAAGCCAGAGGCTGTATCCTTAGTTCCATCTCTGTATTCTCAACATTAAATATATAAATCAGAGGTCAGGGTTACAGTTTTATTGGTAAGTTATTTTAAAGTTGTCACCTTTCCTTTGTGGTCCTCAGTTGCCTCACCTATAAAATAATGACACTTAGACTGAATCTCTGAAATCTAAGTTGCTCTGATATTCACGTCCTAGTGAAAGCCAACGAGAATGCACAGCATTGGTGATGCTTGCAGTGCAGCTCTCTAACAGTATGATGACAAAATGGTGCCTGTAGCTCTGGGGTTCTGAGGGGAAACTTCAGTTAGTTCACAGCAGGTGGGCCATTAATTCATGTGTATTCATCTGTACACACACGGAAAAAAGGAAAAAAGGAATGTTAATATCTGCCAACCTTCCTGGGGAGTCTGCCTGGAGTGGGTGTGAGCCAAAAGAAAGGCATCTTACCTCCTTCATTTCTTGTATGCTTTTTGTATCATCAGCATCTCGCTCTGAAAACATTCAGATGTTTCCAGATTATAGATTTTTATCATCCAACTTTATCTGGTACTCAACAAAATTGTAAAACTAGCTTTTTAGAGTAATTAAGAAATGGATATCTGTCTCTAGATCGCATATAACTAAGGCCACAGGCAATCTAGTATACGGGTCACCGAGAATTGAGAAATACAAATTCATACTAAGCTTTATAGTAGATTTTAAAGGATTTTCTGGGATATTTTTATTATATCTCTTTCTCCTTAATTTTGATTCTTTCACAGGTACAGGTTTGTTTTATTATTTAAGCCAGTTTTTACTTTTTTTTTCCTAGATATAAATGACAGTAGCATAAGAATCACTAATTTCTTTGGGGGCGGGGGAGGATGTTGCTTTTTAGATGTGTGTTCTTCCAGTGAAATATCTGAAATGAAGATTTACTATACTAGCACAATCTTTTTCTTTCCTAAGGTGCTTTACATGCACTTCTCCATGATTCACTTTACACTTTGTTTTATGTATCTCAACATGCATTCTTCAAATCTTCTGAATAATGAGCATTTGAAGAAATGATTCCATTTTTAGTAATTTGGGGTTAGTTCTGGGATTTTAATAATAGTCTTTATATCTTCTTCCAGAGTGAATGTAAAGTAGCAAAATTCCGTGATTATGAAGAAAAACTCATTGTTTCTGCGTGGTATAATAAGGTGAGTTGAAATTCAGTCAGTGATTGGATGTTTTGAACTATTTATCAATCATTGAAGGAAATAACCAAGAACCATTGAAGGAAATAACTTTAATACCACAAATCAGTACATATACATGTTTACAATATAACTAAACAAAAGTTACTCTGACTGTGTGCTTTTCACTCAGGTATTTTATGTCATACTCTCTGCTGCTTTTTTTTTAATGTTGATCATTGTCCAAATTGACTATATATTTTAGTTTGTTTTTAGTTGATTTTGACTTTCTCAAAATCAACGAATTGATTTCATGACTCATTGTCCTTAAATTGATACACACGAAGCATGCACACAACAATCCATAAATATTTTTTAAAATTGCCTTATTTGAACTGAAACATTTAATCTGTGTTCCATAAAGGGTTTCTTTAGAAATGTGAATATCTGTCATGCCAAATTAAGTGCTTCTAGTACTCAACATTTATTTTAATATTCCCTAAAGTCTTTCATCGTGTCCTTTAATGCATGTGTTATTTTTTTTTTTTATCCAAGGAATACTCTTCAATAACTGTCTGTCCTAATGAGGAGAGAGCAGTATAAAAGAATTTGAAGTGTATTTTACTTTTTCATCCTTAGTATGTGTAGGATGTTTTCAAGAGTAGCATTTCATGATGTATATGGTTCTTTTGGGTTAATCAGCTAGACTAGATAGATAATCAGCTACTATCTACCTTAGGTGCTGCTTATTTAGTCTGAGAGAATATGCCTTTATAGACAGCCCACATGTGAACCCTGTGCTTCTCCACATCAAACTTGTCGTTCCTCAAACATGCTTTGTTCTTTCATGTCATCATCCTTTTATGTCTGTGCTCTTTTCTTCCCCTCCCTTCTCTATTTGGTAAAACCTGGCTTAATTTAGCAAGGCATTGAAGGAAATCATGGGTGAGGTGTTCCCAGAATCTTCTGTCATAGGTTAGTCATCCTAGTAAATCTAGAGAACTGTGTATTGTTTTCTTTGTTCTCTTGTGGCCTTTTGATACATAAATCATTAAAGACGTTAAAGCCAAATAATGTATTTTATTACTTGTTCATTTTTCCACTTACAGTTTTTTGAGCATCTACTCTGTTCTATCTATTGTACTAATTAATTACTAGTCACACTTAGTTCAGTAAAATTGTGTTATGTGATCTTAGTTCCTTTACTAAGAAACTCAACAAGAGCAACTACAATAGTTTTGTCCTGTGTCAGTACTGAGATAGACCATAGTAAGTCTGAGCTATACTGGTGGTTCTTACACTTTAGCATGCATCAGAAGTCTTGTTAAAATACAAATTATGGATTCACCTGTAGACCTTCTTATTCGGTACGTCTAGGTAGAATCTACTGGGTAGAATTTGTATTTTTAACAGATTCTTAGTGGTGTTAATATTAATCCAGAGAACCACTGATCTAAGCTTTCATATTGTGTTACATCTGCTTATAGAGGGTGGAGTGATGGCCGAAACACAACAATTTGCTTTGGAACCTTTTTTTTATTATTGAAGTTAAGCTTAATTCTCGAATGTTATTTTATGCTACTGTTTCTAATGATTTCATATTCAGTGGATTAAAACAGAAAAACTGGGTATTATGGCTTTTTTCTCTTAATACCATTATCATATGCAGATTAAGTAGCTTCTGAATCCTTATTTTATTCTACAAAAATGAGGAAAACACCAGTTTTATAGGATTGTTTTGAGGATTAAATGACTTTATGTATGCAAAAAGCACTTTAAAACTCGACTCTAAATAGTCATTTTATTTGTTTGTTTATTTTTGTTCAGAGTCTAGCATTCCAGAAACTGGGGATGGAATCTAGACTTGTGAGCAGCAGTGGTGCTTGCAAAGATACTGGTGCATGTACCCCTGCACGGTCTTTCTTAGCACAGCAACGGCACATCACCAACACCAGAAGAAATCTCTCTGTTAAAGTTCCTGCTACAACATCCGATTAAACTACGAAAGAAAACATAAACAGAAGTGCCCTTAAAATATTTTGTATCTTTCACCGAACAACCAGATTGAAAAGGAAGTTTATGATGCTGGATATCAGTTATTCAAAATGCATGAAATCAGTTTTGCTGGCTGACTTTGAAAAGGGAGCACATTTGAATAATTGGAAGATGTAATCAGGCACACATCTCAAACATTTGTGTTTTGAGAGTGCTGTAATTTCAAATTGTATATTTCAGTTTAATGTTTTCAGTTGTACCAGTAACTTGGTTAATTTGCAATGTGTAATCAGTGATACGTAATTTTGGAATATATTTATGTTTATTTTATTGTTTTGGTCCATATAAAAATAGTCTTAAGGTAGGCACATATAGAACTACACAAAAAAAATGTTATATTTTTTTGACTAGATATATACAAGGTTTTACCTCTATTCTCTAATTCTGTCATTGAATGGGTATATTTTGTCATGTAATGAAAGAGACAATATTTGGAAGATTTGACTATTGAAATGCCTTTGCCATAGTAAAGTGACTAATTGGAAATTTTGCAGATTCAGAAGATGTTATACTTCTCCTGTGTACTTACTATAAATAAGTGCTTTTGTACAGCATGGTTGAAATGTTCAGTTTCTGGACATAAACTGACTTTTTAAGTGGTGACTTTGACAGGAAACAAGCTAAAATATGTACTTTGTGTGAAACATCCACATGCTCTTTAATGTAATTAATGAAGATTACAATCATTTTGCTTTTAAACATAAAATTATCAGCGTTTTGCCTCTTCACTGAAAAGAGATGGTGCAGTGATGAAACAATTTGGAATCAATTTGATTTTGTTTACTAATTAAGGAATCTGTTGTGGGCTGAGTTTATGGTATCAGTTCATTTCTGTCCAAAGCTCTTTATTTTCAAAGGTGTTACTTTCTCTCTCTCTTTTTTTTTTTTTTTGGTTATTTTTAAAAGTCATACTTTGGAATTTTAATTGAGTTGAGTAAAATATGTGCTGTCCAATATTGTAGCCACAAGCTACATGTGGTAATTTTAATTTAATTAATTAAAATGAAAAAATTAAGTCCTTAGTTGCACCAGCCACAGTTCAAATGCTCAGTAGTCATGTTGCCTAATGGCTACAGTATTGGAAAGTGCAGATATAAAATATTTCCATCATTGCAGAAAGTTCTGTTGGACAGTGCCACACGGGAACTTTTTAAAAATAACATAGAAATATTCATTGTTGTTAGACCACAAAAGTAAAAAGAAGAAAAATGTTAGGACTATTTCACTATGAAAAGGAATTGAATTGTGGCATAACTAGCATCTTGCTTTCCTTATAGTTAAATACCTTATATTGTGACATGAGTAATCTTTCCAGTGCTGTTCAACTACTGCATACCCATCAGCAGAAGTCTAGACCAGGCAGGGATCAGCAAGCTTTCTGAAAAGGAACAGATAGTAGTTTTTTAGGCTTTGTTGGCCATATGATCAGTAGCAAGTACTCAACTCTGCTGTAAAGTTTGAAAGCAGCAGCCATACACAATATGTAAACGAAATAGGTGTGGTTGTATTTCAGTAAAACTTTATTTACAAAAACTGTTGGTAGGCCAGATTTGGCCTGCAGGCTATAGACCTTGGGTGTCGATTTTATTCTTAGCCTTCCTTGAAAATACGAATATTGTTTCATTAACAGTATTACTCATTTAGATACTTTGTTTTTAGATTCTCTACCAGTAAATTTTTTTAATCACTGAAAATACAAGAATTTCATACTGCATTTGAGTCTCTGAGATTAGGGAGCATCTTGTCAGGATTTTTTGTTTTATCAGGGTTACTTTTGTTTACTACCTCTTAGATTTTGATGTCTTTTTTCAGTGGAAATATATTGTTGGTTTGCATTTTTGTATATTCTTGTAGTCTCTGCTTGCCTGTGACTTTTAGTGAAATGGAATAAGCCTTTGAAAACATTTTAGCATGCCTATTAAAATTTTCTAAATATTACGGCATTTTGGTATATTTTGGTCAATGTAAAACATCTGCTCTTTGGTATTTACTACTTGCTTATAATTGAGATTTTTACAAGCTCTTCAAGCTCCCTTTTAATGGAATTTGTTGTAAAATGTCAATTTCAATAAATTAGTATTTTCACATTTCAACTGCTCATAAATTTTTGATTATTATACTTGGACTTTCTAAATAATTCATGCAATTTCTGAATAAAGACAAAGCTAGATTCTTTTTTTCTTAATAAAAAAAGCAAATTTTGTGATTTACCACTTTTCTAGTTGATAAAATTTAAACTGATTGATACATAAGTATGTATACGAGACTAATGTAAAGTTCTGTAATATTGTGATTAATCATGGAAATTCAGGAAATGATCAGAAGTGAGATTCTTTTCCACATCTGGTTAATATAGTGAGATTGACACCCTGTGGGTGGTAAAGCGTTATAACTATTCATCATAAACCATGAATTACACATGTCTGTGTTGTGAGTTTTACGTGCATATACCCGGGAAGAGAAATGGAGCATTTATTTATGTGACAAGGAGTTGAGTGTGTCCTGGTGATAAGTAAAACCACAGATCAACTTAGAAATGATCTTTAATTTTGAGTATTTGCTCTAAAATTAATATTCTTTTTTTCTCTTTTTAAAATAAAAAATGTGTATACATATGGCAATGATATTTATCCTGAGATTAACTTAATGTGTTGAGAAATATTTTAGGTTCACTCTATTTTTTCAATGAACTCTAATTATATAGATTAAGAATCAATGTCTTATCTAGAAACATTAAACTAGATACCCCTCTTTCAGATGTCATCTTGGATAACTGAAGTGCTAATTTCAGTGTTAACTAATGCGTGCACTTCTACACTTGTTTCTGTATATAGTGGCACATCTAGCTCTGTGGGGTGGCTTTTAAAGCACAATACTACTGTGTTAGGTTCTCTGTATGTATATTTAATGAGAACCATTCCTATGTAAAAATGTGTGTGTGGTTGTATGCATACATTCTTACTGTGAACCTGTACATTGCACAGCTGGTTAGAAATTTGTAAAGCGCTAAAGCACAATCATAAAGAAAATAGTGTGCAGTTACTAACCTTGATGTAGCTTAAATGTAATGTTTAGTTTATAAAAGGTTCTTTCTATTTTCTATGGCAAAGACTTTGACACTTGAAAAATAGAAGCAATACTTGATTTATTTTTGTAAGTATGTAGGATATTATTTTAAATAAATGATTGTCCAATAACAGTATAATAGTTGTAAAGTGTTTTAAGTAAATAAACTTCCTGGTTCTGTGTCTGATGGTTATGGATGGATTTTTTAATAGGTACAAATACACACTTACTCGCTGCTTTAAATAAGGGACTTAAATTATTTAGAGTCATAAAGAAAAACTTAA
Organism: Rhinolophus ferrumequinum; assembly: GCF_004115265.2. Taxonomy (NCBI): domain Eukaryota; kingdom Metazoa; phylum Chordata; class Mammalia; order Chiroptera; family Rhinolophidae; genus Rhinolophus; species Rhinolophus ferrumequinum. The sequence continues at coordinate 43,450,358 of NC_046292.1, forward strand.
TTCTTGTTTTGTTTTATGTTTGAACATTTTGTTCAATGAGAAGATGTGTAAAAGTGGTTTTTGCTTTGTGCATTTATATCTCCAATTTCACCACTGGAATCGAGACATTTCGCATTATTGTGGAATTCGCAATTCTGTGTTTTCTTCGGCAGAAACTGCTAACCGTTCAATATTCATTCTCTCCTTTGTCCTTTAGTAATAAAACCCCATATTTTAGCTTGTTACATTTACCTTCCACCCAGGAAGGAAAAAATAAATACTTCCCAGACTCCTTTGTAACTAGATGGGGTTAAGTTGTGGCCAAAGAGGTGTGAACAACAGTGACTGTGCCGGTTAAAGAATGGGCATGCTTTCCTTAGCCCTTTACCCTTCCCATCTAGAGTACCATGTGCCTGAGGGTAGCCATCAGGGAGAGTGGCCCAATAAGGAAGGAGGAGGTTAGATCCTTGAAATCACCCTTTAGTCACACAACGATGGACCCTCAGTCCAGAGTTCTCTTGTTTAAGCAAATTATTTTGGCTATTTTATTTGGGGGTTTCTATCTTCCAGCGTCCTATCTTATTTCCCAATCTATACAGCTTTGTGAAAATGTGAATTTTTTAGAAAAGTATAGGTGCTCCATGTTCTTAGATTATGTTTTAGAAAGGTTTAATTCTGTTGCCTTTAATGGATGCTCAATATATATTTGTTTAATCCCATGAATGAAGTTAATGTGTCAGATACCTAAAGATGGAGAGAAGTAAAGTCCTGTCTCTTTAGGTCGGTCCATCCCCATGATCCCAAAAGACCATGATTCTATACATTTCATTCTGAACTGTACAGTAACTGTGTGAGCCCAACATCTGCGACTAATTCATTAAGAGTGACCCAAGGTTTTCGACCAGCTCTGACCAGTATGTTGGCTGCTAGCCACATGAGATATTTAAACATAAATTTTAATTAAATTTTATTCCCTCATTACAGCCACACATAGCTAGGGGCTACAGTATTGGACAGTGCAGTTATAGAATATTTCTATCCTAAACTTCTACCAGACAGCTCTGTTCTAGGTATCTAAGTTGAATGTACACATTCTGTGTTTCTCTGAAGCTCCATATGATACAGGATCACAGAAACTGAAGTTTCCAGACATCACCCTGCACACAGTGACATTCTCAGGGATAGAGCTGCAGCTGGATTCTTAAGCTGGCTATGGTTTTGATGGTGAAGCGTCCATTCCCTCCCTCACCTGGATTGCAGCAACTTGCGGTCAGGAACTGGTAAAAGCTGCAATTTTACCTCCTGCTTCTTGCTTCAACTCAAACATTCCCTACTTCCATAATTGCTTCCATGATTTCTCAAACAAGGTGAGAAGTCCATTTTTCTAAAACTTCGAACGTCTTTGTCTTAGTGACCTTAATCTCATCTTTTTAAAATGTGTCTGTCATTCTAACTCTCTTGAGATCAAGGGCCGTATCTGGTGCATCTCCGTTTCCCCCACAGCACTTGGCACACTATCTTCCACAAATACGTACTAGCTGAACTAGACTTGCTGGTGTTGGACAGAACATTTTCTTTAGAAGTTCAGTGTCAATAAAAACTACAACGAGATACTACTTCACACACACTAGGATAAGTAAAATAATAAAGACAATAACAAGGGTTGGTGAAGATGTGAAAAACTAACATTGCTGGTGGAATGTGAAATGTAGCAGACACTTTAGAAAACAGTCTGGCAGCTCCTCAAAATGTTAAATTTGGAGTATATGACCCAGCAGAAATTGGAAGAGTGCATTGGGAAGAGTATCTGAATAGGCAAGAAGTTAAGAGACCAGAATGTTTTTGTTTTTATTTCAGCTCCTCAACTAACCAAGTACCTCTAAGCCTCTTTTTTAGTTTTATCATATTTTTTAATAACAATTCATTCAGATAGAATTCACATGCCATATAAACACATTTTAAAAGTGTATAAATCAGAAGTTTTTAGTATTTGTATTCACAGTTGTGTGACGATCAGCATTCTCTAATTTTAAAACATTTTATCACCCCAAATAGAATGCCCTGTACACAGTAGCACATACTCTGCTCTCTCCCCTCCCCCACTTGGTAGCACTAATCTATTTTCTGTACCTATTTTGGACATTTCATAAACATGGAGTCCTACAAAATGTGGTCTTTTGTGACTAGATTCTTAAATAGCATAATGTTTTCAAGGTTCATCCATGTTGTAGCATGTATCTATACTTCACTCCTTTTTATTGCTGAATAATGTTCCTTTGTATGTATACCGTATTTTGTTTAGTCATTCATCAGTTGATGGATGTTTGGGTTCTTCACACTTTGTGACTATTATGAATAATGCTGCTATGAGCATTCATGTACAAATTTTTGTATGGAAATATGTTTCTGGTATCTTGGATACGTACTGCTATGGTCCAAATGTTTGTGTCCCTTCAAAATTCTTAAGTTGAAACCCTGACCCCCAAGGCAGTAGTAATTAGGAGGTAGGGCCTTTGGGAGGTGATTAGGTTGTGAATGGGATTAGTGCCCTTATAAAAGGAGGCCTAAAGAAGCTCCCTTATCTTTCCACCATGTGAGGGCACAGCAAGAATGTGTTGTCTGTGAATCCGAACGTGGGCCATAGCCAGACACCAAATCTGTCGGCACCTTGATCTTGGACTTCCAGCCTCCAGCACTGTGAGAAATAAATTCTTGTTGTATATAAGCTAGCCAGTTTGTGGTAATTTTGTTATAGCAGCTCAAACTAATAAATATACCTAAGAATGAACGGCTGGCTCATATAATCCATATTTAACGTTTTGAGGATCTGCCAGACTGTTTTTTAAAGTGTTCCACAATTCCACCAGCAATGTGAGTTAGCTTTTCCACATCCTCACCAACCCTTGTTATTATCTGTATTATTCCAGTTATCCTAGTGTGTGTGTAGTGGTATCTCATTATGGTTTTGATTTGCATTTTCCTAATGTTGAATGAGATTGACCATATTTTTATACTTACTGGTCATTCATAATGAACTTTTAAGTAATGTGTATTCAAATTCTTTGCCAATTTTTTAATTGATCTATTTGTCTTTGTATTGATTAGTCTGGATCCAAACTCCTATTAAATATATGATTTACAAATCATTTTTTACCATCCTGTGGATTGTCTCTTCACTTTCTTGAAAGTATTGTTTTTTCAAAAAGTTTTTAATTTTGATGAATTCCAGTTTTTAATTTTTTCTTTTATACTTGTCCTTGGTGTTATATTTAAGAAAACTAAAGTCAAGAAGATGATTTATTCCTATGCTTTCCTTTTGGATTTATAATTTTAGCTCCTTTTGAGTTAATTTTTGTATATGGTGTGAGGTAAATGTTCAACTTTTTTTGTCGCATGTGGATATGTACTTCTCCCATTACAACTTCTTGAAAAAGATTATTCTTTCTCCACTGAATTGTCACGGCACCCTTGTTGAAAATCTCCTGAACTTTCTTATATGCTTTATTTCTGAACACTCAGTTCTGTTCCATTGATCTATATGTCTACCCATATGCCAGTACCACACAATCTTGATTACTATAGCTTTTAGTAAGTTTTTAAAAAAGATTTTAATTAAAATATAACTAACATCCAGTATTATATTAGTTTCAGTATAACACCATAGTTGTTCAACATTTACATACCTAAAGAAGTGATCACCATAAGTACGGCAACCATCTGACACCATACTATGCTATCACATTATTGACTGTCTTCCCCATGCTGTATACAAGTATCACCTCCCCATGACTTAATTCATTTTATACCTGGAAATTTGAACCAACTATTCCTCTTCACATCCCCGTCCTCCCACCTGTCCCCACCCCCCACGTTTTTAACTTTTCAATTACAGTTGACATTCAGTATTACATTAATTTCAGGTGTACATATATAACATATACATTATAATGTATAACATATACATTTATATACATTTATATAATTTAAGCAGTGATCCTCCTGACTAGTACCCACCTGGCACTGTAAATAGTTATGACCATATTATTGACTATATTCCCTATCATTTACTCTACATCCCCATGACCATTTTGTAACTACCAATTTGCACTTCTTAATCCCTTCACCTTTTTCTCTGTGCCTCCAAACCCCCTCCCATCTATCACCCCAATAAATCTAGTACCCATCTGACACCATACATAGTTATTAAAATATTATTCACTATATTCCTTATGCTATACCCTACATCCCCATGACTACTTTCTAACAACCAATTTGTACTGCTTAATCCATTCCCCTTTTTCACCCATTCCCAACCCCCCTCCTGACTGGCAACCATCAAAATGTTCTCTGTATCTATGAGTTTGTCTCTCTTTTTGTTTGTTTGCTTGTTTGTTTATTTTCTTCTTTAGATTGCACATTCTCATATAAGCAAAATCACATTGCATCTGTCTTTGGCTGTCTCACATAGAATACCCTCCAGGTCCGTGCATGCCACCACAGATGGCGAGAATCCATTCCCTTCATGGCCGAGCAATATTCCACTGTATAGATGTACAACCTACTCTTTTTCCATTCAATCATCTACAGACATCCAGGCTGCCCTCACAGCTTGGCCATTGAAAACAATGCTTCAAAGAGCATATGGCTGCACATGTCCCCTCAAAGTAGTGGTTTGGGTTTCTTCGGGTAATTACCCAGAAGTGGGAACACTGAATCCTTCTTTGTCACTTGTCATAGCCTTTGTTTTAAAGTCTGTTTTGTCTGTTATAAGTATTGCTACCACAGCCTTTTTTTTTTTTAATTTTCATGAAATATATTTTTCCTGTCCCTTTGCTTTCTGTCTGTATGTCTCTTGATCTGAAGTGAGTTTCTTGTAGGCAGCAGATGTAAGGTCTTGTGTTCTTATCCATTCAGCCACAATAATTTTTGATTGGAGCATTCAATCCATTTACATTTAAAGTAATTATTGATAGGTATGTAGTTATTGCCATTTTATTCTTCACATTTTTTTAAAATCTTTTTTACTTTTTGTCTTAAAGAAGTCCCTCTAAAAACCCTTGTAATATTGGTTTGGTGGTGGTGAACTCCTTTAACTTTTTCTCGTCTGGGAAGTTCTACATCTGTCCTTCGATTTTAAATGATAGCTGCTGAGTACAGTAACCTTTGTTGTAGGCCCTTGTTTTTCATCACTTTGAATACTTTCTGCCAATCCCTTCTGGCCTGCAAAGTTTCTGTTGAGAAATCAGCTGAAAGTCTTATGGAAGCTCCGTCGTGCTAGGTAACTAACTGCTTTTCTGTTGCTGCTTTTAAGAGTGTCTCTTTGTCCTTCACCGACGGCATTTTAATTATGATGTATCCTGGTGTGGGCCTCTTTGGGTTCATCTTGTTTGTGACTCTCTGCACTTCCTGTATATTTATTTCTTCAGGTTAGGGAAGTTTTCAGTCATTATTTCTTTAAATGGGTTTTAAATTCTTTGCTCTCTCTGTTCTTCTGGCACCCCTAAGATGCGAATGTTGCTACACTGATGTTGTCCCAGAGAACCCTTGAACTCTCCTTTTTTTTTTTTTTTTCTGTTCTTTTGGGTGTTTTCTGCTACCTTGTCTTCTAAATCGCTGATTGGATTGTCTGCCTCAACTAATGTGTTAATTCCCTCTAATGTAGTTTTCATTTCCATTATTGTATTCATTATTTTTGACTTGTTCTTTTTTATATTTTCTAGCTCCTTTTTTATGTTTCCTATCTCTTTGTTGAAGTTCTCCTTGAGACCATTGGGCATCCTTCTAACTGATGTTTGGAACTCTGCCTCTGGTAGAATGCTTGTCTCCATTTTGTTTAGTTCTTTGTCTGGAGCTTTGCACTGTTGTTTTATTTGGGAAAAGTTTTTTTGTCTCCCCATTTTGGCTGCCTCCCTGTGTTTGCTTCTATGTTGGGCTGCTGTGCTTCCTGGTCTTAGTAGAGTGGCCTTATGTGGTGTCCTGTGGGACCCTATAGTGCAGTCTACCTACTCACCTCTCCAGAGCTGGGTGCTCCAGGTGTGTCCCTTATGTGGGTTGTATGTGCCCTCCTGTTGTAGTTGAGACTTGATTGCTATTTGCAATTCAGTGGGAGGGATTGACCCTCAGGCTAATTGGTCGTGAGGACTGGCTGTCACAGTGGAGAAGCTGTTGTACAGGGGCTGACCTTACAGAACAGGGTCCAATTTTGTTGGGCTCTCTCTGATGCCCACCCAGTCTGCTGTTTGGGTGTGTCTTCCCCAGAGATAGCTGGGTGATGCTCTAGCTGGGTTCAAGCTGGCCACTGGACCTGACAGTACTGAGGACTCCTGAGAGGGGACCCCCTACAACCAAGTTCAGGTGCAGCCTGTGCCCTGCCCATTGCCAACTGGCATGAGCCCCAAAGCAATGCTGAGATGACCGCCACCTGTGCTGTGCTTGGGAGGTGCCTTGACAGGCCAATCTGTGAACGAAGGCTGGTTGTCACTGGTGCTGAGCCCAGGGCTGCTCGGCCAGAGGTAAGGGATACTCGGAAGCCAGATGCTGCTTGTTTGGGTTTTGTGAACCTTTGAGAGATTTTAGGAAATTCTTCAGCATGAGCCAAGGCAAGCTGTTTCTATGGAAAAGCCCCTGGAAGTGGCTAGGGTGTGCCTGAAATTTGGTAGGGTGTGGTCTCAGGGAATCATTAGGGCGGGGCAAAGGCAAGGTGATAGCCAGTTTCACGGAGACTCAGATATAGAGTCTGTATGTGTCTGCGTGCGTCTGCACGCAGGAAGGGGAGGGCACAATAAAGCAGCAATGGCTTCCACCTGCTCCTCATTCTGGGAGAAACTGCCCTTCTTCCCCTCACCCTGCAGCTAAACAAATCAGTTCCTCTTCATATGTCCCTGATGCCTTTCGCCTTTTGAGCTGCGGTCCCAGCACTAGACCTCAGAGCAAGTGAGTTCGTCAGTGGGTAAGTCTGTGCACAAAGCGTCTGAAATCGCAGCCGACCTCTATCTCACTCAGCCACAATAGCCGCTAGTTTTTATAGCCAAAAGTTATAGCTTTTCTTCTTGGTACAGAAACCCTGGTCTGGGGAGGGGCTAGGACTCCTAGCTCCTCAGGTGGATACCTCTCCAGCCGATATATCCCTCCTGGTTTTTAATGGTCACACGCGGGCATGGGTCCAGTCTGTTCTGCATCTCTGCCCCTCCTACCAATTTCGAGGTGGTTTCTTCTGTATGTTCTTAGTCATAGGGCTTTGGTATAGCTAGACTTCAGGTGAGTCTCAGCGATGGTTGTTTTGAGGTTTGGTTCTAATTCTTGTGGTTCTGAAAGGAGGTGAGCACTACATTTACTACACAATCTTGACCAGAAGTGTGTAGTATGTTTTGAAAATGGTAAGTATGAGTCCCCCAAATTTATTTTTCTTTTTTAAGATTTCAAGATTGCTCTGGCTATTATAAAATGCCACAGAGCTCTTTTCTTACTGACATCCAAATGTGTTTTTTTTCCTTAAACAGATGCTCAGATTGTTGCAAGACTTCAGCTAATTGCCAGAGTTCTAAGAATGTTGATTTTGACAACTTTTGCTAGTCTTCTCAGAGCTTTTCTGGAGGAGTAAATTTTGGGAGGTTCTTACTTTGTCATTTTAGTAGTTTTTCTCTCTAAAAGTCAGGCTTTTGGAAGTAGAAAGAACCTTATAAAACTATGTTTGAAGTCTACATTTTTCAGAATGTGAAATCAGTTGCATAGAGGTAGAAGGTTATTGCATAGCAACAGAAAATTTGTGACACACTGAAGCATTAATATTTCTACTCTGCCTTAATTACTTAGCTACTCACCCCCAACCCATAGGTTCAATGACCATTTAGTGAGCATCAGCTGTGCATCAAAACTCTCAGGTACTGAGCCTATATAAGCAAAGCACAATCGCCTCTGAAAAGCTCAGAATAATTGGGAAATTATATGGAAGTAATAAATTGAAATTTTTGAATAAAATTCTCAAAGAATGGAGCAGAGAATAACTAATTGGCTGGGAAAGTCAAGAAAATGTCATTGATTTGACTTTAAAGTTGGGTCTGCCAAATGTAATTAGACATTTCTTGCAGAAAAATAACTTCAATAAAGACATTTAGATGATAAAGAACATATCCTGTCTAGAGAATTGATAGGAGTTCAGTAGTTTGGCAAAAGAAGTGCTTTTGAAGAGTTGAGCAGGTTTCAGATCACAGAAATTATCATATGACCAGCTAAGGAGCAAGCCCACACATGGCTGTACACAGAGCTCCAGAGAGTGCTGTTTACCAAACTGCCAGTGATGACATCCTGAGGTTTCACAGTGTGCCAGCCCTGCTAAAAATTTTATAATGATCCAGTAGTCAGTAGGGAGAAGGATTTATTGCTCTGTGAACCCAGTGAACAAAAGATTAAATAGCCAGGAAAAATGGTATAGAAATAAGTTCTTCAATGGCACAACAACATAACTGGAGGCTTTGTTTGAAATAGCAATAACAGTGTTATAACTACTTAATTTATTATATGCCAAGCACACTATACCTTTGTTTAATATACATATTAAAGTTATATTTGTATATTTTATATGTAACATGTATTTTTATATAAGTGTAAAATATAATTTGAGAGGTCATTAGTGTGTGGCTCAGTGGTGCTCCGATAGAGGTATAGGACGTGCAGAAGCCAGATATTCCTTGTTTGGGTTTTGTGAAGCATTGAGAGATTTTAGGAAAGTCCACAGCATGAACTGAGGCAAGCCATTTAGATGGGAAAGCTACTGGAAGTGGCCTGGGTGTGCCTGAATGTCAGGTGGGGTGTGGTCTCAGGGAATCACTAGGGCAAGGCAGAGGAAAGGTGATAGCCAGTTTGATGGAGACTCTGATATGGTTTCTGCCTGCATCTGCATGCCTGGAGGGGGAGGGCTTAATAAAGAAAAAATGGCTTCTGCCAGCCCCTCTGTATGGGAGAAAACTGCCCCTCTAGCCCTCACCCTACAGCTAGACAATTCAATTCCTCCCCATATGTCCCTTGTGCCTTTTGAGTGGCTGACCCGTGCTGGAGCTCTGAGCAAGTGAGTCTGTCAGCAGGTATGTCCTTGAGTGGAATCTTTAAGAGGAGAGTCTGGCAGAGCAACTGACCTCTGTCTTACTCAGCCACAATCGCCGATGGTTTTCACATCCAGAAGTTATGAGGACTTCTCTCCCCGGCACTGAAACCCTGCACTGGAGAGAGGCTGGGATCACTTAATCCTCAGGGAGGGACCTCTACAACTGAGATATACCTCCTGATTTTTAATGGACACATGCAAGTGTGGGACCAGCCCGTTCTGCATCTCTGTCCCTGAGCCTGCCAGTCTCTAGGTGACTTCTGTATATTTCTAGTTGTAGGGCTTTTTTTTCAGCTAGATTTCAGGTGATTCTCAGTAATGGTTGTCAGTGGTTTAGTTGTAATTGATGTGTCCTGAGAGGAGGTGAGCACAGTATTTACCTACTCCTCCATCTTGACTGGAAATAATCCATCAGCCTATTGAGAAATAAGCATGGAGAAATGGAATAGGTGGCCTCATTCCAGAAAGCCAGCTGGGAAATGGAACAGTGAGGTAAGAACAAGCCTGCACTTCTACACTGTGTTCCGGAAAGGATATAACAGAATTTGGCATGAGGACTAAGAATAGCACATTGGAATGAGGTGACAAGAACCGAGGAGTAGTGGCAGAGATCTGATCTTGGTCAATAGGTACAACCTAGCAGCAACACAAAATGATTCTACCTTATTTTATTTATTTATTGAAAACTACCATGTTCCAGGTACTGTTCTTGATATTGAACAAGACAGTTACTGTTCCTACTCTCAAAGAATGTATTAGTTAGCTATTTTTTATGTAACAATACACCTCAAAATATAGTGGCTTAAAACAATAACCATTCATTCACCTCACAAATGTAAGATTGATAACTTAGGGATTCAGCTGGGCTGTTCTTGTCTGAGCTATGATCACTCATGCATTTGCATTCAGCTGTTGGATATGATTGGGTACAGCTCGTCTCAGCTGGTCTTATGCACAGCTCTGGTAGTTGGCCAGCTGTCATCTAGGGCAATTTGACAAGAATAATGAGGGCCTGTGTTTCTCATCATCCATCAGAGTAACATGGGCTTGTGTAAGTAGTGGTAGCACAGTTCGAAAAAAGCAGGTAGAAGCATGCAAGGTCTCTTGAACTCTAGCTCAGAAAGTCCATTTCATCACATTCTATTGGCCAAAACTGATCAGCAATCCAGCCCAAAGTAGAGAGAAATGTAAATTGATTTCCATCTTTTGAGGGAAGAATTTGTAACATTACACTGAATGGGGTGTAAATGCAGTGAGGGGCAATATTTTGGCCATTTTGGCCAATGAATTTTGTTCTCAGTCAATTTTAAATTCCATAAAAACTAAACAGGGTGATGAAATTTATATTTTATTCTCTCAGAGTAACTGATATTGGAGTAGCCCTTCTGTTATAAATAACCAGAAAAATTGACAAAGTAACTAAAATAAGTTTTCAGGTGTTGGAAAACTGACAGTTCAGAACCGTGCTCCCCAAGAGAAAAGAACAAATGAGATGAGCTGTAAAATCTCTCTTTCTGCCTAGGGCATTTACTTGATCCCATCACAGGAAGGAGGAAAATCAGAACACAGTTGTCTCATCTTGCTAAGATGAGAATGTATAGTTTGGAATTTTGGGCAACTGACATAGTCAGAATTGGTACCGCAAAAACAGGAAAGGAGGAAGCTATACCAAGAAAGAGTTCTACAGGTAGTCCGAGAGATCTGTCAGATACTAAACTGTGTCTGTGTAGGATGAGACTCCATGAGGCTGGGAAAGAATATCTACTGAGGATAAAACAACTACCAGAGAGTTATCAGCTTAATTACTGGCATAACTTTTACATGGTTGGAATTATTTGAATTCCAAACAGAGTGAAGAGATCATGTTGAGCACTTCTGTAGAGGCGCCAGAAAGGTTACTCTTTAGGAGCCCTAGAATGAAACCTATACTGTACGGACTCTAACACAGATTTAAAACAAGACTCAAAGGATCAACGTGTCCTATAGATAAATTCACTTCCTCTTGAAACAAAACTCAACCATCTTTAAAGAAGACAACATAATTCAAACACTCAATGAAATTTTACATAGTCAATCCATAGTTACTAAGCATATGAACGAGTGGAAATATGTGGCCCAAGACCGAGAGAAAAGAAGTTAATAAAACCAGACACAAAAACGGCAGAAACGATGAAATTATCAGACAAAAAACTGTAAATGGATATTATAAACACATTCAAATATTTAAAGGGACACAGGAAAATATTTGAGAGATACAGTTTCTAAAAATAAGAAACAATTGGTACTTCTAGAGTGAAAAAATAAATTACATGAAGTAAAAAAAAAATAATGGATGTCTTCATGACAGATTAGAAATTCCAGAGAAGGGAAACAAGGGAACTTGAAGGCAAGGCAAGAGAAACTATCCAAAGAGAAGCATAGAGAGAAAAAAGGCTGAACAAAATGAACAGAACCTTAGTAGTTCAGTTGGTCAATATCAAGGGGTCTAACGTGTGTGACCGAAATCCCAGAGATACGGCGTCAGGAGATGAGTTCAAAACAACAAAATATTTGAGGAAATAATGAGCAAAATGTACCCAAATTTTCTAAAAATGATAAACTCACAGATCTAAGAAGCTCAATGAAACCGAATCTGCATAAACATAAAGAAAACTATATCAGGACACATTATAACCAAATTGTTGGGGGATAATGATAAAGGCAAATCCTAAAAACAGGCAGACGACAAAAGACTCCTAATCAATAGGAGAACAGAAGTATAAATAATTGTGGGCTTTTCATCAGAAACAATGTAAGAAAGAAAACAATGGGATGACATCTTCAAAGTGCTAAAAGCAAGAAACTGTTAACCTAGAATTCTATAACTGGTGAAATTTTTCTTCAAAAATGAAGGCAAACTAAGGACATTTTGTGACATTAAGAAAATAAAGGATAACATGGCGAGAATCCAGGGCACAGTGTATTACTCTGGTTTTCAAGAGGTGAGGTGGAGGAGGGAGTCAACCTGGGGACGTATCAACACATATCCCTCCCCTGAAGGTTGTTATGCAGTGATGAAAATAATGAAAGATGTTATGGGGCTGCATATATTTGAGAAATTTTTCCTTCGGTACCCAAGACCCAGTGGCAACCACGATTGTAATTTATTTGCACGGTTATAACCCCCTCTCCCTGAACCCCACTACCACTGGCACTAGCCTGTGAGCTCTGAGGAGGGACAGCCCTGTTCCTCTCCTTGTTAATCATTGTATGTCTGGCTCATGGTATGTGCTCAAGAAATAATTGAGTTGAAAATACTATTTGTGTGTATAATACTACCATGTTTCCCCGAAAATAAGACCTAGCTGGACAATCAGCTCTAATGAGTCTTTTGGAGCAAAAATTATAATAAGACCGGTATTATATTATTTTATTACATTACATTACGTTGTGTATATGTTATATTATATTACATTATATTATATTATTATATTAAAGACGCAGTCTTATAGTAAAATAAGACTGTGTCTTACATTAATTTTTGCTCCAAAAGACGCATTATAGCTGATAATCCAGCTAGGTCCCATGCCGTCAATGTGCTATATGGACAAGACTCCATGTTTGTGAATTTTATCCTCACCACCACAGAGGATAAAATTATATCCCCATACCCATGTTTTAGAGGAAGAAAACAGAAGCTTGCTGGATTCTTGCTCAAAACCACAGTAAGGAATTGAGGAGATACAAAACTGGATGTGCCTGGAATGCCCTCACCCCCAGTACCCTCCCACTTCCCTCTCGGTAGCTCAGCAACAGGCTGGATCAGCAGACTGGAGTTAGTCCAAGGCGAGAACAGATTAACTCCAAGTTAGAGCTCTCCAATTCCCTATTCTAACAAAGTGGCTTTCTCACCCAGGAAACTGTCCTAGTTACTTAGTCACCTGGCCAACCCCTGCCTCCTGTCAGCAGCTATGTAGTGCATTCTGAGGTGGTCTGTTTGCATGCAGGCCAGCCATGCCTGACCCAGGCACATTTCCATATGAGCTCAGGCTGCCCTGTGTGTCCTGCTTTTTCTTTGCTTGTAAATCCTCTGATCCCTGACCTGATGTTAAATTTACACTGCAGCATGTGTGTGTCTGTGTCTCTTTGCTGGACAGCAGTGGAGAGAATATTCACAGCCTGGATGGCTTTTGGGTAGAATTTGTGCCTTGGCAATGATGCCACAGAAAATGTCATATGCTTGCACACTATGTGTTAGACACGGATGCAAAGGAACAGTGTAAGGGGCCCTGGATCTTCCAAACTAGTGTGGAAATAAGAGAGTTAAAAAGTCCGATAATATAATCTTTATATTAATGCTTGGGCAGGACTAGAGCTGATATTTTAAAATGTTTCCAATGAGCTTTGAGCTTAGAAAAAGGCATTTCACATTGCCAGAAAATTCAGTTACTCCCAGTTATCTACTTCCTCAAGGATTCTGATTAATTGTGGTCATAACTCTCTTGGCTTTGGGTCTCGTTCCATAGGTTAGGTTAGGATGAGTACCCAGTGGCTTTACATTTATTCCACAAGGAATGGGTGAATGTCTGCCCATCTAGAATCATGGAAAATGTGTAGCAGAGTAGGAATGGCACTCAGAGATGACTTCAACAAAGCCCTTCATTTTACAAATGAGGAGATTGATGACATTACGTCAAGTATTTTGGCCAATTTCTTACTATCCTACTTGGGTGATTTGATTGGGAAAAAAGAAAAAGAAATGGAAGACAAGATCCTAGATAGATGGGAAGTTCAAGACCTGTTGTGATTGATTTTATTCTAGTAATATCATTTAGGGTGATTTCTAGAGATGCAACTTCACAGTGTGTTACAAAGAAAGTACTCACTTCCTCTTCTTCTTCCAGGCAATAGGAAATCTTCCAGGTAGTTCTTCCAGATATACTCTCATCTCTCCCATGGGGGACAGAGTAGGAGTCTGGCATTTCTGGCTCCCTGCTATAAAATACTCTACCAGGGCCCTGCTGGGTTTAAGCTTGTAATATGCACCATCCAAAAACTGACAATCTTCTGGCAACACTTTACTTGGCCCTGGGTCCAAGACCAAGGTAGGATTTCCTTAGGGAGACCATAAAAACCGCTTCTTCCTTAAAAAGCCTGCCTATTAATATGGAATAACATCTGCCATGCTGACTTCCCAGAGGGCCATTCTGAGGAAGAAGCAAGATAAAGTTTGTAGAGTGCTACCAAGTGTGAGTCTTTATGGCGAACTTCTGTGGCGGTCTCACCAGGGTCCACGTCTAACTCATATCAACCATTTGGCATGACTTTGACCTGAGCCATTTCAACAGGCCAGAGGTAAATTGATGTCTGAGGAAGGAAGCAAGAAGGAGGCAGCAGATTACAGCGATAAATTTTATGATGAGCTTTATGGTTTCCAAATCACGTAAAGCCCATTATTTTCTGTGATTCTCACAGCAATTCTTCCTTTCCAGAAGGACTCATTATCTACTTTTCATCTCCTGGATGAAAAGGTAAATCACAAGATACAAGATTTGCTCAAGGCTACACTGTAGGAGATCACAAAGTGGATTTGGATCCAGTTTCTCTGAGTCCAATGCCGACAATCTTTCCTCAGAGCTACATCAATTCTGTTCCCTCACTTCTGAGCAGGCGCCGTGCCTTCAAAGGAAAGAACATTCCGACTCTTCTTGCTTTCCTTTCTGCTCTCCTTCCTCAACACTTCATGCCCGAGGAACAGCACAGATGCAGTGGCTGGCTGGGGAGATGGTGATGCCTATTCTGGATTTCAGGGTCAGCTTCTCATTATGGGGGGGCTTAAAGGTAAATTTTTGCAAAAGGGAAGTGAAGAAAATAAACAGCTCAGTCTTGGCCAGCTGTTCTCCAAGGCATGCCCGCTTTCCTGAAAGACAAGAACATAAGACGAGTTACCTTCCCTGGTGGTGCCGATGCCCAGCGCTGATTGAAATCTTCTCCCGCGTCTTCAAAATCTGAACAGAGGAGGGCCTGCTAGGCCATGGGGCTTTCAATCTGACAACCACCTGGCTTAAGCATAAACATAAGTCCAGACTCACAAACTCCAGTGCCTTCAGCGGTCAGACAGGTGAGGCACGGAGGTGAAGGGGCAGCAAGTAGACAATAGAAGTAGGAGGCCTGGGTTGACCTAGAAAGGATGTCTAGCCTACAGGCTTTCAGAAATCCATTAGCAAACAATGACAAAGGGGAAAACAAAACTCTCTGTTGTTTTTTCAGTTATTAAAAAAAAACTGTCCAAAAATTAAGCCAGTAAGTGTCAGAGCAGGGCTTCCGAAGCACAGGGCATCTTTCCCCTATGTCACGTTTTCCTCCTCAGTGATTGGGGGCCTCACTGACATGGATGCGTTCCACATATGAACTGCTTCAGCCTCCCTCCTGGAACAATCCTTGTACATGGCGGTCCTTCCCCCAACAGGGCCTTTGCTTCTAAGGTGTGGGCCCCAGGCTGGATCCTTCAGGCCGAGGCTCATGCTGGGCCCTGTCCTAACCACAAAACACTCCTTTTGTATGAGTCCAGAGCTGGAGGCACAAGGTCAGAGATCCAATTCAACTCCTCCCATTTCATAGCCATGTGATTCGTGGCAAATAAAGTAACCTCTCCAGGGATTAGTGGAAATGTGTGTGTTTAAGATGGGAACTTTATTTTATGTATTGTGTGAGCTACACACTGAATACAAAGAATGCATATAGCAAAACAAAGTATTTTGATACATCTTCTGGATAATCATAAACATTTTAGCTATAAAATAGCATATCCTTAACTTCATCTGGTTAATTATAAAAAAAGAAGAAGAATATAATTGAAAAGACTACCTTTAAAAAACGCCTTTTTGGTGGTAGCATTACTAAAATAGTTTTCTGTATATTACACTCCTCTACTATAATACTTTCCATATCATGTCTTTTATTCTAAAATAATTTAAAATGTACAGAAAACTTGGAAGAATAATATAGAAAACTGATGTTTCCTGAGTTATTTGTATATAAGCTGCCTATACAGTACCTAGGAAATTTCAGTATGAATTCCCTGAATCAAGGACATTCTCCAACATAACCACAATATAACCATCAAATTAGGAAATCATCACCATGTTCTCAGAGGCCAATCACGTTTTGCCAGTTGTCCCAATAATGTCTTTTATTGTAAAATGATCAAGTTGAGTATGGCAGATTACATTACGCTGTCATGCAAAGGAATCTTCAACTTTCAAGACTGGCATTTTTGACGATGACAGACCAATTATTTGGTAAATGTCTCTCATGTTTCCCATGATTAGAGTCAGGTCATGAGATCATGCATTTCCGGCGGGAATATCTCCAGAGTGAGGCTGTGCTCTTGTCATTTCACCCTATCAGGTGGTGCACGGTTTTGATCGGTTCCTTTATTGGTGAAGTTAACTTTGATCACTTACTTACAGAGGAGTCTACAAAATTCTCCCCTGTGCAATTATTTTTGCTCTTTGCAACTAATAAATACTACTCGACAGTATGTTAATAGACCATTCCTCATTGAATTACTGTGTTTCACTGAAAATAACACCTAGCTGGACCATCAGCTGTAATGCATCTTTTGGAGCAAAAATTAATTTAAGACCTAGTCTTATTTTAATATAACATCACACCAGGTCTTATATAATATAAAACCCGGTCTTATGTTAATTATCGCTCCAAAAGATGCATTTGAGCTATTGTTCCGACTAGGTGTCATTTTCAGGGAAACATGGTAGCTTCCATTGCTATTTCTTGGCCAAATTAGGTATTACTCTAATGGCTGCCGATTCATGAGTTTTAAAATGTCATCATTCCCTCCACATTTCTTAGCATTCTGGGAAAGGAAATGCTTTCTCTCCTCCCCATTTTATTGATTCACTCATTTATTTATATCAGTATGAATTCACACATTCCTATTTTTAGTCAAAGGGTTTAAGTCTGTTATTATTTGCCTTGATTCTCAAGATATTCCATATTTGGCTAGTAAAGGCCCATTCAAGCTGGTATTTCCTCACTTTTGGTAACAAAAAGATATTCCAGGCTCATCTTATGCTTTCTCTTGCTGAGCCTGGAATCAGCCATTTTCCACAGAAGTCCTGGTTCCTTTTAGTGGATAATGATATCTGGAAAGCACGATCTGGACATTAGAGATGCTCACTGGTGTCAAGGTGGTGTTGTCCTCAGGACATCTCAGTGGGTAGAGCCAGGAAACCCATGTGTGTATGGAATGTGAGTATATACACACCCACATTTACATTTACAAGGCCTTACAATTAAGTTTGCAAAATTGTTGCAACAATATTGCTAACCTTTTTTCGATATTAGAAGGATTAGTCATTATAAATTTCTACCAACTTTACAGTTAACCAAGTTTACCATTTGGAGATGCTGAAAAGGCTGTGTGAAAAAGTTAGACGACCTGAACTTTTCGCCAACAATTCATGGCTCTTGCCTCACAACAATACACTAGCTCACATGGCACTGTCTGTGAAGGAGTTTTTAGCCAGTAAACAAATAAGTGTATTGGAACACCCTCCCTATTCACCTGATCTGCCCCAATGACTTCTTTCTTTACCCAAAGATAAAGGAAATATTGAAAGGAAGACATTTTGAAGACATTCATTGCATTAAGTGTAATACAACGACAGTTCTGATGGCCATTCCAGAAAAAGGTTCCAAAATTGCTTTGAAGGGTTAACTAGGCACTGGCATCAGTGCATAGCTTCCCAAGGGGAGTACTTTGAAGGTGACCGTAGTGATATTCAGTAATGAGGTATGTAGCACTTTTTCTAGGATGAGTTCGCGACCTTAATTGTCAGATCTTCATATATTTATTTCTACATCTATCTACCTGTCTACCTATCAAAAAATAGAGTTCATATCCATCGCCCGGATTCCAACCCAACAAAACAGACTTCATTCTATTAGCTCCCTTTCTCTATTTGTATCTTCCTCCCACTATCTTCGATGTTTACTCTTGGATCAGCATCCCATTTATATAACTTATCTCCCTTCGCTGTCACAAGCACCCTGTGCAGGCCTCACCTCATCTTGATCATGCTCTGACACCCACTTTAGGCGTCCGCCATCCCCTCCCTGTCGAATCCCTTTCTCACCCCACTTGGACTGCAGGACCCCACATTGGTCACCACCACCATCCCTCTTGCATGGGTATTGTCCTATTTTCCCCCTAAATAATACATATTCAAAAGGAAAAAATGTGAAAAAGAAAAGTGTAAAAAAAGACGATGAGAGATGTGAAAATGCCATGGTTAAGACCTCAAAGCCTCAGTTTCGTTACCTATAAAGTGGTGATGCCAATTTGCACCTTGTAAGTTTACACAAGAACATGCTGCATGGGAACTGTTTGTATTTTTTTTCCCCTGCTTCATTTGTTGTCATATCCTCAGCGCTAAATACTTGGCACATAATAGATGCTCAGAAATATTTATAGAACTGAAGACTTGGGAAATTACTTGAAATAATCTAGGAAACATACCTTTTTCAATACTAAGAAATATATTCAGAAGTTTTGTTATTCATTTGACAATGTTTTAAGTAAATGTCCTTCTGGAACTGGCTGGTTTGGAAACGTGAGAGTTTTTACAGCATCCTCTTTTGTACTATTGAGTTGTCTACCATGTAAATGCATTAACTAGATTCTAAAATCTAATTAAAATTAGAAAAGGCAAAAGGACTTCTGGGAGTGTTGACACTGTCAAGCTGCGGTAATCAGAGTCACTCCTGATGCCCACGATAAGCAAGCAGCCCCTTTCCTTGATCCCTTTCATCCCCTTATTATAAATCATCTCAAGTGTGAGTGGGTGGCCCTTGAAAAGAATTTGGGACATTTAAAGATTCTCTAAAGACAACTAGTGCCCAGCCTTCTCTGTGAGCAAGAGGTGATGTCTGAGTCTCTGTCCCCAGTGTTCTGGGGGACAGAACAAAGTGAAGCTGAAATCAGAGGCCAGTGAGGGCTGAGAAGTCAGGGCAGCCTGAAGCAATGCTGACCAGGGAGTCCTGCGGTGCAACCACAGCCACAGGGAGGCACGCTGGGCAGGGCTATCTGGAGATGGTTCACCTAAGGCAAAAGACCGCAGGGAGAAGAGCAGGAAGGGCGGAGAGTGGGACTCTGGACTCACACACTCATCCTTCGCAACTTACCTATTGAGAAAGGCAGAAAGGCTTCCCTTTTCTTAAACTGTCCATTCTCCAGGAAATGCTCCGGATTGAATGTGTCAGGGGTGGCCCACTCTGTGGGGTCCCTGTGCAGTGCAGTCAGATTGGTCAGGATTATGGTCCCCTGGAGAAGGCAGAAAAGACTCAGGCAAGGCTTGCCCCTCACAACACACCTCTGCAAAGGGGTGGAAGTCCCCTGCTCCCAAGCCCGGGCCTGACCACATCCCCCCTCCCCAACCCACCATCTTCTGAGACACCCACCCCACCCATGACCCTGCTCTTTGCCACGGGATAACTTGCAATGATGCACTGGAATCGCCTGCTGGGAATTTTACTAGGGAAATGTGGCTCCTCTTCACTGCAGTATGGATCTTATCCACAGGACAAGTAAGTGCAGGACTTGGGAGGGGCACGTATGCATCAACGAGAGAAGAACATAACAGCCTGCCAGTCAGTACTGCACCGAAATCAACCCCTTTGCTCAGTGAAGTGATAACTATGGCAGCTCTACCAAGGTAAAAGATGGCTCATTCTGTTTCTCCCATGTTCTTCCCTCCAATGTGCACTTCACTGCAGAAGAGGTTTAATGATAGAATCAGGTGCCCAGTCAAAGGAATCACTACCATGACAGTATACAGAAAGAACCCCAGGAGTCCTCCTTAAAGCCTGCCTTCCCCTTATTGTGCCTTCATCTGATCCTTCAGTGAGGCTGGCCAATTTTACTTGAAATTTCTTTTGATTCTGTCACCTCCATTCTATGTCCACTGTTGCCCTCTTAGTCCAGGCTACCAACCTTGATTGCCTACACTCCTATAATAGCTGGCTAACTATGCCTCATATCCTCTCTTTCCCCTTTCAATCTGCTCCACACTCTGAAAGCAGAGTGATCTTTGAACATCCTTGAATCATGTCACACCCATCTACCCATCTACCTACAAGTGGAACTGGATAGATACCCTTCAATAGCTTCGCATCTCTCTGAGGTGAGAGATCCATTGCCTGACCCCTGTTCGGGCCACACGCTCTCTGCCTGCACTCTCTCTCCTATTACCTTGGCCTGCTTTACGTGTCTCAAACATGCTGTGTTCCCACTCATTCCCATGCCTTTTTAAATGTTGTTTACAGAGTCTGGAATGTTTTTTCTCCCACTTTGTCACTGAACTAACTCATAATTATTCTGTTATCCTCGGCTCCAACATCACTTCCTTTCAAAGACTTCTCTGACCACTCCTGCTCTTACTACCCATTCCAGCCAGCCAGTGAAATTTTTGAAACCAGTGAATTTTTTCCCTTGAACAGTTATCCTGGTTTCTATGCATGTACTTACATGATAATTTTCCTCTTGGTTGTTTTCCCAGACCTGAGCATTTCAGGTGCTTAACAATCATTTGTTGAATTAATAAAGAATAATCACAACTGTTTGAAGCCCTTTCTATACTAAGCATTAGGTTAAATGTACTATATGCTGGACCTCACTTTACCTCCACCTGTGAGGTAGGTTTAAATGCATTTTACAAATAAAGAAATTGAACGTCCTAGAAGTTAATAATGTGCCCTGAGTTACGTAATGGGAATAGATAAAGCCACGATTTCCACCAGGTCTATTTGACATCAAAACCATGGCTCTTAGCCTTTACAACATACTCAATTAGGTCTCTGAGTTTCCAGGATGGTTAGTAAAGTTGACATTAAAAATCGGTGGGAAAATGAATCTGTTGAGCTGCGCTGATTCTTTGGACCTCAATGAATTGCTAGAAAATTGCAAACAGCACCTGTGAAATAATTTAAACCTCAGCCTTCACCTACAACAGTCAATCAGTTAGAAAATAGTGAATGTAGTAGCTGTAGGAATAGCTGCTGTTCCTGACTCTGCAGGGACCGTGACCAAGGAGTATCCAATGGGTAAGCTCCTCGGGTTCAAGCCTCTTGAAATCGTCTCCAGGTAGGACACACATAATGAAACACACACAAGCTGGACTGGACCCACAATGAGGTGAGAAAGCAAAGGAACTGTAAATGTGCAGTGCGCAGAGAGGACGCTAGGGGGCGGAGGAGAACTGCCTGCTGAAATCCTAAGATGGGTGAGCGGAGTGAGATCACAATTTCTTTTGTGAGAAGACAGAATTTAACAGGAACCAACTGAAAACAATTGCAAGAAGACTCTTTTAAGTCAAAGTAAATTAACTCCTGTGTAGAGAACATGGTGTACTACAAAAAAGATGAGCCTGGGAATGAGAACAGATATAGTTCTGGAACTCAACTCGTCACTTTGTAGTTGAGAGTTCTCACATAAGGTGAATCACTCCGAGCCTTGAATTCCCAGTTTATAAAATAAGAATAAAAGTTATTCTGAGGACTAATTAAGACATTTAGAAAGAACCTATGTTGTCCATGGCACATAATTATTGCTTAATAAGTGTTGGTTCCGTTCTCTCCTTTTCTAGTAATTAATTTTGCACACACTTGGATTGGTTTCTCTTATGAGACGGTCCCAAAACAGGGCTGTAAGTAAAAGCTGGACAAATGCCTGTGGGGATAGTATGTTAGAAACACCAGCACTGATGTGATGTTGGCCCAGGTGCTCTCAACTGTCCCTTCATATTGTATTATGCTACCAGCACAGTATCGTGAGGCAGAATTTTCCAAAGTAAATCTGGCAAGTCCCTAGTCCTGTGAGATGCTCTAATAAGGCAAAGAATAAGATTCGATGACAAAGTCTGACTACGAACTGCTGCCGGCTGTATCTCCACAAAGATTCACAGTACACATTATATAACAAAACCAACAGTGAGAAATTCTACAGCAAAGAAAAGTCAATCTTTGCGTAAACGTATTTGACCTGAGAATCCCCCTTCTCCTCCATAATAACTATCAATATCTCTAAAGGCCACACAAGGGGGAAAAAACTAGTGTTAAATCGGGTATCACATACCTCGCTCCCCATTTAAGTGATTCCTAGGGCAAGAATACAATGTCACTTTTCAAGTTCAGATTCGTACCATTTAAAAAGATGCACTTGAAGATCTGAGGCAGGGAGTCCCTAATTACCTTGGGCAGGTGGTATCCAGCCAGGGTGGTATCGACTGTCACTTCCCTGGGCACATTCAGGGGGATGATATTTCCCATTCTCTGCACCTCGTGGATAACGGCATTGGTGTAGGGCATGGACTCTCGAGCGGCCATGCTCGGCGGCTGCGACCGGCCGATCACTGTGTCGATCTCAGCTTGTACTTTTTCTGGAAAAGAGGAGAAAGCTCTAGTATTCGATTATGCCACAACTTTCCTTGAGCCTGGTTACGCTAAGGAATGGAATAACCAGAATCAGAATGGCTAAAATTAGAGTAGGCTTTCTAGACTCTTGTTTCTCAAGGAAGTGTAAGAGTGGAAAGCAGGCCCTGGTGTAAGACAATTCTGGTGGCACACATTTGCTCTAACCAATTACTGTTCTACGTTACTTAAAACCTGTGATCCTCAGTTTCCTCCTCTTATTATGTGAGGGTAAATCTACCTTCATCTTAAGGATATTTTGAGATTTATGCGAATTGATATAGGTGAGCACCCAACAAATGATAGAAGCTGGTGTTTCTCAATATGTTTTTTCCTTTTTCTATAGTAATAGAGATTTTAACTGGATACCTGGTTTCCCAGCCAAAGACCAATTTCCCACATTTTTTGTGGCTACATGTGACTATGTGACTGAGTTCTGAACAATAGAATGTATGTAGGAGGGATGTTTAATACTTGCAATATGCCCTTAAAGAAGGGTATATGCTGCCTTCTTCTTCTTCCCTTCTTATTGGTGGAAAAGCAGCTGTACGGTGGAGCCATCTTGAGAGTGGCATCATTTTAGACACAACAGAAAAACATATTGGAAAGAGCTTGGAACCCAAATGGCTCCGCAGAGTCCAATTTAAAGGTTTACTTGTGAGGGAAATAAATTTCTTTTTATTTTTACAGTCCATTTAAAAATTAAAATATTGGTAGAATATACATAACATAAAATATATCATCTTAATCATTTTTAAGTGTACAGTTTAATAGTGTTAAGTATATTCACATTATTATGTAAGCAATCTCCAGAACTTTTTTTATTATGCAAAATAGTAAAGCTACATTCACTAAACAATGACTCCCCATTTTCCCCAGCCTCTGGCAACTACCATTCCACTATCTGTTTCTATGAATTTGAGTGCTCTTGGTACTATATATGTAAGTGGAGTCATACAGTGTTCATGTCTTTGTGACTGGATTATTCAACTTAACATAATGTCTGAAAGGTTCATCCATTGTACCATGTATCAGACTTTCCTTCCTTTTTAAGGCTGAATAACATTCCAATATACCCCACATTTTGTTTATCTGCTCATTCATCAGTGGCCACTTGGATTACTTCCACCTCTTGGCTCTTGTGAATAATATTGCTATGAACATGGGTGTAAACTTTTATCATCTTAAGCCATTATTATTTTAGAGCTTCTGTAGAAGCCAAGTCTATATCCTAACTAGGCAGCTTTTAAACTGTTTTAAAAATGTAATTCACAGTTACAAAGGCATTTTACATCATGACACAGAATATATATATATATTCTCAGAATATATATATTTTTTTTCATGAAGAAACTTATCCGTACTACATGGGGAGCTTTCTGATCTTTTCTATTTTATTTTTTTTTTTTAGGAAAAAAAGATCCAGTAAGTTGATTTTATATCCTTTTAATAAACTGTTACCCACAGTTTAAAAAACTGTATCATAACAGATCTGATCCATCATGTACTCAAACTATTCTGGGACCTGGAGAGAGAAAAATAATTATAACAGTCACAGTCATTGAGTGGGGAAGACAGGCAATCTGAGGAGAAGATGTATAAATAATGTGAGATAAGGACAGTAATGGAGGTGCATTAGGTCATCTCTAGAGGAAGAAAATGCTCGTAACATCTTAGACAAGTGGGGAAACAACTTATGAGGGGTAGTATTTAGTAGATTCTCCAAACAGAGCTAGCTAGTGGTTTACCATGTAGAGAAATCAGGGAAATACATTCTTGTAGATGGAAGAACAGGTGTGATGACACAGAGGCATAAATAATGACTGTGCAAAGAAAATGACGTGTAATTTAGTGAAGCAACCATGTAGGGAGGTGGAGTTGAGACTGCTAAGGCAGAGAGGCACCTCCGAGGCTGTGATATAACAGACCAAGGAGTCTGAACTTTATCCACATGGCAATGGACGACATTAATTAAAAGGAGGGAAGGCTAGGACCATACTTCCCTTCCCTCTTTCCTTCCCTCTTTCCTTCCTTCCTTCTTTCCTTCCTTCCTTCCTTCTTTCCTTCCTTCCCTCCTTCTTTCCTTCCTTCTTTCCTTCCTTCCTTCCTTCCTTCCTTCCTTCCTTCCTTCCTTCCTTCCTTCCTTCCTTCCTTCCTTCCTTCCTTCCTTCCTTTATTGTTTTGTACGATCTGACGTCTAACTTCTCCTAGAACCAGATTTCATGTGAGAATATCACTCTTTCCTGGAACTCACCACCATGTCAATTACCTTCACCGGTTTCCCCACTAGACTGAGTTTCCTGAGTTTCCTGAGGGCAGGGTCTCTTATATTTGTATTACGTGGATCCATCACAATCCTGACAGAAACATTGAAGCGCCTGCCCATTCTGAGTCCACATTGCCTCCTACCTATCTTCCCATTCTACCATGCTATCTTTTGCCCCCGACTTTGGGGCAGTGTGTTCCAGGAGGCACTACTGTGCCCTGGCCCAGGCCTACTCCCTGACACGCTCACCTTGGATTTCCGGGTAGAGAGCCATGAAAAGCAGACCCCAGCGCAGTGTCGTCGAAGTTGTCTCCGTTCCAGCAAAGAACAGGTCCAGGGTACTGACGATGAGGTTTTCGTCATTGAAGCTTGATGTAGGATTGTCCGCATGCTAGAAAGCACCACGTTTATTAGTTTATTCAGAGGGTGCTCAGTTGCCACAGCACACAGAGGCTTCACGTGGAAGGGAAGATCCCCAGGAGAAAGGGCTTTTCCCTCAGTCTCCTCAGGGGGCAGGGTCTTATTACAGCAATATCTTTGTTAGCATCTTCCTGCCCAACTGCTGGGAGCTATCATTAGTTTCGGTGGGTGAAAATCAAGACTATTATTTATGTGTATAATTTGGGAGAAGCTATCTGTAAGTGGAAAGAGAGGCTACGAGTACAGTGGAGAGACAGATATTGGGTTCCAATATCAGCCACACAACTCACTCTCTCTATGACCCAGGGCACGTGACCTAACCTCTCTGTGCACCACTTTCCTGTGTTATAAATAGAAATAACAAAACACACCCATGAAGATGACATTAGGAATCACGTGAGATGCAAAGGGCACACAGCAAATACTCGTCAAACATTTACACTGATACTAGAAGGAATAAACTGAATTCCTGTCATGTACAGTAATTTACACGTCTCTCAGTTAATCTTTTCCTCCTCGGTGGAATCTTTCTGATTCTATTAACCAATCCTCATGGCATTTCATCACCTTTATCTCTTCCTCGGAAAGCTTCAATTTGTCAACATTCCCTCCATGTGTGGTCCCATACCTGCACACCACATAGCAAGTGAAGTTTCCTCCTCTGAGCAGAAGTCAATGCTTCTATTAATATTATGCCAATAAGCTGAAATAAGGCAGGAGATGGGAAAGAAATCCACCATTCTGCCAACTTCCACAGTAGGAACAGATAGTATGATGAGTCAAAAACTGTGACATTACTGCAATGATGCGTGTTAATCAGAAGGGTTAGTGTGTTCAAAGCTACACATCCAATTCGGCTTTTTCTCCTGTTTCTTACCAATAATGTTGGGAAGCGGATGATATGGGGTCCCACTTAGGCACTGAGGATTAGCTCTGGCCTCCGACTCGGCTTTACTTGTGTTCTGCACTGGGGACTGAGGGAAGGGGTAGGTCACTGGGCACAGGTCCAACTAATAATGAAATGGTGCTCTGAGGCTCAGTTCTTATCTTTCCTTTTTTCATATTCCTTCAGCTATGCATATAGGGTACAGAATAGAAGATGAAAAGGCAGTATTTGGGCATTCCCAAGGCCTCAAGCCAAATGTCACCGAACCCCTGTCTTTATTTCTAATTACCTCATCCATCCTGACCTAATGGTCCTGTTACACTCTATGAAATACTGCCTCTATATTTATTCCCCTGTGGTAGGCTGATAATGACCCACAAAGATGTCCATGTCTAATTACTGGAACCTGTGAATGTTATCTCATATGGAAAAGGGACTTTATAGATATGATTAAGGTAATGACCTTGATATGGTTAGATTATCCTGGATAACCCCAGTGGGCCCAAGATAATCACAAGAGGCAAGAGGGTAGTAAGGGAAGATGGAAGGATGGTAGCAGAGAAGATGCTGCATTGATGGCTTTGACGATGTAGGAAGGAGCCATGAGCCAAGCAACATAGGCAGGCTCTAGAAACTGGAAAAGTCAAGGAAACAGATTCTCCTCTAGAGCTTTCCAAGGAGCCAGCCCTGCCAACCCTTTGACTTAGGCCCATCCAATTGATTTCAGACTTTTGACCTTCTGAGCTATAAGACAATAAATTTGTGTTGTTGTGAGTCACTAAGTTAATTTATTACAGCACCAATAGGAAACTAGTATATATACTTCCCCCTCGCCCCCATTTGTTCTTTAAAAACAAAACACAAGAAACAACTTTGGTTTCCTCACCTTTTCTATTTCATTGAGGTATGCATCAATAAAGTCCCTTGGTTTGTCAGGATTCCAATCTCTCCTGTGGTTTTCAATCACACGGGCAATAAACAATTGCAGTTTCTCCCATTTGACTAAGACTGTTTTGTGGGGTCCAGGAATGAATTTCATTATCCATGGAAACATATTATGCAGCTAATTGAGAAAAACAAAACAATCATGGAGACAACATGGTGTCAGTTTTCCACTTTTTCAGATAACCTAGGTGTTCTCTTTCTAGCTTTTCTTTGTTTACACTTAGTTCTTCACTCTTCTCATCAGTCTTATCCCTCTTCTCAAACTTCCAGCAAAGCATTTCAGCCCTCCGTCCAAAATATATCCAGTTTCAGACCACTTTACACCACCCCAACTGATTTGTCATCGTAGTATAAACCACCATTTCTTACCCGAATGCTATAACAGCCTCCAACAGTTTTTGTTTGTTTGTTTTGTTTTTAACTTTTCTTGTTTTTTTATTGGGGAATATTGGGGTACAGTGTGTTTTTCCAGGGCCCATCAGCTCCAGGTCATTGTCCTTCAATGTAGTTGTGGAGGGCGCAACTCAGCTTCAAGTCCAGTGGCCGTTTTCAATCTTTAGTTGCAGGGGGTGCATCCCACCATCCCGTGCGGGAATTGAACTGGCAACCTTATTATTGAGCGCTCACCCTCTAACAAACTGAGCCATCTGGCCGCCCCCTCCAACGGTTTTTCAGATTCCATTCTTAACCCCATTCCCCATCTATATTCCATAGAACTTCCAGAATGATCATTTAACAGTTTAATCAGATCATTTCACTTTCTGGTTCTTAGTTCTTCAATGACTTTCCATGACGCACTTAAACTTCTACATCATTCTCTGAGCATATAAGCTCTACCTGAGCTGGCCCTGCAAACACCTGTCTCATCCTTTGCTGTCACTTCCTGCCATCTTACTTTCTCCAGTCCTGCCCCATTGGCCTCTGTGATGACATGAAGGATAGTCCTGTTTAGGCCTTTGCATTCGCTATTCCTTCCACCTGGAATGTTCTTCCTCTGAAATCTGTATAGTCCCAGCCCCTCACTTCATTAAAGTGCTGCTGAAAGGTCTACTTGGAGTGGTCATACCTGATGATCCCATAAGAGGCAGAAACACTGTCACCTCTTCCCATTCCTTTATTCTGTTTTGTTTTCTTCATGGCAATTATTGTTGCGTGTGAGTGATATATGTTATACATGTGTAACATATGTAAAATATATAATATATATATAGTAATATATATATTATATATGTACATATATAAATAATTATCATATATATATTTGTTAAATATATATATGTGTTTGTCTGCCTCCACTGAGGTGTAGTCTACATGTGGATAAGACATTTTTTGTGAAATACAGTAGTTTTGGAATATATTTTCTCTAACAGTATCTGGCTGTTTTCTACCAGATACTGCCCCTTCTTACCCTTCCAGGAATTTCTTTTCCCTGGGGAATGTCAGCTGGGTACCCACTGAACTCTCAGGACTCCCTGTGTTCTGTCTTAATAGAAAGGAGGAAAACGGAATCACTGAATTGGGGACTACCATGACTGGAAGTGAGAACAAGGAATTCATAAATAACTTTTACAGTAATAATAATAGCTCATATTCATTATGCCCTTTTCATGTGCCAGGAGTCATGCTAACTTCTTTATCCATTTTGGTGTGATGGATCCATAACCTCCAGGCAAAGATGCTAGCTAGGAATAAATAATAATAAATCCACTTCTGGACACCAGAGCGGTCCCTCAACACTTGAGGCTGGTTTTTCCCTAGAAGTATCTTCCAAATCCAGAAAATTGGCTGACAGACTAAGTAACTAAAAAGAGTTTTTGACAGACTCACAGTCCTCGAAGGACAAAAATGGAGTGCAGGGCCCACCAAGTGAGGGGTGAGATTTGAAGGCTAAATGTCTTTATTCTACCAAATTAGGAGTTTGATTATATCCTGTTGATGGGCATGTAAATACTGTAACTTTGGGAATCTTTAATGTCCTGGAATACACCTATATGTAGGAGAAATCAGTGGATGTACCCACAGGAACAGTTGTACTAGAATGTTTGTGGCAGCTTTATTCCTAACATCCAAAACCTGGAAACCACACAGGTGTCCATCAGCAGAGAACAGAGTAACAAAGAGTGACACAGTCATAAAATGGAATGCAATCAGAATTTTCCAAAAGAGCCACTAACACAGTTGAATCTCAAAACAACCTGCCAAGGGCGAAGCCAGGCACGGACGAGTACTTCTGAGGGAGGAGGGAGATGGCTGGTTTCGGGAGGGACGTGGAGAGGAGACTCAAAGGCACTATTGCTCTTTTTAAATAAAACATCGGCTCATATGTGCATGTCATATCACAAATATTGAACAATATCTTCAAAAACACTAGAGTCACAGACTGATTTTAGATAAGTTTGTGTTGAAGTCAGGTTTAAAAATTTATATTTTAGCTTAAGTAAACCCATCTGTGTCTGACATTAGCCCCAAAGTCCTTAACCAAGATATAAAAAGAGAACCCCTTACATGGCAAAAGATTGACATCTCCAGAGCTATGACCTCATCCAGCAACCTCAGCATTTCTTGGAATTGATCATCCTGGTACTCGAAGCGCTCCCCAAAGGTGATGGAGCAAATAATATTGGAAACTGCACTGTTGATCTGGAAATGAGGGTTAAAAGGCTGTCCTGCAGGTGGAACAAAAGATGGATCCTTCAGATTGGTTTGTTTCTGTTTTCTACTAGATTCTACTAGGTTGGCGCAAAAGTAATCATGGTTTTTGCAATTATTTTTAACCTTTTAAGCCACAATTACTTTTGCACCAACCTAATGCATGACATATGACGTACTGAGTACAGAAACACATGTGAAGCTCTGGCCAC
Organism: Rhinolophus ferrumequinum; assembly: GCF_004115265.2. Classification (NCBI taxonomy): domain Eukaryota; kingdom Metazoa; phylum Chordata; class Mammalia; order Chiroptera; family Rhinolophidae; genus Rhinolophus; species Rhinolophus ferrumequinum. Next base: position 43,480,285 of record NC_046292.1, read on the forward strand.
AGCACTTTACACAGGGTCTGACATATAGCATGTACTCAGGCCTTGGAAGTCAAACTGATGACCAGGGTTTAAAATCAGTAATGTCTTTATTTTTTTAAAAAGGATTATAAAATATATATACAGCTAACATACAATATTATATTAGTTTCAGGTACACACAATAGTTATTCAACATTTATATACCTAAAACGAAGTGAGCACCATAAGTCCAGCAACTATCTGACACTGTACCTCCCTCTCACAATATTATTGACTGTATTTCCCATGTTGAATATTACATCCTCATGACTTCTTTCTTTTTTACCTGGAAATTGGAACCTCTTATTCTGCTTCAACTTTTCCCCCCTTTTGTAATTTTTCAATTACAGTTGACATTCAATATTATTTTATGTTAATTTCAGGTGTTCAGCGTTGTGGTTAGACATTTATATAACTTAAGAAGTGATCACCTTGACTAGTCTAGTACCCACCTGGCACTGTACATGTTATTACCATATTATTGACTATATTCCCTATGCTTTAATTTGCATCCCCATGACTATTCTGTAACTTCTAATTTATATTTCTTAATGCCTTCACATTTTTCACCATCCTCCAAACCCCTTTCATCTAATACCCAACTGACACTATACGTAGTTATTAAAATATTATTGACTGTATTCCTTATGTTATACACTCATACTCATGACTACTTTGTAACACCAATTTCTACTTCTTAATCCCTTCCTCTTTTTCACTAATTCCCCAACCCCCTCCCATCTGGCAACCATCAAATTGTACTCTGTATCTATGAGTTTGTTTCTGTTTTGTTTGTTTATTTTGTTCTTTAGATTCCACTTATAAAAGAAATCACATTATATCTGTTTTTGATGTCTGACATACTCCACACAGCACAATTCCTTCCAGGTCCATCTATGCCACAGCATATGGTGAGAATCCATTCCCTTTTTATAGCCGAGCAATATTTCACTGTATAGATGTACCACCTATTCTTTATCCATTCTTCCATTGACAGACACCCAAGTTGTCTCCTCCTCTTGTCCACTGTAAACAATGCTGCAATGAACATATGGATGCACACATTCCATGGGAGTAGCATTTTGGTTTCCTTTGGATAATTTTCCAGAAGTGGGATTACTGGGTCCTTTGTCACTTGTTATGGCCTTTGTTTTAAAGTATATTTTGTCTGGTATAAGTATTGCTACCACAGATTTTTTTGCTTGTTTCCATTTTCATAAAATATCTTTTTCCCATCCTTTACTTTCAGTCTGTGTATGTCTTTTGATCTTAAGTGAGTCTCTTGTAGGCAGCATATATAAGGGTCTTGTTTTCTTATCTATACAGCTACCTTACCTTTTGATTGGAACATTTAATCCAGTTACATTTAAAGTAATTTTTGATAGATATGTCATTACTGCCATTTTATTATTCATCTTTTTCGTTTGTTCGTTTGTTCGTTTGTTTTTGGCTTAAAGAAGTCCCTCTAACATTCCTTGTAAGACTGGTTTGGTGGTGAGGAACTCCTGTAGTTTTTTCTTCTCTGGGAAGCTCCTTGTCCTTTGATTTTAAATGATAGCTTTCCTGGGTAATCTTTGTTGTAGGTCCTTCCTTTTCATCACTTTGATTATTTCCTGCCAATCCCTTCTGGCCTGCAAAGTGTCTGTTGAGAAATCAGCTGACAATCATATGGAGACTCCCTTGTAGGTAACTAACTGCTTTTCTCTTGCTGCTTTTAAGATTCTTTCTTTGTCTTTAAACTTTGACATTCTAATAATGATGTATCTTTGTGTGGGCCTCTTTGTGTTCATCTTTTTTGGGACTCTCTGCACTTCCTGCGCTTGTATATCTATTTCTTTCTTCAGGGTAGAGAAGTTTTCAGTCATTATTTCTTCAAATGGGTTTTCAATTCCTCGCTCTCTTCTCATGCTGGTGCCCCTATCATGTGAATGTTGGTATATTTGATGTTGTCCTGGAGGCCCCTTAAACTCTCCTCAGTTTTTTGGATTCTTTTTCTTTTTGCTGTTCTGATTGTGTTCTGCTATCTTATCTTCTAAATCACTGATTGATCCTCTCCTTCATCTAATCTACTGTTGATTCCCTCTGATGTATTCTTCAGTTATTGTAGTCTTTATTTCTTACCAGTTCTTTTTATGTTTTCTCTCCATTTTTATGATTCCTATGTCTTCGTTGAAGTTCTCCCTAAGATCACTGAGCATCCTTCTAACCAGTATTTGGATCTGTGCATCTGGTAGATAGCTTGTCTCCTTTTTGGTTAGTTGATTTTCTAGAGCTTTGTTCTGTTCTTTTATTTGGGAAATGTGTCTTTTTCTCCCCATTTTGGCTGCTTCCCTGTGTTTATTTCTATGTAGGGCTGCTATGCCTCTGAGTATCGGCCTTATGTATTTGGTGTCCTGAGGGATGCAGTGGTGCAATCTGCCTTGTCACCAGAGCATGGTGCTCCAGATGTTTCCCTTGTGTGGGTTGTGTGTGCCATCTGTTGTACAGACTTGACTGCTGTTTGCATATCAATAGGAGGGATTGACCCTCAGGAAGATTGGTTGCAAGGACTGGCTATGACTACAGTGGAAGACCTGTGGTGCAGGGGAAAACTCTAAAGAACAGGGTTCGGTTTAGCAGAGCTCTGGTGCCTGCCTAGTATGCCCTTTGTGTTTGTCATCCTTGGAGTTGGCTGGGTGATGATCTGGCCCAGTCTGAAGCTGGCCACTGGGACTGTCAGCCCTGTGGCCTCTTGGGAGGAGATCCAAGTTCTGTTGCAGTCTCTCCTTCCTGGGCCCAACTGACATGAGCTCCAAAGCAATCCCAAGATGGCTGCCATCTGTGCTGTGCTTGGCGGTGCCTCGAGAGGCCAATCTGTGAACGAAGGCTGGCTGCCACTGGTACTGGGCTTAGGGCTGTGCAGCCAAAAGTAAGGGACATGTGGAAGCCAGATGTTGCTTGTTTGTGTTTTGTGAACCTTTGAGAGATTTTAGGAATGTCTACAGTATGAGCCAAGGCAGGCCATTTATATGTTAAAGCCACTGGAAATGGCTAGTGTGTACCTAAATGGTGGGTGGAGTGTGGTTTCAGGGAATCACTAGGGTAGGGCAGCAGAAAGGTGATAGCCAGTTTGATGGAGACTCAGATATGGTGTATGCCTGCACCAGCATGTGTCTGTGCTCATCTGCATGCAGGAAGTGGGGAGGACTCAACAAGGAAGCAATGGCTTCTCCAAGCTCCTCTCTCCGGGAGAAAGCCACCCCTCCAGCCCTCACCCTGCAGCTAAACAATTCACTTCCTCCCCATATGTCCCTGGTGCCTGTTGCCTTCCATTTGCTGTCCTAATGCTGGAACTCAGAGTGAGTGAGTCCATCAGCGAGTAAGTAAGGCTTTGTGCTCTCCCTTTAAAAGGAGTGCCTGGAAGTGCAGCCCTCTTCCCCTCCCCGCCCCGCTTTGTCTCACTCACCCTAATCTCCACGGGTTTTCACAGCTAGAAGCAATGGGGACTTCTTTCCCTGGCACTGTCCCTGGAATGGGGAGAGGCTGTGATTTCTCACTCCTCAAAAGGGACCTCCACAGCCAAGATATCCCTCCCAGTTTTTATGGGTTACATGTGGGTGTGGGACCAGACTATTTTTTGTCTCTGCCCCTCCTACCAGTCTTCATATGGCTTCTTCTGTATGTCCATAGTTATAGGGTTTTGGTTCAGCTAGTCTTCAGGTGATTCTCAGTAATGGTTGTTCTGTGGTTTTGTTGTAGTTGATGTGGTTCTGAGAGGGGGTGAGCACAGTTTACCTTTGTCATCTTGACTAAAAATCAGATCTGTTATAACTTTAATCTCCATCTTGTTGTACTTAATTCTAGAGCTCCATGATGGCGGGGTCATGATTAGTTCATAGTTACATTCTCAGTGCCTAACACAGTGCTGGGCACAGGATAGGCACTTACGTGCTTCCTAAGTACCTGTTCAGTGAAGGAATGAGCCAGTCTTCTGCATCTGTCCTGAGAAACACTCACCGTTCTCCTCTTCTATTGTCTGGTTGAGGTGTTGGGTCTCCTCCTGTATGCGTTCCTCTAAGCTCCTCTTTCCTAAGCCAAAGTTCCTTAGTGTTGTCAGGGTGAACCTTCTCTGCTCCTTCCATACCTGGCCATTGGACATAATCAATCCTGAGAATAAGAAAGCCAATATTATAAAAAGAAAGCAAGCAATTTATATGGAGATATGTGTCAGACGGAGGGAAGGATAAGGGCATTAGGCATTTGAAAACTATACAGAGAAATCACCCCAAAGTAAGGATATAATTGCTGGCATGTATTGATTACAATGCCAGAAACTTTAGTATTTCTTATGCATTATGTAATTTAGTATTCACAAAAACTCTATGAGGTAGATATAATTATTACTCCCTTTTCCAATTTTGCTGATGAGAAAATAGAAGCACAAGGGATAAAGTAAACTTTGCAAGGTCACAGAGTTAGTAAACAGCTGAACAGACATTTAATTTCATCTCTGCCTGACTCTGAATCCCATACTTCATTTACTAGTCACATAGGTATATGAGGTCTGACAATTAAGTTTGTGAACTCATCTTGGAAAAATGCTACATACCTCATTACTGAATATCACTATGGTCACCTTCAAAGTACTCCCCTTGGGAAGCAATACACTGATGCCAGCATCTAGTCCACCTTTCAAAGCAATTTTGGAACTCTTTTTCTGGAATGGCCATCAGAGCTGTTGTCATATTACGCTTGATGTCCTGAATGTCTTCAAAATGTCTTCCTTTCAATATTTATTTTATCTTCAGGTAAAGAAAGAAGTCATTGGGGGTCAAACCAGGTGAGTAGGGAGAGTTATTTGTTTATTGGCTAAAACTCCCTCACAGTGTTGTTATGTAAGAGTCATGAATTGTTGGCAAAAAGTTCAGGTCGTCTAACCTTTTAACACAGCCTTTGCAGCACTTCCAAATAGTAAGCTTAGTTAACTATTTGTCCAATTGGTACAAATTCATAATGAATAATCCCTCTGATATCAAAAAAGGTTATTAACATCATTGCAACAAGTTTGTGAAATTAATTGTCAGATCTCGTATTCACGTATCTATGTTATGTTACATACCCTGTTTCCCCGAAAATAAGACCTATCTGGACAATCAGCTGTAATGTGTCTTTTGGAGCAAAAATTAATGTAAGACTCAATATTATATTTTATTGTATTATGTTATATATTATATTATATTATATATTAAAGACCTGGTCTTATAGTAAAATAAGACTGGGTCTTATATTAATTTTTGCTCTAAAACACGCTTTAGAGCTGATTGTCTGGCTAGGTCTTATTTTCAGGGAAACACGGTATTAAAAATGCACTCATAGGTAAGACAAAAATCCATATTTGTAAGCCATTTGTGGGTTTTATTGGAAAGGCCCCCTCTAAGCCTAGACCTTAACAGATGAAGAAATAACTGAAAAAAGCAAGGAAGGATGAATATTTCATGTAGCCAAAGGGAAAACACACACACATCTTGGTGTGTTCAACAGACCATTTGTTTTATAACATAGGTAAGGCCACACTCCTTTTCGGCTCTTCACTTCCAGAGCACTCTTCAACTCTGGCTTTGGTCTCCACCATCTCAATAAAATGACCCTCTTTGCTGTCAAATCCAAGGATACTTTGCAACCTCATCTTACTTGGTTTTTCAGCAGCTTGAGATACTTCTTTCTTGAAATACTCTCTTCCAATATTGCTCAAGAAACCACACTCTGCATGTTTTCTTTCTAATTCTCTGACAGTAGAGAACTTCCCCTAACTTCTGCAATTTCATCTGCTATGAAATTCTGAAATGATGGAGCTCTTCAAGATAAGGTCTCCCTTCTCACCCTATACTCTTGGGAATTTTCATCAAGTCTTAAAATTTTAAATAACATCTATTGATAGTGACCATCTATCTCTGTCTCTGTGCTCCAGACACATATATAACTGTCTGCTTGACTTTGCCAACTGAAAGGCATTTCAAACAGCATATCCAGAATTGAATTCATACTTTTCTACATAAACCTCACAGCCTGAAGGCAACCAAACACCCTGTATACTTCCAAATCTTCCTTCTTTCCATCATTTACCTATTTGTGTGTCCAACTCAACACTTCATTCTCCCTCCATTCTCCTTCCGATTAGGTCATCATGTCTTACTGGATTTAGATCCTGAATCTCTTCAATCCATGCATCTTCACTGCCACTGTCCCAGTTTAACCTGGTATATTGTCATTTATTGCCATCTCCCATATCCAATCTACAGCCTTCTCAAACCTAAAAGGCTAAAATAGTCTCTTGTTTCCATGATTCTCTTATCTCCATTGCAGACCAAATGTTTCTAAAATGGGCAGTGTAAATATGATGATTCCATTCTTTACTGAAAGCTACTGAAGAGCTTCACTGTTAGTATGATAAAAACAAACATCTTTAACAAGCACTTACTTGCATTTCTGGACAAGCTCAGAAGCTTCATCTCCATTTAACTATCTCCATTTAAGCTTTGTGTTTGCCTCATTGGCCACTTTTTCAGTTCCTCAAGTTCAATGTCCTTCATAACTCAGGGACTCTTTATATTCTATTCCCTCTGCCTGACTGTTTCTTCATTTATTAAATTCATTGTCACTTATTTATGTAAGTTTTTCCATAATCTCAGCAGTTCATTAGATACCCCTAGTAAGTATACTTACCCTCATAGCACAAGGCTTTAAATTATTATAGTTAATTGACACTGATTTTTTTCTCTGAATGGAATTGGACTTACATAAGGACTTGTAGTTTATCAGTTCTACTCACTGTTATATGACTGATACCTAGCACTGAGATTCCCAAAGGAGATAATAACTAGAGGGAACAGATGTAGGGTTAACGGATAAAATATTTCAAAGAGGAATTGGGAAGCACCTGATACAAATGGTGCCTTCGTAGAATAATAGAATTGAATTTAGATTTATAAATGTTTAAATTTACTTAATTACAATTTAAAGTATTCATGCCAAACTGGTTTAACAAAGACAGAAAGGCTCGAGATACTCTGTCAAACACACTTTAATGAAAACGCATAAGGAACTATAGGCAGAAAGAAGGAATTAATAAGCAGCAGAAGGAAGAAGATCCACATCCATTTCTAGAGGAAGGGGTCGATGGAAAACCAGAAAAAGCGAATGCATTGCCTCTTTCTCTGCTATAATTGAATGATGGGTTACTTGTCAATCATAGCATCTAAAGTGAGTTCATGCAGGAGATGCAACTTTTCCCAAATCCCTGACATTAATGCTCACCCTGCCGAATCCTGTGAGAGGGTACCTTAAATAGGGAAATGTGAGCATCCAACTTCCTTTAATGGCAGGAATTTTATAATGGGCTTGTCTCTGGGGAGTGGTGGAGAATTATAGTCACAGAGGCACCTTGAACAGACCTTAAGAATATTAAACATATACATCTTCCATTGGTCAAAAAACTTACCATTGTTCTTAAAGATATGGTCTCGGACAAGGGTTACGGCACGATTTACAAACTTTTGATCCTGGTGGACAAGCGCTTCTTTGATTAAGGGTAATCCAGTTATAGTAACTGTAGAGAAGTGACCAACTTCCATGCTTAAAATGTTGCCATATTTCTTCACATGCTGAAAAACAGTTCAATAATTACAGATGAATATGCACATGGCTGTGTGTGCAGGAAAGAAGGGAGTGTGTGTAGCTGGGCAGCTTGTATTGAGGGCAGTCTGCATGTGCATGCATGTGTGTGCTCACCTTAGTCTGATGGGAATATCTCTCCCTGTTTCCTTTTCTCCTCCTGTCAACCAGACTTAAATTTAATTCACTGCAGGACATGGACATGCCTTATAAAATATTCATTCATGTAGTCAACCTACACGAATTGAGCAAACATCTACCATCGTCCTGAAAACAAGTTATAAAGCTATAACTATAATGAAATAAATGGGTCTCTAAACTCAAGCATCTTAGAGTCTAGTGAAGGGAGGGATTTCAACACACGTGACTCACCAAAGAGGGCTGACATCTGTTTAGTGTAAGTCTGGTGTAGCAAGCATGGGCTTCTTAATAAATCATCTCTGTCTAACCAAAAGAGAATGTCCCTTTTCTTAATGTGGACTAGAAGATGGAAAATTCATTATAGGGCTGGGATCAGGTCGGGAGAAAAGCACTCTAGCTCCAGAGCCACATTTGAATCTTAGCTCTATGCTTCACTAGCTGTGGGCTCTGGAGAGAGTCGTTTCCCTCTTTTGAGCCTCAGCTCCCCAGCTATAAAAGGAAAAAATGATTCCTCCCTCAAAGGGTTCTGTGAGGCAGAATGGCAGCAGCAATGTGAAAGGCATTTTGCTTCCTGGTACCTGGTGCAGAGCCACTCGAGTCTCTGAGGAATCACCGGGCTCTGTGTGCAAAGGGATGTGGACGCATGCTCATGGTGACAGAGAGGACAGGCGCACATGGATGTGTGGGAGGAAGGCACTCGTGGTCACAGAGGCCCACATTCCTGGGTTTCACGTTAAGCCCCTTTCACGTTTTATCATACTCAATCTCACAACCACCCTAAGGTAGTAATGATTTTCCTTGTCTTTCAGAAAACGAAAATGAGTCCTAGCTGAAGTAAGGTAGCCAAGGTGACAAAGCTATTGAGTGGTGGAGAGAATTTGGCAGGCATTCCATGAGATTGGAGGACAAGAACATGAACCTGAGTTGGTGCCGGGACCTAGTGGGTGAGTTTAGTGGGAGAGAGAGTGAAAGTGAGAATGAGAGGGGGAGCGGTGACGAGAACGGAAAAGCGTGTGGGTGTGTCATGAGGATGCACAAAGGTGCAGGTATGTGCAAGATGGGTTGAATAACAGTGAATGGTCACCAGTCAAAGTCTTTCCTGACCTGTCTATTCAAGAGACGACTTTCATAAAACCCTGCCCCTATGTCTTGTCCACCAGGCTGTGTCACGTTGCTGGCAGTGGATGAAATAGAAGGGCTTCTTTTTCTCCAGGTGTGTGTGGCCCCTCCTCCCTGATTCCCAAGCACTTATGCTCCCCCATGTCACCCTTAGTGTCCGGAACGCCACCACCCCCATCAGAGCAAATACAGTGGATTCAGTGTCATTCTACCTCCCTGCTCCCACATTAAAACACTGAGCCTGACTCAATCTTTCCATTGTTCTTATGACCCAGAGACCTCCATCAATCTTTGTACATCTCTAGCACAGTATGTCATGTCTTGCTAGAAAGCATTGAGCCAAGATTCCATCTCGAGCTGGTCTGCCTCTAAAGCACATGTGTTTACTTCTAACAAACAGCAGGGAATGGGGTCATGTAAATCAAGCAGGTTTTTTATTTCATCTTGCTGAATGCCAGGAGGAACTGTTCAGGCTTCATAAAAGGAATTCTTGATTACTGTAGGATACTCATTAAGGATGTTTTAGAACAGCTGAAAATCTCAGGTTAAGCCAAATGACTCCTACCTGATTATGAGTACTACCTAGAATCTCAACCTGCACTTGGAAGGCACTCTGCACTCCAGTAGTTGTTATGAAATGAAATTCTTCAGAGTTCCATCTCTACCTGCTCTCTGCCACTGTATATTTCTAGACCAATACTACTGGATAATCTTTATGGTATTATCAGCTATGTAAACATGGATAGGTCAAATGATCTCTTGAAATCCTGGTATTGACTGTAGTTATATATTACAATTTTTAAGTGTACTGTACCAGACACTGTGCCAATTGATTTATGTGGAAATAAGTGTATGACCCTCAGAAATCAGAGAAGTCTTTGTAAGGTAGGGCATACTTTTCAATGTACAACGTTGAATGAGTCATTAAAAAAAAACTAGACCGTAAGGGAATGAAAGTAATTAAAAATAAGATGGTTCAGTGGGCTAAAACAGGCTTAAAACAAAAAATGAAAATAGAAAAATAAAGAGAAAGCATTAACATAAGAGCTGTAAAAGGCAAAGAAAAGTAACAGGGCACAGGATATTTAATACGAGAGATAAAAATTCCAAATGTAGCATTAAGTAAATAATAAGATGGAATAAAATAATGTTTAGAATAAAGAACAATTAAAGTTGGAGGATTAGTGAGAAAAGAGATTGAAACATGATCATGAAGAGATATAAAGTTGAGAGAGATCCTGCTTAATTTAAGTCATTAACTTAAGAACCAAAAGACCAAAGAGACAAAGAAAGAGAAAGGAAAAGGAAGCAAGTGTGTACTGATTCTGACTCCTACCTGCCCTAGGTCAGAGGGTCTGTTCCTCTGAACTCTCACCAGCAGTGAGCAGTGTGTGTGTGTGTGTGTGTGTTGGGGGAGGTGTGGGTGCAAGAAGAGGTGAGATTCCCCATTTCACATAACTATATAATAAAATGTCTCAGTGTATATTTACAGCTTTTATAGTTAAAAAGCATTTCTATCCAATAAACCAAAAAGGAAACCTAAGGAAATAAGGACTAAAACTATATCACAGTGGTTCTTAACCTTTTTTGAATCATAAAGTTTCTTGAAAATCTAATATTTAAGACATATATATTATAAAGTGGAGAGGGTAAAGGGACCAAAATGATCATAAGATATCTGTAGTCCACTTGAAGTGGTAAAATGTTGAAACTAGCAGACTTCATTAAGCTATGTATGCATCTTGTAATCTTTAGAGCAACCACTTGAAATAAAATACAGAGATATACTCAAAACCACTAAATTAAAATTGAATTCTTAAAAAAAAATGTTCAAGTGACCTACAGGAAGACAGGAAATAAGAAACAGGCAGAAAAAAAGAGAGGAAAAAATAGAAAATAAATGACAAAATGGCAGTCATAAGATTAACATATCAATAATTATGTTAAATATAAATGATCTAAATTCACCAATTAAATGTGATTGGCAGATTCAGGCAGCAAACAACCACTTTGTAGCTCCTACTGGGTCACAGGCAGTGGGTGAACTCGGCCTGCACAGGAGCACCTCCAAGAAGCTCCAGAACCAACATAACTGCAGGTTAGCTTCAGGCCACAGCAGAGCACCACCCAATTAGCCCCTCAAATGGCACACATATCAAGACAGTCTCAACAAGTACCACAGTACTGGGGCAAATTCCACTCAGTGGCATAAGCCCCTCACATAGCAGGTTGTATGCTGTGGATAGGGCCAAATCCTACAGACAATAAGCCTGAGTGTCTATCCCACTTACTTACATGCCAATAGCCATCAAGGCTCAACTATAACAGGAGGGCACACACAACCCACACAAGGGACACACCTGGAGCACCCAGAGCAGGTGACCACGGAAAATGTGCCAGGGCTCAAAGGTTACCTACTACATAAGGCCATGTGGCCAATTTGGGAGACATAGCTGATGTACCTAACACATAGAAACAAACACAGAGAGGCAACCAATATGAAGAAACAAAAAAAATGCATCTCAAATGTAAGAACCGGAGAAAACTCCAGAAAAAGAATGAAACGAAACGGAGGCAAGAAAACTACCAGATAAAGAGTTCAAAAGAATGGTTATAAGGATCCTCAAGGAATTTAGTGAGAACTTCAACAAAGAGACAGCAAGCATAAAAAAGAACATAGAAACCATAAAAAAAAAGCTAGTCAGAAGTGAAAAACATGATAACTGAAATGAAGAATGCACTAGAAGGAATCACCAGCAGACTAGATGAAGCAGAGGACAGAATCAGTGATTTAGAAGGCAAGGCAGCATAAAATACCCAGTCATAACAGTAAAAAGAAAAAAGAATCCAAAAAAAGGAGGATAGTTTAAGAGACCTGTGGAACAACAATAAGCATAACTACATTCACATCAGAAGGAGAAGAGAGAAAGCAAGGGACTGAGAACCTATTTGAAGAAATAATAACTGAAAACTTTCCTCACCTGGCAAAGGAAACAGATATACATTCCAGGAGGCACAGAGAGTCCCAAACAATATCAACCCAAAGATGCCCACACCAAGACATTATTATTAAAAAGGCAAAGGTTAAAACAAAGATAGAATCCTAAAGGCAGTAAGGGAAAAGCAGTTAGTTACCTACAAGGGAACTCTGTAAGATTGTTAGCAGATTTCTCAACAGAAGTTTGGTCGGCTACAAGGGATTGGCACAAAATATTCAACATGATGAAAGGCCTACAATCATGGGTCCCCTACACAGCAAGGCTATCATTTAAAATGGAAGGGCAGATAAAGAGGTTCCCAGACAAGAAAAAGCTACAGGAGATCCTCACCACCAAACCAATATCACAAGAAATGTTAGAGGGACTTCTTTAAGAAGGAAAAAAATAAAATAAAATTGTGAATAATAAAATGGCAACAGGTACATATCTATCAACACTTACTTTCAATATAAATGGATTAAATACTCCAATCAAAAGTTATAGGACAGATGAATGGATAAGAGAACAAAACTCTTACATATGCTGCCTGAAAGATGCATACACAGATGGAAAGTAAAGAGAGGGAAAAGCATATTTCATGAAAATGGAAACAAACAAAAAAACCCACAAGGCTGGGGTAGCAAAACTTATACCAGACAAAATAGATTTTAAAACAAAGGCTATAACAAGAAACAAAGAATGACCCAGTAATTCCACTTCCGTGTTATTATCCATAGAAACCCAAAATACTACTTCAAGGGGATGTGTGCATCCATATATTCATTGCAGCATTTTTTACAATGATCAAGATGTGGAGGCAGCCTGGGTGTCCATCAATAGAAGAATGGATAAAGGAGAGGTGGGGGAGATATACAATGGAATATTGCTTGGCCATGGAAGGGAATGGGTTCTTGCCATCTGCGGCGGTATGGATGGACCTGGAGGGAATTGTGCTGAGTGGAGTGTCAGACAGAGAAAGACAGATGCAACGTGATTTCGCTTACATATGGAAGCTAAAGAACAAAATGAACCAACGAAACAGAAACAGACTTATAGATACAGAAAACATTTTGATGGTTGCCAGATGGTAGAGAGTTTGGGGTATGGATAAAAAACAGGGGACTGGATTAAGAAGTACAAATTGGTTGTTAAAAAGTAGTTATGGGGATGTAGGGTATAGGCTTAGGAACATAGTTGTTAATATTGTAATAACTATGTATGGTTTCAGGTGGATACTGGATATGTTGGGTGATAGATGGGAGGTGTTGGAGGGCAGGGTGAAAAAGGTTAAGGCATTAAGAAGTGCAAATTGTTAGTTACAAAATAGTCACGGCAATGTAAAGTAAATCATAGGGAACACAGTCAATAATATGGTAATAATATGTTAATATGTATAGTCCCAGACGGGTACTTGACTATTCAGGGGGATCACTTCTTAAATTATATAAATGTCTAACGACTATGCTGTACACCTGAAATTAATATAAAATAATATTGAATGTCAACTGTAATTGAAAAATTACAAAAGGGAGAAAAGGTGAAGGGGAATAAAAGATCCATATTTCCAGGTATAAAACAAGTAAGTCCTAGGGATATAATATACAGCACAGGGAATATAGTCAATAATATTGTGATAGCATAGTATGGTGTCAGATGGTTGCTGCACTTATGGTGATCACTTCTTCAGTGAGTTAACATTTATAAATGTTAAATAACTATGGTGTACACCTGAAACTAATATAATACTGTATGTTAGCTATATTTTTTAATAAAAATCTTAAAAAAAACACTAAAACAGAACAAAATGAAAGATTGACAGAATGAAAAAAAAATGATCCATCTACATGCTACAAGAAACTGATTTTAAATATGATATAAGTAGGTTAAAATAATACAATGGAGAAGCATAGATCATGCAAATAATAATCAAAAGAGAGCTGATATGGCAATGTTATATCAGATAGAGTAAAGTTCAGGCAAAGAACATCACCAGGGATAAAGAGAGATATTATGTAATAATGTCAACTCACCAAGATGACCTAACAATTTTATTGCATATGCACCAAATAAAAGATCTGCCAAGTACATAAAGGAAAAACTACCAGTACTGAGTAGAAAAATAGACAAACCTGTAATTATTATTGGAGACCTCAACATGAATCTCCTAGTAACTGATACAATCAGTACATAAGAAGTCAGCAAGCATATAGGACAATTAAACAACGCCATCATCCAATAAGGTCTAATTAACTTATAGGAACACTGCCCAACAACAGCAGAGTACAGATGACTCAGGGTTAGAGGCCCAGACCTCCTGCTCAGTCAAAAATCTGCATATAACTAGTGCACATTTTTTTCAAGCATGCATGGGACTGTATCCTGGGTCATAAAGCCAAACTTCACATATTTTTAAAAATTGGAATTATACTGAGTATGTCCTCTCACCGTAATGGAATCAAACTGGCAATCACTACCAGAAGGAAAACAGAAAAATGTCCCAATATTGGAACTAAATGGCACATTTCTTAACAAGGGTACAGGTTTAGGAGCCTGGCTTTAAAATTCTGTGACTAATCCTGTAACTTAGTGTTACCAATTGGGTGTTTCTCCCAGAAAGTGATAAAACCTTCTCCACCAGCACTTGCGTATATGGACTTGTGTTTAAAGTGCTCCAGGCATTTCTGGGGAAAGGGGAACTAATATTTTTTGTGCACCTACCATAAGCCATGTTATATTGACCATCACTGTTTTATTTAATCTTCACAACCACCTATCACAGTGCTGTGTCTCAGCAAGGTACCTGTGCAGAGAGGCAGGAAATCAGTTGAGGATTTTTGAGAAAATGTTGGATGTTGGAGAAAACTTTTAAGGAATTCAGAGTGGCCACAGGTAGGGAGCCCTGATGGGAGATGATTATGAAGTGGAAAGAGGCTGGGTCATAAGGGTTCCACGTGGCTCCCTAAGGAGTCTGAACTCTGTTAAGGAGACTTAGCAGCCAGGAGCTCTAAGAAAATGAAAGCTGAGGAATGCCATTTTAAAAGGATTACTTTAGAGAGTGGATTGCAGGGAGAGAAGGCTGAATGTGAGGGGCTCAATTGTGGTGACGGCAGCAGTTCAGTTTAAAGTGGTGACGATTTAGTAGTAGTACCATTTTACACATGGGAAATGGAAAGTACAGCGTTTGGGAAGGATAATAGTATTACAGAAGACAAGGAGACCAGATCACCATAGGATGCTCCGATATTTAACATGACACAATGAAATGCATTAAAATGTGACACGCCTAGCACACTTAAATCGTCAACAGTTAACAATATTTCACGCCTAGAAAGGGAAGGTTTCAGAAATCACAGCTGACCCTGAGGACAACAAGGCTCAAAGCGGGATTCACCAGGGTAATGGCTAATTTAGCGGCAGAGCCACCATCCTCCTGCCCTCAGTCCCCGGGATGGCCCTTGTACCGCAGGTCAGGCTTAGGGCTCAGCTCAGCACCACCGCCTGCTCCTACCTGTTGAAGCGACAGGTGTGGCTCCTTAAAGCCCATATGGAAGAAGTTTCCAATGATAGGCAGAATCGGGGGTCCAGGCGGGTAGTTGTTGGGACGCTGCCTTTTGAAGTAATTGGCAAGGAACAGAAAGACGACAGCACCCAGCAGGAGAGTGCGGGGATTGAGGAGTGACCAGAAGGCAGCCACGAGGCAGCCCATCGCTGCGAGCATGGCTCCGATGTCCACTGACTCCACTGCTGTCTGAAGTGGTGACAATCCTGACCTCTCTGTTACTGTGCTTGCAGCAAGGCCGGAACTCCCAGTGTCACCCCGCGCCGCCCCTCCCCCGACTGTGTCACGCCCTCTCCGTGCTGCTACTTGCCTGGCGGTTTTCTGTCCTTGAACTTCGCCCGGCCCTCCCAGAACCGCGCCCTGGGAACTTCCTGTCAGCCAGCCACCCGTCGTGCAGGACTGAGGCCAGGCGCTAGATTCCTAGGAGAACCCACAAGTTTTGGAAAGTCTTTCTCTGAGACCATTGGGGCTCTTGGGTTATGGTTTCAATGCATGTCAGAGAGCTCCACAGATATTTGGGTTCCGAGTTTTCAATCTCCTTCTCAGCCAGGGATCAAGGATCTGAATTGATCCTGGGGAACAGTCACCTGTCATTTCTTGGGCACTCATTATATGCCTGGCAGCTCAGTCACCTCTTTACATAAATTGCTTCTTTCTGACATAATTAGGCAGATGCTTTTCTTAGTCCCATCTTGCAGCTGAGGACACAGAGAAGTTAACTACCAAATAGTAGAGAATGATTGAATCAATCACCGGTCTGCAAACCATCTAAAAGAGGTCCTGTATTTCCAACTGTTTTGGAGATTAAAAATCATTACAGCAAAGCTCCTAGTGTTGCCCCTAGTTCTTAGCAGGCACTAATTAACACTGAAGGGAAGTGTCTTTCCAAAGTCCAGAGGGAGATACTGGTCAGAGCTTAGCTTTTATTCTTCCAGTCTACATCTTCCTATTTTACTCCACACAATGTTACTAATATTTATGTAACTGTTATTTTAATGGAATTATGGTACAACTGCTTTAAAAACAAACAAAACCTCAGTACTACGTGTTTGAGATCTCTCCAGGTTGATGCATGTGGCGTTAGTTCATTCACTTTAACAGCTAAGTACCGTTCTATCATTGCACCACAGTTTTTAAAATTGAGGTGTAGCTGACATATAACATTATATTAGTTTCAGGTGTATAACATCATGATTCGATAATTGCATACATTGCAAAATGATCACCACAACAAGTCTAGTTAATCTCTGTCACCATATATTGTTACAAAATTTTTTTTGTGATGAGAACTTCTAAGGTGTACTCTCTTAGCAACTTTCAAATATGCAATACAGCATTATTAACTATAATCACCTTGCTGTGTATTACATCCCCAGGACTTATAACTGGAAACTTGAACCTTTTGACTATTTTTGCTCATTTTGCCGGTCTCCAACCCCTGCCTATAGAAACCACCAATCTGTTCACTGTATCCATGAGCTTATTTTTTTCCCAATTTTTAAAGTTTTCATGTATAAGTGAGATTGTATGTTATTTGTTTTTCTCTATCTGACTTAGGTCACTTAGCATAATGCCCTTGATATACCAACGTTGTCACGCTGACAAGATTTCACTCTTTTCATTCTTTTTTATGGCCGAATAATATTCTTTTATACACACACTCACATGCACACACACACACACACACACACACACACACATGAGAGGTCTGACAAGTTCGCGAACTCATCCTAGAAAAAGTGCTACATATCTCATTGCCAACTATCACTACGGTCTCCTTGAAAGTACTCTCCTTGGGAAGCTATGCACCAACACTAGTGCCTAGTCCATCCTTCAAAGCAATTTTGGAATTCTTTTTCTGGAATGGCCATCAGAGCTGTCATTGTATTACGCTTGATGTCTTGAATAGCATCAAAATGTCTTCCTTTCAATATTTCCTTTATCTTCGGGTAAAGAAAGAAGTCATTGGGGGCCAGATCAGGTGAGTAGGGAGGGTATTCGAAAACAGTTATTTGTTTACTGGCTAAAAACTCCCTCACAGACATTGCTGTGTGAGCTGGTGCATTGTTGTGATGCAAGAGCGGTGAGTTTTTGGTAAAAAGTTCAGGTCGTCTAACTTTTTCACACAGCTTTTTCAGCACTTCCAAATAGTAAAGTTGGTTAACTGTTTCTCCAGTTAGTACAAATTTATAATAGATTCTTAAATAGCATAATGTTTTCAAGGTTCATCCATGTTGTAGCATGTATCTATACTTCACTCCTTTTTATTGCTGAATAATGTTCCTTTGTATGTATACCATATTTCATTTAGTCATTCATCAGTTGATGGATGTTTGGGTTCTTTACACTCTGTGACTATTATGAATAATGCTGCTATGAGCATTCATGTACAAATTTTTGTGTGAAAATATGTTTCTGGTATCTTGGATACGTACTGCTATGGTCCAAATGTTTGTGTCCCTTCGAAGTTTTTATGTTAAAATCCTGACTCCCACGGGAGTAGTAATTAGGAGGTAGGGTCTTTGGGAGGTGATTAGGTCTTGAACGGGATTAGTGCTCTTAAAAAAGAGGCCTAAAGTAGCTCCCTTATCTTTCCACCATGTGAGGGCACAGCAAGAATGTGTTGTCTGTGAATCCGAACGTGGGCCATAGCCAGACACCAAATCTGTCGGCACCTTGATCTTGGACTTCCAGCCTCCAGCACTGTGAGAAATAAATTCTTGTTGTATATAAGCTAGCCAGTTTGTGGTAATTTTGTTATAGCAGCTCAAACTAATAAATATACCTAAGAATGAACGGCTGGCTCATATAATCCATATTTAACGTTTTGAGGATCTGCCAGACTGTTTTTTAAAGTGTTCCACAATTCCACCAGCAATGTGAGTTAGCTTTTCCACATCCTCACCAACCCTTGTTATTATCTGTATTATTCCAGTTATCCTAGTGTGTGTGAAGTGGTATCTCATTATGGTTTTGATTTGCATTTTCCTAATGTTGAATGAGATTGACCATATTTTTATACTTAACTGGTCATTCATAATGAACTTTTAAGTAATGTGTATTTAAATTCTTTGCCAATTTTTTAATTGATCTATTTGTCTTTGTATTGTTTAGTCTGTATCCAGACTCCTATTAAATATATGATTTACAAATAATTTTCTACAATCCTGTGGATTGTCTCCTCATTTTCTTGAAAGTATTGTTTGTACAATAAAAGTTTTTAATTTTGATGAATTCCAGTTTTTAATTTTTCCTGTTATACTTGTGATTTTGGTGTTATATTTAAGAAACCTAAAGTCAGGAAGATGATTTTTCCTTTCGGATTTATAATTTTAGTTCCTTTTGAGTTAATTTTTGTATATGGTGTGAGATAAATGTTCAAATTTATTTGTTGCATGTGAATATCTACTTCTCCCCATTACAACTTCTTGAAAAAGATTATTCTTTCTCCACTGAATTATCTTGGCACCCTTGTTGAAAATCACCTGAACTTTCTTATATGCTTTATTTCTGAACACTCAGTTCTGTTCCATTGATCTATATGTCTACTCTTATGGCAGTACCACACAATCTTGATTACTATAGCTTTGTAGTAAGGTTTTAAAAAGGTTTTAATTAAAATATAACTAACATCCAGTATTATATTAGTTTCAGTATAACACCATAGTTGTTCAACATTTACATACCTAAAGAAGTGATCACCATAAGTACGGCAACCATCTGACACCATACTATGCTATCACATTATTGACTGTCTTCCCCATGCTGTATACAAGTATCACCTCCCCATAACTTAATTCATTTTATACCTGGAAATTTAAACCAACTATTCCTCTTCACATCCCCGTCCTCCCACCTGTCCCCACCCCCACGTTTTTAACTTTTCAATTACAGTTGACATTCAGTATTACATTAATTTCAGGTGTACATATATAACATATACATTATAATGTATAACATATACATTTATATACATTTATATAATTTAAGCAGTGATCCTCCTGACTAGTACCCACCTGGCACTGTAAATAGTTATGACCATATTATTGACTATATTCCCTATCATTTACTCTACATCCCCATGACTAGTTTGTAATTACAAATTTGCTCTTCTTAATCCCTTCACCTTTTTCTCCCTGCCTCCAAACCCCCTCCCATCTATCACCACAATAAATCTAGTACCCATCTGACACCATAACATAGTTACTAAAATATTCACCTTATGCTATACCCTACATCCCCATGACTACTTTGTAACAACCATTTTGTACTGCTTAATCCATTCCCCTTTTTCATCCATTCCCAACCCCCTTCTTTGACAAACATCAAAATGTTCTCTGTATCTATGAGTTTGTTTCTCTTTTGTTTGTTTGTTTATTTTCTTCTTTAGATTGCACATTCTCATATAAGCAAAATCACATTGCATCTGTCTTTGGCTGTCTGACATAGAATACCCTCCAGGTCCGTGCATGCCACCACAGATGGCGAGAATCCATTCCCTTTCATGGCCGAGCAATATTCCACTGTATAGATGTACAACCTACTCTTTTTCCATTCAATCATCTACAGACATTCAGGCTGCCTCCACAGCTTGGCCATTGAAAACAATGCTTCAATGAGCATATGGCTGCACATGTCCCCTCAAAGTAGTGGTTTGGGTTTCTTCGGGTAATTACCCAGAAGTGGGAACACTGAATCCTTCTTTGTCACTTGTCATAGCCTTTGTTTTAAAGTCTGTTTTGTCTGTTATAAGTATTGCTACCACAGCTTTTTTTTTTCTTTTTTAATTTACATGAAATATAGTTATCCTGTCTCTTTGCTTTCTGTCTGTGTGTCTTTTGATCTGAAGAGAGTCTCTTGTAGGCAGCAGATGTAAGGTCTTGTGTTCTTATCCATTCAGTCACAATAATTTTTGATTGGAGCATTTAATCCATTTACATTTAAAGTAATTGTTGATAGATATGTAGTTATTACCATTTTATTCTTCACATTTTTAAAATCTTTTTTACTTTTTGTCTTAAAGCAGTCCCTCTAACAACCGTTGTAATATTGGTTTGGTGGTGGTGAACTCCTTTAACTTTTTCTTGTCTGGGAAAATCTGTCCTTCGATTTTAAATGATAGCTGCTGAGTACAGTAATCTTTGTTGTAGGTCCTTGTTTTTCATCACTTTGAATACTTCCTGCCAATCCCTTCTGGCCTGCAAAGTTTCTGTTGAGAAATCAGGTGAAAGTCTTATGGAAGCTCCCTTGCACTAGGTAACTAACTGCTTTTCTGTTGTTGCTTTTAAGAGTGTCTCTTTGTCCTTCACCAACGGCATTTTAATTATGATGTGTCCTGGTGTAGGCCTCTTTGGGTTCATCTTGTTTGTGACTCTCTGCACTTCCTGGTCTTGTATATCTATTTCTTTAGGTTAGGGAGGTTTTAAGTCATTATTTCTTTAAATGGGTTTTAAATTCTTTGCTCTCTCTGTCCTTCTGGTACCCCTATGATGTGAATGTTGGTACACTTTATATTGTCCCAGAGATTCCCTTGAAGTCTCTTTTTTTTCCTTTCTGTTCTGTTGGGTATTTCTGCTATACCTGCCCTTCTAAATTGCTGATTGGATCCTCTGCTTCAACTAATGTGTTAATTCCCTCTAATGCAGTTTTCATTTCCATTATTGTATTCGTTATTTCTGACTTGTTTTTTTTTTTTTTTTTTAATATTTTCTATCTCCGTTTTCATGTTTCCTATCTCTTTGTTGAAGTTCTCCTTGAGATCATTGGGCATCCTTCTAACTGGTGTTTGGAACTCTGCCCCTGGTTGAATGCTTGTCTCCATTATGGTTAGTTCTTTTTCTGGAGCTTTGTTCTGTTCTTTTATTTGGGAAAAATTTCTTTGTCTCCCCATTTTGGCTGCCTCCCTGTGTTTGTTTCTATGTTGGGCTGCTGTGCTTCCTGGTCTTAGGAGAGTGGCCTTATGTAGTGTCCTGTGGGACCCAGTAGTGCAGTCTACCTACTCACCTCTCCAGAGCTGGATGCTCCAGGTGTGTCCCTTGTGTGGGTTGTATGTGCCCTGCTGTTGTAGTTGAGACTTGATTGCTATTTGCAATTCAGTGGGAGGGATTGACCCACAGGCTAATTCGTTGTGAGGACTGGCTGTTGCTACAGTGGAAAAGTTGTTTTGCAGGGGCTGACCTGACAGAACAGGGTCCAATTTCATGGGGCTCTGATGCCCACCCAGTCTGCTGTTTGGGTGTGTCTTTCCCAAAGGCAGCTGGGTGATGCTCTAGCTTGGTTCAAGCTGGCCACTGGGCCTGACAGTACCGAGGTGTCCTGTTCAGGTGCAGCCTATGACCTCCCTGCCCATTGCCAACTGGCATGAGCCCCAAAGCAATGCTGAGATGACCGCCACCTGTGCTGTGCTTGGGAGGTGCCTTGACAGGCCAATCTGTGAACGAAGGCTGGTTGCCACTGGTGCTGAGCCTAGGGCTGCTCGGCCAGAGGTAAGGGATACTCGGAAGCCAGATGCTGCTTGTTTGGGTTTCGTGAACCTTTGAGAGATTTTTAGGAAATTCTTCAGCATGAGCCAAGGCAGGCTGTTTCTAGGGTTTCAGGGAGGGAATTCCTGCCGGTTCTTGGGAATTTTTTTTTTGCTTTTCCTTTCCCAAATCCCGAGATACAAACTGTTTTCTGTTCTGCACAATGAATCGTTTCCACAAAGTGATGGCCGATACTACCAACCACCTGGGTTCAGGGAGCCGATTTTCCCGATTTCCTGACCAACTTTTATAGGAATTCAGGAAAGGGGAAGCAAAAAATATCCCTGAGAGAGGGCGGAATTCCTGCCTGGAAACCCTAGCTATTTCTATGGAAATGCCCCTGGAAGTGGCTAGGGTGTGCCTGAAAGTTGGGTAGAGTGTGGTCTCAGGGAATCATTAGGGTGGGGCAAAGGCAAGGTGATAGTCAGTTTCATGGAGACTCAGATATAGATTCTGCATACGTCTGAGTCAGCGTGCGTCTGCACGCAGGAAGGGGAGGGCACAATAAAGCAGCAATGGCTTCCACCTGCTCCTCATTCTGGGAGAAACTGCCCTTCTTCCCCTCACCCTGCAGCTAAACAGTTCAGTTCCTCCTCATATGTCCCTGGTGCCTTTCGCCTTTTGAGCTGCCATCCCAGCACTTGAGCTCAGAGCAAGTTAGTTCATCAGTGGGTAAGTCTGTGCGTGGAGCGTCTGAAAGCTCACTGCCCTCTGTCTCACTCAGCCACAATTGTGGCTGATTTTTATAGCCAAAAGTTATGGCTTTTCGTCTTGGTACAGAAACCCTGGGCTGGCAAGGGGCTACGACTCCTTACTCCTCAGGAGATATACGCGGCCAAGAAATCCCTCTTGGTTTTTAATGGTCAAACGCGGGTGTGGGACCAGTCTTTCCTGCGTCTCTGCCCATCCTACCAGTTTCGAGGTGGCTTCTTCTGTATGTTCTTAGTCACACGGCTTTGGTATAGCTAGACTTCAGGTGATTCTCAGTGATCGTTGTTTTGAGGTTTGGTTCTAATTGATGTGGTTCTGAAAGGATGTGAGCACTACATTTACTTCACAATCTCGACCAGAAATGTGTAGCATGTTTTGAAAATGGTAAGTATGAGTCCCCCAAATTTATTTTTCTTTTTCAAGATTTCAAATTGCTTTGGCTGTTCTGAAATGCCACAGAGCTCTTTTCTTACTGACATCCAGCTGTTTTTTGTTTTTTCTTCTTAAACAGATGTTCAGATTGTTGCAAGACTTCAGTTAACTGCCAAAGTTCTAAGAATGTTGATTTTGACAACTTTTGCTAGTCTTCTCAGAGCTTTTCTGGAGGAGTAAATTTTGGGAGGTTCTTACTTTGTCATTTTAGTAGTTTTTCTCTCTAAAAGTCAGGTTTTTGGAAGTAGAAAGAACCTTAGAAAACAATGTTTGAAGTCCACATTTTTCATAATGTGAAATCAGTTGCATAGAGGTAGAAGGGTTATTGCATAGCAACAGAAAATTTGTGACACACTGAAGCATTAATATTTCTACTCTGCCTTAATCACTTAGCTACTCCCTCCCTACCCATAAGTTCAATAAAAATTTAGTGAGTATCAAAACTGTCAGGTACTGAGCCTGTATAAGCAAAACACAATTGCCTCTTAAAGGTCAGAATAATTGGGAGATTATATGGAAATAGGAACTTGAAATTTTTGAATAAGATTCTCAGAGAATGGAGCAGGGAATAACTAATTGGCTGGGAGAGTCAAAAAAATGTCATTGATTTGACTTTAAAGTTGGGTCTGCCAGGTGTAATTAGACATTTCTTGAGAAAAAATAACTTCAATAAAGACAGTTAGATGATAAAGGACCTATCCTGTCTAGAGAATTGATAGGAGTTCAGTAGTTTGGCAAAAAAAAGTGCTGAGAGATGTGATTGAAGAGATGTGAAGGTTTCAGATCACAGAAATTATCATATGCCCAGCTAAGGAGCAAGCCCACACATGGCTGTACACAGAGCTCCAGAGAGTGCTGTTTACCTAGACTACCAGTGATGACATCCTGAGGTTTCACAGTGTAACAGCCCTGCTAAAAATTTTATAATGATGCAGTAGTCAATAGGGAGAAGGATTTATTGCTCTGTGAACCCAGTGAGGGAAAGATTAAATTGCCAGGAAAAAATGGTATAGAAATAAGTTCTTCAATGGCACAACAACATAACTGGAGGCTTTGCTTGAAATAGCAATAACAGTGTTACAACTACTTAATTTATTATATGCCAAGCACACTATGCCTTTGTTTAATATACATATTAAAGTTATATTTACATATTTTATATGTTACATGTATTTTTATATATTTATATAATATAATTTAAGAAGTCATTAGTGTGGGGCTCAGGGGTGCTCCGATAGAGGTACAGGACATGCAAAAGCCAGATGTTGCTTGTTTGGGTTTTGTGAATCTTTGAGAGATTCTAGGAAATTCCACAGCATGAGCTGAGGCAAGCCATTTATATGGAAAAGCTATTGGAAGTGTCTTGGGTGTGCCCAAATATTGGGTGGAGCATGGTCTCAGGGAATCCCTAGGGTGGGGCAGTGGAGAGGGAATAGCCAATTTGATGGAGACTCTGATATGGTTTCTGCCTGTATCTGCATGCCTGGAGCAGGAGGGCTTAACAAAGAAACAATGGCTTCTGCCAGCCCCTCTGTATGGGAGAAAGCTGCCCCTCTAGTACTCACCCTGCAGCTAGACAATTCACTTCCCGTCCCTGGTACCTTTTGAGAGGCTGCCCAAGGGATGGAGCTCTGAGCAAGTGAGTCTGTCAGCAACTATGTTCTTGAGTGGTACCTTTCAGAGGAGCGCCTGGCAGTGCAGCTGCCCTCTGTGTCACTCAGCCATAATCTCTGCTGGTTTTCACATCCAGAAGTTATGAGGACTTCTCTCCCTGGCACTGAAGCCCTGGGCTGGGGAGAGGCTGGATCACTTGCTCTTCAGGGAGGGACCTCCACAGCTGAGATATCCCTCCTGATTTTCAATGGTCACATGCAAATGTGGGACCAGCCTGTTCTGCATCTCTGTCCCTGAGCCTACCAGTCTCTAGGTGACTTCTACTGTATGTCCATAGTTGTAGGGCTTTTGTTCAGCTAGATTTCAGGTGATTCTCAGTAATGGTTGTCAGTGGTTTAGTTGTTACTGATGTGTCCTAAGAGGAGGTGAGCACAGTATTTACCTACTCCTCCATCTTGATTGGAAATAATCCATAAGCCTATTGAGAAATAAGCATGGAGAAATGGAATAGGTGGCCCCATTCCAGACAGCCAGCTGGGAAATGGAACAGTGAGGTAAGAACAAGCCTGCACCTCTACACTGCGTTCCAGAAGGGATATAACAGAATTTGTCATGAGGACTAAGAATAGGACATTGGAATGAGGTGACAAGAACCGAGGAGTAGTGGCAGAGATCTGATTTTGGTCAATAGGTCCAAGCTAGCAGCAATACAAAATGATTCTACCTTATTTTATTTATTTATTGAAAACTACCATGTTCCAGGTACTGTTCTTGATATTGAACAAGACAGTTACTGTTCCTACTCTCAAAGAATGTATTAGTTAGCTATTTTTTATGTAACAATACACCTCAAAATGTAGTGGCTTAAAACAATAACCATTCATTCACCTCACAAATGTAAGATTGATAAGTTAGGGGTTCAGCTGGGCTGTTCTTGTCTGAGCTATGATCACTCACGCATTTGCATTCAGCTGTTGGATATGATTGGATCCAGCTCGTCTCAGCTGGTCTTATGCACAGCTCTGGTAGTTAGCCAGTTGTCATCTAGGGCAATTTGACAAGAATAACGAGGGCCTGTGTTTCTCATCATCCATCAGAGTAACATGGGCTTGTGTAAGTAGTGGTAGCAGAGTTCGAAAAAAGCAGGTAGAAGCATGCAAGGTCTCTTGAACTCTAGCTCAGAAAGTCCATTTCATCACATTCTATTGGCCAAAACTGATCAGCAATCCAGCCCAAAGTAAAGAGAAATGTAAATTGGTTTCCATCTTTTGAGGGAAGAAGTTGTGATGTTCCACTGGAAGGGGTGTAAATGCAGATAGGTGGATTATTATGGCCATTTTGGCAAATGAATGTTGTTCTCAGTCAATCTTAAATTCCATAAAAACTAAACAGAGTGAGGAAAGTTATATTTTATACTCTGAGAGAGTAACTGATACTGGACTAGCCCTTCCATTATAAATAACCAGAAAAATTGGCCAAGTAACTAAAATAAGTTTTCAGGTGTTGGAAAACTAACAGTTCAGAACTGTGATCCCCAAGAGAAAAGAACAAATGAGATGAGCTGTAACAAGCTCTCTTTCTGCCTAGGGTATTTACTTGAACCCATCACAGGAAGGAGGAAAAATCAGAACACAGTAGCCTCATCTTGCTAAGATGAGAATGTATAGTTTGGAATTTTGGGCAACTGACATAGTCAGAATTGGTACTAGAATGCACTAGAGGGAATCACCAGCAGACTAGATGAAGCAGAGGATAGAATCAGTGATTTAGAAGACAAGGTAGCATAAAATACCCAGTTATAACAGCAAAAAGAAAAAAGAATCCAAAAAAAGGAGGATAGTTTAAGAGACCTGTGGAACAACAATAAGCATAACTACATTCATGTCATAGGAGTACCAGAAGGAGAAGAGAGAAAGCAAGGGATTGAGAACCTATTTGAAGAAATAACGACTGAAAATTTTCCTAACCTGGCAAAGGAAACAGTCATACATTCCAGGAGGCACAGAGAGTCCCAAACAATATCAACCCAAAGACACCCACACCAAGACACATTATAATTGAAATGGCAAAGGTTAAAGACAGAGAGAATACTAAAAGCTGCAAGGGAAATGCAGTTAGTTACCTACAAGGGAGCTCCCATAAGATTGTCAGCTGATTTCTCAACTGACAAGGGCCACAAGGGATTGGCACAAAATATTCAACACAATGAAAGGTCTACAACCAAGGTTACCCTACCCAGCAAGGCTATCATTTAAAATTGAAGGGCAGATAAAAGGCTTCCCAGACAAGAAATATATAGGAGATCCCCACCACCAAACCAGTATTACAAGGAATGTTAGAGGGACTTCTTTAAGAAGGAAAAAAAATAAAATAAAATTATGAATAATAAAATGGCATCAGGTACACATCTATCAACACGTACTTTTGATGTAAATAGATTAAATGCTACAATCAAAAGTCATAGGATGGATGAATGGATAAGAAAACAAACTCTTACCTATGCTGCCTGCAGGAGACTCACTTCAGATTGAAAGATACACACACAGATGGAAAGTAAAGGGATGGAAAAACATATTTCATGAAAATGGAAACAAACAAATAAAAAACCCATAAAGGCTGGCTATAACAAGACACAAAGAAGGACCCAGTAATTCCACTTCCGTGTAATTATCCATAGAAACCCAAAATACTATTTCAAGGGGACGTGTGCATCCATATATTCATTGCAGCATTGTTTACAATGACCAAGATGTGGAGGCAGCCTGGTTGTTCATCCACAGAAGAATGGATGAAGAACAGGTGGCACATATATACAATGGAATATTGCTTGGCTATGGAAGGGAATGGGTTCTTGCCATCTGCGGCGGTAT
The DNA here is from genome assembly GCF_004115265.2 of Rhinolophus ferrumequinum. NCBI lineage: Eukaryota > Metazoa > Chordata > Mammalia > Chiroptera > Rhinolophidae > Rhinolophus > Rhinolophus ferrumequinum. Next base: position 43,507,898 of record NC_046292.1, read on the forward strand.
GGATGGACCTGGAGGGAACTGTGCTGAGTGGAGTGTCAGACAGAGAAAGACAGACCTAATGTGATTTCACTTATACATAGAAGCTAAAGAACAAAATGAACCAATGAAACAGAAACAGAATCATAGATACAGAAAACATTTTGATGGTTGCCAGATGGTAGGAAGTTTGGGGGTGTGGATAAAAAACAGGGGACTGGATTAAGAAGTAAAAATTGGTTGTTAAAAAGTGGTTATGGGGATGTAGGGTATAGGCTAAGGAGCATAGTCGATAATATTGTAATAACTATGTATGGTTTCAGGTTGATACTGGATATGTTGGGTGATAGATGGGAGGGGTTGGAGGGCAGGGTGAAAAAAGTTAAGGCATTAAGAAGTGCAAATTGTTAGTTACAAAATAGTCACGGCAATGTAAAGTAAATTGTAGGGCATACAGTCAATAATATGGTAATAACTATTTACAGTGCTAGATGGGTACTAGATTATACAGGGGGATCACTTCTTAAATTATATAAATGTCTAACAACTATGCTGTACACCCGAAATTAATATAAAATAATATTGAATGTCAATTGTAGTTGAAAAATTACAAAAGGGGGAAAAGGTGAAGGGGAATGAAAGGTCCATATTTCCAGGTATAAAACAAGTAAGTCCTAGGGATATAATATACAGCACAGGGAATATAGTCAATAATATTGTGATAGCATAGTATGGTGTCAGATGGTTGCTGCACTTATGGTGATCACTTCTTGAGAGATTTAACATTTATAAATGTTAAATAACTATGATGTACACCTGAAACTAATATAATACTGTATGTTAGCTATATTTTTAATAAAAATCTTAAAAAACACTAAAACAGACAAAATGAAAGATTGACAGAATGAAAAAAATGACCCCTCTATGCTATCTACAAGAAACTGATTTTAAATATAACGATATAAGTAGGTTAAAATAATACAATGGAGAAGCATAGATCATGCAAATAATAATCAAAAGAGAGCTGATATGGCAATGTTATATCAGATAGAGTAAAGTTCAGGCAAAGAACATCATCAAGGATAGAGATATTATGTAATAATGTCAACTCACCAAGATGACCTAACAATTTTATTGTATATGCACCAAATAAAAGATCTGCCAAGTACATAAAGGAAAAACTACCAGTACTGAGTAGAAAAATAGACAAACCTGTAATTATTATTGGAGACCTCAACATGAATCTCCTAGTAACTGATACAATCAGTACATAAGAAGTCAGCAAGCGTATAGGACAATTAAACAGCGCCATCATCCAATAAGGTCTAATTAACTTATAGGAACACTGCCCAACAACAGCAGAGTACAGATGACTCAGGGTTAGAGCCCAGACCTCCTGCTCAGTCAAAAATCTGCATATAACTAGTGCACATTTTTTTCAAGCATGCATGGGACTGTATCCTGGGTCATAAAGCCAAACTTCACATATTTTTAAAAATTGAAATTATACTGAGTATGTCCTCTCACCGTAATGGAATCAAACTGGCAATCACTACCAGAAAGAAAACAGAAAAATGTCCCAATATTGGAACTAAATGGCACATTTCTTAACAAGGGTACAGGTTTAGGAGCCTGGCTTTAAAATTCTGTGACTAATCCTGTAACTTAGTGTTACCAATTGGGTGTTTCTCCCAGAAAGTGATAAAACCTTCTCCACCAGCACTTGCGTATATGGGCTTGTGTTTAAAGTGCTCCAGGCATTTCTAGGGAAAGGGGAACTAATATTTTTTGTGCACCTACCATAAGCCATGTTATATTGACCATTCACTGTTTTATTTAATCTTCACAACCACCTATCACAGTGCTGTGTCTCAGCAAGGTACCTGTGCAGAGAGGCAGGAAATCAGTTGAGGATTTTTGAGAAAATGTTGGATGTTGGAGAAAACTTTTAAGGAATTCAGAGTGGCCACAGGTAGGGAGCCCTGATGGGAGATGATTATGAAGAAGTGGAAAGAGGCTGGGTCATAAGGGTTCCACGTGGCTCCCTAAGGAGTCTGAACTCTGTTAAGGAGACTTAGCAGCCAGGAGCGCTAAGAAAATGAAAGCTGAGGAATGCCATTTTTAAAGGATTACTTTAGAGAGTGGATTGCAGGGAGAGAAGGCTGAATGTGAGGGGCTCAATTGTGGTGACGGCAGCAGTACAGTTTAAAGTGGTGACGATTTAGTGGTATTACCATTTTACACATGGGAAATGGAAAGTACAGCGTTTGGGAAGGATAATAGTATTACAGAAGACAAGGAGACCAGATCACCATAGGATGCTCCGATATTTAACATGACACAATGAAATGCATTAGAATGTGGCACGCCTAGCACACTTAAATCGCCAACAGTTAACAATATTTCACGCCTAGAAAGGGAAGGTTTCAGAAATCACGCCAGCGGACCGTGAGGACAACAAGGCTCAAAGCGGGATTCACCAGGGTAATGGCTAATTTAGCGGCAGAGCCACCATCCTCCTGCCCTCAGTCCCCGGGATGGCCCTTGTACCGCAGGTCAGGCTTAGGGCTCAGCTCAGCACCACCGCCTGCTCCTACCTGTTGAAGCGACAGGTGTGGCTCCTTAAAGTCCATATGGAAGAAGTTTCCAATGATAGGCAGAATCGGGGGTCCAGGCGGGTAGTTGTTGGGACGCCGCCTTTTGAAGTAATTGGCAAAGAACAGAAAGACGACAGCACCCAGCAGGAGAGAGCGGGGATTGAGGAGTGACCAGAAGGCAGCCACGAGGCAGCCCATCGCTGCGAGCATGGCTCCGATGTCCACTGACTCCACTGCTGTCTGAAGTGGTGACAATCCTGACCTCTCTGTTACTGTGCTTGCAGCAAGGCCGGAACTCCCAGTGTCACCCCGCGCCGCCCCTCCCCCGACTGTGTCACGCCCTCTCCGTGCTGCTACTTGCCTGGCGGTTTTCTGTCCTTGAACTTCGCCCGGCCCTCCCAGAACCGCACCCTGGGAACTTCCCGTCAGCCACCCGTTGTGCAGAACTGAGGCCAGGCGCTAGATTCCTAGGAGAACCCACAAGTTTTGGAAAGTCTTTCTCTGAGACCATTGGGGCTCTTGGGTTATGGTTTCAATGCATGTCAGAGAGCTCCACAAACATTTGAGCTCGGAGTTTTCAATCTCCTTCTCAGCCAGGGATCAAGGATCTGAACTGATCCTGGGGAACAGTCACCTGTCATTTCTTGGGCACTCATTATATGCCCGGCAGCTCAGTCACCTCTTTACATAAATTGCTTCATTAAAATTAGGCAGATACTCTTCTTAGTCCCATCTTCCAGCTGAGGAAACAGAGGTGAAGTACCAAATATGTGGTAAACGAATGACTCCACCGGTCTGCAAAACATCTAAAAGAGGTCCTGTATTTCTAACTGTTTTGGAGATTAAAAATCATTATAGCAAAGCTCCTAGTGTTGCCCCTAGTTGTTAGCAGGCGCTAATTAACACTGAAGGGAAGTGTCTTTCCAAAGTCCAGAGGGAGATACTGGTCAGAGCTTAGCTTTTATCCTTCCAGTCTACATCTTCCTATTTTACTCCAGTTGTTAGCATCCACACAAAGTTACTAATATTTATGTAACTGTTATTTTAACGGAATTATGGTACAACTGCTTTTTTAAAAAAATAACCCTCAGTATTATGTGTTTGAGATCTCTCCAAGTTGATGCATGTCTCTTTAGTTCATTCACTTTAACAGCTAAGTACTCTTCTGTCATTGCACCACAGTTTTTAAAATTGAGGTGTAACTGACATATAACATTACATGAGTTTCAGGTGTATAACATCATGATTCGATAATTGCATACATTGCAAAATGATCACCACAATAAGTCTAGTTAATCTCTGTCACCATGTATTGTTACCAAAAAAATTTTTTTTGTGATGAGAACTTCTAAGGTGTACTCTCTTAGCAACTTTCAAATACGCAATACAGACAGCATTATTAACTATAGTCACCTTGCTGTGTATTACATCCCCAGGACTTGTAACTGGAAACTTGGATCTTTTGACTCTCTGCTCATTTTGCCCGTCTTCCAACCCCCACCTATAGAAACCACTAATCTCTTCACTGTGTCCATGAGATTTTATTTCATTTTCTTTTAGTTTTTTAAAGTTCCACGTATAGGTGAGATTGTATATTATTTATTTTTCTCTGAGTGAGTTCACTTAGCATAATGCGCTTGAAGTACACCAATGTTGTTACAAATGATTTCATTCTTTTCATTTTTTTTATGGCTGAATAATATTCTTTTACACACACACACACACATACACACAAACACGAAATCTGACAATTAAGTTCGTGAACTCATCCTAGAAAAAATGCTGCATGCCTCATTGCTGAATATCACTATGGTCACCTTCAAAGTACTCCCTTTGGGAAGCTATGCATTGATGCCAGAGCGTAGTCCACCCTTCAAAGCAATTTGGGAACTCTTTCTGGAATGGCCATCAGAGCTGTTGTCGTATTAACCTTGATATTCTGAATGTCATCAAAATGTCTTCCTTTCAATATTTCCTTTATCTTTGTGTAAAGAAAGAAGTCATTGGGGGACAGATCAGGTGAGTAGGGAGGGTTTTCGAATACAGTTATTTGTTTACTGGCTAAAAACTCCCTCCCAGACAGTGCTGGGTGTACTGGTGCATTGTTGTGATCAAGAGCCGTGAATTGTTGGCAAAAAGTTCAGGTCATCCAACTTTTTCACGCAGCCTTTTCAGCACTTCCAAATAGTAAACTTGGTTAACTCTTTGTCCAGTTGGTACAATTTATAGTAAATAATCCCTCTGATATCAAAAAAGGCTAGGAACATCGTTGCAACAAGTTTGTGAACATAATTGTCAGACCTCATATATATATGTATATATGTATATATATACACACATACTCATATTTCTATCATTTGTCATATATATGTACATATATATGTATATGTACATATATATGCCACATTTTCTTTGTTCATTCATCCCTCAGTGGACATTTAGGTTGTTTCCATATCTTGGCCACTGTAAATAGTGCTTCAAAGAAATGTGGGTGCATATATCCTTCCACGTTAGTGTTTTTGTCTTCTTCAGATAACTCCCAGAAGTGGAATTGCTGGATTATATGGTAGTTCTATTATTATAGCATAATATATTTACCCATTTCCAAATCAATGAATTCTAAGGTTAGTTTTCTCCCTTCTTCCTTTTACAGTTTTATTTTATTGCATTAAAATAGTACTGCAGGTGAGACATTGTACCATTGACTTAAATGGCACATTTAAGATTCAATGAAATCTATCGACTTCTTCACATAGACTTGTATAAATGAAGTTCTAGACTTCACCTGAAAGCTGCAAAATTTAATGGTTTAGATATATTTATAACAAACTGATTTAAACATCTTCTATAATAAAAAAATTAAGACCACTTATTTGAAAACAAAGATGAAGCCTCATCTTTCAATTTGCTTTCTTATTAGTTCCAAAGTAAAGTTTTAAAGCTGTGATTGACATTTTTTTCTCATTATGAATACTCTCAGGACATTGTGTAAGCTTGTGGTTAGTACAAAGAAAAAGGAAGACACTTTTAACTTTAAGAGCTTACTATGATCAGTATAAGCTTCCCTAGTTGAATACTGTTTCCTTCTTTTCCATTAACACAGGTATTTGATTCCCAAAAACTTTAAATGTAGTATGACTTGTGAAAAGTATTGTGTGTAAGATTGTGTATATACATACCTCAGGTTCAAGTTAATGGCTTTGATTTATAGTCTAAAGAAAAGTGAATAACACGAAAATTAATATCTTGATTTGTAACCATAATGAGATGAGTACTGGCATTGGATTTCAGTGCCATTTGCCATTTTGTACTTTTCCCCTAATGGTCTCTGTCTTATAGTAACCAATTGCCCAAATCATTGAATTGTTCTAAAAAAAAAAAAAAAAAAAAATAAAGAAAAAGGAGAAAGCTTGAAATCTTTTGTTGATCAAATCATGTAAAGTAAATGAGTGGAATATTAATTGCACAATAAGAAATTATCAGACTCATCTCTTCATTGATCCTTATGCTCCGTGAATTACTAAATAATTTGGTAATCCATTAATAAGTTAATCATCAATTGTGACTGTGACTATGCAGTAGTGTTTTTCAGCATTAATTGAAAATTATTGTGTTAAACCTGTCTATCCAGAAGAGTAACACTGTATACATATTAACAAATGATTTAGTTAGAGTATTTTTAGGTACTAAATTTTATGTCAAGTATTTAAAGTGAACTTGAGATTAAAAGCAAGGCATATTTTATAAGAAACAATGATAATTTCTTAATTTGAAAATTTCTTATTTTAAGAATTAGAATAGTTTGATGTTTTTATTTCTATCATTTTTCTTACATTTTCCACCCCACGAATACTTCGTCTGGCAATTAGAAGACACAAATGTTTTTTGAATCCTTTTAAGAATTTAGCTTAAAATTGATTGATGTGATGTAATACTTATATTAAAAAATAACTTGATCATATTTCTTATGTTTGCTTAGGATTTCTAAATTATCTGATAGTCAAAGGAATTTTTGATAATAACTATGATAAAGTTATTCCTGTAATAACTATAAATATGGAAAAATATACTTGGATACTCTACTTATATATCCCTAATGCCCTGGAAATTTGAAGGGTAATCTAAATTGGCATACTTTAGAATATTCCAGGAGAAAAAATAACTACTTTTAATACCAGCCATTTAGATTTCATAAAGATTTTGCTGAGGAATAATAGGAAATAATTTAAGTAGTCACAAAAGTCTGAAAATGTCTTTCTATATAATACACAATAGTTCAATAGAGTCAGGCATGGAAAAATCAGCATTTAACATGGGGTATTTCGTGTTTATATAATAACATTGAAATTCCAGGTATAGAGTTTTAGTATTTGCCAGCATACTTTTATAAAAGTAAATCCTAAACTACCTAAGCTTTAAAAAAGTTAAGGAGAAGTGAAGTTTCTCTCAAACAAAAATTGATGGAATTTGTTGTCTGTAGACCTGCCTTACAAAAAATGTTAAAGAAGTTCTTCAGAAAGAAGGGAAAAGGTATAGGTCAGAAATTCAGACCTCCATAAGGAAATAAAGACCATTAGAGAAGAAATAAATGAAGGTAAAATAAATCTTTTATTTTATTTTTCTTAATTGATCTAATAGATAACAGTTTGTTCAAAATAAAAATAGTAATTTATTCAATGATTATAGCTTATAGATAAATTATATGAATGACGCAAGGGACCAAAAGAAGGAATTAGAAAAACCCTGTCATAAGGTACTCTAATGAAATACTGATGAAGCAGTTTAGTGTTATTTAAAAGTGGATTTGAATCAGTTGGAATCATACATTGTAATCTCTAGGGAATGCACTTAAGTTTAAAGAAAACAATAAAATTGATGTGCTAAGTCAGAAGAGAAAATGGAAATATATAAAATGCTCAATTAAAACCAGAGAAGATAGAAAAAGAGGGAGAGACAAAAACGAAATATCAAGAAGAATGAATAGAAAACAGTAATGAACATGGTAGATATTAATCTGTAGCAATAATCACTTTAAATTCCAATGGTCTAAATACAAAAATTAAATGACAGAGTCTGTCAAAATGGATTAAAAAAAAGAGACCCTTTTCAGATTGTTCACTGTTGGTATATAGAAACACAACTGATTTTTGCATAATGATTTTAGTATCCTGAAACTTAGTTGAATTCATTTATTTGTACTAACAGTGTGTGAGTGTGTGTGTGTGTGTGTGTATGTGTAATTTTTAGGGTTTTCTACTTATGAGATAACGTCATATGTGAACAGAAATAACTTTAGTTCAGCATCAAAAAGAATAAATTACTTAGGAATAAACTTCACCATGGAGGCAAAATAATTATGCACTGAAAACTATAAAATATTACTCAAAGAAATTAAAAAAGACATGAATAAATGGAAAGACATCCCATATTCATGGACTCAAGGACTTAATATGAGTTGTCATAAAAAGAATAGTGAATGTTTAAGTTAAAAAAAATTTATTACAGTAAAAGATAGATTGCCATTAAACCCCCTCAAAATATTCCCCCTCACATTGAAAGTATTTATCCCACTGTTCTTGAAATTTTCTGAAGTTCTGGAAGTCCTCTTTCGTGAGTATCTTTAGTTGCGCTGTCATGCCTGCCTCGATGGCCTGAATCATTTTGACTTTGGGGAAGAGCCAGAAGTCGCCCAGTGCAAGATCCAGTGAATAAAGTGGATGAAGACGCACCGTAATGTTTTTATTTGAGAGAAATTGTCATGTCACAAGCAGTGTGTGACATGGAGTATTGTCAATGATGGAGGATGAAGTAAAGACAGTATGAATTTATCCCTGGTATGCAGGGCTGGTACAACATTTGAAAATCAATTAGTGTACTATTTTACAATAACAGGCTGAAGAAGAAAAATCATCTGATTATATCAAGTAGATGCAGCAAAAGCATTTGATAAATTCCAACTGTGTTACTTTGGTTTCTCCTGAGGATATATACGTATATATCCATCTTATAAAAAATTGGCTCACATGATTATGAAGGCTGACAAGCCCCAATCTGCAGTCAGCACGCTGGAATATAACTACACCAGGAGAGCTGCTGATGGTATAGTTCCAATCTGAGATCCAGGAAGAGCTGATGTGTCAATTCAAGTCCAAATTCAGGAAAAAAATTGATGTTCCAGCTCAAGGCTGTGAGGCAGGAGGAATCCTCTTATTTGGATGCGGGTCAGACTTAGACTTTTATTCTACTTACGCTTCAACTGAATGTATTCGACCCACCCATGTTAGGCAACACAATCTACTTTCCTCAATCTATTGATTTAAATTTTAAACTCATCCCAAAACAGTTTTACAGAAACAAAAAAGATAATATTTGACCAAACATCTGGACACCTCATGGCATAGTCAACTTGACGTATAAAATGAACAATCACACCAACAACCATTATGATAAAAATTCAAATAAGGAAGTGAGGGGAATTTCTTTAATCTGGTAAAGAAAATCTACAAAAAATCTATAGCTCATATCATCTTAATGATAAAAAACTAGATATTTTCCCAATAAGATCAGAAACAAAGGAAGGATGTCTTCTCTTACCACTGTTTAACAATTAAGTAACATTAAGTTAATGTTTCGATTGTGAGCAGTAGATGGGGAAAACTGGAGGAAGAACAGGTTTGGGTGGGAAGATATGGCTCTTTGGGCCATGTTACATTTGATGCATTTGTTAGATATCCAAGTGGACATATCAAGTAGACAGCTGAAGGCTTGCATATGGTATTCTTGGAAGAAGGATTTTTAAGTCATGCGATAGGTGATGTCACTTAGGAAGAGTGTTATGGAGAAGTAAAGAGGTTCCAGAAGAGATTTTCAGGTATGCTAGCACTTAGAAGTGGAAAAGGAGCCAAAAAGAGACTTTAAATAAAGACCAGTCTATTAGAGAAACAGAGAGAACGCCTTTTGTACCTGCTAACAGGGAGGATAGTCTGAAAGTGCAACAGTGTTAGCAGATGTTATACATGCATGTAGATTGGTGAAGAGAAAATAGAGAAGGACATGAGGTTGGAGCAATGCAGACATCAGTCAATAGTTCTCAAA